>NC_067407.1:31972457-32580151 GCF_009764475.1 Pristis pectinata | reverse complement strand
AATTTTGACTCAGTGACATTGAAGGGATGTCAATGTATTTCCAAGTTAACATAGTGTTTGACTTGAAAGAGAACTTGGCAGCAACGTTCTCACACATTTGCTGCTCTTGGCTTTCTAGATGGTAGAGGTTTAGTGGATGGAAATGTTTTAAGAGTGATTGATTGATTACTTTTCTTTCTGGCATTCTTATTTCCACCTTAAGGTTTCAAAAGATATAGCTCTATTATGTATCTCGAAGTCTGCACACAAATCCTAAGTAAGTCTAAAATGCTCCAGGCACAACCCTGAAACCAGAAGCAGATTTAGGGAGGCTGTGAGTGAATGACTTGTTATCCTCCATCATTCAGTTTATCAGAATTTTGGTTAAATAAAATTACATTGGTAAACCCAACAATGCCTTATTTAGTCACAGATAAATGTGCCTGGCCTTAGAGTGATTTTCCTGCTTTATACACTTTCATCCTCTAATATTCTAAACTGATTTCTACTTTTATCATTCTTGGCCAAAATAATGATATTATTATCCAAATATCAAATACTCTAAATTGAAGAATTTCAGATCCCATTCTAATGTTTGTCTGATGCACTAGTTGTTGATTGAAAATCTGTCAGATTTAGAAACTCAGCAAAAACTTTTCAAGGTCCATAAAAAATCTGTTTACTTCATTGTTCACTCTTTCTGTAAATTTGTTCTTGGCCTGTCACACAAAATACTTACTTGCCTATAGTTTATTGTGTGGAATTAAGACATAATTCAGAAACTATATTCAAATTGCCTAAATCATATTGCATTTTAAAACTGTCTAATAATAGTCAAGAAACTCCCATCAGGTCAATCATTACATCACAATTGTGTTTTACATTGTTAAAAAGGTCTTAAGTGAGTTCAACCAGGAAAAGTGTGAAGTGATACACTTTGGAAGATTGAATTTGAAGGCAGAACACAAGGTTAATGACAGGATTCTTAGCAGTGTGGAGGGATCTTGGGGTCCACATCCATAGATCCCTCAAGGTTGCCGTGCAGGTCGACAGGGTTGTTAAAAAGGCTTATGGAGTGTTGGCCTTCATTAGTCAGGGTATTGAGTTCAAGAGCCGCGAGGTAATGATGCAGCTCTGTAGAACTCTGGTTAGCCTACACTTGGAGTATTGTGTTCAGTTCTAGTTGCCTCATTATAGGAAGGCTGTGGACGCTTTAGAGAGGGTGCAGAGGAGAAGTACCAAGATGCTGTCTGGATTGGAGAGCATGTCTTATGAGGATAGGTTGAGTGAGCTAGGGCTTTTCTCTTTGGAGAGAAGGAGGATGAGAGGTGACTCGATAGATGTGTACAAGATGATAAGAGGCATAGGTCGACTGGACAGTCAGAGACTTTTTCCCAGTACAACAATGGCTAACACAAGGGGACATAATTTTAAGGTGATTGGAATAAGGTATACAGGGGATGTCAGAGGTAAGTTTTTTTACACAGAGAGTGGTGGGTGCGTGGAACACACTGACAGCAGAGGTTGTGGGGGCAGATACATTAGGGACATTTAAGACACTCTTAGATAGACACATGAATGATAGAGAAATGGAGGGCTATGTTGGAGGGAAGGGTTAGATAGATATTAGAGCAGGATAAAATGTCGGCACAACATCAGGGGCTGAAGGGCCTGTACTGTGCTGTAATGTTCTATGTTCTAACACAATCATGATTCTTTCCTGGAGGCTTTTAACATATTGTGATTGGGATTGCTCCAACGGGCCCTTTTAAATCAAGACATTTGCAACCTTTCATGTGGATTTATGGATTGGAAACCAGACTAAAATAACAAGGTTCAATCTGTCTTTCATTGTTTTAAGATGCTTTTGGCTCTTCTTAAACAAAGGAACAATATTGGCTATTCTCTAGTCTTCTGGGACTTTGCCTGTGGCTAAAGAAGATGCAAAGATCTTGGTCAAGGCCCCAGCAATCTCCTCCCTTGCCTCCCTCAGTATTTTGGGATAGGTTCCATCAGGCCCTGGGCACTTAACCGCCTTCATATTTTTCAAGACACCCAACACCTCCTCCTTCTTAATATCGACATGGTCTAGAATATCAACATTCCCCTCCCCTGATCTCACCACCATCCATGTTATTCTCCTTGGTGAATACCAATGTGAAGTACTTATTTAGTACTCACCCACTTCCTCTGGCTCCATGCATAAATTTCCTCTTTTGTCCTTGAGTGGACCTACCCTTTCCCTAGCTACTCTCTTGCTCCTAATATACAAATAAAATGCCTTAGGATTCTCCTTAATCCTACTTTCCACGGACATTTCATGGCCTGTTTTAGTTCTCCTAATTCCTTGTTTAAGTTCTTTTCTGCAACCTTTATATTCCTCAAGGAGTCTGTCCAATTTCCGTTTCCTAAACCTTATATATGCTTCCTTTTCCCTTTTTACTAAGCTTACAATATCTGTTATCATCCAAGATTCCTGAACCTTGCGATCCTTTCATCTTCACAGAAACATGCTGGTCCTGAACTCTAACCAGCTGGCCTTTAAAAGACTCCTATATGTCAGATATGAATTTACCCCCAAACTGCATCTCCCAATCTACTTTCCCCAATTCTTGCTTAATACTGTTGTTGAAATAATTTTACCAAAATTAAGAATAATGTAGTAGGAGCATAAATTAAGATCCCGGTTTATGTATTCCAGGAGTTGCCAGTTTATCTATGTTAGCTAGCTCACGCACATTCAAAATAGCACAGCAGGGCAAAAACTGATTCCATTGTTGGTAGACAATTCTGTGCCATTCTTGGTAGACAAGCCATCAAACTTTTGCAAGGTCAATATTAAAGCAAGAGCAGGACAAGCCATGTTAGATTCTTCACAGCAGTGGAGGAATCATTAATAAAACTGGCAGAAGCGAGAAAAAGTATTGGAGATATCAAGGCTTGAGACCATGAATAGCAGGGTTTTTTGAGCACCTTCTCTTCCTTTTCTCTTTGTACTTAATTCTCTAATGTTCATATATTCAGTATAATGACCTGGTGATGCATTGCAGCATTACTCGTTGTGCCATAAATACTTAGGGCTTGTTTATTCCTGATTAAGTACCATTTACCATCATGATAAGTTTTGATTATTGTGAAACAACCACTCTGCCAAGGATAATTAACTTTTACAAATCATATTTTTCCTTTTGTATCTAATGATTGTTGGAGATTTAAGAAAGAGCTAAGAGTACAATGACCAATTGGTAAGTTTGGGTAAGATTTTCTGATAGGACTGATTCAGAAAGATCCTTAGAAAGTTACGTTTGTATCAGTTGATGTACACTTTAAGTTCAATAGTTATTTTGTAATTAAAATGTTAAAAAATGCCATTAAAATAGGATTAAAGACCATAAAGTAAGAAATAAATCAGAATATCTTGTGAAATATACAACGTGGCTGGACTACAGAAGGATTATTTACTATAAGGCGACCATAAAATCTATTCAGCCTAATATCAGGATGTGTACACCCAGAGCAAAGACTAATAATGCCTCAAATTATTATTGGAAACAAATCCTCTGCTTAAGTGCTTGAAATAGAATTGAGGGACAATAATTTCTTGAAGCAGCAGAGACTTCTGGTTCCTGCCCCACCCTCAATATTTTTGATTAAAAAGTGATTTTGCCTTTCTACTTCAGTCAGCCTTACACCATCACAGATTCTCCTGCAGTATGGTTATGGATTTGCTTATCTTCAGTCTGCTTGTCAGTTTAGTATCCAATACATCTGCTACAATATGTTGTACCACATCTACAAGGACTAAATGTGTATATGTTGCATGAATTGGCATATGAAGACTTCACAAACATGTTCAGCTATCTGCTGCATGCAACTTTGTTACTGATTCATTATCATTTATTATTTTGCATAACATAAAAAATATACTGAGTCTCTGACAAAAATTGCAATAAATCTCTCCTGTCAGACACTCTCATCACCAATGCCCACTTCTAAATTTCATACAGTTCAATCGAAAATGCTTTACTATAAAAAATAAATGTGTGATGACAGTCCACTAAATGCATAAGCTTACAATTCAGATATCTAAAATATGGGCATCAACATTCCAGAAGATGTTAGTTCAATTAAGTAGTTTTCACTCTTTAAAAAATTCTATCAAGCATTATTGAGGTAATCATTGTAATTATAATTAATAAAATCACTTCAAAGTTTAATACCTCCATTAAAAATACAGCATGCCACAAGAGGCCCACTAAAGTAGAACTAGAAGAAGAACCCTATATAGCATGCTATATTCATACTGTCATCCCAAATAAAACTGACATTATACAGGTAAACATACCCAAACACCTTTCTCCTGCAGGCTCAGCAATGGATAGATTAAGTATTGTAGTGGACATTGGAAGATTGGTATGGCGATGTGATATGGGGCATTATGGGATGAAACAGCATCACAGAAGAGGAAGAACTGGGGAGGAACAGAATCACAGGGAAAGAATCAACATCAAGGAAAGGGCCCACACTGAAAAAGAGTCAGCTTTGGGAAATAGAGAGGAATGAGGGGAAGAAGTTGTATCAGGGAATGGGGCATCTGGTGAGGTAAAAAGAAAACCAGACATATAATTGGGCTGAAGTCCAGGGCAGGTGGCTGGACATACAAGTAAGGGCTCAAAAGACACTAGCAGTGAGGTATAACAATGATGCAAACACAAAGAAAAATGCTTAAGGGCAAACCTATGTGCAAAAATGTCAAAACTTGAGAAACACTAACAAGTTGGCCTCCTTTTACTAATCCTGATACAGGCCTCAATCCTCCAGTTAAAGCCTGTTTCACAATGAATGGCCCTCAGATGCACAAAATAATTTTGCATGATTGTCGTCAGGATGTGCAGCTCCCACGTCCATGTGTGCCATGAGCTGTGAGGATCAAGATCAAATTTCCAGAAGAATGCTATATTCATACAGTTGACTCATTTGCCTTTCACTATTGAATGTCAGTAAAGCGTCATTTGTGTTGTGCAAATTAATGTTGTGTTACACAAGAAAATTTTTGGTCCTAATGGTATCTAAAATAAATCTACTTGCAAACCACTTAAAAAAATAGAGAAAAAGATAATTGGAATATATTCTTTCTTGTATTGCCAAGTAGTACATTTTATTCTGACTGCTCAACAAAAACCGAGAGCAAACAGCAGAGGTCAGCAACATCAGTACAGTTAGTCCCTGCTTTTGTATCTTGCTCCTCACTCGAGTTTTTGTCCTTTCATTTTTTTTTCATGTTATCCAGGCTATTCTCTTTGCTAATGACATGAACTAACAAAAAAGCCTTTTAAGGGTAACTGTGGCTTAAAACTTTGCAATCATTGAGAATACCCAAAATGCAGAAATGTGGTCATTGGAGGCAGAACACATTTCATTGATTACCATCTGGCATTTTGAAACAGGCATTGTGAATTAATTTTGGAACTTAATTATTATATAATCAAATGTTAGTGTCTTCCACCTCAAATTTGAGCTACACAATGTTTCGGTCCCTTTTTCTTGAATATCTTTCAATATTTCATAAAATGTTGTCTTTTATGCTTTTGTTCCTGTAGTATGCTGAATTCCAGAGTCTCAATCATTATAATATTTGCAGCATAATTGTTTGAGCTTAAAGTTCTTAAGTGCTGCTAACCCAATACAAAATGGGCACATCTCATAGCCACAGTTTCTGAAAAGGGAGGTCCAATCATAAAAGGATCTCAGGCCTCCTTATTCTTGTTTGTAGCTAGAAGAGCATTTATAAAGTGATCTTGATGTTTGTAAACCACAGTTTACACAAGCTATAGATCACTTTCATGCTCCCAGAAGTGGCCTGTCATATAGAGAATTCCAGTGGTGATTCCATGTCTCAGCATCAGGTAAGGGCACGGTGGGAAAAGAACAGGAGGAAGAACAGCTTCACTGGGCACCATGGAACCAGGAGAACTATTTCTGTTTCAAAAAGCAAAAGACTGCAGGTGCTGTAAGTATGAAATTAAAAGTGAAAATGCTTGAAGTGCACAGCAAGTCAGAAAGCATCTCTGGAAAGTAAAATACAGCTAATGTTTCAGGCTGATGACCTTTCATTAGAACTGGGAGTGGTGGGGAGAACAAAGGAAATAGCTGTGAAAGGGGGAACAGAGAGCAAGTGGATGACATAGATAAGTGTTTGCTTGAAAAATGTAGTGAACAGTTGATTATGGCTTATAATCTGTCTGAAGCAATGTAAACAGAGGGAACAGGGGAGAAATGAAACCATATTCGAACTGTGAGATGCAGAAAACAATTACTGGCAGTTCTGAAATTAGGCAGAATGCTAGGAAGGGCTAGCAGGTCAGGCTGCATTATAGAGTGAGAAACAATTAATTAAATCAGATGCCAGGGACTGAAAATCAAAAAGACTACAGGTGCTGGAAATCAGATATAAAAACGGCAAATGCTAGAAACAGCAGCCAGGCAGCAACCACGGAGAGAGAAATAGAGCTGACACCAATTCTGGTGTAAAATCAAGGAGAGCAGTGGTGATTCATGAGTTAGAATTTGTGGGGAGAGTGACAGGGTTAACATTTTGGCCCAGTGACCTTTCATTGTAGGAGCACTTTATAGGATCTCATACTGAGAATGGTAATACTTGTTTGACACTACAAACTGAAGAGTATCCCAAGTTGACACCATGTTGTTAAAGATCCAACTTTGTAGTAATTAATTTGTAATTCTCAGACCGCATGGAGCAGTTGGAGCGACAGTTGGACTCGCTGAGGAGCATATACAAGGCAGAAAGTGTCATAGATAGGAGTTTCAGAGAGGTGGTCACAACATAGGTTCAGCCAGATAGATGGGTGACTGTTCGGAGGTAGTACAGGAGTCTTCTGTGGCTGTCCCCCTCTCAAACAAGTATACCACATTTCCTCAGGGCAAAATGACAGCAGCAGCCGGATCAGTGGTGCCACAACTGACTCTGTTGTACAGCAGGGTAGGGCAGAGTCTAGCTGAGCAATAGTGATAGGGAACTCTTTAGTCAGGGATACAGATGGGTGTTTCTGACTCTAGGATGGCGTGTTGCCTCCTTAGTGTCAGGGTCAAAGATGTCTCAGAGCAGGCACATGATATTCTGAAAGGGGAGGGTGAGCAGTCAGAGTTTGTCGTCCATACTGGTACTAACAACATAGGCAGGAAGAGAGATGAAGCCCTGCAAAGTGAAGTTAGAGAGTTAGGTAGAAAGTTAAAAACTGGACCTTGAGGGCTCTAGTCTCAGGGTTGCTCCCCATGACTTGTGCTAGTGAGGCAAGAATTAGGAATATAGAATGATTAAAGGTGTAGCTAAGGAGCTGATGCAGTGGGGAGAGGTTCAGTTACATGGATCACTGGGCTGTCTTCCAGGGCAGGTAGGACCTGTACAAGGAGGATGGGTTGCACCTAAACTAGAGGGGCACCAATATCCTTGCAGGGAGATTTGTTAGTGCCACTCAGGAGGGTTTAAACTACCATGGAATTGGAGGGGGGGGGGGGGGGGGTTAGGAACCAGAGCAGCAGGTAAGTAAGTGGAGAAATTGAGGGATAGGTAGGCATTAGGCCAAGTAAGTCTGATAGGAAGGACAGGCATGGCCAGGCTAATGAACACGGTGGAACTGATGGGCTGAAGTGTGTGTACTTCAGTGCAAGGAGTATTATGGGTAAGGTAGATGAACTTAGAGCCAGGGTTAGTGCACATAACTATGATCTTGTGGCTATTACAGAAAGTTGGTTGAGAGAGGGACAGGACTGGCAGCTTAACGTTCCAGGGTTTCGATGTCTCAGATGTGATAAAGAGGGATGTAAAAGAGGTGGGAGAGTTGTATTATTAATCAGGGAGAATGTCACAGCTGCACTCAGAGAGGGCATATTGGAGGGCTCATCCAGTAAGACAATATGGGTAGAGCTCAGAAATAAGAAAGGTGCTATCACTATAATGGGGTTATACTATAGGCCTCCCAATTGCCAGCGGGAAATAGAGAAACAGATATGTAGGCAGATTGTGGAAAGATGTAAAAGCAACAGAGTTGTCGAAGTGGGTGACTTCAGTTTCCCCAATATTGACTGAGACTTCTTAGTGCAAGGGGCTTAAGAAGGGGCAGAATTTGTTAGGTGCATCCAAGAGGGTTTCTTGAAACAGTATGTAGTTAGTCCAACCAGGGAAGGGGCGATACTGGACCTTGTTTTGGGAAATGACATTGGCCAGGTGATCGGAGTTTCAGTGGAAGACCGTTTTGGGAACAATTATCACAACTCCTTAAGTTTTAAGATAGTGATGGATAAGGATAAGACTGGATCTCAAGGGAAAGTGCTAAACTCAAGGAAGGCAAATTATAACGTTATTTGGCAGGAGCTAGGGAGAGTAGATTGGTAGCAAGTCCACATCTGACGTGGGAGTTGTTTAAAGACCAGCTGATCAAAATTTAGCATCAGCATGTTCCTGTGAGGAAGAAAGACAAGGGTGGCAAGGTTTGGGAAGCTTGCATGACAAGAGATATTGTCAATTTAGTCAAAAAGGAAGTACATATACAGTTTAGGTAGCTGAAATCAGACAGAGCCCTTGAGGAACATAAAGGAAGCAGGAAAGAACTCAAACAGGGAATCAGGAGGGCCCAACGGGGCCGTGAAATGTCCCTGGTGAGTAGAATTAAGGAAAATTCCAAGGCATTTTATACATACATTAAAAACAAAGGGTCGCTAGGGAGAGGGTAGGGCCACTCAAGGACAAAGGAATTTATGCCTGGAACCTGAGGAAGTGTGTCAAGTATTATATGAGTACTTTGCCTCAGTATCCACCAAGAAGGTGGACATGAGGATAGTGAGATCAGTGTGGGGTATGCTAATACTCAAGAGCATGTTGATATCAAGAAAGAGGGGGTGTTGGGGCTCCTGAAGAACATTAAGGTGGATAAGTCCCCATGGCCTGATGGGACCTATCACAGGTTATTGAAAGAGGCAAGAGAGGAGATTGCTGGGGCCTTGACAGAGACCTTTGCATCCTCTCTAGCCACAGGCAAGATTCCAGAGGACGAGAGAGTCGACAATGTTGTTCCTATGATTAAGAAGGGCAATAGGAATAATCCAGCAAACTATAGGCCAGTGAACCTCACATCGCTGATAGAGAAGCTATTGGAGAGTATTCTTATGGACAGGATTTACCCACATTTGGAAATGCATCAGCTTATTAGGGATAGTCAGCATGGCTTTGTTCAGATTTAGATTAGTTTATTGTCATATACACCAGGGTATAATGAAATTCATTGCTTGCATAAAGCTCATAGAATAAACAATGTACATGGCAATAATAACTACAATAAGTACAGTGACAAGCACAAAACAGTAGAATGGTGCAAAGATTGCGGTGTAATCTGAAGCAGTGCAAAAAGAAATGCTAAAGTGACAATAACGGAAAACTGAGATAGTTAGAATTAAAAGTCCGAAAATCTGGCAGCACCACCAGGAAGGGGATGCAAAAGAGGTGACTGGTTCCGAAGTCTGATAGCAGTAGGGAAGAAACTGTTCTTAAGTCTGGACAGGTCATGTCTTATGAACTTGATGGAGCTTTTTTGAGAAGGTGACAAAGATGATTGATGAGGGTAGGACAGTTGATGTTGTATATGTGGACTTTTGTAAGGTATTTGACATAGTAGGCTGATCCAGAAGATTAAGACACACAGGATCCACAATGACTTGGTAGATTGGATTCAAAATTGCCATGGCCATAGAAGACAGAGGGTAGTGGTGGAGGGGTGTTTCTCTGACTGGAGGTCTATGACCAGTGGTGTTCTGCAGGGATCAGTGCTGGGACCTCTGTTGTTTGTGATTTGAATGAAAATGTAGATGGGCTGATTAGTAAATTTGCAAATAATACAAAAATTGTGGAGTTATGGATAGTGAAGAAGGTTGTCAATGGATACAGAAGAATATAAATCAGTTAGAAATATAGGTGGAAAAGTGGCAGATGCAGTTTAATCTGGACAAGTCTGGACTTTGTAAGGGGAAAGTATACAGTAAATGGCAGGACCTTTAGGAGCACTGATTTATAGGTGGATCTTAGGGTACAAATCTATAGCTCAATGAAATTGGCAACACAAATAGATAGGGTGTTAGGAAGGTGTACGGCATGCTTGCCTTCATTGGTTGGGGTATAAAAAATCAAGAAGTCATGTTGCAGCTGTATAAAATATTGGTTACGCCACATTTGGAGTATTGTGTGCATTTCTGGTTGCTGTGTTACAGGAAGGATATGGAGGCTTTGAAGAAGGTGCAGAAGAGGTTCAGCAGGATGTTGCCTGGACTAGAGAGTATTAGCTATAAGGAGAGGTTGGACAAACTTGAGTTGTTTTCGCTAGAGCATCGGAGGCTGTGGAAGAAGTATATAAAATTATGAAAGGCATAGAAAGGCTAGATTTAGTCTTTTTTCCAAGGGTGGAAATGTCAAATACTAGAAGGCATAGGTTTAAGGTGAGAGGAGGAAAGTTTAAAAGAGACAAGCGAAGCAAGATTTTTGTACACAGAGAGCGGTAGGTACCTGGAACACACTGCTGGTGAGGTGGGGAGGTGGTGGTTTTTGGAACCAGGTATGATAGTGATGTTTAGGAGGCATTTGGACAGGCACATGAACATGCAGGGAATGGAGGGATATGGAGGATTTGGATCGTGCACAGGCAGGTGAGATAAGTTTAAATTTGGCATCATGGTCAACGAAGACATTGTGGGTCAAAGGGCCTGTTCCTGTGATGTACCGTTCTATATTCTATGTAGTAACTCTTCTCCCATTACCCCCTTCAGATATGGTATTAACTTTTGCTGAGTGGGGTACCAGGTGATGTGCAGCTTTAGTTAAATATTTTCTGCATCCTTCAGTTCAAAGATCTTATGGGACCATTAACTGCTGGACATACATGATGATCACATGATGAGGGCAGTGGGATATTTATGACTTTGGTAAATATAGGCAACAACAGTGTCTCTCTTTAACCAATTAGATAGTAGTATGAGAAAAAAATGCAGTAATGACAGAGGGGGGCAATAAATTAGACTGAATGAGTTAAAGTCAAATTGGCTACAGGAAGAGAAATAAAGATAAGGAAAGATTTGATAAAAAGAGGGTCAACACTCACCTAATGAAGAAGTAGGATAAGATCTAAAAAATGGGAATTTTTGAAAGCCCCAATAACTATTTACTGCTAGTAAGAATGTGATTCAATAGTTTATAAATTTTCTGCACCGAAGAGATTAACTGTCATTGCCATTATCATATTACTATAAAGGAATTTTCATTGTTAAATTTTAGCCCTGACTTTCTGCACCAATCTAACAAGCAATTGATGTGCTAATCCAGTCAGTTCCCAGAAACAATGAAAAGTTATGGGAGAAATACAAATTCTCTGACATAAACTATGACTAGGCACAATTCAATGCCTTAATGACTACCAACCAGTGGCTCTGACATCCACCATCATGAAGTGCTTTGAGAAGCTGGTCATGGCACGCATCAACTCCAGCCTCCCAGACAATCTTGGCCACTGCAATATGCCTAACGCTGAAACAAGTCTACAGCGGACACCATCTCCCTGGCCCTACACTCAGCTCTGGAGTATCTGGACAGTAAAGACACCTACATTAGACTATTGTTTATTGACTACAGCTCCACCTTCAATACTATAATTCCAAGCAAACGCACATCCAAACTCTGGGACCTGGGACTCAACACCTCCCTCTGCAACTGGATCCTTGACTTCCTGACCAACAGACCACAATGAGTAAGGATAGGCAGCACACCTCCACCATGATTATCCTCAACATTGGTGCCCCACAAGGCTGCGTCCTCAGCCCCCTACTTTACACCCTATACATTCATGACTGTGTGGCCAGATTCTGCTCTAACTCCATCTACAAGTTTGCAGATGATACCACCACGGTGGGCCAAATCTCAAAGAATGATGAGTCGGAGTACAAGAAGGAGACAGAGAGCATTGTGACATGGTGTCATGACAATAACCATTCCCTCAATGTCAGTAAAACAAAAGAACTTGTCACTGACTTCAGGAAGGGGGGTGGTGTACATGCTCTTGTTTACATCAATGTCTCTGAGATTGAGTGGGTTGAGAGCTTCAAATTTCTGGGAGTGAACATCACCAATAGCCTGTCCAGGTCCAACCACATAGACACCATGGCCAAGAATGCTCACGGGCACCTCATTTCCTCAGAAGGCTAAAGAAATTTGTCATGTCCCCATCAACCCTCACCAATTCTTATCGATGCACCATAGAAAGTATCCTATCCAGAGGCATCACAGCTTGGTATGGCATCTGCTCTGCCTGAGACCACAAAAGCCTGCAGAGTTGTGGACACAGCTCAGCACGTCACAGAAACCAGCCTCCCTTCCATAGACTCTGCCTATGCCTTGCTGCCTCGGTAAAGCAGCCAACATATTCAAAGACCCCACCCACCTCAGACATTAACCCTTCTCCCCCCTCCCATCAGGCAGAAGAAACAAAAGCCTGAAAAGATCTACCACCAGGCTCAAGGACAGCTTCTATTCCACTGCTATAAGACTATCGAACAGCACCCTAGTATGACAAGATGGACTCTCGACCTCACAATCTACATCGTTATGGCCTTGCACCTTATTGTCTGCCTGAGCTGCACTTTCTCTGTAACTGTAACACTTTATTCTGCATTCTGTTGTTGCTTTCCCTTGCACTTCCTCAATACACTGTTGTGATGAAATGATCGGTATGGATGGCACGCAAATCAAGGTTTTTCACTATACCTCAGTACATGTGACAATAATAATAAACCAATAATAATAATAATAATAATGAGTGGATAACAAGAGGATGTTTCCCTTACAATGATATCTAAAACTGGGGGCAAATTTTCAAATTAAGTGGTAATCCATTTAAGACAGAGAGGAGAAAGAATTTCTTTTCTCAATCAAAGGTTGCAAAAGGAATTCTCTACCCTAGACAGCTGTAGAGATGAAGATACTGAACATGTGCAAGGGAGTCAAGAGTTATGGGGAATGTGCTGGAAAATAGTATTGGAGTCAAGACCAGATCAACCATGATCTTATTAACTGGTGGGTTGAACTCAAAGGGCTGATTGACCTACTCATCCTCCTGTTTCTAATGTTCTTAAGCTGCTACTGAATGCAGTATGTCAAACATAGTTGAAATTTCTCTAGATTAGCAGGAACATTTCAATAACTATGCAATATATTATTTCATACAGAATGGTGGGTGCCTGGAATGCATTGCCAGGAGTGGTAGTGGAGCAAATACAATAGAGGTGTTAAAGAAGCTCTAAGATAGGCACATAAATATGCAGAGAATGGAGGGATATGGGCATTGTGTCGGCAGAAGGGACTAGTTTATTTAGGCGTTTAATTACTAGCTTAATTAGTTCAGCACAACATCGTGGGCGGAAGAGCCTGTTCCTGTGCTGTACTGTTCTATGTTCTATGTTGAAAATAATGTAACTGCTATTTCCACAATAATCATATGATCTAAAGTATTTTCGTCGACATGCAGAATAGAAATTAGTATTTACAGATTTACCAATAATAATTGCACTCTTCACTTATATTAATCACTAATCAAAATCATATTTAAAACACCAGAAAAGATTCTCTTTAATGTTTTTAGCTTTAGAATAAACCAGAAGAAAACAAAAACCGATAGCATTATGTCTTTGTGGGCAGGTACGGTAGTGAGCACTTAGCGTAATGCTATTATAGCACCAACAAACCGGGTTCAATTCCAGCTGCTGTCTGTAAGGAGTTTGTACATTCTCCTCGTGTCTGCATGGGTTTCCTCTGGGTGCTCCGGTTTCCTCCCACATTCCACGGGTTTAAGTTGTGGGCATGCTATGTTGGCGCTGGAAGCATGGTGACACTTGCGGGCTGCCCCCAGAACACTCTACACAAAAGATGCATTTCACTGTGTGTTTCGATGTACATGTGACTAATAAAGATATCTTAAAAAGTAGTGCTAAAATAGTAAAATATCTTAAAATATGTGTGCAAAGTTTCAAATAATGAAAGCCAATGGAAATAAAATTTGGGGGAGACATAAAAGGTTCTAACAATTCATTATCACTCATGTTACACTTAAGCAAGTATTCACAATTACCCTCATATCTGACGCTATGTTATTATATTGGCCTGAAGGCACAAATAGATTTTAAGGGATGTGTCCTATTTTCAGTTTGCATACCAGATATTTTCTGAGGTTCACCATTATAAGTCATTCTCATAAATAAATTTTCTACCCAATGCTGAGCATACTTTTTACCGGCCAATATCAATATCACAGCATGTTAAAGGGGTCATAATGAAACATTTACATAATTATTGCAGATTCTCCTCTGTTGCAAAAGCTGCACCTAAAAGCACATATTGAGAGTATAACTCAATACTGGTTTGTCTTAGACAAAAAGCATGAACCAAATGTATTTTTCACAGTGATATCAGTGCAATTTTATGCTCTCCACTTCATGAGAAACCATGCAACCTTGTTGATGCCCTATGCATAGAAGACTTTCAATTTTATCTATTTCAAAATTAGCTAGCTTCCTGGTACAGACTGCCAGTGATAATTTGTGCAATTACTTTTTTGTTGAGACTTTCAATTTTATCTATTTCAAAATGTCTAGCTTCCTGGTACAGACTGCCAGTGATAATTTGTGCAATTACTTTTTTGTTGAGAGGGAAAGAAAGAGTGAAAGACCAATCCCTTGAGACAGTGGCCTTAAAATGTCTCAGGCCTTAGAGTGACTATATTGTGTTCACCATAAAAAAATCAGCCCCATAGTTTGCTTCCTACACCCACCGAACTCTGGATCTGTGAACACAGGTTAGTGTCATGCGTTAACTGTTTCAAACTGACCCAAAAATATCAGCCCTATAACTTAACATAATCAATACAATCTATTTAATGTTAATTAATGGCTAAGGCAAATTAAGTATCTTGGTCTTAGGTTTTATTTAGTGTCCATAATTATATTTCTTGGAAAGTACTCAAGGATATTAAATGCTATCATCACTCACACTTTGAAATCAAGATTGTGACCGCAGTTTACTCCTCAAATACAAAATTTATTTGCTCAAGGACTTTCAATGTTTTTGTCATAATTTTAGTAAAATTCATGCAAATTAACTCAAGATTTATATTGTAATACTTCAAAAACTTACTTATCAAACTACATAACTATGATAATAGACTAATTAGAACATATTTCAAATACTTATATAAGTCAACAGAACGTAAAATTGTATACTGTATAAAAAGGCCTGCCAATTGGCTCCATTGGTCCATTTAGGGCTACTGGCTTGGATTAATTACACCCCCTTTAGCTTCAAACAGCTTCCAACCTGTATGCTAGTTAGTCATCAAGAAATCATGCCATTCATTTAATAAAATGTCACTGAAGCATGTAAATAGAAAATGCACTTTTTCCTCTGGAATAAGATTAATTCCTTTGGAGGAAATTGTGTCCCCAGATGGGAAACCCGACCCAGACACCTGATCAACTTGCAGAATTTTTGCCACAGCATTATTGTGTACAAGACAGACAAATCTAATAATGCTTTCTTTTTTCAAAGATTCAGCAGTTGAAAGCTCTGATTGAATTTCATCTTGATTTCCTTAAATATTCATAAAGGCCAATTAGAAGGGCATCTAAGTAGGCCACAGGGCATCCTTCCATCATTCTGTCAAAGGCCATCCATCAGAAAGCCAAGTTTGCATTAAGCCAAGCTGCTCCATAACTCTTTTCAATCTCAATGTTTCTTTCTAAATTACTGCTCCTACATTGCATAAGATTTTTTATGGACAGGCAGGGAAAAAAAATCAAATAATTTTCAGTGCAAGATGCTTACTCTGTGGAAAAAATGCAAATGAGAAAAACATCTTTAATCAATTGCTGGAATGAAAATCTTTTATAATGAGCAGTGACATTGGCTGAGTGATGATTACACAGAAGGCGGCTGCTTTAAATTCAGAATTAATAAAATGTGCTTACTCTACCCATTCAAAATTAAACTACTATGTACTATTTCAATTTATGTATTATTTATCATCATTTAAGAATTATTTAATTTCTTTTTTAATTCTAATTTAATAGCTTTTCATGCATTAATCAATTTTAGCAATGTGTAAAAATTATGCATTTTTGTTAAACAATAATCATAATGAACAAATATATTTTTGCAGAAAAATAATATTTTCACCCAAAGTTTACATAATATTAATTAGCTACCTGAATGCATTAGTTTCAATCATTTTTCCCTTTAGTTATCATAGATGTTAAATGGATAAGAACATAAGAAATAGGAGCAGGAGAGGCCATCTGGCCCATTGAGCCTGCTCTGCCATTCAATAAGATCATGGCTGATCTTATTGAATGGACTCAGATCCACCTACCTGCCTTTTCTCCACAACCCTTAATTCCCCTACTATGCAAAAACATATCTAACTGTGTCTTAAATATATTTAATGAGGTAGCCTCTACTGCTTCCCTGGGCAGAGAATTCCATAGATTCACCACTCTCTGGGAAAAGCAGTTCCTCCTCATCTCTGTCCTAAATCTACTCTCCCAAATCTTCAGGTCATGTCTCCTAGTTCTAGTCTCACTTACCAGTGGAAACAACTTTCCTGTCTCCATCTTATCTATCCCTTTCATAATTTTATATGTTTCTATAAGATCCCCTCTAATTCTTCTGAATTCCAGCGAGTATAGTCCCAGGCAACTCAATCTCTTCTCATAGGCTAACACCCTCGTCTCTGGAATCAACCCGGTGAACATCCTCTGCCTCCAAAGCCAGTATATCTTACCTCAAGTAAGGAAACCAGAACTGCACGCAGTACTCCAGGTGCAGCCTCATCAGTACCCTGTACAGTTGCAGCATAACCTCCCTGCTCTTAAATTCAATCCCTCTAGCAATGAAGGCCAACACTCCATTTGCCTTCTTGATAACCTGTTGCACCTGCAAACCAACCTTTTGTGATTCATGCACAAGCACTCTCAATTCCCTCTGCATAGCAGCATGCTGCAATCTTTCACTATTTAAATAATAACCTGATCTATTTTTCCTTCTAAAGTGGATGACCTCGCATTCACTAACATAGTACTCCATCTGCAAGACCCTTGTCCATGCTCTCAACCTACCTATATCACTCTGCAGACTCTCCGCATCCTTTGCATAATTTGCTTTTCCACTCAATTTAGTGTCATCAACGAACTTAGATACAGTATATGACACTCGGTTCCCCCCTTCCAAATTCTTAACATATATCGTTAACAGTTGCTTTGTCCCTGTTTGTAACAGTAAGGTCTCTTGTCAGATCGCCTCATTCATCTGGCCTTGTGATGACTGCTGTCTTTATTTTTTGCAAAGCACTTTCACATGGGCATACATTTTACAGGGCAAGTGTGGTACACGATTTGAATTGCAAAAAGACAAACAATAAAGATTTTCCTTTTTTCTGTTAATAATAACCTGTCCTGACTTTTTAAGCACTAAAAATGATTCTATGTCTCCATTAAGGAATACCAATCCACTCACATGTTAGTTGCACTGAAAGAAAACAAAAGTCTGTTTTGTAGTGCATTCTTTTTTCTCACAAGCTTCGTCTAACCTAATTTTAATGAAAATACATTCTAACAGTGCAATTTGTCCACAGGAACAGATGGTTCCTGATACTTCCATTTGACTAAGGTATCGTGATGATGCGATATATCTCATTAAGGCCAATATTAATCAATTTAGACTGATTGATAGAATCATATGTGGTAAGTGCTAAAACATAAGACATGGGTGGCAAAAAAATGAGTGCCAATAGGGAATTGAGGAACAGCAGTTTCTAAATTAGTAAATGCCCTACCAGTTGATGCCCTGTTTGTAATTTGGAAGAAAACAGGATTGATTTCATTAAACAATATGCAAACTACAATGCAACTTAGGAATCAAGTCATGTAATCGGACAAACCTTCCAGCCACAGTTCTGCAAAATTAACTGCAGTTTTAAATGGAACTATAAAATAAGTAGATACATATACGTACAAGTGAACATTCACATAAATGCAGATATTCTATATTAGCACTGAGAATTTTTTTTCACTTTGCATTAGAAGTTTTAAAGATTTAGCCCATCAATTTTCTATTAGTTATTTAATGTATTATAAAGCTGTCGTGGGTTGCCATAAGCATATGAATTATAAAATAAATAATTATATTCAAGCTGCTGATTAACCCCTTAGATTTCTATTAAAGATATTTTAAACTATATCTCTCATAAATCTAACCTTACTAATCATGCATTACAACCCAATATTTCACCAAACTCAGTTATAAAAATGCAAACAAAGCACAGGAGTTCCCTTCTGGAAGAATATTCCAAGAAATTAGTTTCCTCTCTTTCTGGTGCACTGAGACATCATTGTGTGGCAAAACTCATGCAAAATTGGGTCTCTGAAAAGACTGCAGAATTGGTACCGCACAAATATGCAATAGCGCTGGTGCATTTCTACACTGCAAGATTCCTTACATGGCAACCAGCACAGGTCCCCCTAGAGCCATATTGTGAATTTAAATCACAATTTGCAGTTTGTCATGCACTAATTAGCACAGGACACATTCCCATGACAGGAAGACAGCAGCAGCACAATACACGAGAGGAAGGATTGTGAGGATAGGGAGCTGGTATGCCCTTTTCAGAAAAAGGGTAAAAGCAGAGGTGCAAAAATGGACAGCCTTAAGAAACAACCACAATTGTGTTATAATAGAGTTCATGGTACTTAATAATGCTCCAAATATAATTGTAACTACCATGATATTAACTGTTATTGACCTGTATTAAGTTTAATATTAACTATTGATATTAAACAAATATGTAATACAATATATTTATTGTTATACAGAGTTAATGCAGCAATTATGATAAGGTAACTGTATTACAGGATATGAAATCAGGTGTATATGAAGATTATCTTCAGAAATAAGGGTGGTACAGTTGCACAGTTAGTAGATCTGATGCCTCACAACTCCAGCTATCCAGGTTCAATCCTGACCTTCAATGTTCTCTGTGGAGTTTACACATTCTCCCCATGACCAGATCAGTTTCCCCTGGGTGCTCCGCTTTCCTTCTACATCCCAAAGATTGGTAGATTAATCGGCCACTTAAACTGACCCTAGTGTGTAGGTGGGGTAGAATCTGGGAAGGTGGGGTCGGGGGGGAATAAAATGGGATTAGTGTGGGATTGATGTAAATGTGTGATTGATGGGAGGAATGAATTTGGTCAGCCAAAGGGCTTGTTTCTGTGCTATATGAATCTATGATTCTATGAGATAGAGGTGCTGGTGAATGAAATAACTATTGAGAGGTTGGGAGCAATATATTTTGTACCCGAGGTCCAGAAGACCTGCTTGGCATGGCAGGAGATGGCCGAGGGCTTCACTTGCAGGACTGACACCCCATGGACAATGAAGGAATACAGGAAAATATTATTTCATTAGGTACGTCATGGTGAGTTCTACAACTTCACAACTATTAATTCTTCATAAAGTCACTGTTTTTAAAACACTTTCATACCACACACCCAAGTTCACATATTCCCCCCCCCAACGAACTCACATGCATACCCCTACTCCAATTCAGCCCTTTATACGCCAACTCCCATCCACCCTAGTCCTATCCACCATATTCCCATCCATCCATCACACACTACTGTCTACCACTATTCACGTCATTCCCATAATCCTTATTCATATCCACCCCTTCACCCTTAGTCACATATACACAAATGGACCAGGTATACAAATTAAGGCTACCACCACATGAGATTGGCACAATGATTTATCTACTCATTTTAGGCAAATCATAGGAGGCCACAAGGAGAAAAGAGATACGCCAGTCAAGGTCTTATCTTTCTTCTCCAGGAAGGAAGAGAGCTTAAAACTGGCTTTAAAAAGTTCTTCAATCTTAGCAGGATCCTGTTCAGATTAAGCAGAGAGCCTACTCCCACAAAAAGGCTGAAGAAAGCAGAGGCCAGACATTTAAAGTCAGACAACTCCCAACAGATCTGGAGGCTGAAGCAATGGTAGTGTGATTTGGACTGGAGCAGACTGAAACTATTCTATATCTGATCTACTAAAAGATCTGTTAGGATAGAGGAGCCAGACATTGCTGTGCCTGCCCCAACTTCAGATCAGTACATACTGCCTTGGAGCACCACCACTGCCTTGGAGCTGCAACCCCATTATTGAAATGCAGGACCATCTCTTTTGTAGATTCATTTTTAATGGATAGAGATCAGTTTTTTAATGCATGCAGAGGGAATGAATTAACTGTGCTATCATTATCATGACACTACTACAGAACTCCAACCACTAATAACAGGCTGCTTTAACCTTACGATGTAATGAGAGGATATTATTGTGACTGCTACCTTAAGGAATCTATGACATGATTAAATGATGTACTCCCTGATTAGGGAGTTCTGTATTTGCATGAGAATGTTATATTAGTTGATGCCAAATTAAGTTTTTAATCTCAACACTAGATCTGTCATCTGGTGCCATCACTTGACAATTTTTCAGCCTCTATTGACTAAGGTCATGACAAAGATGCTTGAAAGCTCATACACCAACAGCACACAAAGGAGACAGGCTGTCAGGTGTTAAAAATGTATCAATTTTGCCTCACTGTTCCACAACATATCTGTCATCAGGTTAACACATGTTTCATATCTGATATGTAATTATACCCAGATAGTGGCGAGATTTCAGAATTCCAGATTCTTAAGCTAACAGAAATATTCTCCCATGCCTAATATATTCCACAAAGCTTTGTCCCACCGTGTTTTGTTCAGACTGTACAATACAGGATAAGGGCTGTAAACAAAAATCCAGCAGTAGCAGAGTTGGATCTCCACACTGCTGCAGTGCCTATGGTTAACTTCATTTCTGCATAGTCAAATGAATAGATCTGCTTTGAAGCATCAACATTGAATGTTTGTCCCAATCAGGAAGTGTAAGTGAATCCTAATGTTTGAGTGATGATGAGAGTGAAAATTGCTTAAGTTGATATGCCGGTTGGATCATTAGTTGAACAATGTATTTTTTGATGGGTTCAGAATCATAAGAGTCATACAGGACAAAAAAGAGGCCCTTTGGCCCATGTTGTCTGTACCAACCATATTAATCCCATTGGAGACATAAGAGACTGCAGATGCTGGAATATGGAGCCACAAACAAGATGCTGGAGGAACTCTGCAGGTCAGGTAGCATCTATGGAGGGAAAAGGACAATGCATGTTTCGGGTCGAGACCCTTCATCTGGACTAGAAGAGTCTCAACCCGAAACGTTGACCATCCTTTTCTCTTCATAGATACTGCCTGACCTGCTGGATTCCTCCAGCATCTCGTGTGATATTAATTCCATTTACCAGCACTTGGTCCGTAGCCTACTATGGCCTGGCAATTCAAATGTTCATCCAAATGCTTCTTAAATGTTGTGAGAATACCTGCCATCTTCTCAGGTAATGTTGTTCCAGACTTCAACCACCCTCTGGGTGAAAAAAATTCTTCCTCAGATCTCGAAACATCTTACCCCTACATTTAAATTTATGCTCTTGCAGCTGCACACAACACGCTACTCAAGGAACACACGGAGGCAGAGAGTACTGAACTCAAAAACCTTTACTGGTTCAACAAAGAGCGCAAAATCTCCCTACCCATGAGCCCCTGCGACCCGCCAGGCGGAAGTGATGTCGGACTATCCCCGGAGGGTCCGCCCCGAGTGGGTAGTTCAAAACGTGCTACCGCGTGTCTGCCCACAGCTCCCGATAGCGGTTCAAGTCCCACATGTGCGGGCCACCACACCACCACCACCCCAGAAACGTCCATCGGGGGAAGTGGATCCCCCAGTCCGTGTGGCTTGCCTGGGTGGCCGGCCATGCCGGCGCGGTGCGGGTAGCCTCACTGGTTGCTCAATGTCCAAGTGCGCCGGTTTGAGGCGGTCCACTGTAAAAGTCTCTTCCCGGCCACCCACCTCGACGACACACGTGGATCCATTGTGCTGGATCACCTTGAAGGGTCCTTCGTACAGCCGCTGTAGGGGTGACCTGTGCATGCCCCTGCGAATAAAAACGTACTCACAGTCTCGGAGGTCTTTAGGGGTAAAGGATAGCATGGGACCATGCCTGGAGGTCGGGACCGGTGCCAGGGTCCCTCCCTTGTCCCGCAGCCTCGTTAGTACCGCTGCTGGAGTTTCTTCCGAACTTCGGGCCTCTGGTACGAACTCGCCCGGGACCATCAGAGGGGCCCCGTAGACCAATTCCGCCGAGGAGGTGCCCAGGTCCTCCTTGGGGGCTGTGCGGATGCCCAGTAGGACCCAGGGAAGCTCATCTGTCCAGTTGGGGCCCCTGAGGCGCATCATCAAGGCCGACGAGATGCCGGTGGAATAACTCTACCAAACTGTTGGACTGGGGATGTTATGCTGTGGTGTGATGCAGCTGGGTGCCCAGGAGCTGCGCCAGTGCTGTCCACAAACCAGATGTGAACTGCGCCCCTCTGTCGGAGGATGTCCGTTGGGAGGCCGAACCTGGCAATCCAGTTTGCAATGAGCATCCTGGCGCAGGACTCAGAGGACCTGTCTGCAAGCGGTACGGCTTCCGACCATCTGGTGAACCTGTCTACCATGGTAAAGATATACTTGGCGCCCCGGGAGACTGGCAGGGGGCCGACGATGTCCACGTGGATGTGTTGGAACCTCCCGAGCGTCGGCTGGAACTGCTGGAGGGGAGCCTTCACGTGCTGCTGGACTTTGGCGTTCTGGCAGTGTACACAGGTCCTGGCCCAGTGTCCGACCTGTTTACGCAAACCGTGCCAGACGAATCTGTGCACTACCAGCGTGATGGATGCCCGAATGGACGGGTGGGCCAGGTCGTGCAGCGTGTCGAACACCCGGCGCCTCCAGGCTGCTGGTACCAAGGGTTGGGGTTTGCCGGTAGACACACCTCACAGGAGTCAATCTGCTGCCGGGCCGATGGCGACGTCCTCCAACTGGAGCCCCAAAACGGTGATGCGGTAAGCCGGGATCTCGGTGTCCGACCATTGTGCTTCCGCCAGTGCTGCGTAGTCTATTCCTGAGGACAATATGCCCGCTGAGTGGAGGCAGGGGCAAGACAGTGTGTCGGCGACGACGTTGTTCTTCCCTGCAATGTGGCGGACGTCCGTGGTGAATTCTGAAATAAAGGACAGGTGCCTCTGCTGCCGAGCCGACCATGGGTCCGATACCTTGGCCAGTGCGAAGGTGAGGGGCTTGTGTCCGTAAACACGGTGAACTCGCTTCCCTCGAGGAAGTACCAGAAATGCCGGACAGCCAGGTAGAGCGCTAGCAACTCTCTGTCGAAAGTCCTATACTTCACCTCTGGTGAAGAAAGCGAGTAGTCACCACTGGCCCTCGACGAGCTGCTCCAGGGCTCCGCCGACTGCAGAGTCGGAAGCTTCGACTGTGAGTGCCGTGGGCACATCGACTCTCGGGTGCACTAGGAAGGCCACCTTTGCCAGCGCCTCCTTGGCCTGCTCAAACGCTGCCGTGGACTCCGCATCCCATGCCACCTCTTTGGCCTTGCCGGCCATCAGGCTGAACAATGGTCTCATGAAGCGTGCCGCCAGCAGCACGAACCAATGATAAAAGTTGACCATCCCTACGAACTCCTGCAGGCCCTTGACCGTGCTGGGCTTGGGAAACTGGCGGATGGCCTGGACCTTGTCCAGTAGGGGAACTGCGCCATGTCAGTTGACTCTGTTGCCCAAGAAGTCGATCTCCATCAGCCTGAACTGACACTTCGCCGGATTGATTGCCAGTCCGTGGTCGCTCAGGCATTGGCAGAACTGGCGCAAATGTGCCACATGCTCTTGGTGCGAAATGCTGGCCACCAGGATATCGTCCAAGTAAATGAAAACGAAATCCAGGCCACGTCCCATTGAGTCCATGAGCCTTTGGAAAGTTTGGGCTGCATTCTTGAGACCAAAAGTCATCCTCAGGAATTCGAACAAGCCGAATGGGGTGATGAGGGCTATCTTGGGCACATCGTCGGGGTGCACTAGGATCTGATGGTATCCCCTGACCAGGTCAATTTTCGAGAAGATGGTCACTCCGTGCAGGTTCGCCGTGAAATCCTGGATATGGGGTACCGGGAATCTGTTGGCGGTTGTGGCATCGTTGAGCCTTCTGTAGTCTCCGCAGGGCCTCCATCCTCCTGCAGACTTGGGCACCATGTGCAGTAGCCTGGCTTCTCCTAGCTGGAAAGTCTGGAATGTCTCGGTGTGGACCAAACGCTGGCCTTTTAGGTCGACCAGGAGGCAGTTGGCTCGTAGGAAATCTGCCCCTAGTAGTGGCTGTGGCACCGCTGCCAACATGGAAGTCCAAGTGAAATGGCTGGACACGAAACACAGTGGGATAGTTTACAAGCCACACGTCCGAATACTGGTGCCATTTGCAGCGGTGAGTTCGGGACCTGGGACCGCGTTACGAGTGTCTATGTTCAAGGGGGGAGGTACGCTGACTTCGGCTCCGGTGTCTACCAGGAAGCGCCGCCCAGGGTGTCGGTCCCAGAGGTACAGGAGGCTGTCTCGGTGGCCAGCCATCGTAACCATTAGCGACGGCTGGCCCCAGCATTTCCTGGAAAAGCACATGGTGGACAGCAGCGGTGCACGCCTGAACCCCATCTTTGGTGATAGAAGCACCATTGTTCTGAACCTTCGTCCTTTTCCCCCATGGGTCTCGACGGTTTTGGTTGTGGGGCCTGGGCTTTGGGGCGCGTGCTCGTGGCTAGGCCGATGGAGGCTGCTCCACATTGCTTACTCTGCCAACGGACATCTGCTTTAGCCACGACCCTGTGTGTGTCACTGAAATCCTCACTCGCGAGGAGTAGGCGAATGTCATCTGGCATTTGCTCGAGGAACAACTGCTTAAATAAGAGGCACGGCTTATGGCCATCCATGAGTGCCAGCATGTTCATGAGCTCGGATGACATGCGGTCGCCCAGACCGTCCATGTGTAGGAGCCGCACGGCTCGTTCGCAGCTGGAGAGTCCGAAGGTACGGATCAGGAGCGCCTTAAGCTGAGTGTACCTGACCTCCATTGGTGGCTGGTGTAGGAAGTCGATGATCCGGCCTGCCGTGTCCTGGTCGAGCGCGCTGACCACGTAGTAGTACCGCGTGGCGTCGGTTGTAATGTCTCTGATATTGAACTGGGCCTCAGCCAGCTCGAACCAAATGTGGGGCTGAGAGGCCCAGAAGGTCGGGAGCTTCAGGGAGGCCGCACTGTGCAAGTTGCTCGATCTCATGGCTGGTCGCTGAGTCGCTGGCTCTAGATGCCATCTGGAACGTCAGAGTCACCAATGTAGCTGCACACAACACGTTACTCAAGGAACACACGGAGGCAGAGAGTACTGAACTCAAAAACCTTTACTGATTCAACAAAGCGCGCAAAATCTCCCTACCCATGGGCCCTGCGACCTGTGGGGCAGAAGTGACGTCCGACTGTCCCAGGAGGGTCCGCCCCCAGCGGGTAGTTCAAAACGCGCTACCGCGTGTCTGCCCGCGGCTCCTGATGGCGGTTCGAGTTCCGTGTGCAGGCCGCCACACTCTCTTAGTTTTAGGTGTAGTTGCCATGGAGAAAAGTTTCTTACTATCTTGGAAGACTTCAACTTCCCAAATATTGACTGGCACCTGCTTAGTGCCAAAGGTTTAGATGGGGCAGAGTTTGTTAAGTGTGTCCAGGACGGATTCCTGTCACAGTATGTTGACAGACTGACTAGAGGGAATGCCATATTAGATCTAGTATTAGGTAATGAACCGAGTCAGGTGACAGATCTCTCGGTGGGTGAGCATTTGGGGGACAGTGACCACTGCTCCATAACCTTTAGCATTGTCATGGACAAGGATAGGAGCAAAGAGGACGGGAAGGTATTTAATTGGGGAAAGGCAACTTATGAGGCTATAGGGCTAGAACTTGAGAGTGTAAATTGGGATGACATTTTTGAAGGGAAATGTACCCTGGAGATGTGGTCGTTGTTCAGGGATCTCTTGCAGGATGTTAGGGATAAATTTGTCCCAGTGAGACAGAGAAAGAATGGCAGGGTGAAGGAACCATGGGTGACAAGAGAGGTGGAACAACTAGTTAGGAAGAAGAAGGCAGCATACATAAGGTGTAAGCATCAAGGATCAGAAAGGGCTCGTGAGGAATATAGAGTAGCAAGGAAGGAATTTAAGAAGCGGCTGAGGAGAGAAAGAAGGGGACATGAAAAGGCTTTGGCAAGTAGGGATAAGGAGAATCCCAAGGCTTTTTTCTCGTATGTGAAGAGCAGAAGGATGATGAGAGTAAAGGTAGGTCCGATTAGAGACAAAGGTGGGAAGATGTGCCTGGAAGCTGTAGAAATGAGGGAGGTTCTCAATGAATGATTCTCTTCAGTATTCACCAAGGAGAGGGGCCTTGATGATGCTGAGGACAGTGTTAGTAAGGGTAATGTTCTAGAGCATGTAGATATCAAGAGAGAGGATGTGTTGGAGCTGTTAGAAAATATTAGGACAGATAAGTCCCCGGGGCCTGACAGAATATTCCCCAGGCTGCTTCGCGAGGCAAGGGAGGAGATTGCTGAACTGTTGGCTAGGATCTTTGAGTCCTCATTGTCCACGGGAATGGTACCAGAGGACTGGAGGGTGGCAAGTGTTGTCCCCTTATTCAAAAAAGGTAGTAGGGATAGTCCAGGAAATTACAGACCTGTGAGCCTTACATCTGTGGTGGGCAAGCTGTTAGAAAGGATTCTAAGAGACAGGAGCTATGAGCATTTAGAGAATCATGGACTGATTAGGGACAGCCAGCATGGCTTTGTGAAGGGAAGATCTTGCCTCACAAGCCTGATAGGGTTCTTTGAGGAGGTGACCAGGAAGATTGATGAGGGTAGTGTAGTAGATGTAGTCTACATTTGACAAGATTCCACATGGTAGGTTTCTTCAGAAGGTCAGAGGGCAATGGATCCAGGAAGGCTTGGCCGTATGGATTCAGAATTGGCTTGCCTTTAGAAAGCAGAGGGTTGTGGTGGAGGGAGTGCATTCAGATTGGAGGGCTGTGACTAGTGGTGTCCCACAAGGATCAGTTCTGGGACCTCTACTTTTCGTGATATTTATTAATGACTTGGATGAGGGGATGGAAGGGTGGGTTAGCAAATTTGCAGACAACACAGTGGTGTTGTGGATAGTGTGGAGGGCTGTCAAAGCTTACAGAGGATGATAGGATGCGGAGCTGGGCTGAGAAGTGGCAGATGGAGTTCAATCCAGAGAAGTGTGAGGTGGTACACTTTGGAAGGACAAACTCCAAGGCGGAGTACAAGGTTAATGGCAGGATTCTGGGGAATGTGGAGGAGCAGAGGGATCTGGGGGTTCATATCCACAGATCACTGAAAGTTGCCTCACAGATGGATAGCGTAGTTAAGAAAGCTTATGGGATGTTAGCTTTCATAAGTCATGGAATTGAGTTTAAGAGCCACGAGGTAATGATGCAGCTCTACAAAACTCTGGTTAGACCACACTTAGAGTACTGTGTCCAGTTCTGGTCACCTCATTATAGGAAGGATGTAGAAGCATTGGAAAGGGTGCAGAGGAGATTTACCAGGATGCTGCCTGGATTGGAGAGTATGGATTATGAGGAGAGACTAAGGGAGGTAGGTCTTTTACTCATTGGAGAGAAGAAGGATGAGGGGAGACATGATAGAGGTATACAAAATATTAAGAGGAATAGATAGAGTGGACAGCCAGCACTTCTTTCCCAGGGCACCAATGCTCATTACAAGAGGGCATGGCTTTAAGGTAATGGGTGGGAAGTTCAAGGGAGATATCAGAGGGAGGTTTTTCCACCCAGAGAGTGGTTGATGCATGGAATGCGCTGCCTGGGGTGGTGGTGGAAGCTGATATGTTGGTCAAGTTCAAAAGATTGTTAGATAAGCATATGGAGGAATTTAAAATAGGGGGAAATGTGGGAGGAAGGGGTTAGTTAGTCTTAGGCGTGGTTTAAAGGTCAGCACAATGTGGTGGGCCAAAGGGCCTGTATTGTGCTGTGTTGTTCTATGGTTCTATGGCTCTATCTAGCCTATCTATGCATCTAATAATGTTGTATATCTGTATAAGGTCTCCCCCTCAGTCTCCTCTGCTCCAAGGAAAACAAACTCAGCCTATTCAGTCTCTCATCATACCTCAAACTTTCCATCCTAGGCAACACCCGATGAATCTCTTCCGCAACCTTTCCAATGCAATCACGTCCTACATATAGTGGGGTGACTAGAACTGCACACAATATTCCAGCTGTGGCCTGATCATTGCTTTATAAAGTTTTACCAAGATCTTCTGCTCTTTTACTCTATGCTCCAGCTAATGTAGGCAAACACGGTGTAGGCCTTCTTCACCCCCTATCTACCTGTGTTGCCACCTTCAGGGATCTTTGCGCATACACCAAGGTCCCTATGTTCCTCAATACTCCTTATGACACTACCAATCATAGTATATGTCTTACCCTTATTTAACCTTACCCTTAAAGACTGGGAAGCTTTTAAAAACCTGCAGAGAGAAACTAAGAAGGTCATTAGGAAAGAAAAGATGAATTATGAAAGGAAGTTGGCGGATAACATTCGAAAGGATACTAAGAGTTTTTTTAAATACATAAGGTGTAAAAGAGAGACACGGGTTGATATAGGACCAATTGATAACGGTGCAGGAGCTATTATAATGGACGACAGAGAGATGGCAGAGGAATTGAATGAATATTTTGCATCAGTCTTCACCGTGGAGGACATCAGCAATGTGCCGGTTAGTCAGGAGTCTCACGAAATGGAACTGAGTTCAGTTAAGATTACTAGGGAGAAGGTGCTAGGAAAACTTAATGGGCTAAAAACTGATAAGTCTCCCAGACCGGATGAGGTACATCCCCGGGTTCTGAAGGAGGTGGCTTTAGAGATAGCGGAGGCATTGGCGATAATTTTCCAGAAATCGATAGATTCCGGCGTGGTTCCGGAGGACTGGAGGGTCGCAAATGTAGTTCCGTTGTATAGGAAAGGTGGGAGGCAGCATAAAGGAAATTACAGACCTATTAGTCTGACGTCAGTGGTGGGAAAGTTATTGGAATCTATCCTCAAGGATGGGGTTACGGAATACCTAGAGGCGCAAGGCAAGATAGGTCCTAGCCAACATGGTTTTGTGAAGGGAAGATCCTGCCTGACCAACCTACTGGAGTTTTTTGAAGAAATCACAGGTAGGGTGGATAAGGGAGAGGCGGTAGATGTTGTGTATTTAGACTTTCAAAAGGCCTTTGATAAGGTGCCTCACAAGAGACTGATTAATAAGATGAGAGGTCATGGAATTACGGGTAGAATAACAGAATGGGTGGAGCATTGGCTGGTTGACAGGAAGCAAAGAGTGGAAATAAAAGGATCTCGTTCTGGTTGGTTACCGGTTACTAGTGGTGTGCCGCAGGGGTCGGTGTTGGGACCGCTCCTTTTTACCTTGTACATTAACGATTTGGATGATGGAATAAATGGTTTCGTGGCTAAGTTTGCGGATGACACCAAGATAGGTGGAGGAGTAGGGAGTATTGAAGAGATAGGAAGGTTGCAGAGGGACCTAGACAGTTTAGGAGAATGGGCAAGGAAATGGCAGATAAGATTCAATGTAGAGAAATGTGCAGTTGTACATTTTGGAAGCAGAAATAAGCGGGCAGATTATTATCTAGGAGGAGAGAAAATCCAAAGCACGGAAGTACAAAGGGACTTGGGGGTACTCATGCAGGATACCTTAAGGGTTAACCACCAGGTCGGATCGGTGGTAAAGAAAGCGAATGTTATGTCGGCATTCATTTCGAGAGGTATAGTGTATAAAAGTAAGGAAGTGTTGATGAGGCTCTACGGGGCACTAGTGAGGCCTCATTTGGAATATTGTGCGCAGTTTTGGGCCCCACATCTTAGGAAGGATGTGCTGACGTTAGAGAGGGTTCAGAGGAGATTTACGAGGATGATTCCAGGACTGAAAGGGCTTACGTATGAGGAGCGTTTGTCGGCTCTTGGACTGTACTCACTGGAGTACAGAAGAATGAGAGGGGACCTCATAGCGACATTTAAAATATTGATAGGAAAGGACAGAGTAAATGTGGCTAGGCTGTTTCCCTTGGTGGGTGAGTCCAGGACCAGAGGGCACAATCTTAGAATTAAAGGGTACAGTTTCAAAACAGAGATGAGGAAAAATTTCTTTAGCCAGAGGGTGGTGAATTTGTGGAACTCCTTGCCACGTACAGCAGTGGAGGCCAGATCAGTGGGGGCGTTCAAGGAGGAGATGGATAGATATCTAAATAGTCAGGATATCATGGGATATGGGGATAAGGCCAGAAATTGGGATTAGAATAGGATTATTTTTCTTCCCCCATTCCCCATTTCTCATTTCTATTTCCCTTTCCTTGGAGCAGACTCGATGGGCCGTATGGCCTGCTTCTGCTCCCTTGTCTTGTGATCTTGTGATCTTGTGAACCACCCCCCACCCCCAAAATACTCTATCTCACACTAATCAGGATTAAATTTCATCAGCCATTGCTCTGAAAGAGCAATCTCCTCCCTTGCCTCCCATAGCAGTCTGGGACAGATCTCATCAGGCTCTGGGAATTTATGCCTGCTGAGACATCTAATAACTCCTCCTTTTCAAACTTAACATGCTCTAGAATTTCACAATCCAAACTGAAATCTCTAACTATAACTTCTTTCTCCTTGATGAACACAGATATAAAGTATTCATTCAAGATTTGTCCATTGGCCCTTTGGTCAATGGACAAGGTTTTGCTATCCCTTTGCTTTCAATGTGTGTATATATATATATATATATATATATATATATATATATATATATTTATTTATTTATTTATTTATTTATATATATTTATATATATATATATATATATAGGATGCATTGGGATTTTTCCTTAATCTTATCTGTCAGACATATTTCATGGCACCTCCTTGCCTTCCTAATTTCTTTTTTAAGCAACCCCCCCCCCCCCCCACAAACACGCACACACGTGCACTCTCTATAATCCTGAAGGGCCTACCCCATCTGATCCTTAGCATACCCAGCTAATATTGAGGACATTGACATCCCTTACTACTATCACCTTATTCCCCTTATATCTCTTTGTGATTTGTCTACATATCTGCTTCTCTATTTCTTTTTAATTGGATCAATTATTTCAACCTAATCTCATGACTCAATATGAATTCTGTAAGATTGACTCATTGCTGATTGGATGAAAAGTTTTCAATGTTAGCACCTCAATACAGCACATTATAAACAATCAATGACATGAATATCTTTAAATGTCCATCACTCCTGCTGTGGTGAGCCAACTATCAGGTGATCATCATAGATGTAAGTGGTTAGACCTATAATGGAAGATATTTGACCAGTGAACCCACTTTCAAAATATCTCTGCTGTGAAGAACCTTACGTGTGTGGATCTGAAAGGCTTTATGTGATGTACCATCTTGAAGGAATGAGTGATAAGTAAGCAAGAGAAATGGAAGTCACTGGTCCTGGGATGATTTCTCAGATGCAGTTAAATTAGTGAAGCCACAAGTCCAAATCAGCATGTGAGGGGAGATGTATCTGCATGCATTAATTTTTTGATCATGGAGTCTGGAGAATGGAAAGCATTGTAAGACAATAATCAATGACTTTGCTTTATCTTCATGAGAACTTTCCGACTATTGGAACTCTGGGAGTGGCTGTACCAGAAAGGCATCATGGTTCAGAAAGTTTCCTTTGCACCAACTTTTTATGGCCAGTAAATGCTGACCACTCCAGCTGCACCTATGTGACCCAAAATGTTAACTCTTTTAATTTCCTTACAGATGCTGCCAGACCTGGTGGTGTATCCAGCATTTTCTGATTTATAATTTCAGGTTTCCACCATCTGCAGTTTTTTTTTCATTTAAAACAACAGCTAAACTTGGTGACTTTTTAGAACAGAAATTTGACAGGTTTTTAACATAGCAAAACAGTTAAAATAACAACTGTATAAACTAATGTCTGCTTGATTGGCTCTTTGTTACTTCACAGATACTGATTAATGCCTTATAATGGTACATCTCATAGGAATGATAAACTCATTGCAGATTAATTACATACTGACAATATCACAAGATAAATTGAAAGTAATGTATATCCAGCTCAACTTAGTTTTTACTGAAACCTTTTCTATTGCACGTGCTTTATGAACTATTATTTTTCTTTCTCGTATTTCTTCATTACTCCTGAAATGTGGATATGGCTTCTTGAGAAACAGCAAACCTTCTGCATTCTGGGCAAAGGACATTCTCCCATTTGCAAACAGAATATTCTATCCAAAGGAACATCCAGAACATACATTTTTGAGCAGTGAATAGCCGTGTATCAGAAGAATGTATTCTGACTAATTTTGTTCTTCCTAAATCAATATATTGTTTCCATTACATTCCAATTGTAAGTTGGTAAATTGTTACTGACTAAGAATTGAAAAAGGAACCTTTTATTTTATTTGGTACTTTAGCCATGATGACACTGATGCAAAATAATGAGTCTAAACAACATAAAGAAAATAAATCAACACCGTGTCAAGTAAAAGTTCCACAATTTTTCATCCTAATTTTACGCAAAGCACATGAGGCACACATACTCAGTCAAAGAGCTCTGAGCAACTGATTATTATTGGCTTGAACAACTACTTTAGATATAAAAAGCAGACACCTTAGAATGCCATAAATTCCTGTATAGTATTTGCAAAGTAGATCTGACATGCTTGTAGTGAGTTCCTAGTAAATGAATATTTCCAGTATTTTCTTTGGCAAAACAATTCACTGCATTACTTAAATTGCTGGCTGACCCTATGTTTTCTCTAGTTTTCAGTATAAAAACAAATATTAATAAGAGCAATAACCGTAGCATCAATAAGGCTATTATCATAGTTAAGGTTATTATTATGGTTATTATGACCTTACTAGCTCTGCTTTAATTTGTTTTTAGTCTGAACAAGCTGAATTTGTTAATTAAAGCACAAATTTGAAGTAATGAATGCAACTGACTTTATGCAAATTACATTAATTGAGGGATTAAAGAATAAAGGTCCTCAGTCAATAGCCAGGAAAAATCATATTTGAAAATCACATGATTTCTCCTTGCAGTTACTCTCAACTGAACGTTGTTTTCCACATCATGGATTACTGCTCAGTTATTTATTGTCTAGTTTTATGATGCACAGTACTATTAGAACCTACAGCCTGGTAGAATCTTTCAGGAAGCTGTTATAGATACTTCCGACTCAGATTGAAATTCTGAAGCACCTAATAACATTTTGTTTTAGGATAATTGATAAGAATGAAAAAATTATTGGCACGCATATTTTTCTGGAATATTGAGCAAAAATGCTGGTAAGAGTGTTTGTTCCTTAAGAATATTTTCACTAATACTTCATTATGCATGAATAGAAATCTATGATAATTATAAATGAGATCAATCCATATATAATATAAATAGCAGGCACTTTAATATTTTTTATAAAATGTATTACATTTCACAATGTTGTCCCAGTCATTCCAATCCACTTTAAATTGCCTTAAACCTTGGCATAAAATGAATTTTGTCTGTGGGACAAAGAAAAATGGCAGTAACTGAACTAAAATGCAACTCATGTTCATCCTTCAACATCCAAGGATGGCTTCCTACTGGCAGAGCTCATTTCAGTGCCAGAATTCCATTAAGCAACTTTACAAGAGTGAACTTCCAATGTCTTTATGCTAGTAAATGCCCAAGGGCTAGGCATATGTTCTGAAGTAATTTACATAGAAGAGTTCATTCTTTTTTAATCTTCGTGTGCTTATTATTTGTATCAGTATGTAAGTGTACAAACTGTTTCTATGTTGTGAAGGAGCAGAATGTATCTAAAAACACCAGTGACAAGCTTCTTAGCCAAGTAATTTCCTGTACTTGTTTCCTCTTTAAAAACACTTATGCTTGCAAAGATCTATTTTGAAAAATATCTCCATATGAAATTAACTCATGAAAACCTTTACATTTAGAAAAAGAAATACATCCTTTGCAATGTTGCCATGACATGCAAGGCCAAAGCTTTTGACTCCATCAACCAGGAGGGATTTTGGATCGCTCTTCTCAAATATGGCTGCCTAAAGAAATTTGTCTTCATCTTATGTTTGCTTCATGATGGTAAGTTAGACATAGTCCTAACCAATGGGTCTACTACAGAGTCAATCTCAGAGAAGCACAGTGTTGAACAAGGCTGCCTTACTGCCCCAATATTTTTTTTCAATCTTACTCACCTCTTAACATTCATCCAAAACAAATGGGAAGATATTCAACCTACAATGACCATCCTCCAGATTCAAGGTCACCTGAATCTCATTAGTCAAGCTGAAGTATGCAAATAACACTTGTATTTCCACCTACTTGGAAGCTGAGCTCTAGGACATTGTTAGCTCCTTCACTGAAACATAGGAAAGGATGGCCTTACAGTCAACATCTTCAAGACAGAGGTCCTCTACCAAATAAAGATTCACAACAAAACACTAGACCTCTTCTTATATGTCAGGAGCGAGCTGTCAGCAAAGTCCAACTTCAATTATGAAATTCACCATTACTTTCAATGCCTTTGGTTAATTGAAGAGCAAGACCTCAAACCTGGCACAAAATTCATGGTCCATTGGACAGCAGTAATACCCTCTCTTAAATGCTTCTGAGATCTGGACTACCTATATCTATAGCAGACACTGTAAAGATACTGGAAAGATACCACCAATGCTGTCTCTGCAAAATCATTGACTGGAAGGATAACTGAAACAATGTCAGCATCCTCTCCCAAGTGACATCCTGTTTTAAGGTCTTAGTTACACTCAATGGGCTCCATTGGGCAAAACATACCAGACTGCTAAAACTACGACTCTATTCTGAGCTCTATCTTAGGAAGAGATTACAAGCATACAGTGGAAAAGATTCAAGGATGTGTTAAAAGCATCCTTGAAAAAAATGCAATATCCTCACCAACTCTTAGTAATCCTGGTCCATGACCACTCAAAGTAGAAAAGTTTTCTCCATGACATTGAGAACCTTGAGTCAATGCATTAGGAGCATATAGATGTTCTACAGAAGTGGCAGAAAGAGCTCACACCTCACCAACTAGCCATTTGTCCACTTTATCAGTCACCTCATGCCCAATCTGTAGAAAAGTCACAGTTCCCACATTGGCCTCAGCAGTCATCTCAGAACCCACAGAAATGAAGTGGAAGCAAGACATCCTTAATTCTGAGGAGCTGCCTAAGATATTCCTGGGTTTGTCATTGTGACCACACTTCTCCAGTGTCACACAATTCTGCTCCGTAATCATTAAATCTAAAAGTTATCAGAGGTTTAAGTTTCAAGGAACTGGGCTCCACATGCTCTGCCATTTCTGCCATGTCCAACTTTATCACACAACCAAACACACCATACTCTCCCCTCATCCTTCAGCATTCTGAAACAGTGGCACCCTCCTTTACTCTTTCATTACCATCAACTTGCTTTTCTTCTTATGGCAAATCTGCCCTTCCATCTACTCCCTTCCTCCCATTCAGGACTCCAAATGTTACTAACAGATGAGACCATATTTACCTGAAGAGTAATGAAAAATAGAAATAGTATATCTAAAGAATACACACAAAAGATGAAAATGTAGGGGATAACTGTTTAGCCCCCTAAAATTAGCATAGTGATCATTACATACAATCAACTCAGACTCAATAATCGAGTCCAGACTGAAAGAACACAGATTGATGTGGTCTCCTGCTGTGAGCCCTTCTCACTCACTTCTTGTAGTTTTTCCTGTTTTGTTTACCCTGCTCATTTTCCAAGCCACACTCCAATACTTGGGAAATGCTTGCTAATGCACTCAGATCTGGCTGCAACTGGTTTGGGACGAAGTCTACATGTCAGCAAAAGGTTCTTCAGCACTTGACACACCACTCCCATAAGACATCTTTAACTTAGAAGGACTCAAGAATGCACTAATCATTTGTAGAATTGTACCATACACCAGAGGAGATCCACCAGCAACTAAGCTGTAACAAGTTGTTAAATATATAGAATATAGAGTCATACAGCACAGAAACAGGCCCTTCGGCCCAACTGGTCCATGCCAACCAAGATTCCCATCTAAGTTGGTCCCATTTGCCTGTGTTTGGCCCATATCCTACTAATCCATGTACCTGTCCATGTCTCTTTTAAATGCTGTAATTGTACCTGCCTCAACCACTTCCTCTGGTAGCTCATTCCACATAATCACCACCCTCTGGGTGAAGAAGTTGCCCCTCAGCTTCCCTTCTCACCCTAAACCTATGCCCTCTCATTCTTGATTCCCCAACCCTGGGAAAAAGACTGTGTGCATTCACCCCATCTAATGCCCCTCGTGATTTTATACACCTCTTTCTCCTACACTCCAATGAATAAAGTCCCAACCTTTCTCTGAAATCCCTCGAGTCCCTGCAACATTCTCGTAAATCTCCTCTGCGCTCTTTCCAGCTTAATGGCGTATTTCCAATAGCAGGGCGACCAGAACTGAACACGATATTCCAAACGCGGCCTCACCAACATCTTGTTCAACTGTAACATCCCAACTTCTGTACTCAGTGCCCTGACTGATGGAAGCCAGAGTGCCAAAAGCCTTCTTCACCCCTGTCTAACCTGCGACACCATTTCCAGGGAACCGTGTGCCTGAACTCCTGGGTGCCTCTGTTCTACAACAATCCGCAGGGCCCGACCGTTCACTGCGAAAGCCCTACCCTGGACTGACTTCCCAAAACACAAAGCCTCGCACTTGTATGGATTGAACACCACTTGCCACTCCTTGGCCCACTTACCAGACACAATCATAGAGCAACACAGCATGGATACAGACCCTACAGTCCTGGTGATAGATGGTGAAGTCCCCACCCAACACCCCTGCAGCTCCCACCGCCTCTTCCCAGTGTTGTCCTACATGGAGGAGGAGTCATTCCTCAGCAGGAGGTGGGATTCAGGAGGTCTCCTTGCCTGGGGTCAAACAAGTGACCCAGAACATCCTGGGGTCTGCAGTTGATGTTGAGGACCAAGGATTGACCCCTCCTCTGGTGGGTGAGACTGGACCTATCCCAGGGATGTGATGGGGGCGTCTGGCACGGTGTACGGCGGTCCAACTCTGTGACCAGATCTCTGGATGTCTGCCGGGAGGACCTTGGAAGTCCGACCGTGCCGGGAACAAACATTCCCGCCACCAGATTCGGTGACGAGATCCTCCTCCACCTGAACGCAAAGGGAATGGATTCCCTGGGCCCTTTCAGAAGGCGGTTCAGAGACACGGGATTGGTCTGGGAGTCTCGGCTCCCTACCCCTCACTGCCCTTGAAGCCAATGGCTCACTCAGCCAATTAACAGTCACCAACACTGGGGTCTAAAGTCACAGGGAGTCCAGACTAGGCACAGACAACAGATTCCCTCTCCTGAACGACAGTCGTGAAACACGTGGGGTTTTAACAACAATACAGTAATTATCGTGGTAACTGTTCCTCTCTCCTCAGATGCTGCCTGACCCACTGAGAGCTTCTGGCGTCTGCAGTTCCATCTTCGCGCTCAGTCCCAGGTCCCTGCCGCATCTCCTGGAGCTCGAATGGAGCGCGGTGCTGGGCCAGTGTGGAGGTAGGGCACAATCGGGAGAGCTGTGCCAATCCCTAGCATGTTAATTCCACCTCAGTGGCCCAGGGTGGAACCATTACCCATCTCGTGGCACAGGGCAGTTATTGTCCTGCTGCCTGGTATCACATTTTAATTTGCTTTGTTGATAACTTTATTTTTAAAAAATAGAAAAGTGGGGGCCTGTCCCATTGCACACTCCCGGGGTCAGACAAAGAATGAAGCTCCCTCCACATTTTCCCATCACACACTCCCAGGGTCAGGCACAGAGTGAAGCTCCCACTACACTGTCCCATCACACACTCCTGGGATCAGACACAGAATGAAGCTCCCTCTGCACCATCCCATCACACACTCCCAGGGTCAGACACAGGGCGAAGCTCCCTACACCATCCTATCACACACTCCCAGGGTCAGGCACAGAGTGAAGCTCCCTCTACACTGTCCCACCACACACTCCCAGCGTCAGGCACAAGGTGAAGCTCCCTACACTGTCCTATCACACACTCCCAGGGTCAGGCACAGAGTGAAGATCCCTCTACACCATCCCATCACATACTCCCAGGATCATGCACAAAGCGAAGCACCCTCTACACTGTCCCATCACACACTCCCGGGGTCAAACACAGAGTGAAGCTCCCTACATCGTCCCATCACACATTCCTGGGGTCAGGCACAGAGTGAAGATCCCTCTACACTGTCCCATCACACACTCCCGGGATCAGACACAGAGTGAAGCTCCCTCCACACTGTCCCATCACATACTCCCAGGGTCAGACACAGACTGAAGCTCCCTACATCATCCCATCTCACACTCCTGGGGTCAGATACAGAGTGAATATCCCTCTACATCGTCCCATCACACACTCCCAGGATCAGACACAGAGTGAAGCTCCCTCCACACCGTCCTATCACACACTCCCGGGGTCAGACACAGATCAGCAAAGTCAGTGTTTGGGGGTTTCATACAAATTCCCATGAGACAATCCCTTCATCCCAGGAGTTTACCCATGTACGTTCTCCCCAGAACATGGGTATCCCTCCTTCAGGAACCAAAACCATATGGAGTCTTCCAGCTCCACCCTCTCCAACATCCAACTCCGAACCTTCCTACCTTTATGCTCCATCACTTCCATCATTCCGCATTTCCCATCCGAGTTCCTTGCTGTACCTGATGCTAAGCTTGGGGTTCATGTATGGGCACCCTCAGGTCCCTCAGTTCTGTAGTCTCCCTGTTTGTAATCCTGCTTTTCACCTCGCTCTGAAAGTGGGTCACCACACAATGTAATCCATCTGCCAACTTGATACCCGTGCACTGCACCTAGCTATATCCCCCATGAATGCTCCTCCCAGCTTGTTCCCTCACCCATATCTGCACCGTCACAGAATTTGGCCACACTGCAAGTATCCAGAGGAGGTGCTCCTTCAAGGAGGCAACATCCATCATCAATGATCCCCACCATCCAGGCCATGCCATCTTCTCGCAGCTCCCATCGGGCAGGAGGTACAGAAGCCTGAAGTCCCACACCACCAAGTTCAGGAACAGCGACTTCCCTTCAACCATTCAGTTCTTGAACCAACCGACACAACCCTAATCACTGCAGTTTAGTAACAGTATGACCATTTTGCATTAAAATGGACTTTTTTTGTTCTAATTGTGTTGTAAAAATTGTTTGTTTTTCTTGTGAATGTTGTGTATCTGATGCTATGTGCCTGTGATGCTGCTGCAATTAAGTATTTCACTGCACGGGCTTGTGCAGATGACAACAAACTCGACTTAGACTTTGCAGGCACTCCCTTCCTCCCAGTCACCACAGATATAGTTGAGATCCAAGCTCTGAACCCCACTTGTTAAAACACAAAAGGATGAAAACACACACAACCCAAGGACAGCTTCTCTCCTGCTGTTATAAGACTCTTGAAAGGACTTCTTGTATGATAAAGATGAACTCTTGATCTCTCAGTCTACCTCTTTGTACCCTTGCACCTTATTGTCTACCTGCACTGGACTTCCTCTGTAATTAGTCATTAGAGAAATACAGCACGGATACAGGCCCTTCGGCCTAACCAGTCCATGCCCACCCAGCTAGTCCCAATTTCCTGCATTCGGCCCATATCTTTCCAAGCCCCATGTACCTATCCAAGTGCTTCTTCAATGATAATGTTGTACCTGCCTCACCCTCGTCCTCTAGAAGCTCATTCCATATACTCACCACCCTCTGCGTGAAAAAGTTGCTCCTCAGGCCACTTTTAAATCTTTCCCCCTCTCACCCTAAACCTGTGCCCCCTAGCTTTGGACTGCCCTATGCTGGGGAAAAGACTGTCACCTTATCTATGCCTAATGTTAAACACTTCTATGAGGTCCGCCCTCTTTCACCTACGTTTCAAGGAATAAAGACCTAGCCTGGCCAACCTCTCCCTATACTACAGGCCCTCAAGTCCTGGCAACATCCTCAAATCTTCTCTGCACTCTTCCCAGTTTAACCACGTCTTTCCTATAACAGGGTGACCAAAACTGTACACGGTACTCCAATTGCGGCCTCACCACTGCAACATAAAGTCCCAACTCCTATTCTCAGTGCCCTGACTGATGAAGGCCAGCATGCTAAATGCCTTTCTCACCACCCTGTCTACCTGCAAGACCATTTTCAACAAACTATGCACTTGTACTCCTAGGTCCCTCTGTTCCATTACACTCCCTAGTGCCCTACCATTCACGGTATAAGTTCTACGCTAGTTTGACTTTCCAAAATGCATCACCTCACACTTATCTGTATTGAAATCCATTTGTCGCTCCTCAGCTCACTCTCCTAACTGATCAAGATTCCCCCCGTGATCTACACCAAACTTCTTCACTATCAACAACACCTAATTTTGTATCATCCACAAGTGCAGCCTCACTAACAACATAACAACTGCAACATTATGTCCCAATTCCAGTACTCAATATTATTGCTTGTCTCTTTGTACTACCTCCATGTACTTGTGTCTTGAAATGATCTGTATGGATGGTGTGCAAAACAAAGATTTATACTGTACCTTGCACATGTGACTATAATATACCAATTGTTTTCCAATATGAAAGTCTCCACTTTAAGCTGTTGCTCTTATAAACACCCTAATTTACACTCAGTTCCTCTTATAAACACCCTAATTTACACTCAATTAAGTCAGTTTAAATAATACTGGTGCAATGTTCTTCCTGTTACTTAACATGTATTTAGATATATATGATTGTACACTGTAACAATGAACTCTAAAATGGCATTGTTGGTGCCAAATCATGATCTATGTGCTCTGCATATCACCGACAGATGTTAGTGATGGACTTGCATTTTGACTTTGCCACAATGGTATCTAACCTATTTGAAATGGAAGTATGCACATGAATACTAAATGTTACTTTGATCCGTTAACAGTAGCCACAGTGTTCAAATAACACATTATCAAACCTGAAGGTTTAGAAATTTGACTGTGAGTACTGTTAAATTCAACTCTACACAACTGAAAATGGACTCTCATCAGACTGAAACATAACAAAGCTCATATTCAGAAATTCACCCAGCACTTCCCAATATTAGTTGTGCTCACAACTTCAATACATCAGGTGACATCATTCTCCACATAATGCTCCTTTTGAGCATTGTTGGGGAAATTCATGCATGTTACTGGCAGGCCCAGGACAACTAGGTTTTATTGATGCTAGTCCAGGAAAACCCCCACTAAGATAAATTTCAGATCTCAAGAATCCACCTTCCACTCATGGTACCAACCTATCAATCTCATTCATAAATAGGTCCAGAGTTTAACCGCCATCCCCAATCGTGCCTTAAACATCCATGTCTCTTTCCTCCCACGAGGCATCGATCCCTGGCCAGTCAAACACCCAAATCCCCCAGACCTGATTTGGTCCTTAAGTGGCAATGATTACTCATTCCAGACATCCCAATATACACCCTTGGACCCAGATGCCAAATTTTCCTTTAGGCGTTCTGCAATACATGAAGAACTAGATGTGATGGTGATTAGTTTAGCTACAGCAGGTGTCTTTAGTTTCTTAGGAGGTTAAGGGAGGAGCCAGCAGCTTTTAAAAAAGTTGTTTTTCCAATTGAAAGCTTGTTTTCTCCAGTTGCAGCAGCCAGAGCGCTGGAGGGGAGGAGCCAGCAGCTTTTTTTTTAAAGTTGTGTCCAATTGGCTAAGTATGTGGCAACTCAGCCAATAAAAGTAAGGTAGGGTAAAGCGGAGCAGCCATTGTAAGAATGGGCCAGTGTAGGAGTGGGAAGCTGAGGCTTTGGTGAGGAGGCACAAGTAAGGTTTTCATAGTAGTTAAATAAAAAGACACCAAATTACAACAAATTAAGTAAAGTAGAGATGCAAGATCAGGTAATGTGTTGTAGCTGCATGATGTGGGAGCTGGTAGACCCCATTATGGTTCCTGGTGACCACATCTGCAGCAAGTGTTGGTTGCTCAAGGAACTTAGGCTCAAAGTTGATGACCTGGAATCTAAGCTTCAAACACTGACACATCAGGGAGGGGGAGAATTACCTGGATGCTGTGTTTCAGGAGACAGACATGCCCATTAGATTAACTGCTTCAAATTCTGTCTGTGGTCAGGGACAAGAGGATATGACTGTGAGTGAGGCAGGGAGAGGGATCCAAGAGGTAGTGCTGGAAGACCCTCAGCCCTTGAGCTTGTCCAACAGGTCTGAGATTCTTGCTCCCTGTGCGGATGAGAGTGGGTTCTGTAGGAAGAATAAGCAACCTAACCATGGCACCATGGGTCAGGGAGCCATTAAAGAGGGGATAGAGAAGAGAAATGTGATTGTAATTAGGGATGGTATAGACACAATTCTCTGTCGCAAGGATCGAGATTCCTGAAGACTGTGTTTCCTGTCTGGTGCCCGGGTCTGGGACATCTCATCTGACCAGAGAAATTTGGAGTTGGAGAGGAAAGTCATGGCCCATGTGGGTACCAATGACATAGGTAGAAAAAGGAAAGAGGTTCTGCTGAGGGAATTTGAGCAGCTAAGGACTAAATTAAAAAGCAGAACCAAAAAGGTAGTCTCTGGATTGCTACCTGAGTAACATGTAAATTGGCATAGGGTCAATAAGATCAGAGAGTTAAATGCATGGCTCAAAGATTGGTGTGGGAGAAGTGGGTTTGAATTCGTGGGACATTGACACCAGTATTGGGGAAGGAGGGAGCTGTTCTGATGGGACGGGCTCCACCTGAACCATGTTGGGACCAGGGTCCTGGCAAATCTCATAACTAGGGCTGTGGATAGGGCTTTAAACTAAATAGTTGCAGGTGGTTTCAACAGATTGGAAAAGTATGAAAAAAATAAAAGGGAATGAGGGTGTAGGAGAGATTACTGAAGTCTCCAGAATAAAAAACAGGACAAAGTTTAGAAAGGGATAAGAATTTAACTTCAGGCAAAATGGAGACAAATTTGAGAAGAAGGGTGGTGAATAAAAGACTGAAGCTGTTATATTTGAATGCATGCAGTATACGAAACAAAGTAGATGAGCTTATAGCGCAGTTAGAAATTGGCAGGTATGACATTGTGGGCATCACAGAATCATGGTTGAAAGAAAATCACAGCTAGGAGCTAAATATTCAAGGATACTCATCCTATCAAAAAGACAGGCAGGTGGGCAAAGGGTGGCTCTGTTGGTAAAATTGAAATGAAATCCTTAGCAAGAAGATGGAGAATCCTTGTGGGTAGAGTTAAGAAACTGAAAGGGTAAAAAGACTCTAATGGGAGTTGTATACAGGCCTCCGAATAGTAGCCAGGATGTGGGGTGCAAATTACAACAGGAGATAGCAATGTTATGGTGGTCATGGGGGACTTCAACATGCAGGTAGACTGAGAAAATCAGGTCGGCACTGGATCCCAAGAGAAGGAATTTGTAGATTGCCTACGAAATGGCTTTTTTGAGTAGCTTGTGCTTGGGCCCACGAGGGAAAAGGCAATTCTGGATTTGGTGTTGTGCAATGAACTAGATTCAAGGTAAAGGAACACTTAGGAGGCAGTGATGATATGATGGAATTCACCCTGCAATTTGAAAGGGTGAACCTAAAATGGGATGTATTGGTATTATAGTTGAGTAAAGGTAACCACAGAGGCATGAGAGGAGCTGGCCAAAGCTGATTGGAAGGGATCCCTAGCAGGGGTGATGGTGGAGCAGCAATGGCGAGAGTATATGGGAGTAAGTTGGAAGACACAGGATCAGTTCATTCCAAAGAAGAAGAAGCATTCTAAAGGGATGATGAGGCAACCATGGCTGACAAAGGACGTCAAAGACTGCATAAAAGCAAAAGAGAGGGCATACAATATTGTAAAAATTAGCAGGAAGCTTCTAAAAACCAACAGAAGGTAACTAAAAAAGCAATAAGGGGAGAAAAGATGAAATATGAAGGTAAACTAGCCAAAATAATAAGAAAGAGAACACCAAAAGTTTTTTCAGATATATAAAGAGTAAAAGAGAGGCAATAGTGGACATTGGACCACTGGAAAATGACAGAGGAGAAGTAGTAATGGGTAACAAAGAAATGACAGACAAACTGAATAAGTGTTCACTGTGGAAGACACTAGCAACATGCCAGAAATTCAAGAGTCAGGGAGCAGAAGTGAGTGCCGCTGCTGTAACTAAGGAGAAGGTACTTGGGAAGCTGAAGGGTCTGAAGGTGGATAAGTTACCTGGACTAGATGGACTACACCACAGGATTCTGAAAAAGGTAGCTGAAGAGATTATGGAGGCATTAGTAGTGATCTTTCAAGAATCACTAGAGTCAGGAATGGTTCCAGAGGATTGGAAAGTCACAAATGTCACTCCATTCTTTAAGAAGGTAGAGTTGCAAAAGACAGAAAATTATAGGCTAGTTAGCCTGAATTCAGAGTTTGGTAAGATGTTAGAGTGCATTATTAAGGATGAGGTTTCAGGGTACTTGGAAGCACATGATAAAATAGGCCGAAGTCAGCATGGTTTTCTTAAGGGGAGAACTTGCCTGACAAATATGTTGGAATTCTTTAAGGAAGTAACAGGCAGGATAAACAGGGTCAGTGGATATTATTTACTTGGATTTTCAGAAGGCCTTTGACAAGGTGCCACACATGAGGCTGCTAAAGAAGATAGCAGCCAATGTTATTACAAGAAGGGTACTAGCATGAATAGAAGATTTGCTGACTGGCAGAAGGCAAAGAGTGGGAATAAAGGGGGCCTTTTCTGGTTGGCTGCCGGTGATAGTGGTGTTCTGCAGGGGTTGGTGTTGGGTCTGCTACTTTTCACGTTATATGTTAATGACTTCGATGACTGAATTGATGGCTTTGTGTCCAAGTCTGCGGATGACACAAAGATAGGTGGAGGGGCAGGTAGTGTTGAAGAATCAAGGAATCTGCAGAAGGACTTGGATAAAAAGTCGCAGATGGAATTCAGCATTAGGAAGTGTATAGTCATGCACTTTGAAATAAGATGTAGACTATTTCTAAACAGGGAGTGAATTCAGAAATCAGGTGCAAAGGGACTTGGGAGTCAGAGTGCAGGATTCCCTGAAGGTTAACTTGCAGGTTGAGTCAGTAGTAGGAAAGTAAATGTTAGCATTCATTTCGAGAGGACTAGAATATAAAAGCAAGGATGTATTGCTGAGGCTTTATAAGGTGTTGTTCAGGCCACATTTGGAGTATTGTGAGCAATTTTGGGCCCCATAGGATGTCCTGGCATTGGAGAAGGTCCAGAGGAGGTTACAAGAATGATCCCGGGAATGGAAGGGTTAACGTATGAGGAATGTTTGAAGGCTCTGGGCCTGTACTCGCTGGAGGTTAGAAGGATGAGCGAGGATCTTATTGAAACCTAACAAATATTGAAAGGCCTGGATAGAGTGAACATGGAGAGGATGTTTCCAGTAGTGGTAGAGTCTAGGACTAGGGGGCACAGCCTTAGATTAGGAGGACGTCCCTTTAGAACAAAGGTGAGGAGCAATTCATTGCCACAGACGGCTGTGGAGGCCAAGTCATTGGGTATATTTAAAGTGGCGGTTGATAGGTTCTTGATTAGTGAGGGCATCAAAGGTAATGGGGAGAAGGTAGGAGAATGGAGTTGAGGGAAAAATAAATCAGCCATGTTCAAATGGTGAAGCAGACTTGATGGACCGAATGGCTTGATTCTGCTCCTATGTCTTATGGTCTTAAGAAGGTTCAGCTTGTCACTGAATCTGGATGTACTGTTGAAAGTATCCCGACTGGTTGCATCATGGTCTGGTATGGTAACTCGAATGCGCAGGAATGTAAGAAGCTGCAGAGAGTAGTTGACCCTTCCCAATACATCACGGGCACATCCCTCCCCACCACTGGTAGTATCTACGGGAGGTGCTGCCTCAAGAAAGCAACATCCATCATCAAAGATCCCCATCATCTGGGCCATGCCATCTTCTCACAGCTATCATTGGGCAGGAGGTATAGGAGCCTGAAGTCCCACATCATTAGGCTCTAGAACAGCTACTTCCCTTCATCCATTTGGTTCTTAAACCAACCAACGCAACCCTAATCATCACTACAACACTATGACCACTTTGATCACTTTGCACTAAAGTGTTTTTTTGTTCTAATTGTGTTCTTTTTTGTACAAAATTGGGTATAATTTATGTTTAATTTGTTTTGCTTCTGAATGATGTTTATATGATGCTATGTGCCTGTGATGGTGCTGCAAATAAGTTTTTCACTGCACCTGTGCATACATGTACTTGTGCATATGACAATAAACTCTACTTTGACTTGACTTTGACTTTGTTTTGGTTATGGTCAATCTTTGGCACTTTGTGCAGTGACCATACTAATATTACCGATTATAGCACAAATCAATTTCCAAACAATGGTTTTAATTGAAGATATGGTTTGTTTTTTTTTAGGCCTTAACTATCAATATCTTGTTTTTGCAACAGAAGCCTCATTGGTTCAGAAATAAAATATCATCATGGGTCATCACTATAGAAAATATCATAGAAAATATATTCCTCATGGGTCATCACTCCATTTACATTCATTAAAATTACCAAGTGGTAAATTGATCATTTTACCTTAAGGTGATATTAAAAGGAAGTAATACCTTTGGTGGAGATGGCAGTAAGAATTACAGTGATAAGAATGATCTAATGAACTCAGTTATATTACTCCTCTATTGCAATTTAAATGCAAATAAATTAGAAAATTTTAACTGCAATGACAGCATTATGAAAATGGTCATTTAACTTGGTAATTTATTAACTTATTTGGCCTAAAATATTATGATAAATGTGATATTACTGGTTTAATTTTAGAGCACACTCCTACTCAATCTGGATTACTACAAGTCAATCTGATTTTTAAAAATGTAACTGCAAAGATATTATCAAAAACAATATAATTACTAATAGTGGTAGGGTAATGAAAGGGTAAATCAGGATAAACTCCAGCCTATAAAATGGACAGGTGGAAAAGTTTATCACTCCTAAATGTATTTCTCATCTATTTATCCCAAATTAGTTTTTGAAACTGCATTTCAAGCTCCACTGATTTTGAGGTTCAGTGACTTGGTAGTCATTAAATTTTCACAAATGATCTTCTGCAGTATTATTCTTTTGGTATCAGATTTTAAATCTCCAGAAAGAAGCAATTATGTTGTCACAAAGGTATACTTTGACATACTGAGAATTAATCAGAAAGATTTCATTTGAATGCCAAAAAATATGATGTTTTCTATTTTTTGCCTCAATAGAAGACTCAGCATTCATCCCCCTGCAGCCATGACAAGAATGTATGAAGATGGATTTATCCTTGTACATCCATTGTTGGTTAGAATGCTTGAACAGACAAAATATTCTATTTTAAAATGTTCATTATGTTACTATCTATTTTAAGATGCCTGACCAATATCCTGCTGCTCAAATTAGGTCTTCAAAGTCAACAGCACTTCTTCTCCTGTCCATCTATTAAAACATCTAATTTATTTACAAGTATAATGCAAAATACCAAACATTATATGGTCTCTCCTCAAGTAAAGGGTATACCAAAAGGTATTTCATAGTCTGCCTCTCACCACAATAGCAAATTTCAAGCATTGCAACATATTACCCCACATCAGTTCTTGATCAGTGCAGGTTGAGAGACAGGTTTGGGTATTCTAGATGGTCTATTTCTCCTCTGCCCTCACAGGAAACTGCTCAGTCACACTAACAACCATGTCAACTCTCCTGTTAAGGTCAGTAAGTTATGCCTCCCACAGCTTTTCATGGATGGTTAAAACAGTGGTGCTGGCTACATACATTGCGATAAAGAAGTTCTTGCATGACTTCAGACATTTTTCTAGAACCATATAATTATTGAGAGGGTACCTAGAAAGCAATGTTTACCACTTCCTTTCTCCAAAGCTGGTTACAACTCTATGCTTGTCTGCTGGTTGTATTCCAGTGAGGTTGTACAAACAGTTGAAGCTCATTGAATTAAGGAAGCCAGTGCTTTTTCTACAGCAGTCAATCAGCATCAACTCATATGTTTTTTTGCATCCATGAGCAGTCCCATACCAGGCAAATATCCTTGGAAAAGGAGTAATGTGGAGTGAATACAAAGGTTCTAATATTGGATGGATGGACTCACATTTTTCTGTAAGCTTCCCAATGATTTTATTTCAGCAAATGGCTTTACTTCTCATGTTTCTAATATGGCTCTTGAAAAAAAATACACCATCCAGAATTACACCAAGGCAAACTCAGTGTGCACATTGAATAAGCCATTCTGCTTCACATTTAACTTCACATTCAAACCACAATCATGCAGATAGAACAGGCTGACCTAAGAATTGTCAATAAAACTGTCAGACCATCACTGTGCAAACATTACAGCTCTAGCTGTAATCTCAAAAGGGGCACTCTCAAATGTAACAGGTAATTCCCTAGAGTTTTAGTATTTCATTGACAGAACTTATGTTACAGATGAAGCCAGACAGAAACAATTAATTTCAAGTCTTCTCCTTAAAATCATTTGCATGCATCATATTTCTCTACTTGATGTCCTTACAATGCCACAACCAGATCAATAGTGAGTTTAAAATACCATTTTATTTGCTATATTTGCATATCTTACAAAAAATGCTTCTTCCAGAAATAGTCTATGGCTCAAAGTGCATATTGCATTGATTTTTAACGTAAAACTATTGACTGGGTTGGTAACTATAAAGATAGAATGTAAAACTCCTGATATGGAGCTTCCTAAATAAAATGAAAATCAAAAAATGCAGATGCTGAAAATCTAAAACAAATGCTGGAAACACTCAACAGATTAGGTAGTCGGCATCCTTGGAAAGAGAAACAGAGTTAATATCTCAAAGTGTCTTTAGCCTGAAATGTGAATTCTGTTTCTCTGTCCACAGGTACTGCCAGACCTGCTGAGTGTTAACGCATTTTCTGCTTTTATTCAAACATAAAATTCCAGATTGCATTGCCATTCCAACTGATTTGCTCTAATTACACAAACTTTATCAATATTTGGGTGGATCAACACATGAAAGATGACCTAAAAGCTGAATCATACATTTTAAAAATGAGCACTAAAATATCCAGGATAGGATGCAAGAAATATACACTCCCACCAGGGAGGTACTGGTGACAAATATATTGCTTGAGGGCTCTGATGTCACCTGAAACATTTGTTAGGACAATGATTGTGCAAAAGCATATTTCAGATTCCTTTCTGATACTAGATAAAGACTGACCACAAACAATATCACTAACAACAGCTGAAAGGTAAATAGGATAGTTTCTATTAGTTTCACGTTAAAAATTATATGTTGCTACTGATTACCATTACCACACTACCCATTAAACCCACCCCCAATCTCCAGGCTTATGTTCCTACTGGTCGACCTTCACCTACTTTATGACTAATGAACAGCTTTTTGGCGTACCAATGACCTGTTACAGTATATTCTAATATGCAAGACAGCCAATTTTGCATGGCAAGTTTCTCTTTTCATCAGTTCTTCATTGCAACTGGTTTTGTATGCAAAATCAGACACAAAACAATTTTTAGGTCAATCTTTCATGCATAGAACATGCTAGTAAGGTTAATATTACACAAAAACTTGCAATCCCATCAGTTTATCATCAAACACAAAAGAAAACTACTGTGGCACATGTTTTTTCACTCTGACTAAAAGAAAATATCCAATGGCATGACTCAAACATACAAAAATTGTGGATTTTTTCTCTTAAACTGATCATTTTCTGGTTACTTTAGATACATATAATGTGCTTGTTGTGTCTATAGGCTCTTCTATGTGGCTGCTTGCAAAGACAAGAAACGCACTATCAGCTAGTCAACAATCAACTAACAGTAGTGGGTCATACAGCAACATATCAAAAGTCATAACATATGGTACACCTTCATATGTACTTTACTTTTACTGCTTCTCTTCAAAGTAACAAATCCTTATAAACCAACAACTATATAAATAATTACATCAGCAGTTGACTATATAATTATACAATTAACAAACTATTTAGGGCATACATACAGTTTTTAAAATTAACTGAATATAAATGTGCTTATTTTCTAGTAGTCTTGACAATATACTCTATGCAACAAGCTAAACATAATACTTCCAAGCATTCCATAATCCCTTAAATCATCTGTCCAAATAAGATTTATAAATTACTAATTTCACATCCCATCCTACAATTGTTCCCTGAACTATTTATCAACATTAATTATATGGTATAACATACTAACCGTTGAGTAGCACTCAACACAGACTAATAATACTAGCTACCAACTATAGCAGTTACAATTACACATTGTTTTCAGTATATTATAAAGTGCCACAAATGCAATAATAACATTTCCTAATTAATATTGTTCTTTGACTCTCTGGATTATTTCCAACACTTGCACTGCAGCCATAACTGTTTTCAGGTTCTTTTTGTGCACTTTCAGAACTGTATATAGCAGACATTACTATTTGCAGGGATAGGATAACATATTGGGATATTCTGAAATCTTCAATAGTCTCCACATCACAAACATTCAGATTCTGAGTTTGGTTCAGCCACTTAATAAAATAATGAAAACAGAAGTCTGGTAGATACCATTCTTTCTCAAGACTAGTGTGTTCTCATCCACTGCAAAAACATCATTTGACATGATTGAAATGGCTTCACTACATCACCCCATGCACACTTCACCTTTCACCTTGTCGGAGAATTCTTTCAATGGTACTGCCGTCACCATAATACTGTCCAAATGATAAACTAAACTAATACTCCTCAAATTGGACTGTCCTTCATTTTGGGACATATCACATATTCTGAATTTCTGGCTCAATTGATGCTGTGCTCCATAACTTTGCCTTCTATTTCATGGTGGCCTCTGCAGACACCTCCACAAAAGGCAGCCACTGTAATGTAGTATTTGCTTTATCTGCTGCTCTGTTATAAAGAAAATTATTGCTGAAATACACCTGAACAATCAACACTGCAAACCCTTGGATTTCAAAAATATACTCTTCATATTCCCTCATTGCCCTAATTGGTATATTCTTAATTATTATTACTATAAACCCATTTCTGGGAATATCACCTTTCCAGTCACCACCTTGTGATTTCCCCATAACTCCTGACTCTTTGTCACTTGATCTTTTTGCAATCTCTTTGGCGCACAACTATTGATGCAATGGCCCAACCTCTTGGCTGTCTCAAGCCCTCCGAACCAATGATCTGTTTGGACAGGGCCAGTACATCCCAAAGCACGAGTAACTCCAAGATGCCTTCACTGACTGACGATACAATTCTCTGAAACATAGAGATCCTCTGTCCAAGAAATCGATCCAGTCAATATCCATGTCCAATGGTTCACCCCTCTAGCTCAACCCACCTGTCACAACAGGCAACCCAATAGTTTATCTCCTCTAAACCCTGGAGAGCACTTCCTACAAAGGTGCTCAATATCATTTTACTCTCTCAATAGAAAATATCTGAGGTATTTCCAATTCACATGCTAGCCTGCAAAAGATTGACTTGCTACAGTATCAGCACTAATCAAGGTTTTCTCAACTGATAAGACAGCTCTTAATATACAGTTGTTAACCTCTTCTTCAAACATTCACTGAGTTTTATTCAACACAGATTTGACTCTCCAAGTCCAGCACATGGATGATAACACAATGGACTGTTCTATACCTTGCGACCAAGGCAAACCACCTGCTATATGGTCTATTCTATTCTGAAATCTTCAATAGCCTCCACATCACAAACATTCAGCTCATTCTGAGTTTGGTTCAGCCACTTAATAAAATAATGAAAACAGAAGTCTGGTGGATACCACTTTTTCTCAAGACTAATTAATGCACTGGACCAATCTGTACATTCTGGGGATGTGTGGCTCCTATAACATCCACGGAAATGCCTCTTGCCATTACACCCAAGTGACTGGCAGCATTCTCACTTGATGTACTAGTTTCTGGCTGCATCCATTTGAAGTATTCATGTGACTCAACCGTGAAGCAAAGGACCATGCTACTAATTCCATTTCTTGATGATGATTCTTTAATGAAAGGCTCTGACTTACAAGGCCCCTTCAAGATCTTTGTAATGTTCTTGTAAAAGACCTGGTTTGCATTTTGTGACAAAGGTAAACTCACCAAAATCTCATTTATCTCCAGTACTCCTGATAGTATCAATATCACCACCTTCTTTGTGCACATGGACACATTTCTCTCTGTCATATCCCATGACATTTGTACTCTTTACAAGTACCAAATAGTTGAGACCTTTCATATTTCTAATGCTTCCTAATATATCCACAACATCAACTGTCTGCCATTACTATTGCACACCCTAGAGAACCACATTCTCCATTTGGACTTAATTAGCACGGTGGTTACTCTTTGAGGTAGTAACTGCGGTGCTACTCCCTCAAGCAGGAAAATTACATCTTTTCAAATATAACAGACCATATACTCATTCAGTTCATTCTAAATACTTTGTTATATTAAAAAAACCTCCAAAATCATAGTATGAGAAAGGATATCCACTTTTTAAAAATTACCTTTTATTTGGTGCCATATAAATAATTCAGTAATGCGTGACCTTTGATGATAATACATTTAGGCTATTGGAATTGTACCATGCTATGAAATTCCAAATACTAATGTGAATTGCAAAAGAGCAAAGAAACGAGTCATAATTTTGCATTTAGGGATTGGTGATTTGCGACATAGAGAAGTAAAGTTGAAAATCATTATCCCCGCTCTTCTCAGCAGTTTGTTCATATTTTTGTACAACATGGAACATGGTCATTTTGGCTCATTGAGTTTACACTGATTCATTGGTCCCAATCCTCCACTAACTTTCCCTATAATCTATTCTCCCATATTCCAATCAACTGCCCCAGATTCTACCACTCACTTATACATTAGGGGCAATTTACAGTACCCAATTAACTTACCAACCCGCTAGTCTTTCGGATTTGGGAAGAAACCAGAACACCCAGAGGAAGCAAATGAAGTCACAGAGAGAATATGCAGATGGCACAGGAGATCAGGATTGAATCTTTATTGCACAGGCTGTGAGGCAGAAACTCCACTAGCTGCAGCATTATCTAATTTTCCTTGGAGTAACTTAACACACAGTAAATATCCTTGCTGATGAACTAACTGAAGCATATGAGAAATTGGCTTTACATTCAATATCCACAAGACAACATGCCCATGCTGTACCACATTGCCTGTCCACAATGGAACCCTGGAAAACATGAAACACCTCAGAAGCCACCTCTCAATGAAATCAGACTTCAATGATGAAATTTACCACAGCTGACAATACTACAGCATATCCCTTGGTCAACTGACAAAAAGAGTATTTGAAGTTCAAGACTTCTGACCTGGCACAAAATTAATAGTCTACTGGGCAGCAGTGATCTTTGCCCACCTATATGCTTCTGAGGCGTGGACTAGTTACAGCAGGCATCTTAAGACACTGGAAAAATACCACCAGCACTGTCTCCACAAAACCCTCCAAGTTCCCTGGATAATCAAACTGTCATTTGCGTCCTCTCCCAGGCCAACATTTGCAGCATTGAGGCCATGGTTACGCTCAGGTGGCTCTGTTGAGCAGATCATATCATTCACAGGCCTGATACCAGATTTATGAAGCAGACACACTACTCTGAACTCTATCATGGGAGGAAATTACAGAAGTTACAAGAAAATACAAGGATGTGCACAAAATTTCCTTAAAGAAGTGCAATATCCCCACTGGCTGCTGAGAACTTTGACCACACAAAGTGGAGAAAAAAATCTTGGAGATAATATTGAGAACCTCGAGGCCATGCATTGGGAACACATTGCATGAGTGGTGGAAGGAGCACTCTATCTCACAAATTACCCACCCACTCTGTTGGCCACTTCCTGCCCAACTGTGGAAGAGTCTGTGATTCCCAAACCAAAGTGGAAGGAAGTCATTCTGAGCCTCAGAAGAAAAAGAATAGACAAAGCTATTGTATTGTATGTGAAGGGAAGGGTGCTAAGTCACTTTATGCTGAAGGCACAGTCTTCCTGTTGTCTTCTCAGTTATAGGTTAAGTGTTCATTTTGATCACATATACAAAATCTCAATTAAGCGATACCAGAATTGGAGATGCAATGAGTCAAGGGAATGTGCATCCTTTTTTGGATTGCACTATCTAATGATGTAGCCACAATTCTTCAAGAGTATGCAAGTGTAGACATCAAAGATAATTGATGGTGCCAAATAAATTGAAGTCATTATCCATTCATTGAAATGGTAATAGTCGACATTTTGGGCATCTTATTTTGTATTGCTCTATCTTTTGTCACTGTGGCAACATTAGTTTGCCAAGATCATGGATTAGCGCAGAGTCTCACTGCTTTCTTGGTCCCTTCTAATGAGAGATTCTTCATGACTTAGTGCTGCATCTGAGCAGCTGAGCAACAGAATACCAATTTTGTCATGATTTAACTGAGAGAGTCACAAACTTAAATGCTTCCTGCTTTGATCAGTACTGAGAAAGCCAAGTGTTTACATGATGGTCCAGTTACAGGTGCTGAGGCATTAATCACAGGACTTCTCTCTAAGGATTCTTAATGAAACTTTGATTGCACTTAATGATTCCTCTGTGTATACTCAGAAGCACAGCTGCTGATAATAAAGCTGTTTCCCTTTTGTTTTTCATGAAGACAGAATTATTGAGATCATTTACCTAAGCCATAAAGCTCTGTTCAAGATGAGAAAGTGAAACCTTTTCTGCAGCTTTATCACTGTTCCAGAGCTGTATGAGAAAAACTCTGTCATAGAGTCATAGAAACATACAGTCCAGAAATTTGCCCTTTATGGCCCACCTTGTCCATGCCAACCATGATGCCTATCCCACTAATCCCATTTGCCCATTTCCCTCTACTCCTTTCCTATCCAAGAACCTGTCCAAATGTATTTTAAACTCTGTAATAGTATTTGCCTCTATTATCTCTCTGGCAGCTTGTTCCAAATATTCACCACCCTCTGTGTGAAAAGCATATCAGTCAGATCTCCTTTCAATTTCTCCCTTCTCACCTTACCTCATGCCCCCTTGTTCTAGACTCTCCTGCCCTGGGAAAAGGATTCTGCCTATCCTATATATGTCCCTCAGAATTTTGTAAGAACACCTCTCAGCCTCCTATATTCCAGTGAGAATAAACCCAGCCTATCCAATCTCTCCTTAAAACTACAGCCCTCTATTCCAGGCAACATCCTGTTGAATCTCTTCAGCACTCTCTGTTGCGACCACATCCTTCTTGCAGTGTGGTGACCAGAACTGTACAAGCTAATGATGTTTTGTACAACTGCAACATGGTGCCCCAACTCTTATACTCAATACTTCAATCTATGAGGAAAAGCATATCAAATGCCTTTTTCACTACCCTAACCACCTGCGTTGCCACTTTTAGGAAGCTATGGGCTTGCACCATAAGATCTCTCTGTACTATACATCAATGGTCCTAAGGTCCCTGCCATTTAATCTATATGTCCTGCCAGTATTCGACATCCCAAAATGCATTATCTCACACTTACCTGGATTAAATTCCATCTGCCACTGCTCTGCCCAACTTCCCAGCTGATCTACGCCCCACTGTTTCTTGTATTAGGATCCCCTCAGTCTCAGCTGCTTAAAGGAAAAGAAACCCAGCCTCTCCAATAGCTCCTAAGTGAAACATTCATTACAGGCAACATCCTGGTGAATTTCCTCTGCACGCTCTCCAATGCAATCATGTCCTTCTGTAAGGAGAGAGTTATATTGAGAAGAAGTCATATTTGATTCCTCCTTGGTATGTGTAAAAGTGTATAACTCTGAAATGGTGGTTGTAAGACAAAATGGTGTCAGCCTGAAACGTGGGAAACGCTTTTAGAACCTACAGGAGTACTGATGAATAGTCTTGAGAGTAGGTAATGATAGCGAACATGTCTTTCTGCTGACATGCTGTCTCTGCCTTTGAGATATACCATGCTCTCTCTACCTCTGAGATATGCACCTAGGCCAAGGGTCATCAAGATCTAGGAGGTACAGACTAGTACCATAACTGAAAAGTACTGGTTTAGGCATTATGCTAAGTTTGGATATCTGTCTTCGAGATATACCTTGCTCTCTCTCTGCCTCTGAGATATGCAACGGTACAGACTGATACCATAATTGAAAAGTGCTGGTGTAGGAATTATACTAGGTTTTGAAAGGTATAAAAAGAGGCAACTTCTTTGCACAAATCGAACCCTTCACTTAGGCTGGGTTGTGACTGGTGCTAAGAGATGGAGAGAAGGCTGCGTGAAAGGCTGCCAGACACCTGGGGTTTCCTCCAGCATTGCGTAGATCAGTTCACTGATAAGTATCATTTTGTTTCTTCCTCTATTTTATTAAGTATATTTCTTTCTTTCTGTAACTCTAACAAAGTAGTTTTCTGTCACCTTTAATACGTGTATAGTGCCTCCTTTGTTTGTGAATGTCTCTTGTTGCTGAATCAGAAGAGAACAACAAATGAATTTTAAAATAATTTTAGTTACACCTTCCAAGAGTGTTGCAATCAGAACTGCAAACAACATTTCCAGTGGTGGCTTCAGCAATGTTTTATCAAGTTGTACTTCACATGTATCAGGATTAAGTTCAATCTGCCATTACACTGCCCAATCTATAAACCAATCAAGATTATTCTGTGGCCTAAGACTACCCTCCTCACTATCAATATCACCAATTTTCATGTCATCTGCAAATTTAGTCATCTTACCTTCTACGTTCACATCTAAATCATTATTGTACTGATTTCCAGCACTGATCTCTATGGTACACCACTGGTTAAAGGCTTCCAATCACAAAAGCAGTCCTCCACAATCACCCTCCATCTCCTACTATCTTAGATCCAGTTTGCAGCTTGCCTTAGATCCTATGGGCTCTACCCTTTTCAACCATTCTTTTAAGTGGGACCGGGTCAAAGGCCTTACCACATCAATTGTTCTGCCCGCATCAATATATTTAGTTTCCACTTCAAAAAAAGTAAAATAATCAGATAGGATCTCCCACCAATAAATCTGTGCTGCCTTTCCAAATGTAAATTAATCCTGCCTCTCAGAATTTCTTCCAATAATTTCCCTACCTTCTTCTTGAATAAAGATACCACATTTTCTGTCTTTCGGTAATCTGGTACCTTACCTGTAGCCAGCAAAAATTTAACTAGCGGACCCCAGCAATTTCCTTTCTTGCCTCTCCAGCCTGAGAAACATCTTATAAGGCCCTAGGTTTTATCCACTTTTATGCCTCCTAAGGGATTTAATACCTTCTCCTTTTCAATCTTTATATTGCTCCAAAATTTCTCCATCCCAATTGAAATCTCCAATTGCAATCTCTTTCTCAGTGAACATGTCGCCCACATCCTCTGGCTCCTTCAGTTCCTAATGGGCTCCAATCTTTCCCTGGTTCCCATCTTACTCTTAGTATACTTGTAAAATGCCTTGGGATTTTCCCTAATCTTATCTAATAGTGATATTTCATGGCCATTCTTTCTCCATCTAATTTCTTTTTTAAGCAATCGAGGGCCTCCCTTATTTTAAATGCTCTGTAAGTACCATAAGCTTCTTTTTAATTGAGCCCTCAATATCCCTAGACATCCAGGATTCCCTAGATCTGCCACTGTTATGCCTCACCCTTACAGCAACATATTGCTCCTTAATTATTTCACTTTTGAAAGACTCACACTTCCCAAATGTAGATTTATCTGTAAGTAGCTGCTCCTAATCTACATTTGCCAAGTCCACTTAGATATAAAATTAAAACCTGCCTGAACCCAACCCAATCACAGTCAAACCAAACCACATCTGAACTCAACTGTTTATTTTTTTCCCATATGCAAACCAACTCAAACATCATCATGAATAATATAATCTCAAAAATGCTATTAATCTATTTGAGGATGGAACACCATTCTCAACTATCTGCAAATTACTTTCTTACTAAGGAAATTATTCTGACCTGTTTAAAGTACTCAGGCAAGCTAATGTGACACAACCTGAGCTGAGTCAAACATGAATGTTTTATTAGAATATACATCTGACTCGACCTAAACATCTGGCCAGATCCTGTCAATCAGGGGCGGAGTAGCCAGATTCTACTTCCTACAATCAAAATTCTCATTTAAAATAATTAGTTATTTATCTTAAAACCTGGCCAGCTTGCCTCCATAAGTTCTCACCAGAGGAAGCTGTGTGAAATAAAGGTTGACATTTTCTCAAGGACCATTGGCACGAACCGGCTGAGATTAATATGAAAGCATCATGGCAGGAATTATCTGTATAAACCAACTCCTGTAATTACACACAACTTGAAAGTGAAATTAAAATCCTTGAAGTTAGCAAAGACTCCTAGCTGGTCAAGATGTGCTTCAATGGCTAACTGTGTTGTTGACGGTATCCTGCATTTGTGGAATTCTAAGCGATCAGTGAAAATGCCAAAGTTCCATCAGTCTTGATGTGTTGAAGAGATATATTGACACACTGTATCTCTGTAAATATTATATAGAGCACATGCCTGCTGCATTTGCAAAAGTTGACTTCAGATCAGCTTGCTATGTCCCCTATGGCATTTTGTAAACAATCCAAAGGTGTGAAATATAGGAAAATGGTCATTTTCACAGCCTAGGGCAAGGCATGGCTGCCATGTTCAGAAGGTTGCGAAGGTGCGCAATCACCTGTCAAACCACTGCTGTAGCAGGTAGAACCTACTGAGGGTCTGCTCCTTGGATAAATGAGAAAAGCAGTGACTCTGTACACTTTGTGAGGTTAGTGTACCCACCAATGAGCACGTGTTCTCTTCTGCTGCCTTCTCGACAACCATGCTTTCATCACACACTTGCTGTTGGTACTCTTTTTTTCCCTCCTCTTCGCACATAGACTGCAGTTGGACCAGGCACTCTTTTTTCCCAACAAAGAATGTTTGACAAAGCATTATTAATAGCACAACATGCAAATATTTTTATGTACCCATTTACAGCAGTATTTGTTCTTTTAACTAATATTACAAATGTCACATCAACAGTATCACATTAAATCTGCTATACAATTTACTTAGCTATACTGTTGCAATCCAAGAAGCACTTAAGGTTGAACTTAAAGGGAGCCACCAATCTTTAAGTATTTTAAAATCTATCATTCTATTTTTGGGTTCTGATACTGTTGCAGAAAATAATTTACACATTTTTAATATGCTTACCACACTTAGACCAAGCAAATCCCTTTTGAAGTAATCCATATTCCTCCTTTCCAGGATATCTAGGTAATGTTGCAGGTGAGTGTAGGTATAAGGGTAGCAGTAAGCAAATTGGTACACCTCATTATCCCGATCAAAGCAAAAGGCAAATGACATAACGTAGTTTTTCCGATGAGCTGGACAGCGGTAGTAATAGACATTTTTTGAAGGAAGTCTTTGCCTGGCAAATGATAATAGTTAGAACAAAAGAATTAAATAAAAGGAACAAATGAATATTAAAATTTATTTATAATTGAACAAAAACCTACAATGCAATTTTAATGTCAGCTGCTTCTGAATTGTACCTGTGTATTTAAAAGGTACTGTTTCAGGCAGATGTAAATATAAGAACCAAAGTAAGGAAACTGGTACACCTCATTATCCTAATCAGAGTAAAGGTAAACTGCATAACATATTCCAATGATCCGTCCAGCAGCAATGGTGTTCACGGCACATTAATGCAGACAATATTTTAATATAGAAAAAAATCACATGGCATTACAGAGGTGTAATAAAAGGAGGGATATTGAGTAAAGAAGAAAATATAAAACTAGAGAAAAAAGTCAAACAAAAAGATGGAAGAGTTTAAGAACAGAATTCCAAAGTAGGGGTGGGGTGACCGATGGCACAATTGTCAATATTACGGAAAAAAAGTGGGGTCAAAAATATGACACAATCAAAAGGAGAAGATAATTCAGTGTGCTGTAGGGTTAGTGTTCTGCCATAATAGAAATAAAGAGGGTCAAGTCCACAAAGGTACTTAAAGAAAAGATTGAGAATTTTAAATGTGAGTTACGAAGAGGTAGGTAAGCAAACACAAAAAATGACTGTGCAGCAGAACTTTGATGAACTTAAGTATTTAAACAAAGGATGAGCAGCCTGCCAGTCTAACATTCAAAAAATACAATCTGCAATTAACAAAGAAAAGAATGAAGATTTCAGCAGCAATGAGCTAAGGCAGGGGCAGAGATGGATGATATTACAGAGGTGGCAGTTGGTGCTCTTTGCAAGAAGAGTATATAAAATTAGAAGCTCTGCTTGAGATCATATGGGAAGATTAGGTTGTGAATCATTTTGTTTAAAATGAGACAAGTGAGGCTGAGGGGTTGAAGGATAGAATCAGACTTTGTGTAAGGTCACATGATAGTGAGAAGGAAACAAGAAATTGGAAAAGTATGACAAAAGTATGATAGAGTAGATAATCAGAGTCTCTTTCCCAGGGTAGAAATGTCAAATACTAGAGAGCATAGTTTTAAGGTGAGAGGGGGAAAGTTTAAGGGAGATGCTCAGGACAAGTTTTTTTAAACACAAGAGAGTGAGAGGTGCCTAAACGGCGCTGCCAGGAATGGTACTGGAAGCAGACATGAGATTGGCGTCTAAGAGGCATTTAGACAGACACATGAACATGAAGGGAATGGAGGGATATGGATCCTGTGCAGGCAGATGGGATTTATTTCATTTGGCATCATGGTCGGCACAGACATTGTGGGCCAAAGGGCCTGTTCCTATAATGCACCGTTTTATGTTCTCCATTTTATTTAAAAATGGAAAAGTTCCCTTTGAGCCAGAGAAATAGGTATCAGAGATGGAGCCCTTCCACAGACCCCATTTCTTCCCTCTTCAACCACGCAGGAGACCTGAGAATCACCACTGGCAATTAGGCTTCCCAGGGGTAACATTTAGTTCAGGAGAACTGAATATGAAGGTGCAAATGTTGCGGACTGCTTCGCCAGATAAAATTGGAAGATAAATTTCCACTGGTTCTTGTATCCCTTGGTTGAGACTGAGGCCTGAGAATAAAGTTTACTCTGGTATCTCATTGTTTTCTTCCGCAAATAAGGTGCATCTTGGACAATTTTTTTCACATTATGATAGTTTCAATTGTACTATTGTCTCTACCAATCTCTAATTTCTACAACAGCATAAACTTATTTATTAACCAAATAAATTTTCAATGTGCCTGTCAAGTGCAATTTATACATTACAATAAAATGAGATTTGGATCTTAATAGGCAAAAAAATACAGTTTTTAAAATCCCAGTTACGTCTTTGGTAAGAACCCAAATTAGTTGATTTTCAAACTAACCTTTTTTGTCATTTATATTCTATTGTTAGCATTCTTAATCTAAAGAATGCAGTCATTATTATTAATTTAATGTCATTACAAAAATTAAAATTAAATCCAACTACTTTAGTCTTTTATAACTAGGAAGCATTGCCAATTTTACCTCCTGTTTATGGATGGAGAAAAGTATTCCTACCTACAGGCAGTTGAACAAGAATATTAATGAAGTACATTGCTGGATAATAAAAATGTCAGAATACAGACCTAACACATTCCATAAAAATGAAATATCTCCCATATCTGCAAAGTTGTTCCAGCTTCAAGCATGTAGGTCATCATGTGAAAGCTCACTATTACAGTGAGGAATGGGGATTTTATCAACAGAACTAAGTTAAAGCTTCTGTTTGATATGTACAAAGAAAGCAGTTAAAAGTCAATCATACCAAGATGGGGCTGGAGCCACATTCAGATGATGAGAATGATAGCTTTCTATTTCTGAAGGACCAACTGCTTTTCTAATGACAATCCAATGGATTCAAAGCAGTCTTGTGGTTATTTGCTGTTATTTCCAGGCATTTTAAACTGTCATGATGGCTTTTTAACTGGTATTTGAAGATGTAGTAGCTTTGCTTTCAATACTACTAGTCAAGAAACATCCATTATGCTAAAATAGATGTAATTGTCAGCCTTTCTGGCATAATTTGGGACATCTACATCTGTCCTCCCTGGATGACAAATTTAGGTAGAACATATGCTGCATTCAAGCAATTTTGTCTCACCCAGCCTGGTCACTTTAACCATCCAAACATTGATCACAGTATTCCACTCATGGTTAATTATGGCTTCACATAGCTGTAACATAACTTTTACTCCTTTGTACTCCAGTTCTTGAGATAAAAGGCAGCATACCACTATCCTTCTGATTATTTTCCTTTAATTATTTTAACATAGAACTATAGGTCTTTCTAGACCACTGCTATTTCTACCAATGCAACATTTAGAAAACATGCAGTTCTATTCTATTTAGGTCCACAGTAGAGATACTCAAAATTTTCTAAACTGAATCATTGCATCCCCAGCATTAAATTACAAAAAAAGATGAGGCAAAACAGTGGTAAATAGATTTCAATGTAGACAATTGTAATAATCCCTGCTGTTGACCTAAAGAGAAAGTGTATAGAAGTCCTGGACCTGCTTCCATTTAAACAAGTTCCAAACATAACCACTGGCAATTATCAACAAAATCCAGCCACTGTCCTTTTAACTATTTGCATAAAGTTGAACATAAAGTGCTTTTTTTTACCAAATTGGGCAAAATGCAAGAGTTAATTGATCTGAAAAATAATCTACCCCATGGTTCCTTTAAGTAATCCCGTTGAATAAAAGTTAGCTGTGGTCATTTTCTCTACCATGATCTGAGAAGTGAATTTGGCTGCAGTGCCAGACAAGATTTTTCCAAATCTTCATGAATGAAATGCAGTCTTCCAAGACAAAGCAAGTGTAATAAAATTTGAAAAGTTCTACAGGATTGATGAAATCTTTGGTAAATGTACTGCTCAGATAATGGGCTGTGTTTTGGTGCTGGTGAATAAACCCATTACAGGTGTAGCCTCATCTGCTATACTTCTGTACAATATAAAGTTGAAGCCAATTCAGAAAGCTGCTGACTAATTATTTTTAACTACATGATTTTTCAAGGCAACTGGAAATTTAGATGAAAGCTTTGAAAGCATGACAGGAGGAAGTTTTTAACAAACTCCAGTTTAATCCAAGAAATGGCCAAAAGTAAATGTATTATCAGCCGCCCCCCCCATTAAATAAGTAATGTGCCTTGAGGAGTGGTTCCTTGAAAATGTGAATTAGCTGTTCATCTGGTCCCAAATAGGAGCATTATAACAGATTAGCACTTTGGTCTAGCATTGTATTTATAAGTTCCCAAAGGACTGCGCTCTTCAATCGCAATATTAAAGTAATGGCACGGCTGAACTTTTTATCAAATGGTAATACCCCATTAAGTAGTGTCTTTATAACCTTTAACGCGTGTAAAACGTCTCCTTTGTTTGTGAATACCTCTTGCTGATTAATCAGAAAAGAATTGAGAACGCATTTTAAAATATTTTCACGCGTTAAAGGTTATAAAGACACTACTTTATTAGAATGATATGAAAGTGGTAATATCCTAATGAAAACTTCAGCAGAATTTCAGGCAGCTGCTGGAACTCAGCACTGCAGCTAGAGAGGCAAGGCTCCAGCACTCAGAGACCAATGCAACTCACACACAATACTGCTACAACATAATAAATCCTAAAATGGCCGAGAGGGAGGAAGAAGGATGGCACTGAGCAACCAACCTCACTGAGACCTGCACATTTTAGTGACATACGTTATGCATGCGTGTAACTACTTGGAGATGGTGGATAGAGCTGACCTGCAGAAGCAACACACCACAAAATATTGATCACGCAGGAAGAAGTAGCACGATTTCACCAGATAAGTGAAGATTGCAGCTCTACATTCTGCACTTATCACTGAATGTACTGACTTTAGCTGCCACATTATGGCTACAAATGCACCTGGGTTCACTCCCCATACACATAAACAACCAGTGATCCCCATCTTTCTCTTCTGTCCACAACTAACTGACAAAGAAGCAATGATCCAATGAAAATATTTTAAAATGCGTTCTCAATTCTTTTCTGATTAATCAGCAAGAGGTATTCACAAACAAAGGAGACGTTTTACACGCGTTAAAGGTTATAAAGACACTACTTTATTAGAATGATATGAAAACTACTCATTAACCACTTCAAAACCTATAGGATGATAGAATACAAAGAATACTTATCAACCACTCAGTGAACTGATGTACACAGTGCTGGAAGAAATCCCAGGTGTCCGACAGCTAGCTAACTAGCTCCCTCCCTCCCTCCCTCTCTCCCTCTCTCAGTCTGGTCACGACTCCAGCCTAAAGTGAGAGTACCCCTGCACAAAGAAGTGCATTGTGGCAGATTTCTAGGGATGACACCACATTGTAGGAATCAGGTAAGGGCCAGAAGAAAGAAGCTTCAGAAGAAGGCTAGTGTTCATGTACAGTGAAATGCTTGGCACATTTTCCAGACTTTAAGACTGAATGTACAAGATGATGAGGAGTCCATCTTACACATCACACCAATGTTATGTGAAGCCAGGGAAACAACACTGGAGATGATATGTACCTCTGTGCCAACCACTTCAGCGACACATTGGCAAATGAATTATGCCAAATAATTATACTTTCTCTGGAAGTACAGGCCAAAACTATTCAGTCTTCATTGCACTGTGGAATGCAGGTCATTCTCTTCAGTTTGATGAAGGGTCTTCGATCTAAAACGTTAAATCTGCTTCTCCTTCCAGATGCTGCCTAGCATGTTGAGTGTTTCCAGCAGTTTCTCATTTCTTCCCACAGTTCCATCAGAGCTCCCTAACTGTGGGCCAGCAGGTTTATCTCTAGCATGAGGAGATTATAGTTCTGTAGGAACAGACAGGTGCTTCACAGAGCAAAATTATAGCCATCAGGGAGAGAGCTGTTCTGTGGGAGCTAGTTGTTGGTGTTGGCAAAAGCCTCCAGGCTTTTAAGAAAGTAGTGTGACTTGGGTAACTGTTGACCCACTCACCTTTGTAAGTCCAGTCCTGAGAGAGTCCTAAGCAGTATTGCAAAGTTCCAAAGTCTTGTCTCAGAATGTCAGGACTTTTCCTGTCACCACGGGACCTTAGGCAATGTCATCATCTCTGTCCCAAAGCCAGCTTTCCTAGATTAAAGCCAGTTCTGCTGGAACAAAGCAGTCAGAAGCCTGTACTTTCAGGCCAAGAGTTCCCAAACAGACATCTACTTCCTCCAACTCAGAGAGAGAGACAGCTGTTCATACTTTCCATTAAGAGAACACTGTAACATAATTGTGGAATAATGAAGCCTACATGGATGGCAGGCATAAAGGGTAAGTTCAGGGGTGTGCAAACTTAATTACCAGTTGCCTAATCAGTTTATTTATATATCATTTTGTTAATAATGCCCAAAAGGAGAGACCATCCATGTTAAGACCTTTATACACTTTTATACTTTTAATGCTGAACAATTCACTTTTGTTTAATCTTCAAATTTAATGTGAAACCATGACTGTCATGTTCAGTGGAGATGAGTGAACATACTGAAAAGAAGGTATGTAATGTAATCTTGTAATGGAAAAAAAACACAAGTAATTGAAACAAAGATGCTAAGGCAAGGGAATAGTATTCCAATTTTTGATGGGAGGAATGAGTGGCAATATTGTCCATCTTTGCACGAGGATGCAATAATGATCAAATGAAATCCAAGCTAATACAATCTGCCACTGATACTTAGCCTCTACCTTTGATGGATAATAAGTCTTCCTTCAAGAAATATTATGCATATTATGGAGTAGGCACCACTTCTCAACTATTGTAGAACTAAGAGAATCAACTTTATGGCATAGAACATTCCATTTGCAAGAGCTTGACCACTGGTATACTTATTTCAACATTTGAGACAGTATTAGTGGTCCATGAGTCTCCACAGTGAGTTTACTTCCAAAACTTTATCATCCATAAAGTTTTCTCCTTGAAGGACAGTTAGGTGGTTGGATGTCAGTAACTCTTGTGCCTCCAAAGGAGTGGAACACTATGTTGATGCTGACAAGGAGGTGCATTTGCCTGACTTGGAGTGCGATGTTTCTGGAGCTGGCTCTAAGCTGTAAGTATGCAAATTGCAATTTAGAAAAAAAAGCTCCTAAGATTCTTGGCACTGACTACGTGGAGCTTTCTCACATGTTCATGTATGCCCTGAATATTCAGAGATTAGAAGGCCTTGCAATTCATGGAGAGCTCTGGGTTCTGAAGGTCCCATATGAGCACAATTTATGATGGTATGAACATAGAACACTACAGCACAGTACAGGCCCTTCAGCCCACAATGTTGTGCCGACATTTTATCCTGCTCTAAGATCTATCTAACCCTTCCCTTCCACATAGACCCCTATTTTTCTATCAGTCATGTATCTAAGAATCTCTTAAATGTCCCTAATGTATCCGCCCCCACAACCTCTGCAGGCAGTGCATTCCATGCACCCACCACTCTGTGTAAAAAACTTACCCTTGACAAGTTTTACCCAAACTTACCCCTTATACTTTCCTCCTATCACCTTAAAATTATGTCGCCTCATGTTAGCCATTGTCACCCTGGGAAAAAGTCTCTGACTGTCCACTCCATCTATGCCTCTTATCATCTTGTACACATCTATCAAGTCACCTCTCATCCTCCTTCTCTCCAAAGAGAAAAGCCCTAGCTCACTCAACTGTCACGAACCAGCAACAAAAGAAACACACTGAGCATGATTCAGTGTTAAAAACTATTTTATTAATTACTACTTATGATAATACGTAAAATAAAAGTAAAAATGTTAGTATGTTAGAATTCAAAAATGTTAAACCTCGAACGTTAACCCCAAAACTAAACTCGTTGTGTGTGTGTGTGACAAAGTCCCAAACTCCAAGTTCCGCAAGCCATAAGGTGAAACGTGAGCAAGGGCTTCTTCAACAACCACCGTTGTCAGAAGATAAGACGTAGATGTAGGGAAACATAGAGAGAGTAAATACGAAATCCAAATGTTCCATGATGGAACCCAAACGACACTCCAGTATTTACTCGGTAGTGACTTCCTCACCCCGAAAAGCATCCGAACCGTGGTCGTCCACACATAAATACCTGTTTCCTTCTACAGGTCAGCAACAAAGTGAACTCCACCGGATTACTTCCAACTTCCATACATGGATTTCTATGGCAAACACAATTATTGTTTCTCATCCATCGATAGAGAAAACAAGCAGGCTGGTGTCTCTCTCCCTTCTCTCTCTCTTCTTCTTCTAACTTCTTCTAACGTCTTCAACAACGTCCTTACGTCCTTTATCTTCTATTGACGTAAGCACGCCCCACACACACATACACACACACTCTCTATCTTAAAGGGACTTTCACTGAGTCCGTAACACAACCTATCCTCATAAGACATGCTCTCCAATCCAGGCAACATCCTGGTAAATCTCCTCTGCACTCTTTCTAAAGCTTCCACATCCTTCCTATAATGAGGCGACCAGAACTGAACACAATACTCCAAGTGTGGTCTGATCAGAGTTCTATAAAGCTGCAACATCACCTCGTGGCTCTTGAACTCAATACCCCGACTAATAAACACTCCATACGCCTTCTTAACAACCCTATCAACCTGCGCGGCAACCTTGAGGGATTTATGGATGTGGACCCCAAGATCCCTCTGTTCCTCCACTCTGCTAAGAGTCCTGCCATTAACCTTGTATTCTGCCTTCGAATTCAATCTCCTGAAGGGTATCACTTCACACTTTTCCGGGTTGAACTCCATCTGCCACTTCTCAGCCCAGCTCTGCATTCTATCAATATCCTGTTGTAATCTACAGCAACCTTCTACACTATCCACGACACCACCAACCTTTGTATCATCAGCAAACTTAGGGAAGCTGGTATTGCAGGGAAACCTACATACCAATTTGCATTATCTTCTGTGCTGAAAAAAAATTACAGGAAGTCAGGCCACCCAAAGAATAGAGATTTAGTGATGCTGGGGCATATGGCATTGATCAATCATAACCATCTGAAATGATCTTGAGGCTAGAAAATTGAATGTGACCTTGACTGGTGGAGCAGTACAAGCATGAATGCAGAACTGCAGATGAGGCGACAGAAGGTCAAAGACCTCTGTGGTACTTATCCTGCTAAACATTAGTCTGCAGAGACAATGCTCCTCATTGATTGGAACTTAGGGTTTGTATAGCCAGGGGTAGGGGTGGGTTGTGGGTTGTGGGGGTGGAATTAAGATCTTTGATAGTGAACTCTTTTCTTGGTGTTCCATTCCATGCTGACATCTGTCCAATTCAAAATCTTCCAGCAAAACCAGCTGCTTGCCCTTTGCCATGATGTGTCTCATTGAAGCTTTTTATCTGATTTTAAGTCAGCACAAAAATAAGTATGTGTATATACCACAGTAAGGAACTTCCAAGTTTCAAATGCCAATGAAATTCAGTTGAAGTCTCAGTTGTGATGAGGAATAGTTTAGAATTAAAAGACAGCCTCCACAGTAACAGAGTCTTAGAGATGTACAGCATAGAAACAGGTCCCTCATCCACCACATCTGTGTCAACCATCATGCTCATTAACACTAATCCCACTTGCCCTGCACTAATTCCATATCGCTCTTGGTCCTGCTCGTTGAAGTACCTATCCTGATGCCTCTTAAATGTTGTTACTGTTCCTGCCTCCACCACCTTGTCTAGCAGCTCATTCCAGATACCAACTACTTCTAGTGTGAAAAATTTACCTTCAGATCCCCTTTAAATCTACTCCCTTTTACTTTAAACTTATGCCTGCTAGTTTTAGACATCCCTGCCATGGGAAACAGACTCTGGCTATCTATTCCATTTATGTGTCTCATAATTTTATATAGATCTATCATGTCATCTCTCAGCCTCCTTCGCTTAGAATTCTTGAAAGCAGACCTGGCCTATCCAATCTCTCCTTATAACTCAAGCTCTCCAATCCAGGCAACATCCTTGTGCACCGTCTCTTGCTTATTCACATCCTTCCTATGGTGTAGCAACCAAAACTACATGCAATACTCCAAGTGCAGCCTAAACAATATTTTGTACAACTGTAACATGACATCTCATCTCTTATACTCAATACCTCATCCGATAAAAGCAAGCATGCCATATGCTTTCCTCACCACCCTATTTACCCATATTGTCATTTTGAAAGAACTATGTATTTTTACCCCAAGGTCTCTCTGTTCAACAACACTCTGCAGAGCCCTGCCACTTACTGTGCATGTCCTGTCCTGGTTTAACTTCTCAAAATGCATCATTCTGCATTTGTCTGAGTTAAATTCTGTCTGCCATTCCCTTGCCCACTTTCCCAGTTGATGAATATCCTGTTGTAACCTTAGACAACCTTCTTCACTGTCCACTATACCACCAATTTTGTTATTATCTGCAACCTTACTTAACATGCCATCTCCATTCTCATCCAAATTATTAATATTTATAAAACAAACAACAAAGGACCCAACACCAATCCTTGTTGCACACCACTGCTCACAAGCCTCCAAATGAAAAACAAACCTCCACTACCACCCTCTGCCTCCTACCACCGTCAATTTTGTATCCAGTTTGGTAGTTCACTCTGGATCCTGAATCCAGGGTGAACTACCAGGGTGAACCTTCTGTTGGTTTCCACAATGTAAATGAGGCCAGGTTCTGAGCACTATATTCAGTAATCTAAGTTAGTAGAATGGCAAGCTCAATAAACAGCTCTTCATTTTCTGGTGCAACACTAAATTTGATTTCAGACAATCAGCCATTCCAGCTTCTTGTATTTTTCTCTCCTGGTAATTTCAGATTTCTTTCACCATCTCCTATTTATACCTCCTTGACATAACTTTTGTTATTCACTAGCCTTTACCATTTTCTTTCAGTTGGCTCCACTATCACTTTTGTTAATCACGCCTGCTCTCCAGTTACCACAGATTTCTTTCATTCTCTCAGACCCTTCCTCTTTCTCTGCAACTTAGACTTCTTGAAATCATTTTTTTTTAACTTTTCTAGTGAAAGGTCACAAACCTAAAATATTGACTCTGCTTCTCTCTCCTACTGTCTGACCTGATGAGTATTTCTAGCAATTTCTGTTTTTTTCTTTCAGATTTCTAACATTAGCAATTTATTGTTTTTCAAAAACATAACAAATTTACATTTCTATTTAAGGTTTGTCAGGATATACCAGTTCCAGGACCAGATGTGAAGTGCATCAAGGCCCTCAGCTCTATGCACTCTGGGCTCAATGGTTAATCCAAAGGCAGAGAGCACCAGCAAAAGACCAGAACATGCTGACAATTGCATTACAGCTAGCTACACAATCAGCTATCCTAGCAATGTTTCCATATCATTAACGTTTGCAATTCCAACACTAGTTTATCAAATACAGTTCACATGTATGCAATTGCTAGGTCCTTGTCCATGTGCTGTTAATAGTATTTTGATTTCAATACAATGATGCTTAAGAATAAAAATACTAACTCCCACATGACATGACAGGTGGTCCCTTTGCTTGAACTAAAACATGGACTGATGCCACTTGCCCTTTACCATGATGTGACTTGTTGGACTTGTTCATTATTCTTCTGATTGGTAAGTCACCACAAAATAAGTGCATCATTTACTATGTGATCATAATTTCCATGAACAATAGATGTCAGCATAGCGTAAGTGCACATTACCTTTAACTCAACAACTACTAAACAAAATCAAAACAATCTACTTTTTTCCTCAAATCATACTTCTCTGGTAGCTAAGTGTGCCTTTTCTTCTACTATTCTCGCGTGTTGCCTAGTTGCAACCTAAGAGTCTGTGTCATGACAGATGCTTCACTCCTAAAGTATTACAAAATGATCCTTCTTACATCTGGGAGGGAGCCACTGGTTGCTGCATTTTCTGAAACATTTGCCAAAGTAATCTGATGTCACTGCCTGGATGATTTTGGACTGATATTCTTATGAGTAAGACTGAGGGCCAGATATGTGCCACTGCCCTAAGGAATTCTATTATCCCAGGTCTGCTTCACTTTTAAGATTTTAAAAGCTCTGAACAAAACTAGTCTAAGGCTCACAAAAACATATAATGCAGGTGACATCAGATATTACTTTGCTTTTACATTTACAACTTTGTTTCTTCTCACATCTAAAATTTCTATTTATAGAACTTCCTATGCATATCCATATTAGATTTTGAACATTTATATTTGGCTTTTTAAACAAAGGAGCCAAAAAAAATTGCTGCCCTTCCAAAACAATCATGTGATAGGGGCCATAAAGTACTTTGCAGCCCAAATACATTGCATTCCCACTTCACTGCATGATCCCACCATGTTTTTGTAAACATTTATTTGCCTCCCCATTAGAGGGACATAGAAATAAACATGTGGAAGGAGTGGAGACTCTTAATACTTAAGAGTTCTAGTAACTCTCATTTGGAAGACCATCACAAGTTCCAGGAGGTACACTGCAGTGGAAGTCCCTCCCTTTGTCATCACTTGCTGCATCCTACATAATATTTTCCATTTATTCGGCATGACCTTTACCTGCAACACCATAACAGGAGAAAGAGGAAGAAACACTGGAGAAGGAGGAAGAAAAGCAGGGGGAAAATCAATTGATGTGTGAACAATGAGAGGCCCTCTTTAACATACTTTGCTTCAGTTTAGTAACCATTTGAGATTAACAAGACTCAAAGGCTGAGGCATCCATGTCCACAATCAGTGAAACCTAGCCAACATTCCATCCAGAACTTCCATCCAACTGACAAGTTAAACTCACATCATAATTGTGTAAGGTAATGACAGTCTCCTAGAAGATAGGTCTCCTTTAATGTTCAACAGCACTATCTTTACCAAATTCTTCCATCACTAAAATCCTAGGGATCATTAATGACCACAAATTTACCTGAACCAGGCACTTTGGCCACTGAAATTAGATTTCAGTTGGATTTAATTTAAATTCAAATTTTGGATCTGTGTAATGCCAATTTGTACCAGCCTGATGTATATCAAAATGCCATGAAAACAACTAATGAAATAAAAATTTGTATCATAATAGTGGGATACATTTAAGAAAGAGATAATGAAGGTTCAGTGCACAGTGGCACAGGATGTAGTGCTGTTGCCTCACGGTTCAATGCTGATCTCCCTTGCTGTCTGTGGGGAGTTTTTGTGCTCCCCTTGCGACTGTGGGATTCCTCCAGGCGCACTGTTATCAATCCACATCGAAAAGTCAGCTGATAGGTTAATTAAATACTGTATATTACCACAAGTGTAAGTGGTTAGAAGGAGAATTAGAATGGAGTTGATGGACACGTGAGAGACATGTGGTTTCAGGGAAGTAGATCAGGGATTGATAGGACTACTTGGAGAGCTGACATAGACTTGACAAGCCAAAAAATCCTCCTATTTTGAAAGAAAATCTGAGACTTAATAGAAACATGGAAAATAGGAATAGGAGTAGCCATTCAGTCTTTCAAGTTGGTTCTAGCATTCTATATGTTCATCCAAATTCAGTCCCCTGTTTCTGCTTTCTTCCCATTTCTCCTGATCCCCTTTGCCTTGAAAACTGTATTTAATTCCTTTCTGAATATACTTAATGATTTGGCTTCAGCTACTTTCCTCAGGAAAGAATTCCAAAGATTCACCACTGTGGATGAAGAAATTTCTTCTCATCTCAGTCCTCCATGCTTATCCTATAGTTTGTGACCCTGGTCCCAGACTTCCCTGTCATTGGGAACATCCTTCTTGCAACTCGTCCATCCAAACCTGTTGGAATTTTGTAGGTCCCTAAACAATTCCATTCTAAATTCAACCAAATATAAGCCTAAGCAATTTAATCCCTTTTCATAGTTCAGTCTTGCCATCCCACATATCAGTCTGGTGAACCTTCGCAGAAATGACTCATAATAGCAAAATGCAGAGGGAGTTATTCTCATGGCATGGGCTTCCTTTGAACTGGGAGCATTCCTCCAGTAAATCAAATAACTACAGCTCTAAGGATTTAAACTAAATAGTGAGGTACATGGGAAAGAGATGGGGGAAGGTTCAGAGGAGCAGAGATTTAGAAAATTAAAGAAAGGACAAGATAATAATGCAAGATGGCAAAATAGGTCATGAGTGTGTCAAGAAGAGACTGAGCATACGGACATAACTCTAATTTTAGTCAGAATATGGGAAAGTGATAAAACATCAAAATTAAGGGCATTGTCATTGTCAGATTCCCCCATCACCAACATCTTAGTTGGGGAGGGAGTGGTTGGGGAGGGAGTGGTGGTCACCACTGACCAGAAATTGACCTGGACCATGTTAAGGGGTTAGATTTCAGTTGTGTTTAGTATAGTTAATGAAATGCACTCAGTATTCATAACAAGATAAGATCTTTATTAGTCACATGTACATTGAAACACATAGTGAAATGCATTTTTTGCGTAGTGTTCTGGGGGGGGGGGGGCAGCCCGCAAGTGTCGCCACGCTTCCGGCGCCAAATTCATAGACAAAGATAGACAAATTGATGCCATAATTAGAAATAAATAGGTATGATCTAATAGCCATTTTGGAGACACAATTGCAATGTGACCAAGTTTGAAAATTAATTATTCCAGGATACTTAACCTTTAGAATAGATGAGCAAAGTGGAAAAGAGTAGGGGTAGCCTTGATAATAAAGGGTTGGGTAAAACCAGCAGAAAGTAAGGATCTTAGATCAGAAAATCAAGAAGTGAAATCATTGAGTTGAGCTCAGGTGCAGAAGGCATCAGTGGGAGTTGTCTGTAAGCCCCCAAACAATAGTAAGAATGAAGGGCACAGTATAAATTAAGAAGTTAGAGGTGCACGTAACAAGAATAATCCAGTAAACATGGGGATCTTTAATCTCCATGTAGACAGGCAATAAAAGCTTGAAGGGGAAATTCATGCAATGATTCAGAGGTGGGTTTCTAGATCAGAATGCTGAAGAACAAAAGGCTATTTTAGATCTAGTGTTGAGTAATAATAATAAAGAATTAATTAATAATTTTATAGTTAAGGGACCTTTAGCAAAGAATGAATATAACATGATAGAATTTCATACTAACATTGAAAGTGATTTATTTTAACCTGAAACTTAGAGCTTAAATCTAAAGAAAGCAAATTACTAAGGTATGAGGCATGAAGTAGTTATGAGTGAATGGGGAAGCACAATAAAAATTAATGGCTACAGACTTCCTGCACCAAGCATTTAAAAAAAATCATCACACAGTTTACAACAAATACATAGCGCTATCGGCACAAAAACCTGACAAGAGTCGTCCAGCCATAGCTACCAGGAAACGTGAAGGATAACTTTAGACTGTAGGAAACAGCTTTTAATATTGCTTAAAAAGAGCAGTAAGCTTAATGCCTGGAAGCACTTCGGAATTCAACAAAGAAGGACCAAAAATTGATAAAGAAAGGCAAAGGAGGAGGCAAGAATAATTCAGTGAGAAATGCAAAAGCAGTCTACCAAAACCTTTGCAGGTATATAAAAAAAGACAAAGATTAACGTGGATTCCTTACAGATAGAGGCAGGAGAAATTATAATAAGAAATAAGGATATTGCAGAAAAATTAAACAAATACTTTGCATTTTTCTTCACTTGTGATGACACTGAAAAATTCCTAAAAATAGTGGAGAACAAAAGGTCTGGAGTGAATAAGGAGCTAAAAGAAATTAACATAAGCAATCATAGAGACATTATTGGGACTGAAATCTAATAAATCCTCAGGACCTGCGTTCGAAAGAGGTGGCCATGAGGATAGTAGATGCACTGATTGTTATCATCCAAAATTCCATAAATTCTAGAACAATTCCAAAAGACTGGGAGGTAGCAAATGTATACCCACTATTTAAGAAAAGGAGAAAGAAAGCGAGGAAGTTTGAGCCAACTAGCCTGACATCAAGAGTAGGTGCTTGAATATATTATTAAGGGAGTAGTTACAAGTTATTTAGAAACTAATAATAGGATTGAACAGAGTCAACATGGAATTATGAGAGGGAAAATATATTTAACAAATTTTTTTGTCATTATAAGTGGCAGACTAGATAAAGGGGAACTACAGGACATGATGTAATTGGATTATCAGAATGCCTTCCATCACTGGGCTTAGAACACTGTCCTAAGGAACTCCTACAGTGACATCCTGGGCCTGAGACGATTGACCTCCAACAACAACAATTACCCTTCTTTCTGTGAGATACAACTGACCACTGAAGTACCTTCTCCATGATACTCACTGACTTCAGTTTTACCGAGATTCTTTGATGACACACTGGCCAAATGCTGCCTTTACATCAAGGGCAGTCATTGTCACTTAACCTCTGGAATTTGGTTCCTTGGTGCGTGTATGGAGTGAAGTGGTCCTAGCAAAACCCAAACTAATGCACAGAAGCAGATTATTTGCAAAATATTTTGAGATGTTTGGCATGATTGCAGTTTGAACTCTATGCTCACACATTTTTAGCATTTAAGTGTTATTGGTAATAAGTTTTCACACAACAGAATGGCCTTCATTTTTAGTAGAAAATGTTTGTCAGTTTAAGATACAACGAGCTTTCACACTCTAATCTACCCTCCAAATTTAGGTTCTCCTCAGCACTCATCCCTTCTGTAAAACAATCAGAGTATAACTTGAGCAGCAAATGGCCAGGATCACCCAGGATGAATCGACACTTGAATATTTTGAGCATTGCATTTGGAACAAAATGGTTACCACATATAAATACACCAGAAACAAGGTCAATTGTAGCAGTTATATATAATGACTAAATGAACCACAAGTACCTAGAAACTGAATTCAACCTGTTTTGGTGCACTAAACTAGTGCTGCATTTAGCCTTCCTGTCCAATTGTGAAAGCCGTAAAAAGAAATTGCTAAATTAGTGAAATTTGCCTTTAAAAAAATCATTAGGGTGGGTTGCACCTTTTTTGCTTTATTAAAACACTGCATGCATGATTTCCAACAGCACCATATAAATAACTTATAGCATAAGACTGCCATTGAATGAGGGAAAATGGAGGAGGGGGTGGAATACAGGCCTTCATTATTGGTGGCCGCATCACTCTACAAATGCAGTGAAAAGTTCCTGTAAGCACTCTCATACAGAGAAATGATCTGCACAAGCAGTGCAGTGAACAGATAGGCACAATCAGAAAGCAAAGGATCTGTGTCTCGCAGAGGATACTTTAATTCACATATGGTTGCTGATTTAGTCCAGGGTTTGCTCCATATTTTGTTTTAAGAGAAAACCACAGTTTTTAGGTCACACTTTATTAATATAATTTGTGTCTGTAAATTTGAAATGAGTATCAAGTGCATTGATGGCATCACCATGTTCTTGAATGATATTGGGAAGATGACACCTCCACTTGGGTAAATCACGATTAGAAATACCCATTCAAAATTCCTGATCTAGGTGGCCTTCCACCAGGATTGGTTGCAATTGCTCTAAAATATGCACAAAAGGTATTTTATGTGCAATTTATACCTAAATTAACAAGTGCAGCTAATTTCCAGATGAAGTTAGTTTATTAATTTTGCCACAAGTATACATTCAAACAGTTGGATAATTAACCACTATAAGTCTGCAGCTTATTGCAACATTACTACCATTTGGAAGTTCACAGAAGTGCCTTTTCTTATAAACCCTAATTACTACATGTTCAGGTGTTCCATCAGCTCATTTGGCCTGTGAGTAATGTCAGGTCAGAGAAGAAGCTTCAGGCTTCAAACTTTTAATCTGCTTCCATTATCTCTGATCAAGGTAGAACCACAGGGGAGCAGGGTTGCTGGCAGAGCTATGATGAGTGAGGAAGCAGCCTATCTATAAAACATATTAATCAACTTCTCTTCCAGGCACATTTACAAATCTAGCCTCTGTCTGGACTCCCTGGCGCCTGAAAAATGGATTCTCTGTCTCTTGGTTCAGTCAAATGCCTTTCAGGAAAAGACATCAGCATAATAATTACTGACATTACTGATGCAATTGTAAGTTGTTGATAGGGAGCTGTTAGAAAAGCAAAGCATTCTGGGACAGACTGCCATAGATTTCCAGTATTCATGTCTGCATCTAATATGTATAGTAGGAAAACATAAGAAACCAGATGTGACAACACTTAATCTTGAAATAACTGCTTAGGAGCATGGTGGTTTTATTCCCTCCTATTGTTCCACACTACAGACGTAGCCAAGTAACCTTAAGAAATGACTAACTAAACCTGTGTTAGATGATGTAGTAGATGTCAACTCTTGATATCAGTCAGAAAACTGCAATCTGATATTTATTGAGGAAGATCTTTGTCATAATATATAGAATCCTTAGATAAGTATAAAGAAAATATATGTATCTGTTAAACGGGAGAATTGATCAACAATTTTAAGTATGAATTTGCATTAAATGGAAAAGAGTGAATATTACATTCTCTACCAATTTAAATAAAAAGCCAGTGGTAATCAGTATATATTCAAAAAAACACACTATGGCTACTGTCATGCGAATTGCTTGAAGTGTTAATGACATCTCATAAAATCTGATGCAATATAATTTCAATAACCATTTCTTGAAAATGGTCTTAAATTTATCAACAGCAACTCTCATGAAGTAATACCAAGAGGTTAATAAGAGGATAAAATCAGTGAAGCAAACTAAATTAACTTATCATATTCCCTCATTCTAGGTTCCATATTATTTATCTTAATAGTTTATCAAAGGATGTCTTAAAGTATAATGAAATTGTAGCAAACATAATCTTTCTGTGCACAAACAATCTGTAATTTTTAATATTGGTCTTTCAGTGATAAAAGTATAGTTTCAGTTTTCAAGGAATGACTCATTACTTAGTCACATTATTTTAACCACACTTTAAAATATGAGCTACTTCTGTGCTCCTAGTGCCTCCTCAGATTTCAATTTTGGCAATAGCTTTTTCAATATTTTCTACTGCTAGAAGCAACAATTTATATTAAGGCTCTCTATACTTCATAAGTTCATCTTTGCACCTTTACATGGAGGATTTTAACAGCTTGATTGTGACTTACAAAACATTATTTTTTATATTAACTTGTCAGTAATTCAAATTAAGTCCCAAGCACAGAAGTGGCATGAAGCTGATACTAAAACCTTCAGTTTAGCAGCAAGCATGCCCCAAATGTTGCCATTTTGATTTACTCTGGAGATGAATATGACCATACAATGTTATTTATAATCAGCACATTTTAATTATTTGAGAGGAAACAGCTTATGATTTTTTTTTAAAAAACTTGTTTAGCTTTAAAAATAATCAGATAAGAACTAGGTCTCTCCCAGTTTTAGTAGTAGAACGTTTCACTTCTGTCTGATATTAAGTTATGGCAAATCAGTTCTAAGTAAGTGTGACTTAATCTCAAGCACTTTCTAGTCAAGCAACATTACCTTCCATACAACATTGAGTGTATCTGGACACCCAGTGGAATCACCTGTGTCTTCCAATATCCAAATAAATAAACGTAAACATTTTAGAACATCTCTGGGCATTATAGTTTAAGGTCACTCCTTCAAAGGTATAAGTATTCAATGATGACTGAGTTCAAAGTCATTCTGTATATAGAGTCTCAGAGTAATACAGCCAGAAGCAGGCCCTTTGACCTACCATGTCTCTGCTAATCATCAAGTACCTATCAACGTTAATCCCATTTACCAGTACTTGGGCCGTAGTCTTCTATGCCTTGGTGATTCTTAAATTTTGTGAGAGTCTCTGTCTTCACTGCCCTCTCAAAAGGTGCATTTTACATTCCAACTCACCCTCTGAGTGAAAAAAATTCTTCCTCAGATCCTCTCCAAACGAGTTACTCTTCACCTTAAACCTAAGCCCTTTGGACTTAAACATCTCTGCCATGAGGAAAAGTTCTTACTATCTACCCATCTATGCCTCTCATAATTTTAGATACCTCTATCAGTAGCCCCCTCAACCTCTTCTGCTCCAAGGAAAACAAACCCAACCTATCCACTCTTTCCTCATAACTGAAACATTCCATCCCAGCCAACACCCTGATAAATCTCCTCTGCACCCTCTCCAGTGCAATCAGATCCTGATAGAAATTAGTAGATACTCGAGCAGCATATGATGGTATGCCTTGGCCCTCATTAATATCTTTCTAGAAAGCAATTACTGCCTATCACACATAGATTGATAGCTCAGCCCAGAAGAAAAGTGAATTTTGGGGAGTTGAACTTTCAAACAAGTTCAATGGAGACTGGTGCAATCAATAAAAGAGTAGGGAAGCTCAAGAAATTGGGAGTCACGAGGTGCTTTCCAAATGTCCTTTCACTTTGTTTAAATGTGGCTCCTACATTCCAAGCATGTTTTCGTCAAACAACATAATTCTCTCCTCATCCTTGGAAAGTCAAGGAACACTTAGCTCTGTGCATTCAATAGAACTAGCTGAATTGATACAACTGAGAGTCCTGCATCTCAAGGGACAGTAGAGAATGGAGTCTTGAAAAAGACTTTGTAGGTTTTCTTCCTTAAAGGGCATTTGTATATCAGTTAAGTTTTTAAACAGCAATGTAGAGTCACAGAGTCACAGAGTCATACAGCACAGAAACAGGCCATTCTGCCCAATTCATCCATGCTGACCAAAGTGCCTTTTTGAGTTAATCCCATTTGCTTGTGTTTGGCCCATGTTACTCTAAAAGTTTAATACCCATATACCAGCCAAATTTAAACATTGTAATTGTCCTCACCTCAACCACTTCTTCTGGTACCTCATTCTATATACCCACTACTCCCTGTGTGAGAGACTTGCCCATCAAGTCCCCTTTAAATCTTTCCCTTTCACCTTAAACCTATGCCTTCCAGTTTTAGACTCTCCTATCTGGGAAAAAGACTGTGACCATCCACCTTATCTATGCACCTCATGATTTTATATCCCTCTTTAAGATCACTCCTCAGTCTCCTGTGCTCCAGGATAAAACACCCCAGCCTATCCAGTCTCTCTTTATAACTCAAGCTGATCAGTCCCTGTGGATCCTTGTGGATTTTTTCTGCACCCTCCCTAGCTTAATGACATCCTTCCTATAGTTAGGCAACCAGAACTGCACACAATACTTCAAGTATGATTTCACCAACGTCTTGTACAGCTGTAATATGATACACCAACTCTTGTACTCAATGCCCTGACCAATGAAGGCAAGTATGCCAGACACCTTTTTACCACCCTATCTGTAGCACCACTTTCAGGGAACTATGTACTTGTACCCTGAGACCTCTCTTGTTCTGCAACACTCTCCAAGGCCCTGCCATTTACAGTGGACATCCTGCCCTGGTTTAACTTCCCAAAATGCATCACTTTACACTTGTTGAGTTAAATTCCATCTTCCATTCCTTTGCCCACTTGGAGTATGATGTGGAATTCTGGTCACCAAACTACAGGAAGGATGTCATTAAGCTGGAAAGGGCGCAGAAAATATTCACAAGGATGTGCTGGAGTGGACAACTTGAGTTATAAGGAGAGGTTGGATAGACTGGTTGTTTTTTCTGAAGCATAGGAGGCTGAGGGGTGAGCTTATAAAGGTTTATAACATTATGAGGGGCGTAGATAAGGTAAATGATCACAGTCTTTTCCCCAGTGTAGAGGAGACTAAATTAGAGAGCACAGGTTTAAGTTGAGAGGGGAAAGATTAAAAGGGAACCTGAGGGGCAAGTTTTTCATGCAGAGGGTGATAGGTATATAGAACAAGCTGCCAGGTGATGTGGTCAAGTTGGGTACAATTACAATATTTGGACAGGTACATGGAGAGGAAGGGTTTAGAGGGATATGGGTCAAATGCAGGCAAATGGGATCAGCTCAGATTGGCACCTTGGTCAGCATGGACAAATTGGGGCAAAGGGCCTGTTTCCATACTCTATAATTCTATGATCCCATGACTCTATAAGAGGCTTCATTTGGCCTGGATAATGTCGAAGTTCTTCAATTTAATCAATCCCAGTATAACTTAAGCAGCCTTCTCCTTTTGCTACAGCTGTTTTAACGTACCTTCTAAAGATCGCATCACAAACTTTTTCAACTCTCCACTTCTCTGTACTTTTTTTTAAAAGTCTCTCTTTTTGAATAAGCTTTGTTCACTTTTGCCCTCTGTGGGTTAAGGTTGGTTCACTTAGTGTAAAGCTTATTAGAATACTTTCTACATTAATTCAATATATACAAGGCATTTTTAGTTTCATGAAGTACAGATAAAGTGAAATAACTATAAATTGGAATGGCCTTCTTCAGGTCAAGCACTTCACTGGATACTGCTGTTGCACATAAAGAAACTGTTCAAATCAATGAGGTAGAATTAATTTATCAAATGGAAAATTGCTTCCTGCTGCACAAAAATTGTACAATCAACCACTGACTGGCATATAAAATTAAATTATTTCAAAATACAATAAAATTCAAAATTGCTATAAACTGAATCAATAATCATAAAAATTAAAATTATCAAATGCAGAATTAAAAATTCCTTAATGGGAATAGTGTGAAGGTATTATTCATTACCTTTTGGTAACATGCTTGAAAATTACATAATTGTAATGCTTTGAAATCATAAGCAGATTATCCTTTTTCATCTATTGAAATGGAGATAAAATTAGTTTTTGGATCGCCAGCATATGCCGGTGGTCTATATTTTAAACAGTTGTTTTGTGTATGTGGAATAAATTCTTTTTGTGTCACCACAGATGAGTCATCTTTATCTGAATGATTTTTTTTTAAACAAACAGCAAAAATGTAGGATATTTGGGAAGAACAGATTTTTTCCTGTAATGAAAGCCAAGGGAGTGAAACATATGAAAATGCACTACCGCCACACAACTACTATCAGGACAGTACAATAAAACTTTATATTAATAATAAAACCGGACGGAGGCCATTCTCACTGGTCTGCGTGGACATGGTGGGCTGAATGGCCTGTTTCCATGCTAAGTGTATGACTCTATGACTCATTCAGCTCATCGGATCCATATCTATTCCTTGGGAGCAATGCAATTAGTCCTATCACCCATTTCCTTATTTCCCAATACCGTTGCAATTTATTCTCTCTCAGACATGCTCAAGAATTCCCCTTTGATTCTTATAGCCATTAACTTTCACTGAGGAGTAATTTATGATATCCAATTACCTACCAGCATGTCGTTGGAATGGGGGAGGAAACCAGAGCACCCAGAGGCAACCCACACAGCATAGGAGAGAATGCACAAACTTGATGTAGACAGCATTCAAAATTGGGATTGAACCTGGATCCCTAGTGCTGTGAGGCATTTGTAATACCTGCTCCATTACCATGCTGCTACATATGTAGATATCATTCACTACAAATGATAGTGACAGAAAAGTATCACTAAAATATGACAAGTAAGGTTTTATAACAGGGAGCCCCAATTGTTTTATAAAGATAATACTGGCAACAAGCAGTTGGAATAAGGTGTGACAGTATCTACCAAATGGTCAATAAATCAATCCACTGGTAGCAATGTAATTGATCTTTCAACAGCAATGACACAAAAATATTTCTTCTAAAGCCTGAGAATAAAGTTCATAAAGTGAACCATTTGTTTTTGAAGTTGATTTTTAAATGCACCAGCAAATCATATAGATCAAATACAGCGCTGCTAAGATTAAACAGTTGGCAGTCTATGATGTCAGATATTAACAAACAACTGGATCTCACAGAACTGTCAAAACCTGCTGAATTCTTTGGCGCTATAGCATCACTATTGACATAGGAAACAAATTTAAGGGAAGGTCAAGCTGTTTTATTTATGGTTGCCTGAATGCAGGCTTTATTAAATAGAATTTTAAATTCCTGCTGATTGAAAAGACTGCAATGACTAGTAGCTGCTGCAAAATCTTTACCCGCTTCATAACCTCAACTACAGGAATTAAAAATTTATCACTTAAACTTAGTTGTGGATATAACTTTACAGCATTGAATCTTTCAATTTCATTTTTAAGATGTCTATTAAGATGCCTTGTTTTTTTAAAATTACACACACTACTATATTGGAAATAGTTTATCATATTTTTTAAACTGCATTAAAAACAGTTATTTATGTGGGCTTTTAATTTCAGATAGTTCATTCTGCACATCAAATCGTGTAACAAATGGAAATGATCACATTTGCAGTAGGAATTTAAGTGTGTGTGAACAGAGTTTTTCTTAAATTTGTGAAATCAGCAAGCATAAAATTACAGGAGCAAGTTACTTCCGTCCTCCAAAATTTCCTAACACTGTAGAGCGTGATTCTAAGGGAAGTAAGGTGTGGGGAAGGTTGTGTGAAAATATCAGGAAAGGATCTAGTCAGAGAATTTAGGCTTTGTCAGAAAGATAATTGAGAGGGTATTGGAGTGGTGGGTAGCATATTATGTTTTAGTGGTTGAAACCACCAGAATGATGTTGGAAAGTTAAAGCAGGCATCAATCCAGAGATGGAGACACAAGAAACTGCAGATGCTGGAACCTGGAGAGAAAAAACCAAATGATTAGAGGAACTCCAAATCCAGTGGGTCGAGCAGCATCTGTGGGGAGAAAGGAATTGTCAACATTTTGGGCCAAGACCCTGCATCAGAACTGAGAGTGGAGAAGGAAGATAGCTAGTATAAATATGAGAGGGAGATGACTGGGAGAGGGGCTGGTAAGTGATAGGTAGACTGAGAAGGGGTGAAGGATGATGGGCAGAAGGAGGCAGGTGGATGGGGGAGTTGGGAGACAGAGGCAGGTGGGTTATAGGTAGAAACAGACAAAGAAAAAAGTAACAGGTGGAACCAGGTGGGGAAAGGGGAGGGTGAAGTTGGAGACAGAGGCTGGGACACAGAGGCTACATGCTGGAATCTTATAAGTAAGGAATGTGATAATGAGAACCATTGATGGAGAGATGAAGAGCTGATGGAACATGATGGGGGAGGGGATACGATAGGTGAAGTGTGTGGGTAACAGATGAATGGAATCAGGAGGTAGAAGAGGACAAAAATGGGTGATGAGAGGGCTGGAGGGGTATATGGGAAAGGTAACAGAACTGGGAGGACTGGAGGTAGATTAGAAGGAACGAGAGAGGAGAACATAGGATGTAAAGGTTACCTGAAATTGGAAAGTTCAATGTTGGTATCATTGGGTTGTAGACTATCCAGGTTGAATATGAGGTGTTGTTCTTCTAGTTTGCATTGAGCCTCACCGTGGCAGTGGAGAAGGCATCATAGGGGCAGGTCAGTGTGGGGATGGGAAGAGCAGTTGAAGTGGCTTGCAACTGGGAGCTCGGGATGGACATTGTGGACAGAACGCAAGTGCTCTCCCAATCAGTTGCGTAGTCTGCGATTAGTCTCACCGATGTAGAGGAGTCCACATCAGGAGCACTGAATGCAGTAGACGTAGTTGGAGGGGGTGCACATAAATCTTTGTCTCACTTGAAAGGGCTGTTTATGTTCCCAGATGGTGGTAAGGGAGGAGGTGTAGGAACAAGTTTGCACCTTCTATGCTTGCAGGGGAAAGTGCCGGACGTCAGGGAGGGGTGGGTGGGTAGTGATAAATGGTCCAGGGAGTCAAGGAGAGAGGGATCCCTGTGGGAGGTGGAAAGGGGTGGGAGGGGAAGATGTGGCTAGTGGTGGGATCCTGTTGCAGCTACTGGAAATGATGAAGGATGATGTGCTGGACGCAGAGGCTAGTAGGGTAAAAGGTGAGGGCTAAGGGAACCATTTCTCTGTTCTTCTTGGAGAGAGAGGGGTGATGGGGAAACCTAGACATACAGCATTAGTAAGCTTCAACACCAGTTAAGATGTACATCATTATTTTCACAGTTCTCATATGGTTAACAGGATTTCAGGCAAGTGACATTATATTCTGCTGGACACCACTGTATCTGGCAAGTGGCATCAGTGTAATAGCATGTTGGCTGCAGATTTGTCTGCAACAATTTCAGCCTGTGTCTTCAGCTTTTACCTGAAAGTGACTACTTAAGCACAAAGGTTTGGGTACTCCAGTCTAGAATAATGACAAATTCCATGAATGAATCAAGTTATCAGCAAATAAGTGATTCAATGACTCTAACATTCCGAGACACAGAGTATATAGAAATAGAACATAAAATAGGACATAATGGGAACAGGCCCTTCAGCCCATAATGTCTGTGTCGACCATGATGCCAATCCAAACTAATCCCTCTGCCTGCACTTTGGCAGGTGAAATGTAAGAGTATACAGTAAATGTAAGAGTGACAAGTGTGCCATACACCTTTACCACCCTACCTACTTGTGTTACCTCTTTCAGGATATTATGGACTTGCCCCCACAGATCCCTCAATACTTTAATGCTCCTAAGGATCCTGCCATTTACTGTATACTCTTACATTTCACCTGCCAAAGTGCAACACCTCACATTTACCAGATTAAATTCCATCCGCCATTTCTCTGCCTACATTTCTAAGTGGTCTATCTCCTTCAATTCCCTGCCTGTTCATGTGCCTGTATCAATGCCTCTTAAACATTGCTATCATATCTGCTAGCACAACTTCCCCTGGCAGCACATTTCAGGCACCTACCACTCTCTGTGTAAAAAATTTGCCTCTCCTTTAAACGTGATAGTGAAGGTAGGAATAGGAGGAGGTGGCAGATAAATGTGTGGCTGAGAAGTTGGTGCAGAAGGGAGGGTTTTAGATTTCTGGATCATTGGGATCTCTTCTCGGGAAGGTGGGACCTGTACAGAGAGGACGGGTTACACCCGAACCAGAAGGGGGCCAATATCCTTGCGGCGAGATTTGCTAGGGTGGTACAGGAGGGTTTAAACTAGTTTGTGAGGGGGAAGGGAACTGGAGGAGTAGGTCAGAGGAAGAAGGGAATGGGGAAAAGTTAGATCAAACAGGTAGAGAGGCTTTGGGGAAGGAGAAGCAGAATACAGGCTGTAAAAGTAGTAAGGTAGATGGACTGAAGTGTGTTTACTTAAATGCAAGAAGTGTCAGGAATAAGGGGGATGAACTGAGGGCTTGGATAAATATGGGGGACTCTGATATCGTGGCTATTACTGAGACGTGGCTGACGTCAGGAGAGGAGTGGATATTGAATATTCCTGGTTTTCGGTGTTTTAAGAGGGATAGGGAAGGGGGGAGAAGAGGTGGAGGGGTGGCGATACTGGTCAGGGACACTGTTACGGCTGTGGAAAAGATGGATGTTGTAGAAGGATCATCTCTAGAGTCCGTATGGGTGGAGTTAAGGAACAAGAAAGGAGCAGTTACTCTACTAGGAGTATTCTATAGGCCCCCCGGTAGCAGTAGAGATATAGAGGAGCAGATTGGCAGGCAGTGTTTGGAGAGAAGCAGAAATAACAGGGTTGTTATAATGGGAGACTTCAACTTCCCAAATATAGACTGGAACCTGCTTAGTGCCAAAGGTTTAGATGGGACAGAATTTGTTAAATGTGTCCAGGAAGGATTCCTGACGCAGTATGTTGACAGGCCGACTAGGGGGAATGCCATGTTAGATCTAGTTTTAGGAAATGAACCGGGACAGGTGAAGGATCTATTGATGGGTGAGCATTTGGGGGACAGTGACATTGCTCCATAACCTTTAAAGTTGTCATGGACAGGTGCAGAGAGGACAAGAGGTTTTTCAATTGGGGAAGGGCTAACTACGAGGCTATAAGGAGAGAACTTGGGAGTGTAAATTGGGATGTCCTTTTTGAAGGAAAATGTACCATGGGGATGTGGTCGATATTCAAGGATCTTATGCAGGATGTTAGGGATAAATATGTCCCGGTGAGGCAGAGAAGGAATGGCAGGGTGAAGGAACCGTGGGTGACGAGAGAGGTGGAACGACTTGTTAGGGAGAAGAAGGTAACATACGTGAGGTATAAGCAGCAAGGTTCAGACAGGGCCCGTGAGGAATATAGGGTAGCGAGGAAGGAACTTAAGAAAAGGCTGAGGAGAACTAGAAGGGGACATGAAAAGGCTTTGGCTAGTAGGGTTAAGGAAAATCCCAAGGCCTTTTTCAAGTACGTGAAGGGTAGGAGGATGGCTAGGGTGAAGGTAGGTCCGATTAAGGACAAAGGTGGGAGAATTTGCCTGGAGGCGGCGGAAGTGGGAGAAGTTCTCAATGAATACTTCTCTTCGGTATTCACCAGGGAGAGGGGTCTTGATGATGCGGAAGGGAGTGCTGGTAGGGGTAATGTTCTTGAGGTTGTTGATATCAAGAGAGAGGATGTGTTGAAGTTGTTAAATAATATTAAGACAGATAAATCTCCGGGGCCTGACAGGATTTTCCCCAGGCTGCTTCGAGAGGCTAGGGAGGAGATTGCTGAACCACTGGTAAGGATCTTTGAGTCCTTGTTGTCTACGGGGGTGGTGCCGGAGGATTAGAGGATTGCGAATGTGGTCCCCTTGTTCAAAAAAGGTAATAGGGATAGGCCAGGGAATTATAGACCGGTGAGTCTCACGTCTGTGGTGGGTAAGCTGTTAGAAAGGATTCTAAGGGATAGGATTTATGAACACCTAGAGAATCATGGACTGATTAGGGACAGCCAGCATGGCTTTGTGAAGGGAAGATCTTGCCTCAGAAGCCTGATAGAGTTCTTTGAGGAGGTGACCAGGAAGATTGATGAGGGCAGTGTGGTGGATGTGGTTTACATGGATTTTAGTAAGGCATTTGATAACGTTCCTCATGGTAGGCTTCTTCAGAAGGTCAGAGGCCGAGGGATCCAAGGAAGCTTGGCTGTGTGGATTAGGAATTGGCTTGCATGTAGAAAGCAGAGGGTTGTGGTGGAAGGAGTGCCCTCGGATTGGAAGGCAGTGACTAGTGGTGTCCCGCAGGGATCGGTTCTGGGACCTCTACTTTTTGTGATATTTATAGATGACTTAGATGAGGGGGTGGAGGGCTGGGTTAGTAAGTTTGCGGACGACACTAAGATAGGCGGTGTTGTGGATAGTGTGGAGGGCTGTCGGAGCTTACAGAGGGATATTGATAGGATGCAGAGCTGGGCTGACAAGTGGCAGATGGAGTTCAATCCGGAGAAGTGTGAGGTGGTACACTTTGGAAGGACAAACTCCAGGGCAGAGTACAGGGTAAACGGCAAGGTACTTGGCAGTGTGGAGGAGCAGAGGGATCTGGGGGTTCATATTCACAGTTCGTTGAAAGTTGCCTCACAGGTGGAAAGAGCAGTTAAGAAGGCCAATGGGATGTTGGCTTTCATAAGTCGTGGGACTGAGTTTAAGAGCCGCGAGGTTATGATGCAGCTTTACAAAACTCTAGTTAGGCCACATTTAGAGTACTGTGTTCAGTTCTGGTCGCCTCATTATAGGAAGGATGTGGAGGCATTGGAGAGGGTGCAGAGGAGATTTACCAGGATGCTGCCTGGATTGGAGGGTATTGAATATGAGGAGAGGCTTAAGGTGCTAGGGCTTTATTCACTGGAAAGGAGGATGAGAGGAGACATGATAGAGGTATATAAAATATTGAGAGGAATAGATAGAGTAGACAGTCAGCGCCTCCTTCCCAGGGCACCAATGCTCAAGACGAGAGGTCATGGCTTTAAGGTTATGGGTGGGAGGTTCAGGCGAGATGTCAGAGGGAGGTTTTTCACCCAAAGAGTGGTTGGTGCATGGAATGCACTGCCTGGGGTGGTGGTGGAGGCAAATACATTGAACAGGTTCAAGAGCTTGTTGGATAGGCATATGGAGGAACGTGAGATAGAGGGATATGCGGGAGGAAGGGGTTAGGTAGTGTGAGGGTGGTCTGATGGACGGCACAACACGGTGGGCCGAAGGGCCTGTTTTGTGCTGTATGATTCTATGGTTCTATTCCCCTTCTTACCTCAAAGCTATGCCCTCTAGTATTTGACATTTCCACCCTTGCAAAAAGACTCTGACTATCTACCCTATCTTTGCCTCTCATCATTTTATATACTTCTAGCAGATCACCCTTTATCCTCTGATGCTCCAGAAAAAAACAATCCAAGTTTGTCCACCCTCTCCTTGTAGCAAATACATTCTAATCCAGACAACATCCTGGCTAACCTCTTCTGCACCCTATCCAAAGCCTCCACATCCTTCCTATAATGCAGCAACCAGAACTGCACACAATACTCCAAATGTGGCCTAACCAAAGCTTTATAAAGCTACAATATGATTTCTCAACTTTTATACTAAACACACCGACTGATGAAGACAAGTGTGCCATACACCTTTACCACCCTACCTACTTGTGTTACCTCTTTCAGGATATTATGGACTTGCCCCCACAGATCCCTCAAATACTTTAATGCTCCTAAGGATCTTGCCATTTACTGTATACTCTTACATTTCACCTGCCAAAGTGCAACACCTCACATTTACCAGATTAAATTCCATCCGCCATTTCTCTGCCTACATTTCTAACTGATCTATATCCTGCGGAATCCTTTGACAACCTTCCTTACTATTCACAAATCCACCAATTTTAGTTTTGCTTGCAAAGTTATTAATCAACCCACCTACATTTTCGTCCAAATCATTTATATACATGTCTTCTATGGTCAAGCCAATTTTGAATCCATAGATTCAAAGTGCCTTAATCTTCTGGATCAGCCTACCATGACGGACCTTGTCGAAAGCTTTACTAAAGTCCATGTATACAACATCCACTGCCCTACCATCATCAATCATTTTCATCATCTCCTCAAAAAAACTCAATCAACTTTGTAAGACATGACCTCCCCCAAACAAAGCCATGCTGACTATCCCTAATAAGTCTATGCTTTTCCAGATGCGAGTCAATCCTATCCCGAAGAATCTTCCCTAATAATTTTACTACTATTGATATAAGGCTCACCAGCCTATAATTTCCCAGTTTTTCTCAACAACATTGGTTACTTTTCAGTCCTCTGGGACCTTGCCTGTGACTAAAGAGGATATAAAGATTTCTATAAAATCATCCACTACAACTACCCTGTTGCTTTTACATCTTTCCATAATTTGCCTACATTTGTGTTCCTCTATCTCCTACTGGCAATTGGGAGGCCTACCGGCTGTTGGTGGGGGGGTATTACCATCATAGTGATACCTTTCTTATTCCTAAATTCTACCCATATTGCCTCACTGGATGAGCCCTCCAGGATGGCCTCTCTAAGTGCCCATGTAACATTTTCCCTGATCAATAGTGCATTTCCTCCAGCTCTTTAACATCCCTCTCTATCACATCTGAAACATCTAACTCCTGGAACATTTGGCTGTCAATCCTCCTCTTCTCTCAACCAATTGCTTGTAATGCTACAACACTGTAGTTCTGTTTACTAATCCGGTCCCTAAGTTCATCCACCTTACCCGTAATATTCTTTGCTTTAAAATATATACACAACAGCCCATCATGTTCATTAACCTGGCCCTGCCTGTCCTTCCTTTCAGCCTTACTTGACCTACCTCTTCCTTCCCCTCAATCCCATAATTAACTATAATATCTCTGAATCCCATAATAAAATGAGTTAGTTCTTACTGGAGGTATAGAATGTCTGTTTATAAATTAAAAGAGCAAAGTGTGCTTGCACACGATGATGCATTTTTGGTGTTCATTTTAAGAATATCTATATCAACTGAAAGGGGGAGCCCAATCTTTTTCTAAGTTAACCATATGAAAATGCAATAGAAAGTTCTGAGTACTGACAACTCATTGGCATGGGAAATTAACTGAAATTTCACCATTGCTACTCTGCACTATCACACAATCATGTATTTCAGTGATTCCAAAAACTAATTCAATATGCTAAAAATATCACTTTTTTTTATAACCAAGTTTAATTTAAATAGATTAGAAAATTGGAAGAAAACCAATCACATTCTAAGTTTCTTAGGTGTTAAAGTAGTCTACCCATAGCATCAAAATTGCCACCAAGTACAAATTCATTTTAATAAAAAAACACACGTAAATGCCATTTTGATGCTTTTCAAAGGTCTTACTTTATGTAAGTTAACAACATGACCTAACTTCAGTGATTTTAAGATGACCCATGTTAAGAGAGCATTAGTTTACTTATCTATTAGTTTACTTATTTGACAAATTAACAAGATTGAATCAATATCAAGAAAATAATTTGTCAGACTAATGACATAGTTACTCCCAACCCTTCCATTTTTGTTGCAATGGTGGATTCTGCAATATTATCACAATATTTTGGCTTAGGCCCACTCACAAACTCACACACACACACACACACACACACACACACACACACACACACACACACACACACACACACACACACACACACACACACACACACACACACACTCTGACTCTCTCTGTTCTGTACACCCAGTCTGGAAAAGCAAAAGAGAGATGATACAGAGACAGCAATGGAGTAAAGTCAGAATATGTGGCAGCATAGGTGTATGTAGGCACAGGTCAGCGGGGGGAAAGTGGGAAAAGTCTTGAGTATGGCAAACTGGCTTTGTAGATTTTGGGTTGTAAGTCTGCCCTCTGGTGAGGGGCAGTATTTAAGTCAGTGAACCTTCTCCGGAGGGTCTAAGTGGTCAAAAGTTGAGGCTGTGTCATCCCCAGCCCAAATATTCAATGTGCCTAAGAATTATCAAAGCAGCCCCACACTCCAGGCCATCGATACTAAGTAATATTCTACTCATTCCCCAATCTTCACTGATGAACAATGGCTGACAATTGAGGCAAGACAGCAGCTGGTTCTCAAAGGAGTGGCATCTCGTCTCCAGCACTATTCCAATGAAGCCCAATGTAAGCTTGAGGAATGGCTCCTCATATTCCATCTGAGCATGTTGTAGATTTCTGGACTCAATACTAAATTCAGCAATTTCAGATAACATGCTTTTTCTGTTTGTCTTAGAACTGACCAGTTGTGTTGTAAGGTTACCCTTGTGTAATACTAACTCAGTTTTGCTTTCTCCGTAAAACTGGATAGCCTGTTGGGCATTTTCCCATTCTCTTTTCAGTTTCAGATCTCAGGAACAGACCTGATCTGCACTTCACACTTTTACATGTCCCTTTGTTCATTTTCTCTCTCTCTTACAGCCCTCATTAATCCATACAGCTCCATAAACAATGAAATCACCTTGGCATCCTTGACTTCAAAAATATCAAAAATATTCCCTTTGTCCTATTCATTCCTCCTCCATCCTCTCTGCAACTTAAAACTAAATTGTTTTCTGATAATGTGTTTTCAACCTGAAATGTTAACTCTGTTCCTTTTTTCACAGGTGCTGCCTGATCTGTTGAGTGTTTCCAGCATATTTTGTTTACATTTCAAATTTTCAGGAGCTGCAGGTTTTTCATTTTCAATAACAAGATACAACATGCCTTTAAAAATATAAAACGCCTTTACATATTTCACCTGTTTTCCCTCCCAGAAACAAATATGTCTGCTGCCTTTTACAAATTATCATGAATGAATGTCAATATTACATTTCCCCAAATTTGTCTGTCTTGTTCGCAGTTCAGACACATTTTTTTGAAGTTCATCCTACAATTAAGATAGAACCTTAGGCTACAGAAAAGTAGTGTACATAATTCTGGTCACCAGAATACAGAAGCATTTGACAACACTAGACAGAGAGTGGACAAGACTTCAGAGGTCATTGCCAGATTTGAAGATTAAAGTTACCAGGAGAGACAGATTAGGTTGAGAGTGTTTCCTTTGGAATAAAATGATATGGAAGGGGGATTTTATTAAGGCCTGGAAAGAATGAATGAAACCTCATCACTTTTGAAAGAGGTACAAGGATGAGCATTTGAGCAGCTGAAATCTATATAGCCACTGTACAAGAATTAGGAAGAAGGAATAACCTAGACAATTTCATTTTTGGCTGGCATGAACATGATTGGCTGAATAGCCTCCTTTTATGTAATTAATACTGTAATTCTACGATGCTTTTGGTTTTCTTATTCAATATATTATCATAGAAAATACATTCCACCAGCCATGTAACTGTATGTTGATTGCTTAGTGATTAATATCTGTACTGTATTATAGAAATATTTTGCATAATCTGTAAATTTGCAGAGTGCTTTTAGCAACCAGAAATGGAGATGATCATAATATTTTAATTTGTGAGATGGAGGATAAAATTATATTGTACTCAGCTAAAATAGAGACAATTCTGGAAGAAAATTCAGGGAAATTTAAAGAACCGCTGATTACTTGACTAGACAAATAGGATTAATCTAGAATAATGTTTTCAAGTTGCTAATTCTGCATGCTGAAACTAACAGCTAATAGCAAGGCCATTTTCTAAGAAGTACAATTGACAGGAGCTCATTTCAAATGGGATCTCTATTAAATTATATAACAGAAAATTAAAGATATTTGGTGCAATCAAAATCTTAAATTCTAGATAGCTTTCCTGAAATTTGATACTAACAGCTGAAATAATGTAAAGCAAGAGTGTTTGTGAGAGGCCTAACGTCTTAGTACAAACTTTAATGACATAGATTTATGCTACTTGTAGGTTTTCTCAGAGCTAGAATCGTACATGAATATCGGAATACAAAAGATAAAACTTTCCATTTCTGTGGTAAATTTTGATAACCTGGATGTTTTCTGCAAATAAACTTTTACATGGTAAAATATCTCAAGACAGATCATTATGGGATAACAAGACAAAAGCTAAGACTAAACCAAAGAAGCAAATATTATGGCATTTAGATGAAAAGGTGATTATAGTGGAAGGTTTCATTGAGCACATTTTTTTGAAAAGAGGTGGAGAAGAGGAGAGGTTTATAGAAGGAATTTCGGACTTTAGGCCCAAAGGGTTGAAGACACAGTTGACAATTCATGGGTCGGGATGAATAGAAGGATGGGATGTATACAGCCAAAGTGGAGGGAATGAAAAGTAAAAAGCTGGAGAAGGTTATGGATCTGAGGAGCCACTTTCTTATCAAAGGATTTAAATATGTGATGAGTATTTTAAAAATTGCATTGTTAGTAGACCAGATCCAATAAAGGTCAAAGCACGAGAGTGAATAGGGTTCAGTACACTTGCTAAGATCTGGACAGCAGGGACTTGGATCAGCAGAAGTTCATGGAGAGAGAAAATGAAAGGCCAAGTTGGAGAACATTGGAATAGTGTGATTTAGAGGTAACAAAATGTGAATAAGGATTTTGGTATCAGTCAGGCTATAAAGTTAGGGCAAAGACAGGTAAGGCACAAATTCTAGAAGGTGGTCTTTGTGATGCAGAAAATATAGGGTCAATTATCTTGCATCAGGATTATGAAGGGGTAGGCTTATGTGATGACATAGAACAGCTAATGTCATCATTGTATATGTGAAGTTTGCCCATATGCCTTTCCATGATCTCTTCAGAAGCCAGTGTGTACATAAGAAATAGGAGAGGGCCAAGGATGGTTGCTTGGGAGGTTCTAGAAGTAACAATGTATGGGAAGCAAATTCATTACGTGAGATTCCTTTGCTATGTCTTGGTGTAAGAGTGGAAACAGGTAAGATGACAATGAAACATGCCAGGAATAGTCCTTGTGAGCCAGTGTATAATAATTGGTCCAAACAATGGTCTTCCTGTACAAGTCCTTGCAACATCAAGTTAATAATGGGGAAACAAATTAAGGAGTCCAGAAATGTGATCATCAAAATAAAGAACAATAAGAAGTAATTGATTTTATATAACACTTTTTATGTCCTTTCAGGACTTTCCTGGCACTTCACAGCTAATTAAGCTGTGAAGATACTTGCAGAACATAATAACTCATGTTCAAAGTTATTTTGAAAGAACTGGTTCTCTTTATTGCTTTCAGAAACTTAGTATCTCCATAACTTGTGGGTATGGGGAAGGCATAAATCTCAATTACACATTTGAGAAAGCCAGAATTTCTAATGGAACTGATACACACTGGGTTTCAACTTGGTCATAAATTTTGTTCAGTCTCAGAACATGCTAATGAAACATTTGCCTTCCTAGCAGAAATTATGTTCAATTTCCAGAATTAGGATTGGATGACATCAATTCTAAACTCAATCACTTTCTCCTTGCCAGTTGTCCTTGAAAATGTAATGTGATTCATTTATTTCTCCATTCACTTTGATGAAAACGACTTTCCTCAACTGAGAATGTTTGTGCAAGCTTTTGATCAAATTTAGGACTCATTGCAAATTTAAGGTTGGGGGTGTTGGTTGGGGGGGTGGTGTCGGGGTGGGAGTTGTGAAATCACCGCTATGTTTTGGAGGCATATAACACTTTTTAAAAAGCTGTTTCTCTTAAGACAATTAGTAAGTTTGGACCTGAGGGTTGCATTATAGTCTTCGTGCTGAGAATTCCAAGTCACACGTTCTAAATGCTTGAGAAAGTAAAGGAACAGCAGAAAAATTTAAGGAATGATACATTTATCAGGCAGTACTAGAAGCTATCCTGACACTACCCACTCAGTGTCAATTCATTCACCATCTGAAACTCTCCTCCAAAGACTGGATGAGCAGATAATTGAAAATTTCAAGACCAAGGTTGATAGATTTTTGGCGGGTAATGTATCGAAGAGATATAGATCAAAGGCATGTAAATGGAGGGTATAAATTCCATGAAAATTAGCTTTTTGCAGCAGCAAACAGGTTATGTTTTTATGGTCATAAATACATTAAGAAGGATGTAGAAATAAATTAGGGTGAAGTTGTAAGGGTTGTTAAGTTGGTGATGAGTTTGCCACTTCCTGCAAACATTTAAATAAAGAAATATAGGTTTAAAAATGAGAGCATTGATCCTATAGAAAATGATCTGGGGAATTAAAGATGTAAAGTAATGAGATGGCAGATAAATTAAACAGATGTTTGCCTTTGCTTTAGGGGACTGAATAATATAAAGCTATATAAAGCTACAAACTGGCAATTAGTATCAGGAAAAATATAATCACAGGAGAACTGATACTGAGCCAATTGTTGGAACTGCAGGCTGACAAGACTCCAGATCTTGATGGATTTTTCCTTAGGATCTCATAGAAAGTGGTTTATAAGATAGCTGATGTATTGGTTTTAATTTTCCAAAATTCCCTAGCTTTGGGGAAGGTTTCATTAGACTGAAACCAACTCCTTTGTTAAAAAAGGAAGGGCGATAGAAAGCAGTTAGCTTAACATCAGTTATAGGGCAAATGTTAAAAGCTATTACTAAAGACATTACAGTTGGGCATTTAGAAAAATTCAAGGTCTTCAGACCAAGTCAACATTGTTTTGTGGAAGGGAAATCATGTTTAACCAATTTATTAGAGTTCTTTGAAGAAGCAATTTTTTCTGTGAATAAAGGGGAACTGATAGATGCACTTTAGATTTCCAGAATACATTTGATAAGGTGTTGCTGCAAAGTTAATTGCAGAAAATAAAAGTTCATGGGTCAATGGGTCTTTTTCTGGTTGGCAAGTGTTATGCTAGAAGGATTGGTATAGGAATCTCAATTATCTATACTTTATACAACTTATATAAATGCTGATGTCACAAACATGAGTGGGAAAGTAAGTTATGAAGAGTACATCAAGAGATGTAGATAGGTTAAATGAATGGGCAAAAATCTGATAAATAAAGTACAATGTGAGGAAATGTGAAATTATCCATTTGGCAGAAAAAAGTAAAAAGCATAATATCTAAATGGTGAAAGATAGCAGCGGAATCTGGATGTCCTAGTGCATGATTCACAAAAATCCGGTATGCAGCTACAGCACATAATTAGGAAAGCTGACAGAATGTGGGGGGAATTCAATACAAAAGTAAGGAAGTTATTGACAGGGTACAGAAATAGTGGATATTTCCTCATGTGGGAGAATCTAGAACTAAAAGTCAACCTTCAAAGATAAGGGTTTTTCCATTTAATTTCGAGATGTGGCAAAATTGCTGCCCTCCGAGGGTAATGAATCTTTGGAACCCTTCCTTAAAGGATGGTAAAAGAAGTCTGAATATTTTTAAGGCAAAGATAGATAAACTCTTGATAGGCAAGGGGGTGAAAGGTGACCAGGTGGAGGCAGGAATGTGGAGTTCAGGTTGCAATCAACTCCACATTTCCACCTACCCCCAGTATTATTAAATGACAAAGCAGGCTCAAAGGACCAAGTGGTTTACTCCTCATAACCTCAGTGGTTTTACCTTCACAATCAAGTCTCCTGTTGCAAATAATTTAGCAGCAACATCACCTATCAATATAAATCTACTACCAATCCATTGTGACTTTCACTGGGCCCAGGCAGAGTGGATTCGGGCTGCTGAGAGCCTTGCCATTGTTAATATAGAGGGAAATACAATTCTACTGCATCCTTTAAAAGATAAGATCTTTATTAGTCACATGTACATCAAACACAGTGAAATGCATTTTTTGCATAGTGTTCTGGGGGGCAGCCCGCAAGTGTCGCCATGCTTCCGGCGCTAACATAGCATGCCCACAACTTCTTAATCTGTACGTCTTTGGGATGTGGGAGGAAACTGGAGCACCCGGAGGAAACCCACGCAGACACGGGGAGAACGTACAAACTCCTTACAGACAGCGGCAGGAATTGAACCCGGGTCACTGGCGCTGTAAAGCGTTACGCTAACCGCTACACTACCATGCCTGCCCGTCAGAGAGCCAGTCAAAGAAGATCAAACATTTCTGAATTTGAAAATAATGCACAAGGCGGCAATGTAGAAATGATCTCTAAGGTGAGGTCAGCAGCTAGAATGCCTCCATATTTTTAAGTGCACCTTTGTTGTCTTGCCCAAAAGGGAAGCCTGGTTAGCACCTTGAGAATACTCTTAAGTTGGTGGTATGAACTCCAGTCTGCTTAATTCTGAGAACTGCTACAGAGTACAGAAAGAGGTTGGACAGTCCCACATAGGTACACAAGCATATGGTCAGGTCCTTCCTTATCATAACCTTTCCTTCTTAGCACCCAGGTATCAGTGGTACTTACTTCTGCAAAAGGTAACCATGGTAAAAACTCATCAAAACTACTTTCAGTGCCTCCTTTTTTTCTTAGAAGGTTAGCAATATAGGGAAGTCTACATTGATTGTGCATTCTTAGTTGATTTCCCAATGAATCATTGTGGTTCCTACAATAATGCTGTTTCCACATTGTTAAGAAGGGAATCCCTAATAAGCAATCCAGTAATATTTAAGTTATGACAAGCAACTTACAAGTCTATATGGTTTCTGAGTTGAAAGGTACCAAGGGTTGATGGAGTTCACATGACATTGCTGCTTTTATCCTTCTTTTTGGTGGCATCATAAAAGAAAGTTATCAAAGTGTGGCTTGCATATTATTTACTATGGAAGCAAAATGTTCTGATTTTGGAGAGGTGAATGTTGAATTTAATACCAGTAGTATCAATAAATCAGAAGATAGAACCTGCATGATAAATTCCTTGAGTGCTGTTGAAGATGAGCATCAGGTTGTGATCAACAAGAGAGTAGAGGTTGCAGTCAAGAGGTTCGATGTAATAATTGATAGTGTAGCGGAGTGTGGTCAGGGACATAGTGAATGCAGCTGACTGCAATTCATACCTTTTACATGGGCTCTGCATTCAGGTACAAAGTTTTTTAGTGGCAATATGGTAAGATCTTTTTCAAGACATCCTATTATACCAGATATAGATATATTTTTCCGGAAGCCTCATGGGTCAAGTCAATTCAGTTTAGTAGATGGGTTCCTTTGTAATTGCACAGAGCCTAATGCCTGTTTTGGGATGGCCCTGGATGCCTTCTTTGCTTGATTATATGATGACTTCCTTCAAATATTGTTGGGATTCCAAATAAACTTAGTTATTTCCTGGCCCAATATGACATCATGCACATCATTTGGTAACTACCCCTTTTTCTGTTCTGAGTAATCATCATTATCAAATCATTAGTACCTTTTTGCCAATTTTGCCAAGAAGACTCAATCCCAGACTTCAGGACAACAATTAGCCAAACCTGTACACTAACAGTTGAATTCCAGAGGTGATGGAAGACTGAGTGTCCTTGAAATCAAGACAGCTTTTGATGCAGTGCAGCCTTAAATTGTCCTCATAAAACTGATCAAATGGAATCAAGGAGAAAATTTGCTGGAATTGCAGCACATTTCAACACAATGGAAGGTGTTTGTGCTGGTTGGTGTCATCATAGCTCTAAGACATTGCTACAGAACTGTAGCAACCTTTGGCCCAACCCTTTCCATCTCCCTTATCAATAAGTTCCCCTTCACTGTAAGGCCAGAAGTACTGATACTCTTTGATAACTCACCTATTGACTCTCCAAAGCCATCCATAAGATATAAGTCAGGAGTACAGTTGAACATTCTCTAATTTCCTTGATGAGTGTAGCTCCAACAACATTCATAAAACTCAATACCATCAAAGATAAATCAGTTCACCTGTTTAGCAACCCATCTACAACCCATATCCATTGTGGTGTGTACTATATACAAAATACATTGCAGTAACTTATCAATACATCTGTTCTTGTAACAATATCACAGATCTTATAGAACATAGAACATTACGGCACAGTACAGGCCCTTCAGCCCATGATGTTGTGCCAACATTTTATCCTGCTTTAAGATCTATCTAACCCTTCCCTCCCACGTACCTCTCCATTTTCTATCATTCATGTGGCTATCTAAGAGTGTCTTAAATATCCCTAATGTATCTGCCCCCATAACCTCTGCCAGCAGTGTGTTCCACGCACCCACAACTCTGTGTAAAAAACTTACCTCTGACATCCCCCTTATACCTTTCTCCAATCACCTTAAATTTACATCCCCTCATGTTAGCCATTTTTGCCCTGGGAAAAAGTCTCTGACCGTCTCCTCAATCTATGCCTCTTATCATCTTGTACTCCTCTATCAAGTCACCTCACATCCTCCTTCTCTCCAAAGAGAAAAGCCCGAACTCACTCAACCTATCCTCATAAGACATGCTCTCCAATCCAGGCAGCATCCTGGCAAATCTCCTCTGCACCCTCTCTAAAACTTCCTCATCCTTCCTATAATGAGGCAACCAGAACTGAACACAATACTTCAAGTGTGGTCTAACCAGAATTCTATGGAGCTGCATTATTACTTCACGGCTCTTGAACTCAATACCTTGACTAATGAAGGCCAACACACCATATGCCTTCTTAACAACCCTATTGACCTGCAAGGCAACCTTGAGGGATGTATGGACATGGACCCCAAGATCCCTCTGTTCTTCCACACTGCTAAGAGTCCTGCCATTAACCTTGTATTTTGCCTTCAAATTCAATCTTCCAAAGTGTATTACTTCACACTTTTCTGGGTTGAACTCCATCTGCCACTTCTCAGCCCAGGTCTGCATCCTATCAATGTCCTGTTGTAATCTACAGCAACTTTCTACACTATTCATACCACCACCAACCTTCATGTCATCAGCAGACTTACTAACCCACCTTTCCACATCCTTATCCAAGTCATTTATAAAAATCTTCACATCTAATTTTTGAAAAAAAGATTGAAAATAATTGTGCTATGTCAATCCTAGGCCCACGTTTAAAGCAATCCAATTGCAAAAGTAAATCCAATATTTCTGTTGCCACAGTGATTTTGTTTTTTACCATTTTGTTCTGTTGGTGGATTTGACAACTGGAGTCATTCCATCTCTGTAGAGACTCTTGGTTTTGCTGAAGTTGACAATGTTGAAAATTACCCTCTACAAAGAATTAAATAAAAACGTAGATTAAAACACAACACTTCTCTGCAAAATTTTCCTTTAAAATACAACTAGAGTCTGTATAAACATATTTTTAATTAAAAATACCGAAATCTTAAAGATACATTCTTTGGAAAGGTTAAGCAAGTGAAAGTTACATTTGAAAAACTCAGATTTTGTAGTTGCAACACTGGCAAAACTATTGTAATTACATCCTTGAAATGATAACATCATTAGATTTTTATGCAGGGATGGTTGAACACAGAAATCTTGAAGTTACTTGCTGTGGTTCAGCCTTCTTCCACCAATGGCACTATTTTTCAGCCTCTTCCACTAAAATGGAGAAATCAGTTGAATTGTCCAAAATTTAGCTGAATTGGCACAACTGCAAAATCTCCTGAAAATCTTATGCTTTGTTGAATGTTTTACTAATCTATAATTAATTATTAGTGATCTCTTTGGACTGATGAAATAAACAATTATGCACTTGGATTATAATTCCCTCACATTAACTATTGTGAGGGACTTATAATAACTTTTAAAATAATAACTTGCTTATTGCTGTTTATTTCTAATATTTCAAGTTTAACCTTAATCTTATGTACATATGGTAATATTAATAAGGAATATTTAAAATATTAAGGAAAGGCTGCATTTTTCTTCCCGGTATTCTGTCTTTGAGAATTCATTTATATGTTTACTGTGCCATCTTGATGAAATCCCCATTGCTGGACACCAGGAATTCCAGAAAACTGAAGCCTGACAACAAATGACATCAGAAATGTTCAGTAAAAACCTTGGAGTTCAACAGATATTTGTGGAGAGCTTTTTCTGGGGACAGCAGCAAACATCATTGCTTTACCACTGATTACAAAATCCAGACCTATGATTTTCTTTAAGTTGCATGACTTAATAACTGTCATGTCAAAAAGTCATAATAAAATAGATATCTAAAATCTAATTGAAGAACTACAGAAGGTGTATAAGGGCTGCTAAGTCGAAACTTGGAATATTGTGTACAGGTCGGCTTTCCCACCAGAGGAAGGAAGTACAACAAAGGTTCTCTATATCGATTCCTAGAATGAGGGCTTGTCATATGAGGAAACATTAAGCAGACTGGGTTTGGTTCCACCCACTGACTGGCAGCCCCTGCCTCACCCCTCCCTCTCACCTCTTTATACTGGCTATCTCCTCCTTACCTAGTCATGAGACAGGGTCATGACCCAAAACGTCAACCAACCCTTTGCCTCCACAGATGCTAGAGAAACAAAGGATTGCGGATGCTGGAACCTACATGGAAAACACAATGATTCCTCCAGTAGTTTGCTGTTTTTCTTCAGATTACAGCATCTGCAGTCTCTTTTGTCTCCTATACTGTTACTATCTGGCTGTACAGTAAGTGACATGGATGACAAAGGCATTTAATAAAGCAGATCAGTGGCATCCTCAAGCAGTGAATCCACTGCCCGGACCACACTGGCAGAGCTTTGCAGTATTCTGCAGTAAACTAGATTCGACATTCATTGTGGCCTCTTATTTTGCACATCTTTGCGTGCTGGCCCTTCCCACTAGTTATAAAGCAGGAAGAGAAAGAGGAAAGGAACAAAGGCAAAAGCCCCTTTTCTGGATGGAAACTCAAAGAACAACTCATCAGATTCTGTTATCATTAAACATAATCCCCATTCCCTATTTGAAAAGAATTTGTATCTTACGTTCCCTCTGTTGCTAATCCTCATTGAGCAAAATTATCACAATAAAAACTATAAGATAACACCAAATCAATATTCCGTGCTATAATAAAGTATCAAATTATGACAAATACAAAAAAAGAATTAATTTTTCACTGGGTCTTAAGTCACATAAGACAAAAACATTTAAAGGTCCCAAAAAGAAGATTTATTTGGTGTTTCGTAGCAAAGTCTGGTATCCTATGTCAGCACATTGTCCATACAGTACTTTTCAATGTTTCCCTGACACAACTTCCCTTTCATAATTTTTCCCTCTAGCATAAACAAGCTTTCTTGTAAGAATTCCTCTCTGTTGTGCTTGGACGAAATGAGATCTACCCAAAAGATATCGAACAGGTCAATCTAAAAGGGAGATGTTTTTGTACAACTACTAGCAACTTAATCCTGTTTTGCTGATGCAGGTTAGCACACTTTGCCATGAAATACAAATTGTGCATGACAGTAGGTTGTAACAGCAGGTGGAATAGCAAAGATATGTGTGAAGGCATGAATAAATGTTTGAGATATAATCACTTTGCAAGACCTATTTTGTCACAATCATGAAGATATCACCAAAAATATTGTTGTCCCTGTCTGGCACTGAAATTGGGAACCTGTATCCATGGGTATTGGCTTAGCAGAACACTAGATCCAAAGCTGTGTCATCAGTTGAATGGCTACCTGCTGTTAGCATGCCTTATATAACTAGCAAAGTCAGTGACAGTTCTAGTTAGCTGTATTATACATTTAGAAATATATGAATTTTAAAAGTATCTTCACTTTTGAAGTTATCCAACAGGTTTTAGCTACTTCATTGCTTGACTCAGAACTGCACACCAATGGAATGAAAATTTAATGGGTTCTACAATGAACAGGCAATCTACTACGCCAGATTACCCATCTAAGTGGTGGAAATGAAATTTACCCCATTGCTTTTCTTTCTCAGTTATTCTATTATTTCTTAATTGTTTGCCCCATCAGCACGTGAAAACAACGCTTCTGGATTTCAATTACGTTTTGAATGTCCCAACTATTCTCAGTGTTGCAAATTATAAGACTTTACTATTCTGGAAGTGTTAGGTTATTGAATCTGACTTCTTCCAGTAGATGAAATCAGATCCAACAAGTTTGATTTGAATATGGCACACTACTTCACTAACTTTCTGATTTTTATTTTATTGAGAACTTAAAATTCAAAAATGGAAACTTATATAATTGTGATAGATTAATTGTTACATCTGACAGCAATGGCATTTTCATATAAGGCCCTCTTCTGTATCCCTAAAATTCTCTGACATATGTCAAAACAATTTTGTCTCATAAGAATGTTATTTGAAAACAACATTAAACCTTCTGTCACAAAACAAAAGAGCAGAAATGAACTACACAGCCTGAGGCTGAGTTGAGCTTTTGTTACCATAGCTACTGTGAAGGTGTGCCATTGCTACACAAGCATGCATTAGATTGAAAGCTTCTGACAATAGAGGCACCTGAATAAAAGCCATATGGCTCTTAAGGTTTTTTTTGTTGGAATACCATCAACACTTTTAAATTATCATCCAAACAATGGAACAATGTGTATTATCATTCACTAGTTTGTTATATCTGCAATCTGTTTGCCCTTGTCAATCAATTTTATGCAGTATTATAACACAGCTAGGATCTCAGAAAAAAAGCAAACTGAGCAATACTGAGACATATGAGATTCTGCAGATACTGGAATGTGGAGCAACACACACCAAATGCTGGAGGAACTCAGCAGGTCAGGCAGCATCCATGGAGGGAAATAAACAGTTGATGTTTCGGGTGAAGACCCTTCATCAGGACTGGAAAGTTTCTATATAGGTGTTTCATAGTACAGTTTGTTTGCTTGCCATATTTCTCTTCATGTTCTTTGATGTAAATTGATGCTGACAATTGTTGCTAATGCATCTGTATATCTGAAAATTCATTTCCCTAATTTCAATTTTTAAGAATAAAGTGCAAATATCCTCATTTCTCAACTGACTAATAAAGATAAAAAGAATAAGGGAAGACTGAAAAGAGGTACAGAGCAAACAATAATGGCTACAAAGATCAATTGGTGCCCTCCAGTACTGATTCCAATGATGCTCCTAGAATCAGTGGGAAATTACTGAAAACCTGCCAATAGGGTTCATAAGGTTCAGCCCAACACCCTCCATTCCCACATCCTCCTCTCAGAGGAACAACTGAGCTAATTTTTCATCTGTGGTATTGGCATTTAACTGCCTTGTACTACTTGCCAGGCTGAGCATAACTCCAAAAACATTTAATAAGCTTGGCATTACCAAAAATACAGCAGTCTGCTTGATTATCACCTCATCAGAACTCTAAATATTAGGTTCCTCTACCAATTATAACCATGGTGCCAGTAATATCAAGAGAATACATGCCAGCAACTTGATCAAGCTTCTTCTAAAGCATCTCCTGAACCCTTTACTACTCAGAAAGACTAAACCTTAAGCATATGGGACAAACACCTCTTCCTGTTTCCCTTCCAATGCACATTATGACTTGGAAATATATTGAATTCCTTTTGCTGCTCTCAGTTCAGAATCCTAACAGGACTATAGGACTTCACCACATGGATGTCAGTGGTTCAAAAAGTCAGCTTACCACCAGCTTGTCATGGGGAACTAGAGATATACCTTGTCAGTGATACCCGCATTCCATTGTAAGGGACTGATAAAAATTCTATCCCTTGCACCTTGCTGGGAATGTAAGGAAATCTGAGAATTTATAGAGAAGCTGCAGCCAGATCTCCGACATTTTCCAGTCAATTCTGCTGTTTGCCCTACTTTTTTATGACAGGACCACTCAGTGGATCTTTTCTTTATTCCAGATGTAACTTTATCCTTGGAGCACTATTTTACTCTAATATTTCACATGTTGAAATCCTGTATATAATCAAGCTTCTTATCTGTTTATCAGCATTTATGCAATGAATCTAAACACTCTTCAATATGCTGTAGACATTTTATTATTGTCCTCCATATGGAAAGAATGCAAACAAATAACAAAGTACTTATTGTTCTTTTCAATAGAAAATAAAAACCTTATTTCATGATTTAGACACACAGGACGTAAAATGATATCCAGTAGCAACTTTTTTTTTACTTCAATCGTGAATTCAAAGGAGCAAGAAAGGATACTCAGGTGAAAGGATGCTGTTCTTCTGAGAATTCCGCAACTCTCAGGCTAAGGATTTTAGACTTAGAGTTGCAGAATTCTCAGAAGAACAGATGAATATAAAACTCATATTCCATTTCCCCTTAGATATGCAACTCGAGTAGGGCTTGAACCTAACGCCTTCTAAGTCAGAATGGAGAGCTACCAACTAGCTCAATCTAATGCAGAAAATTTATGAAACTCTAGATTCTCTCTCCCTTACCAGTTTGATAACACCCACCTCTCAGTTAAAGTCAGAAAATATATCTCATTCCTGCATTATGTTTAAGAATTAGACAATCACAGAATGGCCATTTTCCATTCTGTAACTATTCTATAACTGGCACTGCATAGTAGACTTAAACTACTCATTACATAAAATAAAATTTTTCTCATGTCACTTTTGGTTCTTTTGCCAAAGCCCCTTATTCCAATACCCCCTGGTTCTTGAACCTTCTATCAATGGGAACAGTTTCTCTCCACTCTCTCTATACTCTTCATAATTTAAATACCTCGATCAGATCCCTTCACAACTGCCTCTGTTCCAAGGAGAACAACAGCTATGTCTCCAGTCTATCCACACAGCTAAATTCCCTCATTTCTGAAACCAGTTTAATAAATCAGCTGTACAAGACATAGTTAAGGCCACATTTGGAGTACTTCATGCAGTTCTGGTAACCCTGGAAATAGGAAGGATGTCATTAAATTGGAAAGGGTAAAACAAAATCATGAGGATGTTACCGGGATTGAAGGGCTTGGGTTATAAGGAGAGGCTGGATAGGCTAGGACTTCTATCCCTGAAGCGCAGGAAGCTGAGGAGCAAACAGATGGAGTTTTATAAAATAATGAGGGGAAAGATAAGGTGAATAGCCAAAGTCTTATCCCCAAGGTAGGGAAATCCAAAACTAGAGGGCATAAGTTTAAAGTGAGAGGGGAAAGACTTAAAAGGGACTTGAGGGGCAACTTTTTCCACACAGAGGGTGGTGAGTAAATGGAACAAGCCGTCAGAAGGAGTGGTAGAGGCGGGTAATTATGATACTTAAAAGGCATTAGGACAGTTATATGGACAGGAAAGGTTTAGAGAGACATGGGTCAAATGCAGGCAAATGGGACTAGCTCAGTCAGGCAACTTCGTCTGCATGGATAAGCCGAAGGGCCTATTTCTATGTTGTATAGCTTTATAAATCTATGGCTCTAATAAAACAAAACTGGCATTAATATAGGCTTAGTATAAATTGGTGATTGATGGTCAGCATGGACTTGGTGGGCCAAAGGACCTGTTTCCGCGCCATCTCTCTCTATAACTATCATATGAAAAATCAAATAAACTGCAGATTCAGGAGATACGAAATAAAAAGATAAATACTAAATCATTCCACAGGTCAGGCAGCATCTGCCAAAAGAGAAACACAGTTTCCAGTATTTAGTGTTGTCATTTTAGTAAATTTTTCATTCACCCTCTCCAAATTCTTCACATCTTTCTTAAAATGTGGTTCTCAGAACAGGACACAATACTCCATTGAGAAAGATGAGGAAGGACAGATTACCTTTGTTACAATCATGTGTTAGTAACTTTCGGTAGGAGTTTTTTTCTGTCCTGTAGCAGGGAGCTCTGGTTTTGGGAGATGGGGCAAAAATGAACAGATTTTTGTAAGTTAGCTGTGACATTGGTTCCAAAGCACAAGTCGCTCAAGATTAAATAATTTCCCATTACAGTAAAACTCTGATTATCTGACTATTCAAAAATCCTGATGATTTGACATCTGGCTCACTGAGTGATGTCTTCCAAGTTCCCTTCCCACTCAATAGCACCCTGGTTCCTATGCTCTCTTTAGACTTAACAGGGTTTAATTGAACATTTATTATACTACAGTGAAAAAAGTAAATTTAAAAATGTGTTGGGTAATTAGCAGGAATATCATTCAATTGTCCAGAAAATCTGCTAGTCCTACACTCAGCTCTGGACCATCTGGACAGTAAAGACACAAATGTTAGACTATTGTTTATTGACTACAGCTCTGCCTTCAATACAATAATTCCAAGCAAGCTTGTCACCAAACTCAGAGACCAAGGACTCAACACCTCCCTCTGTAATTGGATCCTTGACTTTCTAACCAACAGACCGCAATCAGTGAGGATAGGCAGCAATACCTCCGGCATGATTATTCTCAACACTAGTGCCCCACAAGGCTGCGTCTTCAGCCCTCTATTCTACTCCCTTTGCACTTATGACTGTATGGCCAGATTCTGCTCTAACTCCATCTACAAGTTCGCAGATGATACCACCGTTGTAGGCCGTATCTCAAACAGCGATGAGTCGGAGTACAGGAAGGAGATAGAGAGCTTAGTGGAATGGTGTCATGACAACAACCTTTCCCTCAATACCAACAAAACAAAAGAGCTGGTCATTGACTTCAGGAAAGGGGGCGGTGTACATGCACCTGTCTACATCAATGGTGCTAAGGTCGAGAGGGTTGGGACCTTCAAGTTCCTAGGAGTGAACATCACCAACAGCCTGTCCTGGTCAAATCATGTAGATGCCACAGCCAAGAAAACTCACCAGCACCTCTACTTCCTCAGGAGGCTAAAGAAATTTGGCTTGTCCCCTTTGACTCTCACCAACTTTTACCGATGCACCATAGAAAGCATCCTATCTGGATGTATCACAGCTTGGTATGGCAACTGCTCTGCCCAGGACCACAAGAAGCTGCAGAGAGTTGTGGACACAGCCCAGCGCATCACGGAAACCAGCCTCCCCTTCTTGGACTCTGTCTTTACCTCTCGTTGTCTTGGTGAAGCAGCCAGCATAATCAAAGACCCCACCCACCCAGGACATTCTCTCTTCTCTACTCTTCCATCGGGTAGAAGATACAGGAGCCTGAGGGCGCGTACCACCAGACTTAAGGACAGCTTCTACCCCACTATGATAAGACTATTGAACGGTTCCCTTATACAATGAGATGGACTATGACCTCACGATCTACTTGTTGTGACCTTGCACCTTATTGCACTGCACTTTCGCTGTAGCTGTGACACTTTACTCTGTACTGTTATTGTTTTTACCTGTACTACCTCAATGCACTCTGTACTAACTCAATGTAACTGCACTGTGTAATGAATTGACCTGTACGATCAGTTTGTAAGACAAGCTTTTCACTGTACCTCGGTACAAGTGACAATAATAAACCAATACCAATACCAATATCAATCACCAAAGTCCTGAGTGAGTCAGATTACCAGTGTTTTACCATTGTTCAGAAGATTAGCTCCACTCCTGAGAGAAAGTTGTTGGAAATGAGGTGCAACGTTATGGATAGAAAATCTGGGAGGAGTGTTGAAGCAATGATGCAGCATTGTTTGACAACGGTCGTCACTGAGATTGGTTCTGTTATGGACCTGCTGGTTAGTATTATGGCTTGCATCCCATCAATAAATAATCGTAAAATATCTGTGGGTACCCGATTTTGAAGAAGGTATTCCATTATCCTTCCTGATGGAATTAAAGGTTTTAGTGAGGTAGAAAATGGCCATGCGGGTGCTGCTCCCTACATTTTTCTTGAGATGTTGCATGGTTAAGACCTTGTCCACTGTGCCTCCTAGAAGGATGGAATCTACAATGTAATTCAGGGAGCTGCTCTTTAGCGAGTGGGAGGAGGCAATTGAGAAGGGCTTTGGTGACTACTCTGCCTGTGGTGGACAGCAGGGAGACCCTGCTGCAGTTACCACACTCTAATGTCTCTTGAAGACAGCATTTCTGTGGTCCCTGGTATGCTCTCTTTTTCCTGGATATGAACAATGACATTGTGGAATCATAGTTGAGACTCTTGACCACCAAGTTTTTAAATTGTACTGGACATATTGTCTGCTCCTGTGGCCTTATGTTTTTTAGGTGGGATACGGTCTGACTGACATTTTATCAGTTATGATACAAAAGGTAAGTGAGCATGTTCAAAAGGTAGAATTACAGATACCACTAATAATTTCTGCACTGCTAACTCACCTAATAGATATGAACTAGTGGCAAAATGATAGAACGGCAAGGTCTGATAACAAGAGGATCAGCAATCATGACTGAAAGGAATGACTGTGAGAGGTTGGTGATTGGAGATTGGGGTAGTATGATTGGGAGAGAGCTGTCAACAATCTAGAAGGAGGAGTGAGTGAGATTAGGAGATAACAATCAGAATGAAAGTAACCAATAACAGGGAAAAGAGGGGCAATGAAGAGGCAGTGATTGCAGCTGTAAAGATAGTGGCCAGCAGCAAACTATAACTTTAGTATAGAGCCTGAAGAAACAATGGAACTTCCATTTCCATATTCAGTCATTTCTTTAAAGGATACTAGCTGACCAGAAATCAAAGGAAAGCAATTACATGTAGATATCCTGTCAAGTTTTCCATTTGCTAACTGTGAGTGCAGAGCACATTAATGTTACAGTCAATCTGCAATTAGTTCACTAAGCAAAGACTAGATCAAAGTTTTGGCAGTCAGCTCAGCTGCTAACTGCATTACACTGGGTAGGAAACAGGCAAAGGTGGACACATTAAAATGTATATACTCTTCTACAAATGTTTTTTGTAGGAATTGCAACAACCAAGTAGAAACATTTTGCTATGTTAAAGTCTGGTTATTTTCATCCCGAGGCTGCTGCAACCCTTGAAATGCCTTAGTTGCTGCAACAATTACACTCTGCTCTTCTGTGTACTCAGCTAGCTTCATACATTCTTGTCAACTGAAGTCCCTAGTCATCTTCTGATATTAGTTGGCCATCTTTGATCAACATCTTTTTCTCAACTCCCCCGCCCCACCTCACCCACAGAGTACCCTGATTTATGCCATTAGCAAGGGTGTCCAAACCAAGGTGGCCCTAAGGCACTATTAAGAAAGCATATTCATACCCTGCATCTGATGTCAATGTGACCGCAAATATATGGGGAAATGATTATTGACCAGTCATCTGGTATAAATATTTCAAAAGTCATTTAAGTGCATACTTGTGTAAATAATTAAAATCTGCTTTATGCAGTAACATATGTTAGATATGAATAGTATGTGACACTTCTGACACGCTTGTAAATCCATTTTGTAATGCATTTTTTTTAAAAAAGAACACTACATGGAAAATAACTTTTAGGAATCTAATTATTTCTGAATAGGTACAGATTCAGTCTCAGCAAAATACAATAAAAGCTCAGATATAAATGCATCTAAAAATATTGCATGCCGACTATTGAAATGAAATGTCTAAATGTTTCAAATTTGATCATAAAGTTGGATCAGACAATGAAACTAAGTGGTACAACTTAAAAATTAAGTTCTTTAGTGGATGACACTTTCTTTGTAGTTCAATGAATAAAAATATTTGACAAACTGTTTGTGTAGAGCATTCAATGTATAGTGTAAAAGCGCTGATTTAGATTTTTATATAGTTTTGGAATCATCTGTCAAAAGCTAAGATGATTAATCCCATAATCACTGTTATATTTCTATTAAGGCAATGATTGGTCAGTATTATATTCAATTGTTGAATATAAACAAACTCCTTTGAGAGTATGTAAGATGGGGGATTCTTAAAGCATGTGCTGTGAATATACTTGTATGTTACTTGAGAACAATATTATCATTGTCTTTCTCATATACTTGGTACATATGCTAGTGTTTACATAGATACTGACGTTTGACTACAAAATCTAATTGGCATTTTTTTGCAATAAAAACAATAATTTTATTTTTAATGCCTCAGAAAAATACAGTTATTTAACTTCTTAGTGTATCTGGTTAATTCTCATTAAGTTACCTAAACCATGCAAGGTATCAAGAGCTGATTTCAAAAGACACCTCCATAAATCTTTTGAGGTTCAACAGATTGCATTTGAGAAATCTTAAACTTTACAGTCAACATTTGGGCACTGTGGAAATTCAAGGTAGAATGGGGAGGAGGTTTTGCTGTGCGTCTCCATTGCTTGCGGTTTGTTGAAGCTTCAAGTAGTATTTTAATAACGTCTGGTACTTAGTTCACTGAGATTTCTTTTAGAAAAGCTTGCAACAGACTAAAAAGACAATAAATGATAAAGACCAAATACTTTCCAAAAAAAATTAGTGAAAAACTAAACTAAATCTAGTGAAAGGAAACCTCAACAAGTAGAAAATATTAAGCAATTTTTGACAGGAATAGCATGATGGGAGAACAGCTAGAAAGTCAAAGAATCATAGCATACTACAGCATGGAAACAGGCCCTTTGGCCCAACTCATCCATGCCGAGCATGGTGCCCACCTAAGCTAGTCCCATTTGCCCACGTTTGGCCCATATCCCTCTCAACTCATGTACTTATCCAAATGTCTTTTAAACATTGTTATTGTACCTGCCTCAACCACTTTCTCTGATAAGCTCATTCCATATATGCACCACCCTCTGTGTGAAGAAGCTGGTCCTCAGGTCCCTTTTAAATCTTTTGCCTCTCACCTTAAACTTATGGCCTCTAGTTTCTAGTTTCCCTTCCCTGGGAAAAAGACTATGTGTGTTCACCTTATCTATACCTCTCCTGTTGAGGCTCTTGGAGCACGTGGAAATTTGTGGAGGCCACTGAAATGCTCAGCAACCACACACTAGGTTAGTGTATGCATCTCAAGAAATCTCAGCTCAAGAGCTGTTGAACTGGAGGCCTAGCTGCAGGTGTTATGGAACATCAGGGGGGATAGGGGTTACCTCGTAATTTTGATCCAGGAGGTAATGACCTGAATTTGGGTAGTGATCAGAAACACAAAGTGATTGTCAGTCTGGCAGATATGGGGACCTCGGTGAAAAAGAAACCTTGGCTTTCAATCTTGCACAACAGGTTCAAATTTTTGTTGCCTGTAGAGATGTAAACAAAGACTGTTGGGAAGATGGACAATCTGACTACAGCACTAAACAGAGAGTAGGATGAAATGAGCCGCATTCAAGTTGGCTTATTTCTTTCTTTCTTTCTTTTTCAATCTTTTTATTAGTTTTCAGATTAATACAGATTAATATATAACATCAATGCTTGTACATGTAATACAAAGAGATCAGGAGAACAATCATGGCATAGATAATTATAAAGAACAATAAAATATAAAAAAAACTGTAGATCCCACGATCTCTTAGTAAATAAATATAATATAGAAGAAAGGAAAGAAAAAGATTTATTATATATATATAAAAGTAAAGAAAAAAAATCCCCAAATCAATAAGAAAAATTATAAACAATATATCAAACCAAACTAAACAGAAAAATTTCAAAAAAAAACAAAAAAAAAAACAAAAAACAAGACTGGACTGAAATTTCTCAGTAGAAACAGAGCAATATTATGTCATCAACTCTGTTCCTCTAAATTGGAAAGTTATTGAAAGGGGATCTATATCATGTAAAAATATTGAATAAATGGACTTCAAATATCTTCAAATTTAAGCGAAGGATCAACAGTACCACTCCTAATTTTTTCCAAGTTTAAACATGATACAGTTTGAGAGAACCATTGAAAAGTAGTAGAGGGTATTGGATCCTTCCATTTAAGCAAAATGGGCTTATTTATTTCTGTTTGGTATCAAAGGATACTGGGCCTTCAGATAGTCACAATTTGTATCCATGAAGGTGGAGAGAGAGATTTTAGCCCATCCGAGTTTTCTGAATACAAGGTCATGTGGGAAAGTGAATCTCAAGAAAGTAAAGAGTCTGTAAAGGGATGGAGACAAGTGAGTGATGGTAGATGGGGTACAGTGTGGAAAAACTTTAGCTTATGCACTTTGGTAGGAAAAGTAAAGAAAAAGTATCTTTCAAATCTTGAAAAACAAAGAAATGTTTGTCTATTGAAAGATCTTGGTTTGCTAGTTATTGATACATGAAGTAGACATGCAGGTACAGCAAGCAATAGGAAATTCTTGCTATAATGGCCTTTATTGCAATGGGATTGAAACATATAATTATTGAAGGCTCGCTGAGATTGTGGTAACTGTGTACAGTTTTGGAAAGAACCAAGAACAATTTAGGTATTATTTCTGTTTTACTTGCTTAGTCTCATATGATAGTTATGGTGGGTGACATTAGGACAGTAGTGAGAAGTTGATGGCCTAGTTTACAGACTTATTAACATCAGTAATACTGTTAGACAATCAATCAATAAATAAAGGGATCTTGTAATAAAAATAATATTAATAATTGTGGCTATTTTAATCTTATAAATTGGGTGAATTAAATAGGTAAAGGTCACATTGAGGATGGGTATATGGAATTCATGTCAAATAATTTCCTAGACCAATACATAGTGGACCCAACCACTGAATAGGCAATTTTAGAGCTGGTAATGTATAATAAAATTAGACTAACTAATAATATGGTAAAGGATTATTTTGGGAACAGTGAACATAAATTATAACATTTCCCATTCAATTTGAGAATGACAAATGTAAGTCTGAGACTAGAGGCATAAATTTAAATATAGGCAATTTCATAGGTATGATGGGTGAGTTGACCAAAGAGGATTGGGAAATTAAAGGTATGGTATTAGATAAGCAGTGGGAAATATTTTAAACTTAATTAAAAATATATACGTAATTAAGGAAGAAAGAATCAATGGGAAACAGATTCCATCCATAGTTAACCAAAGAAGTTAACAATAAAAAGACTTCTAGAAGCAGAATTTCAGAGTTAACTAAAGAGAAATTAAAAATTACATACAGTGATTCTACATGTGTGTGAAAAGGAAGAGAGCAGCAAATATAAATGCTAAGAAGCTGAGAGGGCAATCCCACAGTGGGGAATGAGGAAATAGCAGAAACCTCAAATATTTTGCATCTTCATTGTGGAAGACAGTGAAAGCACACCAAAAAGAAATCATTAAAAAGGGGGTAAAATTGAGGGAATGAGACAGGAAGGGACCTAAAGTGATTATTACTATTAAAGAAAAAGTACTAGAAAAAGTCCTGCTGTTATGACTATTGAAGGGTCCCCTTGTACAATAAGATGGACTCTCAACCTCACAATTTACCTCATCGTGGCCTTGCACCTTATTGTCTGCCTGCACTGCACTTTCTCTGTAACTTGAACACTATATTCTGCATTCTGTTATTGTTTTCCCTTGTACTACCTCGATGTACTGATGTGATGAAATGATCTGTATGGATGGCATTCAAAACAAAGTTTTTCACTGTACTTCAGTACATGTTGCAATAACAAACTAATTTACCAATTTTGGTGCATTAGTGGCAGAAGAAGTGGAAGTTCATTGTGATGGGTGGAACTTCAGTTAAGGTTTGCCCTGGATAATGTTGTGGCTTATACGTTTTATGGGCGTTACCACTTTCTGTCTAAAAAACTTACCCGCATATCATCACCCTCTCACCTTAAAGCCATGTGCTCTAGTATTTGACATTTCTACCCCGGAAAAAAGACTCTGATCATCTACCCTATCTATGTCTCTCACAATTTTATAAACCTCTATCAAGTCACCTCTCATCTTCTGACACTCTAGAGTAAACAATCCAAGTTTGTCCAACCTCTCCTTATAGGTAATCTCTAATCTAGGCAACATCCTGGTGAACCTCTTCTGTACCCTTTCCAAAGCCTTCACATTGTTCCTGTAATGCAGCAATCAGAACTGCACACAATACTCAAAATGTGGCCTAACCAAAGTTTTACACAGCTGCAGTATGACTTCCCAACTTTTATACTCAGTTCCCCAACTGATGAAGGCAATCATGCCATACGCCTTCTTTGTGTTGCCACATTCAGGGAGACATTGTGTTGCCCCTCCAATGAGTGAAGGGGGGAATGGAGGGAAGGTCACTAATGAAGCCACTGCCTAGGACACGGCTCTGAAGAACTCCTACAGCAATGTTCTGTGGCTGAGATGACTGGCCACCAGCAACCATTAAGATCTCTATTTGTGGTTGTATTTTGTTAGACATTGTAAAGTTTGTTCCGATTCCCACTCGGCTTAATTCCTTGGTCCTCCACTCAGTCAAACCCTGCTTTGATTACAAAGACCACCATTCCTAACTCAGCTGTGAAATTCAGCTCTTTTGTGCACATTTGGATCAAGGCAATAAAAAGTCCAGAATGCAGCAATCCTACTAGAACCAAAGGCACAGTGATGAGCAGGTTATCAGTAAGTATTCTTTGACAGCATTGTTGAATATACTGACTTTAAAACTAAATGGGTGGTAATTAGCTGAATTGGATCTATCCTACTTTTTATGGACTGTATGTATCTTAGCAATTTTCCACTTTGGAAGAATGCAATGTTTGTAGCTGTATTAAGGTCAGCTTGGCTAGAAACTCAACTAATTCTGGAGTACAAGTCTTCAGAACTACATTGGGATGTTTTCAGGCCCATAAAATCTTTGTTGTATCTGGTGAACTCATAACAAGGTCATAAGAACTTAAAAAAAGCACAGGAGAAGGATAGTCCAATCAGTCTCCTCGAGCTTGTTCTGCCTTTCAATAAGATCCCACCTTGGCCTCCTTATTGCTTTCCCAGTTTCTCACTACAATCTGTCAATGTCAATCTTGAATATATTCAATGACTCTGCCTCCACTTCTCTCAGGAGTGGAGAACTCCAAAGATTCACCACCTTCTGGGGTAAGAAATTCCTTCACATCTCTATCTTAAATAGGTGACCCCTCATTCTAAATCTATGCCCCCTAGTTTAGATATCCCCACAAAGGAAACAACCCTGTCATTCCCCCTCAGAATCTTATGTGTTTACATAAGATCACCTCCTACCACCAGTTGACTCTGGAAGAATAGGTTCAACTCCCTTTTGTATGGTAATACTTTCATCCAGGAATCAACCTAATGAATCTATTCTGCATTAATTCCAATGCAAGTATATCTTGATACAAAAATAGATTGGTCAGCAAGTCATGAGGAGCACATAAAGAGACTGCAAATGGTCAAATATAGGGTAAAGAACTCAGTCTGGCAAGTTACACGTTCTTTCCACTGTGGGTAAAAGCAATCCCTTGAGGAGTATAAGGGATGTAGGAGTAACACTTAAGAGGGAAATCAGGAGGGCAAAAATTGGATGTGAGATAGCTTTGGCAGAGAAGGGAAAGGAGATTCCTAAGAGATCCTGTATGTATATAAAGAGCAAAAGGGTAACTAAGGAGAGAATAGGTCTCCTCAAAGATTAGTGTGGTCAGGAGATGAGTGAGGTTTTTACTGTAGAGAAGGTCATGGAAGCTAGGAAATTCGGGGAAGAGAACGGTATTGTCTTGGAACATATCCATTTTACAGAAGAGGAGGTGCTGGCAGTCTTAAAGCATATAAAGCTGGATAAATCCCCAGGGCTCAACCAAGTGTATCCTAAGACATTGTGTGAAGCCAGGAAGAAATTGCTGGGGCCCTGGCATAGATATTTGTATCCTCATTAGCCGTGGGTAAGGTACTAAAAGACTGGAGGGTGGCTAATGTTGTGCCTTTATTTAAGAAGGGCTGCAAGGGCAAGACAGGGAACTACAGGCCAGTCAGCCTAACGTCAACAGTGGGAAAGTTACTGGAGGGAATTCTAAACCTGCATTTGGAAAGGTAAGGACTGATTAGGGGTAGTCAGCTTGGCAAGTTTTTCGCACACAAGGTGGTGGGTATATGGAACGAGCTGCCAGGGGAAGTGGTAGATGTGGGTATAATTACGATGTTTAAGAGACACCTAGACAGGTACATGGACGGGAAAGGTTTAAAGGAATATGGGCCAAACTCAGGCGAATGGGACCAACTCAGGCAGACAACTTGGTCAGCATGGACGAGTTGGGCTAAAGGGTCTATTTCCGTGCAGTATAGCTCTATAAGAGAGTTCTCTTTGAATTCCCTATTGGATTTCATGGTAATGGTCCCACAGTGGAAACGTCCTTTCTTTGTCCACTCTATCAAAATCTTATTTAATGGAAGCCTTTATAATTAACTGATCCTTCAACTGTCTTTTCTCAAGAGAAAAGAGATGCACTCTGTTCATTATTTCCTGAATTTAAATTTCCTCAGATTTCTGGTACCTTCCTTCCAAATCTTTTCTGTACAATCTCCTATTCCTTTATCATTTCTGTAATATAGCAATCAGAACTGTACATAGTACTCCAAGCTTTGATACAGGTTTAGCACAACTTCTTTTCAGTTCCATCCCTCGAGAAATAAAACTTAATACTTAGTTTGATTTTTTGTATGGTTTCTTACCTCTGCCACTACAATCAGTGATTAGTATATTTATTCCCTTTATTTTTCTGTACACCAAAACTCCCACCTTCCAATAAGTAGCCTCCCTTTTCATCCTACAAAAATGTACTCCTACATGTTTATCTGTGTTGAATTCATTTGCCACCATTTGCCCAGTATGCAAAGGTTTAATGACCACCTCCTCAGTATTAAGTCTTCTGATATCATGGTCAAATTTAGAAATTGTTTTTGATTCCAGAATCTAAATCATGATGGCAAATTGTTCACAACAATGGGTCCAGCACTGATTCTTGTGGAACATCACTAACCACCTTCCACAAAGAATAGCAACCCTTTACTTCCACTCTGTTTTCTGACCTGAAGGAAGCTGGTAATCCACTCTGCCACATCCCCGAGCCCCACATTCTCTGAATTTATCAGTCTATTATGTAGTAGCTTCTCTAAAGCTTTTTGAAAATCTGAAAGCATTACATATAATGCATTGCCATTGTCTACTCTCTTCAATATCTCCTCAAAAACTTCATCAAGTGGGATCAAGCAAGATTTTGAAATCCTGAGTTCTTTTTTTAAGGATTACATAATTTTTCCCACCACTCATATTAATCTGACTGATCTTTACTGATCATGTTCTAGCTCCATTATTAAATACAGGTATCACATTAAGTATTGGCCATTCCTCCGGCACCATTTTCCAATGGATTAGTAAATATGAGAGCAGGCATCTCCCATGTTACACCAGTTTGGGTAACGGAATTCACAAATCACCACCAAAAATTTTGAGATAAGGAATAAAAATTTGCTCCTATGCAATTTAAGTGTCAATTTCTTTTTTCAACTCACATTTCTCGATGCATGCACAGATGAAGTAGCTTCACATTACGGAAAATCATGATACAGATGTTTTTCTGAGAATGCAACACCCTGCCCCTCCTCTCCCCCCCCCAACCCCACAAAATGGGGGTTGCCTGCCATAATACCTCTGCTGCCTCTTCCCTTGATATGCTTAATATGCTTAAAATACCTGAATGCGATTCATCTGGACCAAGGGTTTTATTCTCATTGAGTTTAATTAGTTTATTTAACACACCCACTTTTTCTATCTTAAATACGCACATTTCATTACTCATCCCATCATCCAAGGTCCTACCCATCTGTTCCATGTCCATGTAAGTGAAAATACTTTTATGGGTGGCACAATGACCTAGGCTATTGGCATCCCCTGGATGCTCCAGTTTCCTGCCACATCCCAAAGACATGTTGGTTGTTAGGTTAATTGGCTACTGTATGTTACACTTAGATGTGAGGAGAAATGGAGAAAGTTGATGGCCTTGTAAGGGAGAATAAGTTACAGAGAAATAAATAGGTAAATAATGTAATTGTATACTCTATGACCTGGCACATACCTAACAGGCCAAATAGCCTACTAAGAAAAATATAAAACATCATATTAATATTTCTGCCACCTCCGCATCAGTATTGTCTATATTTTAATGGCCCTATTCCCATCATAGTCTTTACATAGAACATAGAACATTACAGCACAGTACAGGCCCTTTGGCCCAAGATGTTGTGCCAACATTTTATCCTGCTCTAAGATCTATCTAATCCTTCCACCCCACATGGCCCTCCATTTTTCTATCATTCATATGGCTATATAAGAGTCCCTTATATAGCCATATAAGGTGGCGGCACGGTAGCATAGCAGTTAGCGCAACGCTATTACAGCACCAGTGTTCGGGGTTCGATTCCCATTGCTGTTTGTAAGGAGTTTGTACGTTCTCCCGTGTCTGCGTGGGTTTCCTCCGGGTGCTCCGGTTTCCTCCCACATTGCAAAGACGTACAGGTAGGTTAATTTGGGTTTAAAATGAGCGGCGCGGACTCATTGGGCTGGAAGGGCCTGCTACCACACTGTAAATAAAATTTTTTAAAAATTTAAATTTAAATGTCCCTAATGTATCTGCCCCCACAATCTCTGCCAGCAGTGTGTTCCATGCACCCACCCCTCTCTGTGTAAAAAAACTTACCTCTGACATCCCCCTTATACCTTCCTCCAATCACCTTAAAATATACCCCCTCATGTTAGCCATTTTCACCCTAGGAAAAAGTCTCTGACTGTCCACTCGATCTAGGCCTCTTATCATCTTGTTGACCTCTATCAAGTCACCTCTCATTCTCCTTCTCTCCAAAGAGTTAGGCCCTAGTTTGCTCAACCTATCCTCATAAGACATGCTCTCCAATCCAGGGAGCATCCTGGTAAATCTCCTCTGCACCCTCTCTAAAACTTTGTCTAATAAAGGCCAACACACCGAACGCCTTCTTAACAACCCTATCGCCCTGCATGGCAACCTTGTGGGATCTATGGAAGTGGACCCCAAATTCCTTCTGTTCCTCCATACTACTAAGAGTCCTGCCATTAACCTTGTATTCTGCCTTCAAATTCGATCTCCTGATGTGTATCACTTCACACTTTTCCAGTTTGAACTCCATCTGCCACTTCTCAGCCCAGGTCTGCATCCTATCAATATCCTGTTGAAATCTACAGCAACCTTCTACACTATCCACAATACCACCAACCTTTGTATCATTAGCAAACTTACTAACCCACCCTTCCACATCCTCATCCAAGTCATTTATAAAAATCACAAACAGCAGGGGTCCCAGAACAGATCGCTGTGGAACACCACTGGTCACCAACCTCCAGGCAGAATACGCTCCGTCTACCACCACCCTCTGTCTTCTATGGGCGAGCCAATTCTGAATCTACATAATGATACACCTGTAATTATTTTTTGTATAATTTTTAGTACAATAGCTTTTTCCAATTTTTAGTGCAATAGTTTTTTCAATTTTTTGTTTTTAGTTCATTGATAGTTTAATTTCATAGTTCCTCTTTGTCTTCCTAATAGTTTAGCTTTAGCTTCTGTCCCTTATCATGCCCTCCATTATGGTGTATACATTGAATGTGTACCTCTTTCATTACCCTTAATTGTTCACTTGCTTGCCAATATTGATGCCCAATTTATCTTTGGAAATTCTATTCTCAGTTTCTCAAAACCAACTTTTCTTCAATTTACTAACATAGCTTATTTCATATTTATCCATCTATATTTATCACCTTAAATCTTATCATATGATCACTATTGGCTAAGTGTTTCCCTACTTTTGCTACTTGTTCATACAGTTTTAGGTGAATTAAAATAGTAAGGAAGCAAAAACAGCTTTATATAGTATTTATATAGTGCTCTCCTGGGTACCCCAAAATGTTTCACAGCCACAAAATTACTCCAGAAGATTTGTTATTGTTGTGCTATTCAATATGTGTACAACATATACTGATAAATAGCTATATGATATCCATCAGATATTCAATTTTAACTATTTGCAAGAGGTTAAATATTAGCTAGGACAATTGGTATAACCAAATAGCCCTTCTTCAACAAAACCTAGGGTATCACTTTTACATTGCATTCAAAAGATTTAAGTTCTGCCATGCATTATGCATCCAGCACTATTTTGGACTGTCAGGCTCAGTTTTTATTCAGGTTGCTGGGTTGAAGCTTGAACATAAACCTTTTAGTTCAGAGGTCAGACTGCTATCCACTGACCTACAGCAAGTTCAAAGAGTAAAACATCCACAAATGCAAATCGAAAACAAAAATGAAAATTGAGAAATTAACCAATTTCTTCATAAAGGATAAAAAATCCCACAACATATCACTAAACTCAAAAAAGGGATCACCATCTTCAAGTTGCAGTCAATTGCCTGCTATTATAAAAGCAAAAGGCTTGCTAGGAGCAGTATCATGCATACCTAAAAATGAGGTGTCAACCATTATATTACCTCAAAAATAGTATACAATGAGCAGATCCAAGCAACGCCACATGCACAAGCAGATCAAAGTTCTGGAATTATGAACAGTTGTAAACAAATAATGCAAGGAGGATACATTGGACACAAGTGACGTACCAGAAGACTGGAGAATGTCAAATGTGGTCCCCTTTTCAAGAAGGGCTGAAGGGAAAAGCCTGGTAATTACAAACTCATGACCCTAACATCATTAGTGGGGAAGTTATTGGAAAAGTTCTGAGGGACAGGATTAATGATCACTTGGAAAGGCAGGGACTAATCAGAGATAGTTGAGGGCAGACCCTTTCTGAATAATTTGATTAAATTTTTTGAGGTATCAAAGTGCATTGATGAGGGCAGTGCAACGGATGTAGTTCACATGGACTTCATTAAAGGCTTTTGACAAGTCACCACACTATTGTAAAGATATAAGAGTGCTGGAGTGTGTGCAGAGGAGATTCACCAAGACGTTGCGAGGGATGGAGTGATTCTGTTATGAGGAGAGACTGTTATGATGAGAGACAGTAGGTCTGCTTTCCCTGGAATGGAATAGGTTAAGAGGGAACATGATTGATGTATATAAAATTATGAGTGGTATAGATAGCGTAAACTGCAGGATACATTTTCCCATATGAGAGGTAGATATAAACTAGAGGACATAGATTTAGGGTAAAGGGTGAGAGATTTAGAAGGGATCTGATGGGGGAACTTTTCCACCTAGAGAGTGGGAAGTACCTGGAATACACTGCTGAGAGAGTGGTGGAACCAGAGTCACAGATTGCATTTAAGGAGTATCTAAATGAGCACTTGAATTGTCTAGGCATAGAAGTTTATAGGATGAGTGCTGGAAGAAGAGTTTAATACAGATGAGTACCCACTGGTCAGTGTAGACATGGTGGCCAAGTTCCACGCTGTATGTCTCTATGACTCTAGGAGGATCCAAGAACATCCATATCTTCAATGTTGGTGAGGCTCAACATGTGAATACCAAAGAAAGGCACTTCCCATCATCTTCAGTCAGAAGTGCTGAGTGGATTATTCATCTCATCTATCTAATCCGGAAGATGAAGATGCATGGTCACTTGGTAGATTGGATTCAAGATTGGTTTGGCCGGTGAAGACAGAGGGTAATAGTGGAGAGGTGTTATTCTGACTGGAGGTCTGTGATCAGTGGTGTTCAGCAGGGATCGGTGCTGGGACCTCTGTTGTTTGTGATATATATAAATGACTTGGATGAAAATATAAATGGTTTTATTAGTAAATTTGAAGATTACACAAAAATTGGTGGAGTTGTGGATAGTGAAGAAGGTTGTCAAAGGTTACAGCGGAATATAAATCAGCTACAGATACGGGTGACGAAATGGCAGATGGAATTTAATCAAGGCAAGTGTGAGGTGTTACACTTTGGGAGGTCAAATGTAAAGGGAAAGTAACTGGTAGTTGGTTTATTATTGTCACAGGTACTGAGACTCAGTGAAAAGCTTTTGTTTTGCATGCTATCCAGACAGGTCATGTTATATATAATTACATCAAGATAGTAAAAAAGTATACAAAATGCAGAATATAATATTAGAGTGACAGAGAAGGTGAAGTGCAGGTAGACAAATAAAGTGCTAGGGCCACGGCAAGGTAGATTGGGAGATCAAGAGTTCAAGAGTTCATCTTTTAGCGTGTGAGGGGTCCATTCGAGGGTCTATAATAGTGGGATAGAAGCTGTCCTTAAGTCTGGCGGTTTGTGTTCTCAAGCTTATGTATCTTTTGCCTGACAGGTCTGGGGAGAAGAGAGAATGACCAGGGCTGGAGTGGTCCTTGATATGTTAGCTGCTTTCATGAGGCAGTAGGAAGTATAAATTGAGTTAATGGAGAGGTGATTGTTTTTCATGAGGGACTGGGCTGCGTTCACAACTCTTCTACAATTTCTTTCAGTCTTGAGCAGAGCAGTTGCCATACCAAGCAGTGATGCATCCAGATAGGATGCTTTCTATGGTGCATCTATAAAAATTGGTAAGACTCATTGTGGACACGAGTCTTCTAAGGAAGTAGAGGAGTTGACGTGCTTTCTTGGCCACTATATACACCTGGCTGGACCAGGACAAACTGTTAGTGATAGTTATACCTGGGAACTTGAAGCTCTCAACCATCTCCACCTCAGCACCATTGATACATACAGTGGCATGTAGTCCATCCCACTTCCTAAAGTTAATGACTAGCTCCTTTATTTTGCTGACATTGAGGGAAAGGTTGTTGTCTTGACACCATACCACTAGACTCTCTATCTCCTTCCTGTATTCCATCTCATCATTGTTTGAGAGCTGGCCCACCACGAAGGTGTCATCTGCAAATTTATAAATGGAGTTAGAGCAGAAGTTGGCCAGTTCTGAGTGTATAGGGAGTACAGTATGGGGCTGAGGACGCAGCTTTGTGGGGCACTGTTGTTGAGGGTAATCTTGGAGGAGGTGTTATTATCTATCTTTATCGATTTTCATCTTTTGATGAGGAAGTCAAGGGTCTGCGGAAGGGGGTGCTGAGTCCTAGAACTAAGAGTTTGGAGGTGAGTTTGTTTGGAATTATAGTGTTGAAGGTGGAGCTGTAGTCAACAAATAGGAGTCTGACAAAGGTGCCTTTGTAATCCAGATGTTCCAGTGATGAGTGTAGGGCCAGGGAGATGGCATCCACCGTGGACCTGTTTCGGCAGTAGGTGAATTACAATGGGTCGAGGTTGTCTGGGGGGGTGGAGTTGATGTGTGCCATGACCAGCCTCTTGAAGCACCTGTCACAAACCAGCAACAAAAGAAACACACTGAGCATGATTCAGTGTTAAAAACTATTTTATTAATCACTACTTATGATAATACGTAAAATAAAAGTAAAAATGTTAGTATGTTAGAATTCAAAAATGTTAAACCTTGAACGTTAACCCCAAAACTAAACTCGTCGTGTGTGTGTGTGACAAAGTCCAAAACTCCCAGTTCCTGAATGGTTCTTAAAGTTCAGTTCCGCAAGCCATAAGGTGAAACATGAGCAAGGGCTTCTTCAACAACCACCGTTGTCTGAAGATGTAGATGTAGAAAAACATAGAGAGAGTACATACGAAATCCAAATGTTCCACGATGGAACCCAAACGACATTTCAGTGTTTACTCGGTAGTGACTTCCTCACCCCGAAAGCATCTGAACCGTGGTCGTCCACACACAAATACCTGTTTCCTTCTACAGGTCAGCAACAAAGTGAACTCCACCGCATTACTTCCAACTTCCATACATGGATTTCAGTAGCAAACACAGTTATTGTTTCTCATCCATCGATAGAGAAAACAAGCAGGCTGGTGTCTCTCTTCCTTCTCTCTCTCTCTCCTTCTTCTTCTTCTAACCTCTTCAACAACGTCATTACGTCCTTTATCTTCTATTGACGTAAGCACGCCCCACACACACATACACACACACTCTCTATCTTAAAGGGACTTTCACTGAGTCCGTAACACACCTCATGATGATGGATGTCAAAGCCATTGGGCGATAGTCATTAAGAGGTTCACAAGGATGCTTCCTGGATTAGGGTTGGGTGTTTAGAGATTAGCACTAGAGATTAGTGCTGGGAGTCATGCTATCAGCAGAAGACCACACCTGGTCTGTGAGGTCCAAGGACTGACAAAAACATCTTGGGGCAACAAAAGATCTGCCCTGTTCATTTTATAGCACAGAATATATTTTCTTCACTGTATCAAAAATAAAATTGCCCACGACTCCATTGCCACAAGAAAGACATCCAGTTAAATAATCTGATCCATCATACTGACATCATGTTAAAGTTTGCAGTTAAAATGTTACTCTGCAACCTATTAGCTTGACATAAAATCACAAAGTATTATGCCAATGCAAGTTGATGTGAAGAAATTTATAACTACGTTAAAATGAAGTAATTTTTATCCTGCCCAACAACAGAAAATAAGCAGAACTTTATTATTTTGAATCTATTACAAAGACAATTCCATCTGGAAAGAAACAGAAGCCATCAATGTTGTAATTAAAATGCAATTACTGTCTTAAACCATAATCTTGAGATAATCAATCCATCTCTCTGAAAGACAGGGAAACAAATACTTGTTAAAATAAGATTTCTAGCTCCAGCAAATATTTTTTCAATTGAAAACTCTTCAAATCTGGCATCCATCATTCCATATATAATTCTTGAGAAAATGTGAAGAAATGGTGTTGTACAGATTGATGAAACTGCACCATCTTTTAGCACAAAGGCTTGCTTACTTACAGCTAAACTGAAAATGTTAGGGAAGTACACATTATATGAAATTTTTGAACTCATTAATGATTGCAGAAGGCTATACTGTGCCTAGTCACAAGATGAGGTACTTTTCCTGTCCCTGGGATACCTAACAGCACCTCCCAACATATGACCTCTAACACCAACATGTTCAGAAGAAAATTTCAAGACCTGTCCTGAAAATTCAAAAAAAAACAAGTCCTTTGTCAAGCCTTTGGGATCAAGTCCTGTGCTTACTGTTTAGTTTCTTTTCTGACTCCTAGTCAGCAACATTGCCTATCCCACAAAGTTTACCTAAGTCAATCATTCTATGTCACAAATATGACCTAGTTGTGTATTTACTGACAAATGGAGATGATGGCTGTGCCTCAAACTTCCATCTGGAGAGAGCCTTGGAAAAGGAACAAATGTAAATAAATGAAAAATGAGATGCTACAGTGGTAAAGAATACAGGAAGAAAAATATTGATGATGCCATGATACAGCACGTCAAAAAAAAAGACATTTTGAAAAATGGCAGCAAGTCACAGATCTTTTAAAAAGTAGTTTGTGCAGTAAAAAGTGTGGTAAAATTAATTTTTCCTTAATAAAACTGACACCATGAACGAAGAAAAATATCCAATCCATCTTGAAAAAAAGTAAGGAAAGAAAAATAATGGAGTTTGAGGAGAGACATTGACAGATGCAGAAAAATAGCAAATATGTAATACGCAAACATGAAACAAAACCAGAGATTCCATTTTTAAATTAAATGTACCACTGGTAGTAACTTCCTTGCTACATATTTCTAGCATTATTGTTTTTATTTCCTATTCACTATTCATCTAAACTACTTTTCAGAAAATATGGCCCACCACGTTGCTGCTCTATGCTATTTCCTAGCATTTGTTACTTTTTCCCAACAGATGAAGAACCTGCATTAAATTAATTAATATTTTCCATGTTTCTTTACACAGTGTCAGCAAAGTCACATTTCTGGCATATAAATTATGTTTGTAAGTGTTGATGTTGTTCAGTAAATATATTCAGCACAACCATTTACTTATTTTTGAGCCTCCAGGTTGGGCAGGCAATTAATTACTTACATACATCATGCTTTATACACTCAGAACTTCAATTCATTTGACATTTACAAAGTAAAATGTTCTACTGGGGACTAAGTAAGCATTGCATGAATCCAAGAGAACTGAGCGCAGATGGAAGGGAACCAGGAGAAACCTGCTCCACAATTTGTATGATTATGGCTCAAATTCCACATCAATTCTAATTATTCCATCCTATTCCTGAGTTCCTTTACTCACAAAGTAAAACAAACCTTCAGATGCTGTAAATATGAGACAAGAACAGAAAATGCAAAAAAAAAAGCACATCTGTGGAAAGAGAAACTGAGTTAATATTGCAGGTTAATAAATTTTTGCTAGAACTAGGAAAATTTAGAGAACAGGCATGATTTAACTTGCAGGAGGAGTAAAGCACAAGATGGGGTGTAGGGGTGGAACTCAAGAGAAAATGAAAGGCACAGATTGATGTAGACTGAAAGAAGGTGAAGAAAGCCCATTAATAAAAGCTATTCTGTCTTGAGGAGGTGGAAAACAAGGAAGAAAAGGCAAAAACTAATCAAGAGCTTTGAGATTCAGAACAATGCAGTTTCTAGAAATTTGAAATAAAGGAGAATCCTGCAAGAGTCCAGCAGGTTGAGCAGCATTTGTGAAGAGAGATGAAACTGAGTTACGCCCAAACTGGCATGGATAAAGCAAATAAACTGTGGATGGTGGAATTCTGAAACAAAACCAGAAAACACTGGTAACACTCTGAAGGCCAAGAAGTATAAGTGAAGGCAGAAGAAGAGTCAATGTCCCAGGTCAATGATCACCTCCCCAACTATGAAAGTAACCCTCTGTGCCTCAGAGATACTGGCCAATTCACCATGCATCACCAGCATCCCCTGCTCTAACACAAGAACTGGCCAGTTCTGAAAAGACTGGTTATATGAAATTGCTGAATTCAATGTTGAGCCCCTAAATGGAAAATGATGTTCCTCAAGATTACATTGAGCTTTGTTAGAATGGTATAGGAAGTCAAAAAAAGATGGGTCAGAGTGGAAGGGGGATGGAGCATGAAAGCAACAGGCAAGTGGAAGCTCACGGTCAATCTTGTGGACTGAATTAAGGTGTTCTGCAAAGCAGTCTCCCAGTGTGTATTTGGTTTCACCGATGTAGAGGAGATCACATCATCAGCAATAGATTCAGTGTACTAAATTGGAAAAGAGTACAAGCGAATTGCTGCTCTAACTCGGAGGAGGGTCCTTGATGGAAGGGAGGGGGGGAGATAAAAGGGCAGGTGTTGCATCTCCTGCAATTGAATGAGAAGTGTCTTGAGAAGGAGCGAAGGTATAGGTGAAGATGGAAAAGTGAACCATGAAGGCATAGAGAGAAAGGTCTCTTCAGAATGCTTAAAGGAGTGGGGAAGGTGTGGCATTTTATTGAAGGTGACAGAAAAATTTGTTGAGGATTGTGAAGACCAGTGGGGTGGAAAATGGAGAAATGGGAAACCCATGCTTGCTCTGGATGGGAGAAGAGTGACGTGAAAGCAGAAGTACAGGAAGTAGAACACACATGTCCGTAACACAATGAATGGAGTCACTGACTAAATACCCAACCAGGGCTGAGAATTCCAAAGATTGAAATATCTCTTTCACTCTCTCAGCCCTAAACGGCCAATCGCTTATGTAGACTTATGAAACAACCTCTCATTATCCAACTGTCAGGCCCGCTCATTGTCATAGGTTTGATTTAGATGACTTATTATTCTTCTAAATTCCAAAGAATATGCTACTTAATCTCTCCTTATGGTATAGTCTTCTGATCAGAGGAATCCTCCACAAGGTAACTATATCTCCCTTTAGGTAAGAACACTAAACTGCACTCCAGAAGTGGACTTTCAAAAGCCCCATTTAATTGCAGTGAGACTTCTTTATTCGCATACTCCAACACCCTTATAACTCAAAAAAGAAGCTCCCTTAACCCTTGCTCTGCTTGCATGTTAAATTCTGTGATTTGCATACATGGACCCCCAAATCCCTCATTATCATAATTTAAATTTGCAGAATAAATACTCTGTGCTTAGTCAGAGGTTGGGGCAGCCTCAAAAACTATTTATTAATTTTCTGAACTGATTTTTTAAAGATAATTTGATCAGGACATAGCAAGATACTTGGGGGGGGCTGTCATCTTGAGCACAGATAAGGAATGTATTTATGTATTTGCTGAAAAATGGCAAAACAGTAAGATGCAGTCCAAAGCAGCAGCTTGTGATCAACTTACAGGCTTGGAATCATCCAATCAAAGTGTATGGAAACAAAATAGTGCCACAGTGCCACCTAGGTTGAAATTGCTAGTAGAAGTGCCAAATAATTCAGTGCAATTAGTAAAAAAAAATCAAGCGAAGGAAGGAAATTTTCAACAATATAAAAAGAATACATTGAAAACTTGTGACAAAATTTCACAAAATGTATTTCACTTAAAGAAGTCTAAAATGACTATGATTGTTCATAATAAACATTGCTTCATGAGGAAAAAGGGAGAATATTTTAGAATCTGTCTGCCATTGATTCTAGTACATGCAATATCCATAATGACACCAAAACAGAATAACCATAGCAAATTTCATCACTCTCTGCACTTTTATGGTAGCAAAATGCTTTAAGGTAGAAGAATTTCAGCCACTGTAATTCCCATTTTCATCTGGAACACGAATTTTGCGGTCATTGGTGCTACATCTATTCCTGTTGTCTGATATACTTATTAAAACAAAAGGCTCAATTTCATGGTTCTGCCTGAATAATATTAGTGGCAACTAGTCAGTGTTATTTTTTATGCCAATAGCCAGCTCACTATTTGGGAAGGGGGTAAGGCCTCGTCACCCTCTCAAACCAATACTTATGTTGTTGCCAGAAACCAGATGGACTGAGTAGCCATATTGGAAATTGCAGTCTGAAGACAGGACTAATTAGGTCCAAGCTCAATTTATGAGCTTCTAAACCACAAGAAAATCTAGAGTTATTGACTGTACAACAGCAGATTTTCAGTAGCTTACTGGAGCAATGGAATAAGTAACTTAGAAACATACAAGGCTCATAGCAAACAAATCATTATTAACAAACATTTGTAAAAGGTTGTAAAATATACAGTAAAACTTTGTTAATCTGACAAGTTCAGGACTTTGCTGGCACTGGACTGGCAAATTTTTGTGGAGTATCAAATGATATTCCAATTATTACTTTAATGCCTAAATCACTTTTTTTGGATGTTACACAGTAGTACAATTTTGAGAGGTCTAATAAGGGTAGAACATACACCATGAATGGTAGGGTCCTAAGGAGTGTTAATGACCAGAGGGATTTTGATGTGCAAGTCCGTCGATTCCTTAAGGTGGCAGCAAAGGTGGATAAGGTGGTGAAGATGTCAGACATAATGCCTGTTTTCATTAGCTGGGTAATTTCACTGCAAAAGTGCCTATTAAAAAAATGTTATGAAATTCTATACAAGTTATTATGAGGACCACAGCAGAGAGATTGAATGTGTTAGGACAAAAGACCTATTGAATTGCCCAACAACTTATTAACATTTTCTAAGTTCTTTCAGACAAACTGCTCACATGCTGCCAAGCAAGGACTAGCCAATAGTCAGTCAACAATGCAAAGCAGCTTTAAGAGCTCCATGAAGATAATTTAATGAAGGTGTTAGTTTTGGCCATGATTGCAAATGCAGATGGGTGCAGAAAGACTCAGAGATGGTTGCTCTATGTGTTATCCCCAAGAAGAAATGATACGCAATATACAATAAAACAAGTAAATTTTCTTTGTGTGCTGTGTTACTGGAATCATTAGATTGGTTCAGGCATTAAAACTGTAGACCAAAATTAATTGCCCAATTTCCCATGAGAAAATCATGATCAGCTGCCTTCCTGAATCACTTCAATGCTGAAGATAGTCCTATTGTGCTATTGAATAGGATTACCAGCATTTTGGTCCAGCAACAATCAAGGAATAATGACATACTTCCAATTCAGGATAGCTTGTGAAGAAGGACAATTTGCAGGTGGATGACATTCCCATGCATCTGTTTCCCTTGTTCTTCCAGGTGATAGTGCTCTTGAAGAAACCTTGGCAAGCTAGTGGTACCCTTTTTGAAGGTGGCACACATTGCAGCTATTTTGCAACATTGATACATGGCATTAATACTTAGGATGAGAGACAGAATAGCTTTGTCTTGGATGGTATTGAACCGCCTGAGTTTTATTATAGCTATATTTGCCCTGGTAAGTAAAAATTGTTCCATTTCATTCCAGTTGCATGCCTGGCCAATTGTGGAAAAGCACTGAAGACCTAAAAGGTGGGTCACTTGCCTTTGTGATCACAATAGGTACCTAGTTCAGTTAAGTTTCTGTTCAGTGGTGATCTTCAAGATATTAAGATGAGGGTTGTGGGTAAATGGCACAGAAGAGGAGATGAGACCTGGGCAAATCAGCCATGATCATTTTAAATGACAGGGCAGGCTTGAGGAGCTGAATGGCCTACAGCTGTTCCTATTTTCTTATGAATGTTAGAGAGATGGTTGGACTTTCTTGTTGGAGATAGAGATTAGACTCTCCTGTAGATGTCATGAATACTACTAGCTGCTTATCAGTCCATGTCTGAATATTGTCCAGGTCTTGCAAATTGCAAAGATGGGCTGCTTCTTTATTCAAAGAGTCATAAATGGTATTGAAAAGTATGCCACAACAGTGATGGAGGGAAGGGAAGGCCACTGATGAAGCAGCTGAAGTTAGTTCAGCCAAGGATATTGCTCTGAGTCACTGCTAGAGTGATGGTATGGGGCTATAATGATTGTCCAGCAATAACACCATCATCTTCCCTTGTGCAAGCTATGACTCCAGGCAAAAGTAGAGAAAAAACAGGATTAAGCATTTTGCCAATGTCACTTGACTCAGATTTGTCTATCCAGTAAATGTCGTGGGATGTCTGAGTGAACAAACTGATACCCAGCGAAAAATAATAACAACAAGTGAATTCACCAAAAAATATCAGAATACTGTGCAAGTTGTCATCTCCTTTCTACACACAACTGTTCTCTCACTATCATCTTATTTTGGGAATGAAATGCAATGAAAGTAGTGCTTACAGCTTTTCTTATCCAAATTGATTTTGTGATGTTTATACTAATAGTGCATAAAAGTTTAAAATCTTCCACATTGTACCTTCAACATTTTGAAGTATTGCAATAAGGTCACTTCTGAACAAACTTTTTTCAACACATGCAGGTTCTGTACTTTAAAAAAGACATCTTCCGAATGGTACTCCTTGTTAAGCATCTCTTTCTATTTAATACTAATTGGTGATATGACAATAGAAAAACTATGGGGTACCATAGATTAAAAGTTCAAAATGAGCTCTGTGACTATGAAAGAGAGGTGTCCAATGTGATGTCACCAACAGACTCATATTTCTCTCCTTTCCCATACCAACATTTCAAAGGGACTGTTCCATTTGCCATTCTTTGCTTCCATCTCCACTAGTAACCTGGAGCAACGCAGGAAGAGAGTCGACTTGATAGAGGTGTGTAAGATTATGAGAGGCACAGATGGAGTGGGCAGCCAGCACCTTTTCCCCAGGGTGGCAATGGTCAATACCAGAGGACATCAGTTCAAGGTCAGAGGAGGGAAGTTTAGGGGAGATGTCAGAGGTAGGGTTTTTCTTATACAGGGAGTGGTGGGTGCCTGGAACGCACCTCCGGGGGTGGTGGTAGAGGCTGATATAATAGGGACCTTTAAAAGACTCTTAGATAGGCACTTGGATATAAGAAATGGTTATGGGCTATTTAGGAGGGAAGGGTCAGATTGATCATAGAGTAGGCTTCTATAGGTCGGAACAACATCGTGGGCCGAAGAACCGTGGGCCGAACATAGAACTGTACTGTTCTATGTTCTATATTCTAATATGGCACTTTTCCCATGCAACTTCAAGGGATGCAACACCTGCCCTTTTACTTCCTTCCTTCTCATCAACCAGGCATCCAAGCACTCCTTCCGAGTAAAGCAATGATTTATTGGCACTTCTCTCTAATTAGTGTACTGCATTTAGAGCTCACAATGTGGGAAAACCAAACAGACTAGGTGACTGCTTTGCAGAACACTCCCTTTCAATCCATAAGGGTGATCATAAGTTTCTAGTTGCCTGTCACTTAAATTCTTCACCCCACTCCCTATCAGACACCCCTTTGCTTTTGGTCTCACACAGTGCTCCAAAAATGGCACAATGCAAGTCATAGAATAATACAGCATGGAAACAGGCCCTTCGGCCCAACTCATCTATGCCGACCAAGATGCCTATCTAAACTAGTCCATTGTGCTTGATAGAGACTGAGGAACAGCATCTTATCTTCTAACTTGGCACATTTCAGCTTTCAGGACTTGACAATGAGTTGAACAATTTCAGCTAATCAGTCATTCCAGACTTGTATTTCATGTTTCCAGCAATGAATTTCTTTTCTCTCTTCTGATATTTCAGATGTCGTTCATTTGTTGTTCCTTCCACAGATGTTGCTGACCTATTGAATATTTCCAGCATTTTCTGTTTTTATTCAAGTGTATAAAGTTCTTTCAACATATGCATGAAAGTGAAATTTACCCCTTTAAGTGACAAAACCCTTTTACTTTAACTGACCTTCCTTATCTTCTCCCACACAAGGATGCCTCCCATATGATGTTATAAGTATACATCAGAAATGTACAACACAATACTCAAAGTGTTCTGGGACCAGCACCTTGTCAATGCTTCCATTCTTACAACTGGTGCTTTACCCCAAGAACCAAAAAATCTTAACTTATTATTTGTCTCTCTCATACCACTGCTGATTAGACAGACAGCTTCCAGATTTTCATTAAAAATAATTCAAAATCTTCAACTTATTAATATATAGTAATAATGGCCCAGAAATTACTACTCTTGTCATCTTTGAACATGGCTAATGCTATGCTTTCACATTTGATAGATGTTGCACTCTGAACATTTAATTTTGATTGGTTTTATTGAATAGCTACAGAATCTTTTATTGATATATTTAGAATGAAATCTAACTATAACTGCTTGGCCCATTCACAACTGTATTCGAAGGAAACAACTAGTAATGCATACTGCAAACTCAGCTCCACGTGAAGCAAAGTTTGGACCATGAGAAAACAGCAAAAGAAACAAAAATGCTGTAGTTTTATCACAGGGAACGCCATTTACTAGTTCTAGTAAATTCACTTTGTTATCTCCTAGAACACAGAACAAAGAACAGTATAGCACAGTACAGGACCTTCAGCCCACAATGTTGTGCCGATCTATATAAACCTACTCCATGATCGATCTAACCCTTCCCTCCTACACAGCCCATAACCCTCCATTTTTCTTATATCCATGTGCCTATCTAAGAGTCTCTTAAATGTCCCTATTGTATCAGCCTCTACCACCACCCCCAGCAGTGCATTCCAGGCACCCACCACTCTCTGTGTAAAATAACCTCAAGCTTTTTAATCCCCTGAGGTTTGGATAGACTGACAACAAGTAGAGACGATCATCCTGAAATTTCAACTCTCCTTTATTTGAATAAAGACAAATGTCCTCAAGGCTATAAGTGTCAAAGGAAGCACAGGTTATTACAATGCTTAATTTATCAGAAATAGTATGGCATGCTTGTATTTAAGTGGCAGCACAGCTGAGGCATAGAATATAAGAGTATTGAAGTCATTGTACGACTTTATAAAACTTTGATTCAGGCACAGCTGGAGTATCGTTTCATTTCTGGTCACCATACCAAGGAGGGCGTGAATGCATTGGAAAAAGTGCAACAGAGATTTATCCTTGGATGAAATGTTGCAGTTATGAGGAGAAACTGGACAGGCTAGATTTGTTTTCCTTAGAGTGGAAGAAGCCAGGGAGTAACCTGATGTACAAAATTATGCGGGGCACAGACAGGGTGGAAAGAGAGAAACTTTTCCCCATAACAAATACATCTAAAAAGAGAGGGCAGAGGTTTAAGGTGAAGAGTAAGAGGCTGGAGGAGATCGGAGGTAAAAAAAAAATTCACCAAGAGGGTGGTTACAATCTGGAATGCAATGCCTGTGAGAAGGTGGTGGAGGCAAGTATCCTCACAACACTTAAAAGGTATCTGGCTGAGCACTTGGATTGCCAAGGCATAGAAGGCTGCAGACTAAGTGCTGGTAAATGGGATTTGGATAGATGGCTACCTAATGGTTGGCATGGACATGGTGAGCCAAAGGGTCATTTCTGTGTTGTATGACTCTATGACTATGACTCTTTGACACATTTCATATGTTGTTCCACCACAGTCAGAACATAGGGAAGCTAGTGTACCAGAAGATAAAGTCACACACAATTTCTGCTCAAGAGAAGGTGGATGAAGAAAATGAAAGGGTAGCTGTGTGACAAGGCTGAAATGGATGCTTGTGGATATGCTTGTCTGACAGCACTTGAGAAATGGCAAGGAGAATAGAGGGAATCCTGTCTCCCACAGGACCTTCAGTGGAGCCAACATAATAGTCCAGGGCTAATTCTTCTTCCATATCTGCATGTGTGAAAGGAAAGTAACCTTCAGTGGAAATGTGCCCAGGAAAGCACAAGCATACGAGTATCAATGTACAAGGAATTTACTTCATATTGTCAATGCATCCTTTGCCACTTTAAGCAAGGAATATTTTTTGTTGAGTCAAAAAACAAACTCCCTATCAAACAACATTGTACAAACACCTTCACTGTAAAGACATGTAGCAGTTCATGGAGGTGACTTATCACCTTTTTCTTACGGGCAATTAGAGATGGGCATGAAATGGATAAGGGAGAGGCTGTAGATGTTGTGTATTTAGACTTTCAAAAGGCCTTCGACAAGATGCCGTACAAGAGGCTGATTAATAAGATGAGAGCTCATGGAATTACAGGAAGGATATTAGAATGGGTGGAGCATTGGCTGATAGGCAGAAAGCAAAGGGTGGGAATAAAGGGATCCTGTTCTGGTTGGCTACCGGTTACCAGTGGTGTTCCGCAAGGGTCGGTGTTGGGGCCACTTCTTTTTACATTGTACATCAATGATTTAGATTATGGAGTAAATGGTTATAGGTGGAGGAGTAGGGAGTATTGAAGAAACAGGAAGGTTGCAGAGAGACTTAGATAGTTTAGGAGTATGGGCAAAGAAATGGCAGATAAGATTCAATGTTGAGAAATGTATGGTTGTACACTTTGGAAGAAGAAATAAACAGGCAGATTATTATCTAGGTGGGGAGAAAATTCAAAGTACAGAAGTGCAAAGGGACTTGGGGGTCCTCATACAGGATACCCTAAAGGTTAACCACCAGGTTGGATCGGCGGTAAAAAATGCGAATGCTATGTTGGCATTCATTTCGAGAGGTATAACGTATAAAAGTAAGGAAGTGTTGATGAGGCTCTATGGGGCACTGGTGAGACCTCATTTGGAATATCGTGTGCAGTTTTGAGCCCCTTATCTTAGGAAGGATGTACTAATGTTGGAGAGGGTTCAGAAAAGATTTACGAGGATGATTCCTGGAATGAAAGGGCTTACATACGATGAGCGTTTGTCGGCTCTTGAACTGTACTCACTGGAGTACAGAAGAATGAGAGGGAACCTCAGAAACGTTTTGAATGTTGAAAAGACTGGACAGAATAGATGTGACTAAGCTGTTTCCCTTGGTGGGTGAGTCCAGGACTAGAGGGCACAGTCTTAGAATTAGAGGGTACCTGTTAAGAACAGAAATGAGGAGAAATTTCTTTAGCCAGAAGGTAGTGAATTTATGGAATTCTTTGCCACATACAGCTGCTGAGGCCTGATCATTGGGGGCGTTTAAGGAGGAGATTGATAGCTATTTAATTAGTCAAGGTATCAAGGGATGTGGGGAAAAGGCCGGAAGTTGGGGCTAGATAGGAATAGTTTAGTTTAGCTCATGGAGCAGACTCAATGGGCCGAATGGCCTACTTCTGCTCCTTTGTCTTGTGATGTTGTGATCTTGTGCCAGTGATGCTCAGGTCACATAAATTAATAGAAATATTCAGGATTTCAACATTAAATGAAGCATATGAGAAAACCCTGAAATTATTGTCAGTTCCACAACGCAATGGTAAAAAATGACTTCACTGGCCTCACAACCACCATTTAAACCAAAAATTCAGCTTTTTTTTTCATTTTCAAGCATGACTGAACTTGCATGTGCTGCTTATGTTAACATGTGAGTAAGTTAACATGTGGAGTTTAAAGATTGCACATACTGAATGGACTAAATTTCTGTAATACATAATACATGTAAAATGAAATGACTATTGGCTTTCCTTGCATAGTCACAATTATAAGGAGCAAAAACAGAAAAATATGTATTTACATATCACCCTTCTTCAACTCAGGATGTCCGAAAGTTATTTATCACAAATGAAGACCCTTTGAAATATAGTTACTGTGGTAAAGTGGAAAAAACAAGAAATATTTTGCACACAGCAAATACCACAAACAAATAACATGAAAGTGATCTTAATTTTTCTTCTTATGACATTGATTTAATGATGAATATTGGCCAGGACATCCATAAGAATTTCCCTGCGCTTTTTTGAAATTGTGTCACGGGATTGTTTATGTTCACCTAAAAGATTAGATGGGACCAAGGTTTAACATTCCACTCAAAAGACAGGATTTCTCCTCACTCAGTACTGTACCAGAATGTCAGCATGGATTTTAATGATCAAATCACTGTTGTGACTCTTGATCCCACAGCCTTTTGACCTAGAGGCAAGAACTGTACAAACTCCATTTCTTTGAACTTCAATGTAATGACTCAACAGTTAAAGATTTAGACTTGCATGCTACAACTGGCCTTAGACAACAGTGACTGTTCATATTTTGTTTATTATTGCTGGAAAAAACCATTGCTGGTATGAACTTGCAACATATTGAATTATTAGAATATATTTCTTCAGGAAATTAAATAAAGATGATTAGGGGTTTGCTGTCACAAAAGCAGAGCTTTCATGTTAATTATAATAGTAAAGATTCCCCTCATCTGAGCCATGGTAACTGCAAATATCCTGTATGTACCAGACATCCACCTAACCCTGCAAAGTCTTTTAATCTTCTTCAATGGCATTTGAGTTCATCCCAACACTCCGTAATTTGATTATGGTTTATCATTGCTCAGAGGGACGCAGGTTGACAAACATAGACTCTAAGAAGTCATTGAAGTATTTATGCATAAGGACATAAGAAATAGAATTAGGTGTAGGCCATATGGCCTCTTATGCCTGCTCTGCCATTCAATGAGATTATCTCTGATCTTCTACCTCAGCACTACTTTCATGCACTAAACCATCAATTCCCTTAAGATCAATCAACCTTTATCTTAAATATACTCAGTGACTGAGCCTGCACAGCCCTCTTAGGTAGAGAATTTTAAAGATCCACTATCCTACGAATGAAGAAATTTCTTCTGATTGGCCAACACTTTTTTTGAGACTGTGACCCAGTTACCCTAGCCAGGGGAAACATGATTAGTATCCTGTTTCCCTTCCATTGCCATTCCTCAATCCACAATAGTACATTGCCCCACTCCAAGTGGTTAATAACCACCTGAGAGGCACCTTATCAAAGGCTTTCTGAAGGACCAAAGTCATATCTTCTGGTTTCCCTTTACCTATTCTGCTAGATCCAACCTCAAATACCTTTAATAGATTTATCAAACCTGATTTTTTTTTCTGTAAGCTTTGCCCAATCCTACAGTTGTTTTCTAAATGCACTATTACCACATATTCCATAATTCCCCATTCTCTCTCTTCCTCCTTTCTTTAAATGTGGAGTTAGATTTGTTGCCTTCCACTCTGTGGCAACCACTCTAGAATCTATGGAACTTTGGAAGATGATAACTAGTACATTCACCTTCTCCACAGTCACCACCTTCAAAGCCTTGGGATGCAAAGCGAAGATAGAAAATATTTAATTAATTTCACTGCCAAATAATATTCCTTAATATAATTTCCCATCTCAGTCTGTAAGGTAATCCCATTAACTTTTGCGAATCTTTGCCTTCATAATCTCTTTTATGTTGCTCACTAGATTACCCTCATATTCTACACTACTTGTCCCTACTAATGCTGAATTCAGAAATTTTTCCAATGTTTTCTTGTGCTTGCTGCTGTTTTTGCAAATATTATAAGCCTTTTTCTCTGATCTAATTAACTTTTCCTGTCAGCCACAGCTGAACCATTTTTCCTGTTGGGTTTTTGAGTCTTAAAGGGGTTTTTATTTGTGGCAGACTGTGTATTAATACTTTCAACTGTAGTCATTGCTTGTTTATTGTCATTCTTTTTTATGTAGCTTCTCAATCCACAGCAAACTAACACTTCATACCTTTGGAGTTTGCTTTGTTTAGATTTAGATCTGTCTCCAGATTGAACTAAATCACTTTCATAGTTTGATTAATATTCTATAATATTGTGATCACTCTTTCCTAAAGGCCAGGTTATTAATCAATGCTTGACTACCACATTATTAATAAACCCTTTCTCATTACACAATCCTAGATCTTGGTTCTCACTTGATTCTTTAATATACTGATCCAGAAAAATCTCTCATTTACGCTGCATGAATTTGTCCTCTACACGATTACTGCTTATTTGGTTTACCTGGTCAATATGTAGAATAAAGACTCCATGATTATTGTATTATTCTTGTTGCACTACCAACCTCCCGATTTACAGTATGCCCTATATTACCATTACCATTTGGGTACCTCTAGACAGTTTGCTCTTTACTAATTCCTAGGTCCCACCCAAACTGATTCTAGTCCTTGAATTTCTATTCTAAGATCCTTTTTCTCTACTGCCTTTGTCCCATTCTTTATTATCAGGGCTACCAAACCTCATTTTTCCATTCTGCCAACCTCCCCGAAAAGTTATGAATTCTGGAAATGTTAATTATTAACCTTTGCCACTTTGCAACCATACCTCTGTTATGGCTATGAGATTGTATCATTTATTTCCATTCCTGCAATCCATCTTGTGACAAAACTGTGTGCATTTGGATAAAATGTGGTTAATTTTATCTAATGACCATTTTTCCCATCTCTGACTCTAGCTGATGGTATGTTTGTATACTCTATCCCTTCACCCCATTCATCCCTCCACTTCCCGACCTTCTTACCCCCCCACCACACCCCCCCCCGCCCCCTGCCACACCATCCCTCGACTTAGTTTAAAATCTTATATGTTATTTGTTTCTCTGGAACAGTTGTCCCAGCTCACTTTAAGTGAAGCTCATCCTAAGGGACTGCTCCCTCTTTCTATAGTACTAATGTCAGAACCCCATAAATTGAAAGCCATTCCTCCTTTCATCTTTTAGCCACGTGTTCAATTCTCTGATTCTCATGACTCTGCTAATTTGCAAGTGGTTTATTTTTACCTGTAGCAAGGGTGTTTGAGTATGATTTTAATATTAAAAAGCCAAACATCTTACTAAACTCCTTACATGAAATGAAAACCACAGAGTCATTGAATCATAGAGTCATACAGCACAGGAACAGGCCCTTCAGCCCATTGAGTCCATGCTAACCATTCAACGCCCATTTACACAAAGCTCATTTTCTTCCCCCCCCCCCCCACCTCCCCTCCCCTCCCATACACTTGGAGCAATTTATAGTGGCCAATTAACCTTCCAACCCATAAGTCTTTGGAATGTGTGAGGAAACTGGAGCACTGAGAAGAAACCCACATGGTTACAGGGAAAACATGTAAGCTCCACACAGACAGCACTGCGGCTCTATTAATTGCGCCACTGTGACACCCATAATAATTGACTAATTGAAAAAATCCACATGGTCACAGAGAGAACATGCAAAATCTATACAGACAGCTTCAGAGGTCAGGATTGAACCCGTGTCACTAGAGCTGTGATGCAGCAGTTCTACTAACTGCGCCACTGCAGCTCCCATTTAGCCTGTCCTTATTGTGCAAATAAAAGTTAGGCTGAATGGCCCCTTCCATAAGATTCTTTAATTAGGCTGATAACTTCTTAAAATAATTCCTAGAGAGAAATACCCACAATAAGGTAGCTAATTTCTCGGGATGCTGGAGCAGAAATGCTACTTCAATACCTGAAAACGCAATTTAAAATTTCTGTAGCTACAAGAGCCCCCAAAGGGAATGATGGAATTTTTCTGCATATATTGTGTCATGTCTCTGCCTATGTTCAAGAGGCTACCACTAAGCTCCCTCCCTCCATTCAAAGGTTTTGGACATTACCAAAATACAGCTTCAATACATATATACGAAAAAATCTCTTGATAAGTCATCCTAAGAACTGGCCAGTGAGACAGTTGATGTGTTGGTTTTAATTATGTAAAATTCCCTGGTTCAATGAAGTTCCCGAGTTCTCACTTCTCCCCCTTCCCCATCTGGTCCTGGTTCTAGCAATCTTTCACCTTTACCCTAATGATTCCCATTATTACCTTACTTACTTTACAGATTCCAGCACTGGTAGCCTTTGCGTTCCTGCTTACCACCCTCCAGTGGCTGTCTTCACCTTCACCCTCTCCTCCACACTCCTGGCTCCATCTTCCTCTTTTTATTTGTCTGCCTCCTTCTATCATCTACCTGCCTCTGTCTCTCAACTCCACCACATCCCCCTCCCCTTCATCCACCTCTCCACCCCCCCACCCCCCCCCCCCCAACCAGTCCACCAATCACCTCTGGCCTCTGTGTCACCACTTCCCCTCTCCACTTTATACTGGCTATCTCCCTTCTCCACCTCAGTCCTGATGCAGGGTTTTAATCTGAAACATCAATGATTCCTTTCACCACACAGGTGCTGCTCAACCTGCTGAGTTCCTCCAACAGATTGTTTGATTCCAGCATCTGCAGTCTGTTGCATCTTCAATATATTTACTAACATATTGCCAGGTTCGAAAAATGGGGAAAATTGGCCACATTTATAAGAGAACATATAATCATAACAGCCACTGGTTTACAGATTTCCTGTAAAATTGGAATTATGGAATTGATTCAGAGAGGAAAATAAATCATGATACCACACTATTTGACCTCTTCAATCACAAATTTAGTGACTGATAATAATACAAAATGTGCTGCATACATTATGAATGATATATTTTCCATCATATCCTGTGAAAGCTGGATTCTATTAATTTTGACTATCAATACTGATCTGCCAAGCACATAAAAACAAAGATTGAAATGGAAACAAGTGTCTACAAAGTAACATAATAGTTATTTTTAATTAATATATGAATGCTATTTAACAGTCTTGAAACATCTAAGGACATAAGAAATTGAAGCAACAGTAGGCAGTTCAGCCCATGATACCTGTTCCACCATTTAATAAGATTATGGCTGTTTTTTTTTTACATCAACCTCAATCTTCTGTGTTAACCCAATAGCCTATGATTTCCTTAATATCCAAAGATCTATTAATCAGTATTGAGTATACTTAGCAATTGAGCCTCCATAGCTCTCTTGGAAAGTGAATTTGAAAGATTCACTAGCCTCTGGCTGAAGAAACTTCTTCTCATCTCTGTCCAGAATAGCCAAACTCTTATTTTGGGACTATGACCCCTGGTCCCAGGCACTTTGCCAGGGGAGACTTCTGCATCAAACTAAGAATTTTGTATATTTCATGAAATCACCTCTAATTCTTCCTACTCAAGAGAGAATAGACCCAGTTTGCCTAATATGTCCTCATAGGAATCCACTGCCACCTGCCCCCTGATCCCATATTTCCACTGACCCAGGAATCAACCTGTGAACCTTCATTGTCCTCCCCCTAATGCATGTATATTCTTCTTTAGATTAGGAAGATCAAACCTGTACACAATATTCTAGGTGCAGTCTCACCAAGGCCCTATATAATTGCAGCAAGATGCCTTTACTCTTAAATTCAAATCCTTTTGCATAAGAATGCCAATATATAATTTGTCTTCCTAACTATCATACCTAGGCATTAACACAGTGACTTGTGTAAAAGGACACCCAAGTCTGTCTGAACACTAAAGCCTTTCATTTTCTCATTATTCAGAAAAAAACTCTGCTTTTCTATTGTATTTGTTTCTCACTATATTACTCGCATATTCTATTTTTCCTTTCCTTATCAATGTCTTGGTCCTCCTATGCTGATTTCTGAATTTTTTCCAGTCCTCAGGCTTACTGTTCTCTTTGATAACATCGTAAGCCTTTTCCTTTGATCTAACAGTATCTAAAACCTCTCATGATAGTGATGCCTGTACCACATTTTTTACTGGATTTTTGTGCTTTAAAGGGAGATATAGTTGTTGTAAACTGCACATTAATTCTTCAAATGTTAGTCATTACTTGTTTACTGCAACACTTTTTAACTTTCTAATCTTCCACAGCTAACTCACATCACATACCTCCATTGTTTGTCATTTAGATTTAAGACCCTGGTTTCAGACTGAACTAAATAATTTTCAATCTTTATATAAGATACTTTCTGCCCCCTTTACTTGATTACCTTTTTGAGTTGAGAAAAGACGTATTCATCAAGTTTCTAATAATTCTAAATCTCAATGAAAATGTTTATAAACTAAAACATGAATACAGTAGAAGCTTTGATATTTTGTATAAAACAAAATGCTTCAATAAAATAGACTGGTAGTTCTGTAGTACTGAAAGATTAAGCACTTGCCTGATATTCCTTCATATTTTCTACAGTAAAGTCAAACCAAACTCGGAATCGAGGATTGCAAGTATCTGGTCTGATAAACAGATCATATTCAAATTCTGAGATGTAGTCTACACGACCTAGGTTTCCTGCGGAAAAACAGATTACTTTTATTTTGTATTTATTAATTTTCTATATAATAATCCTAATAATATAACAATGTGTATATATATAGATATAGATATATATATATAATCAGTGGTAAAGTGGTTAGTGCTATTGCCTCACAGTCCCAGGTTTGATCTTGACTTTGGGTGCTGTTTGCATGGAATTTTCATATTCTCCCTGTGAAAATGTCAATTTCCTCTGGGTGCTCTTGTTTTCTCCCACATTTCACAGAGGTGCTGGTTGGTAGGTTAACTGGCTACTATTAATTACCCCTAGCATAGCTGGGTAGTGGGAGAAATAGGGGGACTTAAAAGCATGTGAGAGAGAATGGGGTACAGGGAAATAAGTGGGGAAATGGGTTTGATGGGACTGTACTGAGAATTGTCATAGACTCAATGGGCCAAATGGCCTCCTTCTACATGATAAAGAAATATGAATACAACATATATAATACAAATTTCAGAAAAATGAAATGACCTACACAGAGTTGAACTAAATAAAATGATTTTACAATGTGTATGTTGAAGACCAAAATTGTAGGTTACGTATCATTTTCTAAAACAGCAGAATCTTTGAACAATGTTTCTTAAAGTTTTAAAATGATATCCCCTATAAATTTCAAAGCACCCTGAAGAGTGTAATGGAACAGTATGTGTGTGGTAGAACAGCAATTGCTTTGATCATTGCCCCACCTCATAAAAAACGTGCCACATATCAACTGTGGCACATTTCCGTGCTCAAAAATATGTTGCCAAGTCTTCAGAAGATCAGCTGCAAGATTGATCAAACCTGTAGCCCTGAGTAGGGAAGAACACAGAAACACTACTTGAGGGTGATATGTTGAGATCAGAGAGGCAGGCACATTTCAACGAGAGACTGGGGAGGCTGACATATTTTCAAGGAGGATTTGGGGAAGAAGGTTTGGAGGAAAAGGGAGTTAGGTGAGAAAAGCATGAAGATATTGGGGTTGGGGGCTGGGATGAGATCAAAGGTGGAGATCACAAAATCAGGGAGACCACAGATCATGGGACCAGGGTGCAAGCATGAGATCAGGGGTTAAAGGCACAAGTGGCCAAAGGATTTAGGTAAAAATCCTCCTGTGGGTCTTCCAGACTGATGCTGCAAAAGTAATGCCATACTGTTCTGAGAATACCCAACAACAGGAACCTCTAGGTCAATGTGTTCCAAGTTGCCTTTGGTGCTCCAAAAGGAGCATTATACAGTTAACAATGTCACAGAATGCAAGCCTGATATGGAAATCGTTTTGGTTCACAAGGGTGAATTTTCAATTGCTGTTATTTAACCCGTCACAGTCACAAGTAAGATTCACTCAGGGTTAAATTGATTTTCACACAGCTCTGAAACAACAGTGCCGTTATGATCACATTTCTTCATGCTGTAACCTTGCATAAAGACATATCCCTATTCCAGTGATTAGCTTTAAGGAAAGTTAAAGTCAACAAATTATAACTTGTATTAAATTGTGTGTAAATGTAAGTGCTGAAAATAAGAAGAAAATTAGTAAAAGGTAACATCTGTTTCTTCAGTTTGAGAATAGAAGAAAATATCCTTTCTATTCACTCCAAACATTATATTTATTATATTGTGAGGCTAATGACTTTACAGGACTATATTGGCTTTATTTCCTCTAATTCATTTTACGGGATATGATTGTCACTGGCAAATCTAGCATTTTATTGGTTACTCTAATTTCCCCTTGAGAAAAGTTGCAGATAAGGAACTTTGAACTGTAATAATCTACGTGGTGAAGGTCCTCTCACAGTGCTGCTGGGTACAGGGCTCCAATATGTAGAGCCAGTCACAATGAAGAAATGGTAATAGACTTCCAAGTTGCAGAGGAATTTGCAATGATGGCATTCCTATGCACTTACTGTTAACTTCCATGTAACATTATTTGCTGTTTATTAGCTTAAAATTATAGTTCATTTTTTTAATTAATGCCTAATGCATTAGCCTCACTTGAAAGTATTTATATTACTACACTGCTGTTCATGCCATTCATTTATTCATTATTATACAAAGAATACCAGAAGGGGAGTACACTAAAATTTAGATATTACATATTTATGGCTTGATTCATTATTTTTAATCACATCTTTAAAAGATAACTACAGAAGTATATCTATTAAAAAGTTTCATTAGGATTCTAAAACAGTTAGCTGAAGTGGTAATGGATGTTTTAGAGATAATCTTCCAAACTTTTCCATGTTTTGGAACTTCCAAGTTAAATTAAAAGGAGCAAATGTAACAAAGTCATTCAAGAAATGAGAAGGGAAACAGGGAACTATAGAATTGTAAGCTTGTTATAAGTATTAGCAAAACTAATATTTAAGCAGGTGGCATCAATATATCTTGGAAAACATAACTTAACAAGGTAGCGTCAAATGGTTATATGAATACAAAATCATGTTTGATAAATATTATACAGATTTTCAAGGTTTAAACTAGCAGAGTAGATAATGAAGAACCAATGGTGTAGTATATCTGTATTTTCAAAGGTCTTTTGATAAGTTCCTTCAGAAAAGATTGCACTTAAGTAATTTGGGAAAAAGCTTAACATATGAGGAGCGTTTGATGTCTCTGGGCCTATACTCGATGGAGTTCAGAAGGATGAGGGGGGATCTCATTGAAACCCACAGGATACTGAAAGGCATGGATAGATAGATATTGGTACTGGTTTATTATTGTCACTTGTACTGAGGTACAGTGAAAAACTTGTCTTGCATACAGTTCGTACAGATCAATTCATTACACAATGCAGATACATTGAGTTAGTACAGAGTGTATTGAGGTAGTACAGGGTAAAAACAATAACAGAATACAGAGTAAAGTGTCACAGCTACAGGGGAGTGCATTGCAGGTGGACAATAAGGTGCAAGGTCAAACAAGGTAGATTGCGAAGTCAAGAGTCCATCTCAACGTATAAGTGAACTGCTTGATAGTCTTATCACAGTGGGATAGAAGCTGTTCTTGAGCCTGGTGGTACGTGCCCTCAGGCTCCTGCATCTTCTGCCTGATGGGAGAGGAGAGAAGAGGGAATGACCCAGGTGGGTGGGGTCTTTGATTATGCTGGCTGCTTCACCAAGGCAGCAAGAGGTATAGACAGAGTCCATGGAGGGAGGCTGGTTTCCGTGATGTGCTGGGCTGTGTCCACAACTCTCTGCAGTTTCTTGCAGTCCTGGGCAGAGCAGTTGGAATACCAAGTTCTGATGCATCCAGATAGAATGTTTTCTATGGTGCATTGATAAAAATTGGTAATTGTCAAAAGAGACATGCCAAATTTCTTTAGCCTCCTGAGAAAATAGAGGCGCTGGTGAGCTTTCTTGGCCATGGCATCTACTTGGTTGGACTAGGACAGGCTATTGGTGATGTTCACTCCCAGGAACTTGAAGCTCTCAATCCTCTCGACCTCAACACCGTTGATGTAGACAAGTGCATGTAAACCGCCCCCTTTCCTGAAGTCAATAATCAGCTCTTTTGTTTTGCTGACATTGAGGGAAAGGTTGTTGTCATGACACCATGTCACTAAGGTGGACATGAAGAGGATGCTTCCTTTAGTAGCAGAGTCTAGGATCCAAGGGCACAGTCTCAGAATGAAGGGATATCCCTTTAAAACTGAGATGAGGAGGAATTTCTTCAGTCAGGGGGTAGTGAATCTGTGGAATTCATTGCCACAGAGGGCTGTGGAGGCCAAGTAATACAGTGTATTTAAGGCAGAGATCGATAGGTTCTTTGTTGGTAAGGGGGTTAGGGGTTCCAGGGAGAAGGCAGGAAAATGGGCTTAAATGGAAATCAGCCAGATTGAATGGCAGAGCAGACTCGCTGGGCCGAATAGCCTAATTCTGCTCCTATATCTTATGGTTTTATGGGATGGTCCAATGGAAACACACTAGCAAGGACAAAGAATTGGATGAAAACAGAGGGTGAGAATAAATGTCTATTTTTCAGGTTAACAGGCTGTTACCAATAGGGTGTGTCAGGAAATAGCACTGAACCCTCAGCCATTTACATTACTGAAGAAGCAGAATGTAACATAACAAAGTTTACTGGTATTATAAGGCCAGGTCAGAAAATTAGCAGTGATGTGAATGCAAAGAATCTGCAAAGGAATATGAACAGATTAAACACTGGCCAAGAAATTGACAGATACAGTATGACATGGGTAAAATAGGAAAACAGAATATTTTTTAAACAGTGAAAAGCTTGTAAATGTGGGTATACAGAGAAATTTTGGTGTGCTCATTAATGAGTATGTTCAAGACTGCGAATGATAGATTTTAAGATGGGAATCAAGCAGGATAGTGGATAAGGTCAGGGATCAGCCATGATCTCATTGAGTGGCTGGCCATTTTGGGACCGGGAGGATTACCCCTGCTCCAACTTCTTCTTTTCTTTTGTTGCCAATGAAAACAATGGAATCCTTAAAACAATATTAAATATTAAATGATCTCGTCATAAAAGCAATATCAGCAAAAGTGCAATATATGAGTAAATTCAGGAGTGATGATTATTTAGAATTATCGGTCCCAGAGGAAATCAACATTCATGGTTGGGCTGATTAATTTATCAGGAAAGCAAAGTAGCATCTAAACTGCAGCAAAATACTTCACTTTGCATTCCAAGTTTTTCAGAAGACATCTGTTTATCCACAAAAACCTGTTCAACTGTTCCACTAAGCCCAATGAGGAAACACACACAAAAGAAGGAAAGTTGAGTAAACTATAAAGAAATGAATTGAAATATCTGGGGCTATCTAGTTTAATTGTCTATGATCAGTCCGCAAAACTTCTTCCTTGTGGTGACTACAGAGATGATAGATTTTCAGAGTAACTACCAGCCAAACTAACATCATTTGGAAAAATAAATTGTACCTGTCACTTTACAATATATTTTAAACATAGAGTCATAGAGTCACAGAATAATACAGCAAGGATACAGGCCCTTCGGCCCAATGAGTCCATGCTGATTGATCATGGTGCCCACCCAGCTAGTCCCAATTTCCTGCATTCAGCCCATACCCCTCTAAGCCTTGTCCCTCCATGTACCTATCCAAATACTTCTTAAATGATACTATTGTATCTGCCTCAACCACTTCCTCTGGCAGCTTGTTCCATATACTCACCACCCTCTGCGTGAAAAAGTTTCCCCTCAGGTCCCTTTTAAATCTTTCCCCTCTCACTCTAAATCTATGCCCCCTTGTTTTGGACTCCCCTACCCCGTCCACGTTATCTGTGCCTCTCATCATTTTAAACATCTCCATAAGGTCACCCCTCATTCTCCCACATTCCAAGGAATAAAGATCTAGCCTGGCCAAACCCTCCCTATAACTCAGGCCCTCTAGTCCTGGCAATATCCTCATAAATTCTTTCTGCACTCTTTCCAGTTTAACCACATCTTTTATATAACAGGGTGACCAAAAATGTACACAGTACTCCAAGTGTGGTGGCCTCACCAACGACTTATACAACTGCAACATAATGTCCCAACTCCTATACTCAGTGCCCTGACTGATGAAGGCCAGCATGCTAAACACCTTTTTCACCCCTTGTCTACCTGTGATGCTGCTTTCAATGAACTATGCACTTGTACTCCTAGGTCCCTCTGTTCCATTACACTCCCTAGTGCCCTACCATTCATAATATAAGTCCTATGCTGGTTTGACTTTCCAAAATGCATCACCTCACACTTATCTGTATTGAAATCCATTTGCCATTCCTCGGCCCCTAACTGATCAAGATACCCCTGTAACTACGATAACCTTCTTTACTATCAACAACTCCTCTCAATTTCATGTCATCCACAAACTTACTGATCAAGCTTTGTGTATTTGCATCCAAATCATTTATATAAATAATTAATAACAAGGGTTCCAACACTGACCCCTGCGGCACACTACTAGTCACCGGCCTCCATTCCAAGAAACAACCTTCAGCCACCACTCTTTGCTTCCTACCTCTGGGGCAATTCTGAATCCACCTAACTAGCACTCCTTGGATTCCATGGGACCAAACCTTCCAGATCAGCCTACCATGTGGGACCTTGTCGAAGGCCTTGCTAAGGTCCAAGTGGACAACATCCACTGCCCTACCCTCATCTACCTCTTTGGTTACCTCTTCAGAAAAACTCTGAAAGGTTCCTCAAGCACAACTTTCCATGCAAAAAGCCATGCTGACTCCTCCTAATCTGACTCTGTCTATCCAAATGCTGGTAAATCTTGTCCCCCAGAATTCCCTTCAGTAACTTCCCCACTACTGATGTCAGGCTGACTGGCCTGTAGTTTCCTGGCTTGTCCTTGCTACCCTTCTCAAAACAATGGAAGAAAATTAGCCACCTTCCAATCTTCGGGAACTTCATCAGTGGCTAACGAAGAAGCAAATATCTCTGCAAGGGCCTCTGCAATTTCTTATCTAGCCTCCCACAAAGTCCGAGGATGCACCTGGTCAGGCTCTGGGAATTTATCCACCTTAGTGTGCTGTAAAGCTGCAAATATCTCTTCTTTGGTAATATGAATTTCCTCCAAAAGATCTCCACTTGTTTCCTTTATCTCTTGAGCAACCACGATCTTCTCATCAGTAAACACCGAGGAGAAATATTTGTTAAAAATACCACCCATCTCCTGTGGCTTGAGACATAGGTGGGCCTGCTGATCTCTAACGGGGCCTACTCTCTCCCTAGCTACCCTATTACTCTTTATATTGCTATAGAACCTCTTGGGATTTTCCTTAACCTTACCTGCCAGATCCATCTCGTACCCTCTCTTTGCCCTCCTGATTTTCCTCTTGATTATTCTTAATCATTAAAGGATTCACTCGTCCCAACCTTCTAAACCCAATGTATGCTTCCTTCTTTTTCTTGACCAGAACCTGAATATCCCTCATCAGCCAAGGTTCCCTAAGCTTGCCAGATTTACCCTACACCCTAACAGAAACATGCTGTTCCTGGACTCTTGATATCACACTCTTAAAAGCCTCCCACTTGCAATTTGGTCCTTGCCCTTCATACAGGCTCACCCAATCAACCTCTGCTAGATCCTGCCTAATTCCCCCAAAATTAGCCCTGCTCCAGCTTAGGACCCTAACCTGTGGACCTGTCCTATTCTTTTCCATCACTATCTTAAAACTAATAGGATTATGGTCACTAGAGCCAAAGTGCTCCATGACTGCCACTTCTGTTACTTGCCTTACCTCATTCCCTAAGAGGAGATCCAGGATTGCACCCTCCCAAGACGGGTCTTATATATATTTAGAGACTATAGACTCAGGAAACTTTCCTGGACACATTTCACAAATTCCACCCCGTCCAGGCACTTAACACTCTGGGTAATCCAGTCAATACCGGAGAAATTAAAATCTCCCACTAATACAACACTATTATTCTTACAACTATGAGCAAATTCTCTAAACATCTGCTCCTCAAGCTCCTGCTGACTATTGCAGACTATAATACAGTCCCACTAGAGTGGACCCTCCCCTTCTTGCTTCTACCAATAGGGCCTCACTGGATGATCCCTCAACAATATCATCTCTAAGCACTGCTGTTATGTCCTCCCTTATCAAAAAGGCAAAAACTCCTCCTCACTTACCTGTACCCCTGTCACGCCTGAAGCATCTGTATCTTGGAATATTGAGCTGCCAGTCCTGCACTTCTCTCAGCCATGTCTGTGTTATAGCTCAGTCCTCAGAGCCAATCCATGCTCTGAGTTTGTCCGCTTTACCTGTTAAATCTCGTGCATTGAAATAAGTGCAGTTTAACTGGGTATTCCTTTCCCTGCCTTTATTGTGCCCCTGGCTATCCTGATTACTAAATTTGCTCTTGCTGGCTACTGCTTTATCCCATGACTTGCTCCTGCTCAGTCCCACACCGCTGTCAATCTAGTTCAAACTTTCCCATGCAGCATTAGCAAAATTCCCTGCCAGGATATTGGTCCCTCTCTGGTTCAAGTCTCACCATACATTCTACCTTCACTCACTATCTTACAATGCACTAATTACATTATTCTCTTATTTTTCAGAAAGCATATGTAATTATAAAATAGGTTTTAGATCATGTTGATTGAAAATGATCACATAGCCTATGCCAATTAACAATCCATTTTTTTATGACAAAAGTCTTCTGTTTCTCCATGTAACTCTATGAAATGGTTCTTAGTCAAGATGCTTAATAATTAAGCCACAACATTCTTTGTCATGATTGCTTGTTGCAGAAATAGCAAAAGAACGTCTCTTCAATCAAAAGAAAAAAGGTGGATAAACTCTTAAAATTATAACAGCTCAAGTTGGAGAATTTCATCATTTTCAATTGCTTATGACATCTTTCTTAAAATACAACATGAAAAAATTGCATTCCTTATGAAGAAATATATTTAGAAGATCAGAAATGACTCAAAATGAATTATTCTGTTATTGGTGCTACAGGTGTAACATATTCATGCAAGAATGCCTTTTTCATGTCATCTTTAATTAACATACTATTTTGTCACTCAACAGACTTATGGTATGAAAGGCTACAACCTCCCATTGTGACACTTCTGAATTTAGCCTCTCTCCTTCTAAACAAGATTGAAAACTGATCTACAACAGAGGCAACCAAAGTCATAAATCAAACTCTGAACAACTAAGAGCATATGCAGAAAATATAACACTCAGAATTGCCATGCAATATTCACAACCTACTCTGAGAAAATTGCAAAGAAAGAATTCTGTCTACTTCACAAACAAGATTTCCATCCATATATTTGGTTCACACAGAAAGAGCCATTTCCATTTGGTGAAGACTATGGTTCAGCACAAAGGACAACTTAATCTAATAAATTAATTCATATCTTATGTATCAATAATGGAAACACATGTTAATAGTGTCACAAACCAGCAACAAAAGAAACACACTGAGCATGATTCAGTGTTAAAAACTATTTTATTAATCACTACTTATGATAATACGTAAAATAAAAGTAAAAATGTTAGTATGTTAGAATTCAAGAATGTTAAACCTCGAACGTTAACCCCAAACCTAAACTCTTCGTGTGTGTGTGTGACAAAGTCCAAAACTCCCAGTTCCGGAATGGTTCTTAAAGTTCAGTTCCGCAAGCCATAAGGTGAAACATGAGCAAGGGCTTCTTCAACAACCACCGTTGTCTGAAGATAAGATGTAGATGTAGAAAAACATAGAGAGAGTACATACGAAATCCAAATGTTCCACGATGAAACCCAAATGACACTTCAGTGTTTACTCGGTAGTGACTTCCTCACCCCGAAAAGCATCCGAACCGTGGTCGTCCACACACAAATACCTGTTTCCTTCTACAGGTCAGCAACAAAGTGAACTCCACCGGATTTCTTCCAACTTCCATACATGGATTTCAGTGGCAAACACAGTTATTGTTTCTCATCCATCGATAGAGAAAAACAAGCAGGCTGGTGTCTCTCTCCCTTCTCTCTCTCTCTTTCTTCTTCTTCTGACTTCTTCAACAACGTCATTACGTCCTTTATCTTCTATTGACGTAAGTACGCCCCACACACACATACACACACACTCTCTATCTTAAAGGGACTTTCACTGAGTCCATAACAATAGACCTGATAAGAACATAAATGGTAAAATGTCCCAATAAATGCTGTGCTTGGATTTAGACTTGGAGATAGAAATCGTCCACTGGCAAAGTTTTGTACCAGAAACCACCTAATCATTCTTTCAAGAATAAAATCTGAATTTAGAATTTATCCAAATTTTACTTAAATTGGAAAACATACTCATCTGAGAAAGCTGGTAACAGATAGCCTAACCATGTTTTGCATACTTGGCATTAAGAACATTAAAAAAATTCTTACTATTTCATCTCATAAAGAAATAAAGATTCCAATGCAAATCCACTTTAAAGTAGATCTCCTAGCAACATACCATCATTGAAAACAAGACAAGTGTTGCAGGTTCTGATGTTAATCATAGCTTATTGAAAATAAAAGTGAGGCATTTCACTCACCACAAAAGTTAGTAAAACTTTGCATCACACAACTGACAAACATGACAACTACTTGCACTTATAGTATCTTTAAAGAAGAGAACTGCCACATCCCATTCACTAGAAAATGGAATATAACAAAATTAATGCAGAGGCAAGAGATGCAATATTATAATGGATGAATAAAAATTGATTGAAAAGGTAGGTTTTAAAGAAGAAATGAGAACTGGTTTAGAGACAGACCTCCAGAGGTTGGATTCCTGGATGGTTGAAGGCCAACAATGGGATGAGTGGAATGGGGAATGCAAAAGTTACAGAATTCTTGATGGCTTAGAGGGCCAGCAAAAGTTACAGAGATTTAAAGATCTTAAACAGATTACATACTTTATGAAAACTGTAAATAAAATTCAGCATTATGAGCTTTTGCCAGCTTGGCAAGAGAACAGGATGGATGCTCAGCCATTAACTTTCTGTAAAAAAAAACTGCTGGAGGAATTCAGCAGATCAAGCAGCATCTGTGAAGGCAAAGGGATGGTCGATGTTTCGGTTCATGATGGAGGGTCAGATGCTGCTCAACCCACTGAGTTCCTCCAGCAGTTTACTTTTTGCTCCAGATTCCAGCACCTGAAATCTCTTGTGCCTCTATTAACTTGCTACCTTTTGCACGCGACTCCTTACTACATACATACAGCAGGCATAGAGCTAGAACGCTATTTCTTAAATGTTTACTCATGATGGGAAAGGAGGCTGAACAGGGGCCAAAACTGTCATCAAATTTGAGTTCCTCTTGACAGAAGTGAGCACCAGAAGATTAATACTCTCAGGAAGACCCACAAAGGGTGGCCCAAACTGTAAGGACGGAGTTGACAGGGGCAGTTTCCACCACTCCAAGAGCTGTCAGATGTTGCAGATAAGGTCTCACATAGTGCAGGTAATTCATAGTTCCAATACTCATCTGTTCCACTAGTAAAATCATTACTCACCTATAATTCTTTTCATCAGGAACTAGTGCTGGAGAAACTCCCTTACACAAATGAGAAATTTCAATAAACAATCAAGCACCATCTTACCAACACTGGTTCGATCATACAGTTTACATGAGGAGTTGTTTTACTTATAAGAGGCTTTATTTACTTTTTCCTCAGGCCACATTTCAGGCAGACATTGAGAATGAGTATGTTCTTTCAGAGTTCCTTCAGAAACTTTACTGACAACATCTGCCATCAAAGCCTGGCTATAGCCTTGGAGGGTCTCCATGACCCTAAGGACAGTCATTGTTCTTCACCTGTCTTTTCCAGTCCATATGAGCCTCTGGGGGGGGGGGGGGGCTGCCTTACCCCTCTCCCATCATTCAGCACATATTTATTCAGTAGCAACACTCCCCTGTATTTGAAATAGTATTGTGGTATGTCCATTTAGGAACAAAGATTACATCTGCTGCACTGCATGGCAAGAACTACAAAAACTTGCAACACATCAATAGAAAATGCAGCACAGAAACCAACATCAGTTTCAGCAAGGCGTTAAACAAAGAAAACCAAAAAATGCAAAGCCCCTGTGTTTAAAAGTAAGACTGAAGGGAAGGTGACAATAGAAGGGAGGTAAAATCTGTGCAAAGTGCAATAATGTCCTTACACTCAGCAAGTATTTCTTCATGGGAACATATCACTTTGTGCAGAGCTAAAACAACTCTTCTGTGTTTCAAGAACTGCTTAGGAGTGGAAGATTAGGGATTCCACTGACCACCTGATCATTTCCAGAGACTCAGCTTCTGCCATATCCAGCAATATTTCCCTCCACTTCATCAGCAACTCCACTATGACATCCTAGTTACACTATCAAAAGCTTAGAGAGAATCAGAAAGCAACAGCAAATCAGATTTCTCTGAGGAAAGCATTGAATAAGAATCATGAGCTAGAAGTGAGGGAGGGAGAAAAACAAGTAACTACCATTAGTTGGGGAGCCAAGGGAGCCATACATAAGGGACTCCCGTCCTTTACAAAGATAATCGCAAGGAATAAATTGCATGGGTTTAGAATGTTTAAAGATCATTCAAGGTTATAACTTGAATGAGTTAGAATTTGGGAATAAGAGAAGGCAAACAATGAGAGATCAGAGATCAACAGATTTTTTAATATCAAGGGAATCAAGGGTGATTGGGTCAGTGCAGGAAAGTGGCACTGAGGTAAATAAATAGCCATGATCTTACTAAAAGGCAGAGCAGGTGCAAGGGATGAATGGCCTATACCTGCTTCTATTTATTATGTTTTTATGAAAATGTATTCATGGGGAGAATGAGGCACTGGAGATTTTCTACCCAGCAATAGGAGATGGAAAGCTATTGCTGCTGCAAAGATGGTGTGGTTTGAGGTGGCACAGAAAGATTATGGAGAACACTCCTTGGTGTCATGCAGGAAGTGCCTTAATGACACAAGCAAGTCAGGAAATGTAAATATAGCTGCACATTCTCTCTGACCTACATGAACTTAACTGCCTTCTTCATTCTGCCTTATCAGGTTAACTCCATCATATTATTGATCAATGACCATCAGAAATGCAACCGTCTCATGACAGAATTAAATAGGGGACTCATGTATAAAATACAACAGTAAGTCATGACAACCTCACTCAACAGGGAGTTAAATGCAATCTTCATAATGATACTGGTTTATATTTATTAAATTTACAATGAGATCTCCACAAATGCAATAGGAATATTGGACCTATTACAGAAGACAATTTGCTCTGAAAGAGCAGCATCAGATTCATGCATGCCAACATCAGCTCAATATATAAGTTTTGGTGGAAACACTTAATTAAGTAGCAGTTTTCACTCAATAATTCATTTTTCACAAGTGAGCAGCAATGTTATGGAGTGCTCTTGCCAATCTCTGTGCACTTGGACACAAATGTTCTTCCCCAGGATCCCATGAGAAGAGAAGTTACTGAAAAGCAGCACAGAATGTACATTCAGCTCACAGGCCTTCTAACATATTGATCATGATTTCAGACAGAATAGATCAGGCTGCTTTAAACATATCATTTCAATAATATCCAATAACTACTGAAACTAAATGATTCCGCGCATAATCTGATATATGCTCAACATGTCTACCGCACTAAACAGGTTGACAAATAGTCTTATCCTCAATGTGTGACAATAATCCGCACTGAAAGTGCTCTTCAGTTGTGTGGTATCAATGACATGTGATTGGGCCTACAAGAGGAATAATAGCAAAAAGGAAATTAGGATTGCAATTACAGCATTTCTCTTTGTCCATTGCAGTACCACTTGCAGTGAATACTCAGCTCTCAGATATGGGAAACACTTTAATAGGTCGTACAATGTCCCAAAAACCCAGAAGTCATCAGCCAGAAACGTGTAAGCAGTCAAAGCTGACTCTGAGTAACCTGCCACAGGAGGTGGTGAGATCATGAATAAATAATACATTGTGACAATTCAAATTTTTAACAGAGTATTTACTTTAACCACAAAGATGCAACACCTCATCATTGTTAGGTAGCAAGCCATCTTTTAACCTGGAAAGACATGAATTAGTGGGAAGAAATGGTAATATGCTGAGGATGGTTGGTACCTGGAGTGCTTATAGGGGTTGCGTGGAGAAGGCAGGTTAAGTGTCCATCGGATATTCTTCTGACAGACATTATAGATGCCATCTAAATTAATCTTGCACTACCAAGGGCATCAATATGAACTGTGGATTGCACATAGCACCTTCCTCCTCTTGGTGTTTGTCCATTGAAAAATAGTCCATGGGAAATGTTGTGCCCTCTGTTTTACGCAAAGTTCCAAATTTCACCACTATACAATTGTGTGCAGAGCACAGCAAACCATTACAGTTCTAGATATTCTGGCTGGTGTGTACTGAAGGGTATGTCCAGATCTCTCTAGAGATTTGAAGCTCATCTCAGCATGTCAGTGTATTGTTCCATCACCTGTCCATACATTGTAGCCATGTTAGGATGCATTGGTCGGATTTCTGACAGGTGCCCAGACTTATGGCTTAGTTGGTAAAATTCTCAAGTGAGGCAAATTTGTGAGTTCAAATCTCCTTTCAGAGAACAGAGCTCAAAAATCCTGTCAAACGCTCTAGCACTGTTCCACTGGTCCACTGGCATATTTTGAAAGAGTCATAAAACTGAGGCCTTGTCTGCTCTTGGGTGGATTGAAGTATTTTGATGAAAAGTTGGGGAATTATTCCTGGAGTCTTGGACAATATTAATCCCTCTTCCAACACCTAAAGTTGTAATCACACTGTTGTTTTTCTGGGTGTGCTGAGCACTAACTACCTACCAGACTTTCTACAACAGTGGCTGTGTTTTAAAAAGTACTGAATTGGCTGTGATGTGCTTTGAAGAATCATGAGGCCACGACATACCCTCTAAAAAATATTACTCTCTAAGTTTGAGGTAGATATTTTTGTCTCTAGCGACTACCTTAATTGTGCTTTCAGGTTCAAAGAGGTCAGGAGCTTAAAACTGCCGCAGGATGAAAGTTTCAATGCAACTCCCTGGAATCAATGGAAACTGAAAAGAGGCAAAATAAAGCTCTTCTGTAGCACAAGCATGGGCATGGACATGTAATCTCATGTTTCTGTGTTGTACAAAATCTAATATTGCTTTATCTTCACATAGATAAAAAGTCCTTGTAGTTCACAAATTCTCCAGAATAACATCTGTCTGCGGACAATGATGCCTTGCATCTATGGGAAGACAGCCAAAGATAACAATTCAAGATCCCTCTCCTTCTGACTGACACCATTGCAGATAAAGTTCATATAATTTCCAGCCCTGGCAAACAAGCCATCAGGCACTTCTCTTGTGCACTTGTGGTTCTGAGAGATATCGGATTTTTACCTGAAAGGAACCTGGAGATCCAGATGCAAAAGAGGAATTGAGGATGGTGGTCACTTTGACAGCCATAGTTAATGTGAAGTCACCAGGCCCAGAAGGGAGCAAGCCTTCCTTTTATAACCTGCAGTCTTCTGCCACCATATACATGAGAAACGTAGCCAACCAAAGCACTGCTGATCCTACATTTCAAGAAAACTGTAAACCAGTAAACCATAAACCATAAACCTCTGGCTAGCTACAACCACTTCTGTTTTCCAGCTCAGACTTCCCAATGCCAAGTTGCTCTGCCTGTTTTTGCTGCTAGTGCTGGACACATTAGTCCTTGTCCAAGCTACAATCTAAGGCAGCTAAACCACAACCTCTCCTAAAAATGTTTTAGAAAACTTCAAATATCCATGAAGTAAATTATCAACAAAAGTACTGTCAACAAACCCTTTATTATTATTAGCAGTTACAAAAGTAGCCATGAATATTATTTATTGCAGTATTTCCATGAATTCTAAACATCTCCTCTGATTACCATTGCGTGCTTGCCTTCCCTTCTGTTGAGACATATACAAAATGGACATGGACCAAAACTTAAACTTCAGTGAAATATGGATCCAACTGAGTGATCACCAAATGTCAATGGGTAACCTGTGTCTTCTCAAGGAATTGCATCATAATATAACATGGAAGTCGGTGGGTTGGAGCCAGCTCCTTGACATACTTGGATTTTTGCTCGATTTAATCAAACCACCAGCACCAAAATTCATATTTCTTCAGGTTAAATTTCCTGGTCACTCATTGCATTGAAGTGGATTATCAAAAAAAAATTATTTTAGTAATTGGTGATTTATATGGATAATTCTATTCTTCATTAATTTTGTCACTGGTAACATGAAATAAAACTTATTGGGCAAGCTAAGTGTCTGCTCAGTACCATGTACCATGTGTAAAATACTTCATACCTAAAAATTTCAAAGCCTTTGAGTTTCTATTTGCCAGATATGGAAAACATACTTTCCACAAACAGGAACATGTGCCACTCACATAACTGCAGAAGTTTAGGTGCAAGTTGGTCACAAGATCACAAGACAAAGGAGCAGAAGTAGGGCATTCGGCCCATCGAGTCTGCTCCGCTACCTCATCATGAGCTAAACTATTCCCATCTAACCCCAATTTCTGGCCTTTTACCCATATCCCTTGATACCTTGACTAATTAGATACCTATCAATCTCCTCCTTAAACACCCCCAATGTTTGGGCCTCCACAGCTGTATGTGGTGATGAATTCCACAAATCCACGACCCTCTGGCTAAAGAAATTTCTTCTCATTTCTGTTCTAAATGGGAACCTTCTAATTCTAAGACTGTGCCCTCTCGTCCTGGACTCACCCAGCAAGGGAAACAGCTTAGCCACATCTACTCTGTCCAGTACTTTCAACATTCTAAATGTTTCTATGAGGTCCCCTCTCATTCTTCTGTACTCCAGTGAGTACAATCCAAGAGCCGACAAATGCTCATCATATGTAAGCCCTTTCATTCCGGGAATCATCCTCATAAATCTTCTCTGAACCCTCTCCAACATCAGTACATCCTTCCTAAGATAAGGGGCACAAAAATACACACAATATTCCAAATGAGGTCTCACCAGTGCCCCACAGAGCCTCATCAACACTTCCTTACTTTTTATAAGTTGGTAACAGCCAAGCTTCAGTTTAAAGAATTCTACTCCTGGCATTTAACCAAAGGAAGTGTAGAAAATACGTATAAATCTCCCTCTATTTATCCAGCCTACCTTTTAGGGCTCAAGTTTATAGGTAATGCAGAGCCAATCAGACAGAATCTCAAATCCCAATGATGTCTATTTCCACAGCATCCAGTAGTGAGAAAGACTGTCTGCTTGAATGCCATAAAAGTGGCCACTAGCCCTGGGGGATCTTGCTTGGCTATTGGTTAAAATACCCCAGCATAACAAGGGAACATGAACATACTGTATATATAGGAAGAAGAAAGGTAAATCTGGTGATAGAAGTCAGGAAGTAAATATGCAAGCTTGGAAGAGAGCGGGGACAAAGGCAAGAAATAAATAACAAAGTAGTATCACAGTGTTTAAAAGTATGGCCTAGAAAGTCCTTCTGACAGCGCTGAAAGAAACTGTGCACTGCAGTTGATAATACCAAAATCTGAGATGATTATCAAAAGAATCAAAACATTATGAAATACTTTTTTCACAGGCAGTTTCCAATATTTTCCAAGGTATGGGTACCTCAGAACTGAAGAGCTGCTTTGTCCAGAAAGAGTTCCCAAGAATGGCATAGATGTAGCTCTGGTTGTGGCTGAGTCCTGGGCCTCAAAAATGTGCCACCAGGGCTTTGCGTTCATAAATGTGCCACTTCTTTCTCCTCTCCTGTGACTACGCTTGAGATGTCAGGCATGTGGCAGGGAGTGGGTACCTTGGAATGGGGACTTACCAGCAGCCTGTGGGGATACTCTGACACTGTGTGCAGGTGTTTAGAGGAGAAAGTGCTGAGTCAAGGATCAGTATACTGGTGGGGAATAAGGAGGGAAAGAATTCGCCCGCACTGATTTGCAGAGTGGAGGAAGGAAGGATTGGATGCTGGGAGAAATGCTGTGGGAGGGGAATTGTGTGCTTTGGGGGATACATTTAATATTGAGGGTTTAAGTAAGTTTTTCACTTACCTAGTCAATGCTGCATTAATAAAACTTAGTTGCCCTAACGTGTCCGGAGATGGGAGTCCCCAGGACAATGTGATCCCAAAAGTCCCTTGCAACATTAGATTATCACAGTGTGGAATAAAAATTCAGGTAGATCTTTTTGATATCTTAAGTAATTTGATTCTTCCATTACAGAAACTTTAAATCAGATATTGCTGGAAAAAAAATATGAAAATCTAAATACCAAAAAAATGATTTTTTTGGTGAAACAATTAGTCATCTTTCCATGAAAACTGAGATTTTGTGAACTTTAGCAAGAAGAATGGTTTAAATTGATTTTGTAAGATGACTTTACTGAAATTAACATGCCTTAACACTTTTCAATGGTCCATACGCAATACAGATACTAGACACTGCTAGTACTGAACATAAATGCAACATTGTACAAGCAAACTACGGATCTGAAGAGGAATGATTTTCATAAGTTTAGACTTACCACTTTCAAAACATGCATCAAATATTAGGTGACCCTTCTTAGGGACCCCACAATAGCCAGTAGGAATGACGAGAAATTTACTCACATTCCCAACTACTGCATCTTCACCCCCATTTTCACTACCTGCAGAGGTGAAAAATCCTTCAGTTAAAATACAAATTATATTTAATTAATTCTGCAATATCACAACATTTTCAATCTGTAATTTTGTCATAAGCAACAAAAATATCATTAATAGTCTTTCAACAATTCTCCAAATGCAAACCAGAGCTTTTAACTTCAGATTAATAAACATACTCAATAGAAGGATTTTCTTACTGATTACATCAGGTTACATTGGCACATAAAGTTGTCTTTATCAACTTGAAAAATATGTAGTTATCCACTATACTAATTTCAAAAGGTTATCCAACAATTGTAACAATGCCATTTTGCAGTAAAATTAATTGTTATGAATGCCACCTAATCATTCATATATGTTTCAGAGTTACCTATACAAAACGAATACTGAGAAATTTTTCGTCATGATTTTAAAGGAACTGAACAGCAAGGTTATTCGCATTTCATACAGTCTGACATCTTTTACAATGCAGGAAGAGGCCATTTGGCTCATCATGCTTGCACTACCTGTCAGAATAGTTCACTACTTCCACTGCAACCCCATCTTGCCTAATGCCCCTTCTCAGAGCCTTGCAAAATTTTCCTCACTATATCCAATTCCCTATTGAAGCTGTCACCACCACATTTGCAGGCAGTTTCTAACCACATACTGCCAAAAAAGGATTTTTGTTGTTAATTCTCTTCCTCCTTAATTTATAACTGTGACATCTAGCCCTCAACCCCTCCATAAATGGGAACTCTCCCTCTATTCACTGCATCCACACCCTTCACCAATTTATATACTTCCATCTTACTTCCCTTCTTCAAACAATTCCAGATTCTCCGATGTACCCTTGTAACGAAAATCTCCCATTCTGGGAACAATTCTCATAAATCTCCTCTCGATCCTCTCCAGTGCTTCCAAATTCTTTCTATAAATGTGAAATCAGAATTGAACACAATACTTCTGTCGAGGCCAGACCAGCACTTTCTATAGCTTCAACATTGTTTTGAATACCAAAGACAGACTGTATCCAGTCCTCAAGTGCTTGTACCCAACCCCACCCAAACTTATCACATTCACAGGCAGGAGTGTGCATACCTTGCAAAGACCATGCAAAACTGACTATAATGGGATTTGAGGCAGCCAAATACATACATCTCCTTCTTCACATGCTATAATCAGTTATAAGTGTTACAACTATCTTAATTCCACCTCAATCCCTTCCTTATCTAAATCAAATTTCTTTTATCAATGATGCCACTATACATCCTAGCATATAATGATGGACTTACTTTTCACTGCTGTCTAGTCTGCAGTCAGGTTTCTATTATGTCATTAAATATAAATATTCCTGTGAAATTATATGTTTTCAGGATCCTGTTTATTTTACAAATTCAATTGATTGTAATACAAGACTACAAACCTATTTTACTTGTTTGAAATGCTACTCATTTTCCCAAAGCCTTTAGCTCAGCTGCTTCCTACCTTTACTTCTGTTTTTGCCCTGGTTCAGGCAATAATATATAAAACAGGTATAGTCAAGTACTGAGCTTCATAAGTTTCTATACCTAAAGATCTCAGACTGATATGTAAGCCCAAAGCTGTGAAAAAATCTGAGCTGCATTATCAGTGCTGTGCTGAGTATGGAAGGTTGGCACAACAAACTATTAAGGAAATGAGGAGATGTAGTTAGCTAGTAGTGGTCTGGTCAAAGATCAGCCATGATCTTATTGAATGGTGGAGATGGCATGAGGGACTGAATGGCTAACCAGTTCTTCTAATCCTTATGTTTGTATTGCACCTGCTCATTATTTCCTAAAGTTTTCTGAACATGACAGCTGGGTTTTGATAGCCTACCCAGTATTACAAATTTTTTGGGACCACAGAAGACTTTATTAGTCAACAGTACTTAGAAGTGGGAATGTGCTTTCAATAATTTGTAATTATTGATTCCAGAATTCATAAATATGCACATAGGAAATACACACATAAATATTGAAAAGACATAGGAAAGGAATGGCAGATGGAATTTGCCATTCTCAGACAAGTGTGAGGTATTATGGGAAGTTAACCTAGGGCAAGGCTGACACAAATTCCATCCGCCATTCCTTTCCTATGTCTTTTCAATATTTATGTGTGTATTTCCTCTATGCATACTGTAGATGATAGAAAAGCAGATGACACAAAGGTCGGTGGTGTTGTGGATAGTGTGGAGGACTGTCGAAGACTGCAGAGGGATATTGATAGGATGCAGAGCTGGGCTGAGAAGTGGCAGATGGAGTTCAATCCGGAGAAGTGTGAGGTGGTACACTTTGGAAGGAAAAACTCCAAGGCAGGGTACAAGGTTAATGGCAGGATTCTGGGGAGTGTGGAGGAGCAGAGGGATCTGGGGGTTCATATCCACAGATCACCGAAAGTTGCCTCACAGGTGGATAGGGTGGTTAAGAAAGCTTATGGGATGTTAGCTTTCATAAATTGTGGGATCGAGTTTAAGAGCCGCGAAGTAATGATGCAACTTTACAAAACTCTGGTTAGACCACACTTAGAGCATGTGTCCAATTCTGGTCACCTCATTATAGGAAGGATGTGGAAGCATTGGAAAGGGTGCAGAGGAGATTTACCAGGATGCTACCTGGATTAGAAAGTATGGATTATGAGGAGAGACTAAGGGAGCTAGGGCTTTACTCATTGGAGAGAAGGAGAATGAGGGGAGACATGATAGAGGTATACAAAATATTAAGAGGAATAAATAGAGCAGACAGCCAGCACCTCTTTCCCAGGGCACCAATGCTCAATACAAGAGGGCATGGCTTTAAAGTAATGGGTGGGAAGTTCAAGGGAGATATCAGAGGGAGGTTTTTCACCCAGAGTGGTTGGAGCATGGAATGCGCTGCCTGGGGTAGTGGTGGAGGCAGATACGTTAGTCAAGTTCAAGAGATTGTTAGATAAGCATATGAAGGAATTTAAAATAGGGGGATATGTGGGAGAAAGGGGTTAGATAGTCTTAGGCGTGGTTTAAAGATCGGCACAACATGGTGGGCCGAAGGGCCTGTATTGTGCCGTATTGTTCTACGGTTCTATATCTATGCACCCAGGGAAAGCAGAATGTTAAGACAGAGTAAAGTAATTGGTACACTTTCCAATTACATTACTAAAATAGATTGTACACATGCTGGCCATTTTGTTAATTTATAGAGGTTCATCAAACAGAATAGGCAGCATTCACTCAGGGTTGACTTACTCAATTGATAACTATTGGCATGTTGTGTAGAGACAAAAAGAGTCAGTACATTACATGGTAATTACAGGATAGGGACTGGACTGAAAGTTGTCCTTTTAATTGGAAGTGGGGAAAAGATAATTAGGCAATAATGTTAATTCTGAAGGGTAAACATTAGAAAGCACCTATACTCTGAAACTTAAATTACAGAGAGCTCCTCTAAATTTTGTCAGCATGGTGGTTTTCTCTGCGTAGTTTCACTACCACATGAAGTTATGGTGAAATAATAAAAGTTATAGGTACTGTTCTTCAATCTTTTCTCGAGACTTTAGTAATATCCGTTATGGCCTTTACAAGATCTTAAGGTATTGCTTTCAACATTCCACTATTTTCAATGACCAGTCTAATAGGGGATAATGACTCGTTGTGGTAATTTTTTCTGTTGTTCACACCATTCAAAGAGGAACAAGACATAATTTAGTCATCCTGAAACAATCTATGATAATGTTTTATTTCCTGATGAAATCAGTGATATCCATTTTATAAAAGATGAGGACATCAAAGCAAGTTCCTGCAGTTCAGATACAAACATACAAAAAACAAGTAAAATGAGTTAGGATAGATTAGTGTAATAAAGGGTGCTTTATAATTGGCAGACTCAGTGGGCCAAAGGGCCCATTTCCATGCCGTATCTATGACTCCAAGATCCAGATTGTTGTCAAATGCATTATGAACATGGTGGAGGCTCTTCCATTCACAGAGGGTGTTCACTAAGAACCTTTAAAGTTAAGTCAATGCCAAAAAATACACTGTGGACCTCAGGAAAACCAGCAATGCCATTTAAATGTATATCCCAAATTCTATGGTGGTGGTGGCTCACTGCATCCACCTCAATGATATTTATGCAGTGGCATGCTGACTGTTCTGTTTTTGTCCCACAGCATTAAAATGTAATTGCAATCACAAAAGAGTAGGTGTTGCATACTTTCATACTTAAGTATATGCCACCCAGTCCTCCATTCCCAAGGCTAAATTCAAAAGGTCAAGGGAGCGGAATTACTGACTTAGGTCATGAACACAATAGCAATTACAGCACTCAAGTGCTGTCTTCTTGTGTTGGAGGGATGGTGCAAGAGGTAAGGAATCAGCCAGTCTTCTTATGTTGGTGAGGGGAAGTGAAGGGTGATGGAATAGATCAGCATCACACAAGTAGTGCAGTGGTGGGAGAAAAGCAAACAAAAAGAAAATTCACCAGGCATTAGGGAGTAGGTATGAGATTGGAAAGGCAGCATCTTCTGCTAGAAGGATCAGAAGCAGGATTAGGAAGATCTGCTAACGAAGGTGTAGGGGATCACAGGTTGGAGGATATATCAAGGGTTTGGAGGGTGGGCTAGAGAGTATTGAGCATTGCAAAGGTGATGGGGATTAATTAGATATAATTAGGTATTCTGCTAGTTTCCAGGCCATCCATGGATTTTTCAGACTATGTTGTGCCAATACTGTCAAAAGACAAGTATCAACAGATCAATGAGGACCCAGTTCTTCTGCAATGCTTCAAAAAGAGTGTTGCTTAGGTAATGGCATCATTGCCTGCAACCCTAACATAGGAATTGTGTTGGGATCTTAAAGCTATTTCAGGACAAGAAGCATTTGGTCAAACTTTCTAAATGCAAAATTGATTTGATTTTCCATATCACCTGAAAACAAAGTGCTATGTGATCCAATTTATAGGCAAATGAATGAGAAGCTTGATTTGAGTTAATGAATATGTGTTTACATTGCACCTTAACTAATATTATATGGGTCTCCCAATAGCTGCCTGAAATGACCCTGTGCCCTATAGATTGAGGCAATGACTACCTGCATATCCACTTTAGAAGAATTGCTGTAACAACTCTTACTGGAATAGACCTCAGTAGTTAATTGGCTCTTTGTTGAGGTGTACTTCAAATGATGGCTAATTCTTCTTAGCTCCATGTTGTGCTGTTACTCCTCATAGGGAAAGCCCAAAGTAGTCCTAACTTTAGCAGGGCTGGGGAAGGTGGGGTGGGGGCGTGGGTGTCATGTAGAAGAGTTAATAAACTCCTCATAGACTGTGTCTGCATCATCTAGGTAATTATACTTTGAAAGATGAAAGCAAAGTACTATTTCTCAGTCAGAGTACTTTATTTAGAATCCCCAGAATCATCCCATTTTGACCACCAGGTTCCTCAGATCCAGTTCTCCCAGTATCTCAGCCTAATTTATTCAGATTATGTTAGCAATGTAAATTGGAAGAATTCAAACAAGCATAAAAAATATGATTAACCCAACACCATTGAATGAGCATATTCTACCCAGTTCTGTAGTAGGCGAATTGGATAAAACGTCAGCAGTGCAATAAAACTTAAAACTAAGTAATAGTGTGGAACTCAAAAATATTAATAAGTGAGAATGAAGCAAATAATGGGGCTTAAGATATTCTAATCTACATGGCATGATAGTTTCCAATGCAGAATATTAGAAAGGTATAGAGGATGAAATTGTTAATGCACTACTCATTATTCGTTGAAACGCTCTCAATTAAGGAATTGTGCCTTCGGAAAGGAATAGTCCCATATTCCTAGAACTATACAAACTCATAAAAGAAATCTTATGCCAACTATTCTAGAGTATATGGATTTTCATGCCTTAATTCTATGGTTTAAGTTTGATGTGAAGTTAGTTACCAAACTGCTGATGAAAGAAATGAAATAATTAATTTAGAGCATTATTGTTTTTATTTATTTACTCTAGGAGCTACATACAATTCTTCTGATAACTTACAACAGTAAATAGAATTATATTTAACTCTTTAATTCTTTTCACTCATAATACAAAAACTGCAAAATCCAATTAAAGGAATTCAGGGACTTTTTTTAATACTGATAGAACTGCATGATGGCAATGTATTTAATAATCTCAATCATACATTTCACTTTAAGAATGCTGCTTTTAAAATGGTGATATTAAACAGACTAATCAACATTCACATTTGATGTGCACAGTTAAAGAAAAGGCTAGCCTATTTTATGTTATGTGACTTGGTAACTGAAGGGAAAATCAGTAAAAATATTGGCAGCATTGGAGAGGCTGCATTGTTTATTATTTCCAATTTAGTTGCAATTTATTAGAACAACTAAAAATTGATATTTTGCATAAATTTTTTATAAAATCAAATAACACACAATTTTAACCAAATGATATTAATAATCAGAAAATAAACAAACTGAAATAAATATTTAAGCCCTAACCATATGATGCTCTGTATTATAAACTTCCCTATCATCTCAGATTCTTGGCCTCAACCCTTATGGACATAGCCAATAATACGGTGCATATTGAGAACCAGCAGTAACCCGTTTTCGATCCTGATCTTCTATGCTGTCTGCATCTCCATGACAAAGTGGATTTCCTTAGGGTATTCCTGTTTTCTTCCACATCCCAAAGACATGCTGTTAGGTTAATTGGCTACTGTAAATTACACCTTAGCGTAAATTAATGGCCAAAGGAATCAAAGGGGAGTTTGATGGGCATGCGTGAGAGAGAATAAGTTGCAAGAGTACACAAAAATAAGGAGGCAGTTAATGGAACTAATTGGTTTGTTCCAATGGGCCGAATGGCCTCCTTCCATGTTTTTTTAAAGTATGAGGTAAGCTACTTTAAAGGTACGGTAGAAAACAGGAAAATAAATTGCACAAGGGTGATGTTTTCTCAAGACTAAGAAATGATGGTATTTTCCACTAAATTCTGGTGACATTCCCTTCTGTTTTCCACAATGTTAGCTTTTCCAGGTAGTGAGGGCCGTGACTTGGAGCGAGAAGTGGGACTCTCGGTGCGAGAAGTGGGAGCCATATAAAGACGTGAGTGTTGGGACCAAGTTCTTTTCCAGGTAGCGAGGACCATGACTTGGAGCGAGAAGCGGGACTCTCAGTCTCTAATGCCTAGCTAAATTAGTGACAATGGATCTAGGATCAGTAGTGCGTTCTTCCTGCCAGATGTGGGGGACCTAGGAGATATTCAAGTCTCCCTGATAGCTACATCTGCGGGAGGCGCATTCAGCTGCAGCTCCTTACAGACCGTATTAGGGAACTGGAGCTGCAGCTGGATGACCTTCGGCTCATACGGGACAATGAGGAGGTGATAGATAAAAGCAACAGGGAGGCAGCCACACCTAAGTTGCGGGAGGCAGGTAGCTGGGTGACTGTCAGGAGAAGGAAAGGGAATAGGCAGACAGTGCAGAGTACCCCTGTGGCCATTCCCCTCAATAACAGGTATACCGCTCTGGATACTGTTGGGGGGGTGGGAGACCTATGGGGGGGAAGCTGCAGCAGTCAGGTCGCTGGCACTGAGTCTGGCGCTGTGGCTCAGAAGGGAAGCGGGGAGAAGTGGAGAGCAATAGTGATAGGGGACTCTATAGTTAGGGGACCAGACAGGAGATTCTGTGGATGTGAAAGAGACTTCCAGGTGCCAGGGTCAGGGACATCTCAGATCGGGTCCACAGCATTCTAAAGGGGGAGGGTGAATAGCCAGAAGTCATGGTACACATTGGTACCAATGATGTAGGTAGGAGAAAGGATGAGGTCCTGAAAAGTGAACATAGGAACTAGGTAGGAAGCTGAAAAGCAGGACCTCAAGGGCAGTAACCTCTGGATTGGTTGATTTAGCAGATGAACATGTGGCTGAGAAATTGGTGCAGGGGGCATGGTTTCATATTGCAGAGGGTTGAAAATAGTTTGCCAGGGAAATGGGAATCTGAATGATAGGTCAGAGGATGGGGCAGTTGGTGTACAGGTTGATGCAGCATGTGGAGAGACTGTGAGGAAGGATAGGCATTTGATTGGACAAATTTGCAGTCAGTTGGATGGATTGAAGTGTATCTATTTTAATGCAAGAAGTATCAGGAACAAGGGTGGTGAAGCATGGGTCAGTACATTGAACTACAATGTTGTGGCCATTACAGAGACTTGGCTGTCACAGGGCAGGAATGGCTGTTGGATGTTCTAGGGTTTAGATGTTTCAAAAGGGACAGGGAGGGAGGTAAAAGAGGTGGGGGAGTGGCATTGCTAATCAGGGATAGTATCACGACTGCAGAAAAGGAAGACATCCTGCAGGGATCGTCTACTGAGTCAGTGTGGGTGGAGGTCAGAAACAGGAAGGGAGCAATTACTCTATTGGGAGTATTCTATAGACCACCCAAATAGCAACAGAGACACTGAGGAACAAATCGGGAGGCAGATTTTGGAAAGGTGCAAAAATAATGGGGTTGTTGTCATGGGTGATTTCAACTCCCCTAATATTGATTGGCACCTCCTCAGTGCAAAAGGTTTTGATCGGGCGAAATTTGTTAGCTGTGTCCAGGAAGGATTCCTGACGCAATATGTAGAAAGGCCGACTAGAGGAGAGACCATTCTGGATCTGGTACTAGGCAATGAACCTGGTCAGGTGTCAGATCCCTTGGTGCATGAGCATTTCAGAGACAGTGACAACAGCTCCCTGACCTTTACCCTTGCCTTGGAGAGGGATAGAAGCAGACAGTATGGGAAAGTATTTAATTGGGGGAGGGGGAATTATGATGCTATTAGGCAGGAACTTGGGAGTGTAAATTGGGAGCAGATACGTATACTCGGGGAAATGCATAATGGAAATGTGGAGGTTGTTTAGAGATCATTTGCAGGGGGTTCTGAATAGGTTTGTCCCATTGAGGTAGGAAAAGGATGGTAGGGTGAAGGAACCATGGTTGACAAGAGATGTGGAATACCTAGTGAAGAGGAAGAAAGAAGCAAGGATCGGACAGGGCTCTAGAGAATTACAAGGTAGCCAGGAAGGTGCTTAAGAATGGACTTAGGAGAGCTAGAAGGGGGCATCAGAAGGCCTTGGTGAGTAGGATTAAGGAAAACCCCAAGGCATTCTATTCATATGTGAAGAACAGGAAGATGACTAGAGTAAAGGTAGGACCGATTAGGGATAGAGGAGGAAACATGTGCCTGGAGTCGGAGGAGGTAGGGGAGGTCCTTAATGAATACCTTGCTTCAGTATTCATCTGTGAGAGAGAACTCAGCATTTGTGACGACAGTGTAAAACAGTCTGATAAGCTAGAACACGTTGATGTTAAGAAGGAGAATGAAAAACATTAGGATAGATAAGTCCCCAGGGCCAGACGTGATATATCCCAGGATACTATGGGAAGTGAGGGAAGAGATTTCTGAGCCATTGGCGATGATCTTTACATCCTCATCGGCCACAGGAGTAGTACCAGACGATTGGAGGGTGGCAAATGTTATTCCTTTGTTCAAGAAAGGGAGTAGGGATCAGATATCTTTATTAGTCACATATACATCAAAACACACAGTGAAATACATCTTTTTGCATAGTGTTCTGGGGGCAGCCCACAAGTGTCGCCACGCTTTCCGGCGCCAACATAGTATGCCCACAACTTCCTAACCTGTACGTCTTTGGAATGTGGGAGGAAACCGGAGCACCCGGAGGAAACCCACACAGACACGGGGAGAATGTACAAACTCCTTACAGACAGTGGCCAGATTTGAACCCGGGTCGCTGGTGCTGTAAAGTGTTATGCTAACCGCTACACTACAGTGCCTGCCATCTGGATAACCCTGGGAATTGTAAACCAGTGAGTCTTACTTCAGTGGTGGGCAAATGGAAAAGATTCTTAGGGACAGGATTTATGAGCATTTGGAGAAGCATAGTCAAATTAGGGATAGTCAGCATGGGTTTGAGGGACAGGTCATGCCTCACGAGCCTGATTGAATTCTTTGAGGATGTGACAAAACACACTGATGAGGGTAGAGCAGTGGATGTGGTGCATATGGACTTTAGTAAAGCATTTGATAAGGTTCCCCATGATACACTCACTCAGAAGGTCGGGAGGCATGGGATCCAGGAAAACTTGGCTGTGTGGATTCAGAATTGGCTTGCCCATATAAGGCAAAGGATGGTTATAGATGGAGCATATTCGGCCTGGAGGTCAGTGACCAGTGATGTTCCGCAGGGATCTGTTTTGGGACCCCTGCTCTTTGTGATTTTTATAAATGACTTGGATGAGGAAGTAGAAAGGTGGGTTAGTAAGTTTGCAGATGACACAAAGGTTGGTGATGTTGTGGATAGTGTAGAAGGATGTCGAGGGTTACAACGGGACATTGATAGGATGCAAAGCTGGTCTGAGAAGTGGCAGATTGAATTTAACCCAGAAAAGTGTGAAGTGATTCACTTTGGAAGAATACAGGACTAATAGTAAGATTCATAGCAGTGTGGAGGAACAGAGGGATCTTGGGGTCCAAATCCATAGATCTCTCAAAGTTGCTGCGCAAGTTGATAGGGTTGTTAAGAAGGTGTATGGCATGCTGGCCTTCATTAGTCGGGGGATTGAATTCAAGAGCTGCAAAGTAATGTTACAGCTCTATAAAACCCTGGTTTGACCACACTTAGAATATTGTGTTCGGTTCTGATCGCCTCACTATCAGAAGGATGCGGAAGCTTTAGAAAGGGTGCAGAGGAGATTTACCAGGATGCTACCTGGATTGCAGAGCATGTCTTATGAGGATAGGTTGAGCGAGGTAGGACTTTTTTCTTTGGAGTGAAGGAAGATGACAGGTAACCTGATAGAGGTGTACAAGAGGCATAGATCGAGTAGACAGACAGAAACTTTACCTCAGGGCAGAAATGGCTAACACAATGGGGCATAATTTTAAGGTGATTGGAGGAAAGTACAGGGGGGATATCAGAGGTAAGTTTTTTATAAAACAGGGAGTGGTGGGTGCGTTGAATGCACTGCCAGGGGTGCTGCCTGAGGCAGATACATTAGGGAAATTTAAAAGACTCTTGGATAGGCACATGGATGATCAAAAAATGGAGAGGTAAGTGGGAGGGAATGGTTAGACTTTTTAGAGTCGGCTAAAAAGTTGGCACAACATCGTGGGCCGAAGGATCTGAACTGTGCTGTAATGTTCTATGTTCTAATATTAAATCTGGTCAATCCCGATTGTGAAACTAGGATATTGAGATATATTCTTCAGCTGCTTGTCAGTACTTCTTATTCTACAAATATGAAGGCCAACCGTCAATCAATGACATTTAATTTTCAATAACAATTACTCTTGCAAGCTGTCTGGAAAACAAATAGCAATGAATAGATGCTCCAAGCAGTTGAATAATGTAGATACTGTATATCTCTAGCTTCATATTTATTGGAACAGTAACATCCATGTATAAATTTTATACACATACGCATTACTTGTTGGTGAACAACACCTTTGTGTGATAATTACAGGCAAATAAAAGGTGTCCATTGAAGACATTTTCCACCAAACTTTCATAGAGGAAATCTTCTTTTTAAAATTTTCCACAGTGCACTTGGGAGTGAGAACCCTCCAGATATCATAACATCATGGCATTCACATAACATCATGTCATTCATGATGGGGCTCTGATTACAATTTCTCAATCCTTTCTGGCTACAGGAGTGATACTAGAGATTTGGAAGACTGTTGTTTATAAAAAGGAGGAAGAGTTAAACTAAGTAATCTTGGGGCATTTCGTTTCACTAAAGTGGTGGCTAGATTATTGGAATCAGTTCTGAAGGATAAATCAATGAACCTTCATGTAGAAAAGCATGGATTAATCAAGGTCAAAGGCATAGGGTTGCTTTCCTTTTATCAGCTGCAGCATAGAATATGCAAGGAGATAATGCTACAATTACAAACAGCACTAGTTAGAACACAGCTTGTGAACTGTTTGCAGTCCTGGTCACCATATTACAATATGCACTAGAGGGGGTACAAAGGAGATTTACGAGGATGTTACCAGGGCTAGAAAATTGTAGGCATGAGGAAAGATTAGATAAGCTAAGGTTGTTTTCTTTAAAACAGAAGAGGATAAGGAGAAACTTAATTAGGTATATAAAATAACGAGAAGCCTGGGTAAAGATTTATGAACAATTAACTTCCCTTCGCAGAGGGGTGAAAACCAAAGAGCAGAGATTTGAAGTAACTGGCAGAAGGATTAAAAGGGATATGAGAAAATATTTTTTAAATTAAGTTTTTAAATTTTATTTACAGCATGGTAACAGGCCCTTCCAGCCCAACGAGTCCGTGCTGCCCATTTTAAACCCAAATTAACCTACCCATACGTCTTTGCAATGTGGGAGGACACCAGAGCACCCGGAGGAAACCCACGCAGACACGGGAGAACGTACAAACTCCTTACAGACAGCGACAGGAATCGAATCCCAATCGCTGGCACTGTAATAGTGTTGCGCTAACCACTACGCTACCGTGCCGCCCATATTTTTCTCATATTTTTCCAAGGAGATTCCCAAATATTTTTCCAAGGAGAATCCCAAGGCTTTTTTCTCGTACATGAAGAGCAGAAGGATGGCTAGAGGAAAGGTAGGTCCGATTAGAGACAAAGGTGGGAAGCTGTGCCTGGAAGCAATGGAAGTGGGTGAGGTTCTCAATGAATACTTCTCTTCAGTATTCACCAAGGAGAGGGGTCTTGATGATACTGAGGACAGTGTTGGTAAGGGTAATGTTCTACGGCATGTAGATATCAAGAGAGAGGACGTGTTGGAGCTGTTAGAAAATATTAGGACAGATAAGTCCCCAGAGCCTGATGGCATATTCCCCTGGCTGCTTCGCGAGGTGAGGGAGAAGATTGCTGAACCGTTGGCTAGGGTCCTCATTGTCCACGGGAATAGTACTGGAGGATTGGAGGGTGGCAAATGTTGTCCCCTTATTCAAAAAAGGTAGTGGGGATAGTCCAGGGAATTACAGACCAATGAGCCTTACATCTGTGGTAGGCAAGCTGTTAGAAAGGATTCTTAAAGATAGGATCTGTGAGCATTTAGAGAATCATGGACTAATTAGGGACAGCCAGCATGGCTTCGTGAAGGGAAGATCTTGCCTCACAAGCCTGATAGGGTTCTTTGAGGGAGTGACCAGGAAGATTGATGAGGGTAGTGCAGTAGATGTGGGCTACATGGATTTTAGTAAGGCGTTTGACAAGTTTCTACGTGGTAGGCTTCTTCAGAAGGTCAGAGGCCAAGGGATCCAGGGAGGCTTGGCCGTGTCGATTCAGAATTGGCTTGCCTGTAGAAAGCAGAGGGTTGTGGTGGAGGGAGTGCATTCGGATTGGCGGGCTGTAACTAGTCGTGTCCCACAGGGATCAGTTCTGGGACCTCTACTTTTTGTGATATTTATTAATGGCTTAGATGAGGGGGTGGAAGGGTGGGTTAGCAAGTTTGCAGACGACACAAAGGTCAGTGGTGTTGTGGATAGTGTGGAAGGCTGTCGAAGCTTACAGAGGGATATTGATAGGATGCAGAGTTGGGCTGAGAAGTGGCAGATGGAGCTCAATCCGGAGAAGTGTGAGGTGGTACACTTTGGAAGGAAAAACTTCAAGGCGGAGTACAAGGTTAATGGCAGGATTCTGGGGAGTGTGGAGGAGCAGAGGGATCTGGGGGTTCATATCCACAGATCACTGAAAGTTCCCTCACAGGTAGATAGGGTAGTTAAGAAAGCTTATGGGAGGTTAGCTTTCATAAGTCATGGGATCAAGTTTAAGAGCTGCGAAGTAATGATGCAGCTTTACAAACCTCTGGTTAGACCACACTTAGAGTACTGTGTCCAAGTCTGGTTGCCTCATTATAGGAAGGATGTGGAGGCGTTGGAAAGGGTGCAGAGGAGATTTACCAGGATGCTGCCTGGATTAGAGAGTATGGATAATGAGGAGAGACTAAAGAAGCTAGGACTTTACTCATTGGAGAGAAGGAGGATGAGGGGAGACACGATAGAGGTATACAAAATATTAAGAGGAATAGATAGAGTGGACAGCCAGCACCTCTTTCCCGGGGCACCAATGCTCAATACAAGAGGGCATGGCTTTAAGGTAATGGGTGGGAGGTTCAAGGGAGATGTCAGAGGGAGGTTTTTCACCCAGGGAGTGATTGGTGCATGGAATGCGCTGCCTGGGGTGGTGGTGGAGGCTGATACATTGGTCAAATTCAAGAGATTGTTAGATAAGCATATGGAGGAACTTAAAATAGAGGGATATCTGGGAGGAAGGGGTTAGATACTCTTAGGCATGGTTTGAAGGTCGGCACAACATGGTGGGCCGAAGGGCCTGTATTGTGTGTATTGTTCTATGGTTCACCCAGAGGTTGGTAAGTGTCCGAAACTTACTGCCTCAGAGGTAGTAGACAGAAACCTTGCAACATTTGCAAAATATCTCAATGTGTAGTTAAAGGTTTGTAATGTGTAGGACAATGCACTTGGCAATGGAATATAGGATAAATTTCTTTCTCAGCCATGTGTTGTTTCTGTTCTGTTTCCATGGTTTAAAGTTTTGCTGGAAGTTATGTAAGGAAGCTATCTTTATTTTTCAAAGGAAACTAAAGTGGGAAAAAAACTGGTATATAATTGAATATTGGCATTCAACTCCTTCTCAACTAATTGTGAAAGTTACTTTTCTGTGCGATGTTTTATAGTTTCCACACCAGCTGCATCTTGGGCAATTTATGACTGACTTCCCCAATAATGTAGAAGCAGCTTCATTATATAACTGATAGCAAAACTATGGCTCAGATTTTATTGCTACAATGACAACAAAACTACAATGATTACTAACAATAACTCTGGATTTCAACAGTATAGTTTAATGTAAAAATCCTGAATGTGATCAGTGATTCCTTGCTCTTCCACAGAGTGCAATAATTTGCAGCCTTCTCTGGTGTAATGGGAAATCAGTAATTTTATGGAAAATTTTAGATATTTACAAATTTTTTTTCACTGCACAATATTTTCAAAATGGCTTTTCTTTGTTATGTGATGTTTGAGTTTTTAAATGGATAATTAATAATTATTATCCAACAAACTTTCAGCCTCAAAGTAACTTTAATTTAGGGGCATTGTAATTCCTTCAGATAATTATTGCAATAGATAATAGATATTAAAATAACAATTATTATTTTTTATACTTATAACATTTCAACTTGAACCTTAGCTTTAAACATTTGTTCCACTCTTAGTACTCTGTTGGAATGTTGGAAAAGGGAACCTCAATGCTTGATCATACACCAACATTCAAGATCAGTTGCATGCACTGTTGCTTTCCCATTAATGCAAAATTAACCCCCATAAATGGGAGGTTATTTCTTCCGAGCTTGCTTATGCCAGATGCCGTGAGATCACACAAGCACATTAACACACCTTACAATCAAAATGTAAATGCCTTGGATTGACTCAAACCTGGAAATCAAAAGCTTAAAGAAAGCCAGTGTTGATCGCTTTTTGGAAGAGAATCAGTTTGAGTTGGCTTATTGCCTTCAGCCAAATCCACTAGTATAACTTATTAATGGTAGAAGAAGTTTGTTAACTTGTGCACAAATGAAAACTGCTTACTTTGTGATTCACAGAATTCAGGTCTCACAGTTAGAAAAAATCCATGACACAAATATAGCTAATAAGTTCATCATTAACAAATTCACCAAGATCAAACTGAAACATTAATCTTGCTTCTCTCTCCACACATGCAGCCTGACCTGCTGAATATTAGTATTTACTTTTTTTTATTTCCAGCAGCCACAGTACTCTTTGTGCTGTCATTGCTAAATAGTGCTTAAAGCAAGAATGTGACACGTTTTTGCTTATGTTAACTATTTATACTAGAAGGCAACGTTAATGTTTAATTGAAAGGCATAAAACTTCAAATGGTGTACATTTGAAATACAAATAGAAAATGTACCAAATTTGGGTGAGGCAGCACTTGTAAAGAGAAAAGCAGTGAATGCTTCAGGTCAATCAGAACTAGATGAAGCTTTTTCTGATGAAAAGTCATTGACCTGAAATGTACAATTAGGATGATTTAATTCTGAACATATCTGTACTTTTGTTACTTCAGGATGTTTCCATATTAACTATTATGCTTTATAAATTTTTGTTCTCTGCCAAGTATGAGGATCCAATCTGAATGATAAATGCAAGTGGCACAGAAATTTATATTGGTCAAAAAAGGATCCAATATATACCAGCACACAAAACTGATCTATTACAAAGAAACTGTCAATTTTAAGTTCATTTAAAGAAGTTCTATATTGTGTAGCCAGTTTCATTCATATAAAAACAACATACACCACAACCAAGCACATTACAAGCTAAACAGAATAAACTGACAGACTGAAGGTGCAAGGACATGAGAAATAGACTGGTATGCAGATGAAATGCAGCAAAACAGCTTTTCACTCTTAGGGAGACTGATATCTTCATCACAGTAATAGAAGTGAACTAAACTGTAAACAAATTGAATTTCTACGTATCATCTTTGTTTACAGTGCTTGTCATTTCTTTAATTAGAAAATTTTAACATATTTAAGTAACATTTGACTATATTCTCGCATTAAATCGACCATAAATTAAACCACCTTAAGTACTGATGATGTGCCAACAAACGAGCAATAAACAAACACTGCTGTAGAGTCAAACGAATCTATCCGACACAGTTGCTGAATTACGTTTCCAAAAGTTCGCGGGAAAAGCACCAATACAAATCCAGATATTACCGCACCAAGAATTAACAGATCGAGATAAGCAAATTTACACACCAGAATCATTTCTCCTGTCCGCCATTTCAATCTCAGAATTCCCAGATTTATCCATAACAACGCTGAGTTGGTTGCCCTGGTTATTGACTGGCAGCAAGGAAGTGAGAAGGAGCCAGAAGTGAGGGAAGGTTGGGGATGGGGGGGGGGGAATGAATCTGTGGTAATCGGCCGCAAACAAAGCTTTAGGCCTTCGGCCGCTGGCCCAAGGCGCATGGAACAGGCGACCGTTACAATCCTCCCGTGAGTTTGGTGCCTCCCGTTCGGAGCCCGGGCCGAAGCTCAGCGACGGCTCAGGTGCAAGCGGCACACTCCCGCCCACCAGAGTACAGGCCAACGCTCCAGTTCCAAAAGGCAGCAGCCCTGAGACTTACTGGAAATCACCTTTCTGCAAATTACAAAATACTTCCACTGTTAAAAAAAGATGTTTGAACATTTTTTGTGTATGTAATGATAATAAGCGAGAGGGAAAAAAGGATAGTGTCTGTCCACATGGTTGCAAGTACCATTGCAGTTTAAACAACTGACGGGGGTGGGGCACCCAATGTGCGAGGGCTCTTGCACGGTTTTTGTTACAATCCGTTTCGCTCAGTACCCGACAGCTTCACACGGAAGGTACCCGAGGATAGCGAGAAGATGCGTTTAAAAACTCAGGTAAGTTTAAACGATTGACATCCTTAATATTTTGACACTTTTAAGTGTTCTCTGTAAAATAGATCAAGGCAAAAGTAATTTGAGAGATGTGCCAAAAGTTTTACAAGTTTTAATTCGAGAACTGCACGCCTCGATGATACACCATATCCATGCTTTTTTAAAAAATGGTTAATATTAATTGCAGGCGCTTCGAAGGGATCGATTCTTTTGTTCAGGCTTATTGAGAAAACACTAAAATTCAATGAGATTTTAGGTCTAATTCGACTCTTGGTTTGCACTTGTCAACTAACTGTTCAGTAGGTGGGACGGTAACCTTTTACATATTCTATCAGACGGGGAATTGAAAAGTAAAATTAACCACTTTTATTGGCTTTTAAAGTTATGTGTTTTATGTGTGTAGATAAGAGTATTTAGGTGTTCTTATTTAATGGAGTATTTTTAACGCCGTACTGCCGATTTTTATCAGTTATTTATGAATTTGCCTGGAAAACGTTTAACATATGGATAATTAGTTCCCATTTACACAAATGTGAGGTTTTTTTCGGAAGAACGTGTGCAAATTATTTGTCACTAATTTATTTCCAGAGTAGAGGAATTCGATTCAATGTAAAATGCCAAACGTTCTTCCATCAATTAAATAATTATTAAAATTGCATGTGTAAATGATCTTCCAACCACAATTTTCGGCCTATGAATCTGAACGGGTGAAAATCCCATTCTAAGGAACACGTTTTTGTCAATGGTTCTCACCTGTTAATTGCAAAACAACCGCCAAAATTCCTGAGATCTGGCGCCAAATCGGAGAAAACACGGAAACAAGAGAAAAAAAAATCGGCTTGGCGATGAACGTGGTAATAAGGAATTCGGATATGGTAATTGTTCATTGCAAGGAATCTCAAGTCACTGCATGTTATTTTGCATTAACAATGTGATTAGAAGAGGGGAAGTTTGGTAGTAGGATAAAATCGTTTTGGTGCCATGCCATTTTCCACTCTACGTGATAACATGTTCATTTACAGGCACAAAATGTAGCCTACCTTTGAATTCTGCTGTCCCAACCGCACCCTTTGGTATCAAAGGTGTAGGAATATTTTATCATCTCTAAGATCCATATTTCTTTTACAAGTTCTTATTTCATTTCTTGCCCCTTGAAATCCAATGACCAGTTCCAACCAATGTCATTATCAACATTATTGATTGTGGTGCATGATCTGCCTCAATAGTATATACAAATGTACAAATAGGCAGGAGTAGGACCCTTGAGCCAAATGCACCATTGAATAAGATGGTGTTCAATCCATTGTAACTTTTATTCTGCATTCCTTTCTGCCATAAAATTACACTCCCTTGCTATTTGAACTATCTTTCTGTCCCTTCCTTAAAAATATTCAAAGGCTCTGCTTCCACACCCTGTTGAGGAAGAGAGTTCCAAAGATTCACTGCAATTCCAGAGAAATAAATGTTGCCTCCCATCTGTCTTAAAAGGGCAACCAATTTGTATTTAAACTGTGACCCCTAGTTCTAGGCTCTACTACAAGAGGAAACATCTTGTCCTCATTTACCATGACATCCCTTGGAATCTTGTATGTTTCAATCAAGTCACTTGGCACACCCTAAACTGCAGTGGATACAAGCCCAACCTGTCCAGCTTTTCCTCACAAGACAACCCAGTCATTGCAGGTAGTGGTCCAGTAAACCTCCAATGCATTAATATACCTCCCTAAATATTGAGACCAATCTTGTATTCTGTACTCCAGATGTGGTATTGCCAATGTCCTATACAATTGAAGCATATCTTCTCTACTAAATTCCTCTGCCAATTCCAATCCATGCCAATGTGTTACCTCCTATACCATGAACAATGCCCCACAATGTCCTCTGTTGCAACACCTTTTCAAATGCCTTCTGAAATCTGAATATAGTACATCATCAGCTCCCCTCTATCCACAGGATATGTTGTCTTTTCAAAGAACTCCAAAACTTGTGCAAACGAGATTTCCTTTTAACAAAAACCATGTTAACTTTGCCTCATTACCAAGAACTTTTATTAGTGCTTTGCTATAAATAAAAGCTTTTAGCATTTCCCCTTTTTAAAAAAATGTTAAGCTGACTGACCTGTAGTTTCCTGCTTTCTATGTCCTTTTTGGCTAAAGGAGTAACATATGATGTTTTCCAATATAATGAAACCTTCTTCGAAGAATTTTGGAAAATTAACACCAACACATTGATTATCTTACTATCCACTTTTAAGACTCCAGACTGAAATCCATCATGAACTGTCCATTTGTCAGCCCATGGCTTCAAAAATTTGGTCTGTATACTTTCCTAGTGATTGTTATTTTCTGGATTTTAGATATTTATTAGCTATTTAGATATTTATTTATTAGTCATATGTACATTGAAACACAGTGAAATGCATCTTTTTGCGTTACTGAGAATGTGCTGGGGCAGCTTGCAAGTGTTGCCACTCTTTCAGCGCCAACATAACATTCCCACAGCTCCTAAACTGTTCGTCTTTGGAATGTGGGAGGAAACCATAGCACCCGAGGGAAACCCACGCAGACACGGGAAGAATGTGCAAACCCCTTACAGACAACGGCGGAATTGAACCTGGGTTGCTGGTGCTGTAATAGCGTTACACTAACCGCTATACTACCGTGCCGCCATCCTTTCCAATTCCTGGTTTCCAGCTTTTCAAAGATTTTTGCTGCCAAAGCCAATCACTCCATCTCAATCAATTCCCGCTTTACAGTTATCCACACATGATTCTGCTGTGGCGAGCAAAACCATAACAATGGGAAGCATTTAAAGTAGGGTTGTTTCAGCTACAGTTTAGGTCTGTTCCCATGAAGGAGAAAGGTAGTGATTATGACCCTGGCCATAATCATACAAACATCTATAAATTCAGGGGTAGTGCCAAGGTCTTGTTAAGAGACATTTATTCAGGCACTTAAATAGGCAAGGCATAGAAAGATAGAGACCTAATGCGAGGAAATGGGATTAGTGTAGATGGGCAGAGAGATCGGTGTGGACGTGGTGGGCCATTTTCTGTGTTTCAATGTTGTGCAGCTCTGTGACTTTGACTGGAAAATTGTAAATGTTACACAATGTTCAAAAGAGGGTGTTGGGACAAACCCAGCCATCACAAAGTAGTTAGTTTAGTTGCAGGGACAGAATTAGCATTTACTGGTATAAGTGTAGATTGATAAGAGAGAGACGGCACAGCTTTATTAAAGACAAATGGCATCTAACTTGCTTCATAGAGGTTTTGATGAAGTAACAGTGAAAGTTGATGAGAGAAATGATGTTAATGTGTATATGGACTCCGAAAAGGCATTTGATAAGGAGTCATAATATAGGCTTGACATTGAGATTGAAGTTCATGAATAGAAAATTGGTAAAAAGAAAATAAGAGGAAACAGATAAGCAATAAGTAATTTTTGGAGTGGAGCAAAGTGTTCAGTGTAGTTTTAATTCAGTGGAGTTTTACAGAGTTCATTATGAGGATTATTGCTTTTTCGAAGTGCGATGATTACATGTGCAGGGTACGTTTTACAAATTTGTAGATACCAGCTTCTACTCTCAAATTTTCTAGTAACCTCCATTACTATGAAGTTCACCCTTAGTTTATTGTCTTCTGTTTTAAAAAAAAGTGATTGCAAATTACAAAGATCACCTGGTTCAACTAAACCTCCTGCCTCAACTCATTTACTGCTAAAACTCTCAAGCGCCTTTTTGATGATTCCAGACTGCAGTCCATGGTCAACATCGGTTTGTAAGACAAACTTTTGTACCTCTGTACCTCAGTACAAGTGACAATAATAAACCAATACCAACACCAACATCCCCTTCTCCTCTTTTATCCTATACAACGATTTGACTGTAGATCCCTACTTGCATTTATTGATAGCCTGGTCTTTAGAAGCGAGTCCACTCAATTCTCTAGTACTTTTACCAGTTATTTTAAATATATGATCTTTGATTATCAGTACACCCGCTGAAAGGAATGGTTGCATTCTAATTGTATCTATTAGTGCCCACTTTTGTTGTGCACCAAAGCAATTTTCCACAATTTAGATCTAGCAATCATTTTTGTTTTTCCAGCATCAACCATGTTTGCAAAAATATCATTATTTGTGCATCTCAGGTATCCTGCCTTGTTGGCATAAATTGGAGCTTTTGGGTGCAACCAATGACATTTGTTAAACCCTCCCAGTGTAACTGGTGTAATCTTGTGACATTTGTGTCTTAAAGGGACACACCAATGACATTGGGATACCAAGCTGTTCAAACACTTTCCAAAGTTCAGAGTGTGTTTAAACAAACAGGAAGTTTTTTTTGTATTTAGCTGCTGAGATATGAATTCAGTAACTGCTTCAGTGGTGACACCACTTGGAGGTGTCAATGTGGCAAGAACTGGCTATGCATGGTCAGTTGAGGACCACAGGGCAGGTGGCATAGACATTTGATACTCTCAAAATTTCAGGACACGACATCCTCCCTGGACCTCTCTGATGAACAATGTATTCATCACAAAGAATTGTGAAATATTTCAAGATCTTTAGCCATTCATTCTTACCTGGTCCACTCTATCTCTCTGGAGAGGTCAAGGCAACCTTGACTCTCAACTTCCTTGCTACAAGATCATTCAAAGTGGCTTCAGTAGGTCTTTGGAATTTCTCCCAATTTGCAGCATCACAGCATCAGAAAGATCATCTAGTCACTTGTGCAGAGATGAGTTTGTATACCATGATTTCACTGATGACCAGGAGCAGAACTGGGTACTGAAATTTATCAGCAATGTAGATTCCTGACAAGGACTGGCATACATTGACTGCAGTCTTTAATGGTTCATATTAATTAGCCAGGCCTTTTCATCAATATGAAAGGTTTCTATTTCCTTACATAATTCTTACAACATAGAAGGAGACCATACTGCCCATTGAGGCTATTTCAGCTCCCAGCAGAATCCCACCAATCCCATTACCCCTCCTCTTATTCCCTGGAATTTATTCTCTCTCAGTGTTCACTAACTTCCCTTTTTGAAAACGTCTCTGCTTTTTCAACTCCTGCAATATTGAGGTGATACTGAATCATCAGAAGAGTTTCCTCAGACAAATACCATGTTTCCAGGAAGCATATACAATACATTCATCCTCATTTATCAAACTGCCAGACAACTTTTGCAGCCAATAGTGCCATGGATCCTGAATGACAAGGGCTACCCTGAGTTAACCACCCACCAGAATCATGATAGAAAACCCCATTGGTCTCCCAAAAATGAGATTGCAGTGTCTGTCCATGGTATATGGTGTATGCCTGGCATGTGCAGTGATTTCATAACTATAGAACCATACAGCACAAAACAGGCCCTTCGACCCACCATGTTGTGCCGTCCATCAAACCACCCTCACACTATCTAACCCTTTTCTCCTGCATATCTCTCTATCTCACATTCCTCCATATGCCTATCCAACAAACTCTTGAACCTGTCCAATATATCTGCCTCCACCACCACCCCAGGCAGTGCATTCCATGCACCAACCACTCTCTGGGTGAAAAATCTCCCCTGAACCTCCCACCCATAACCTTAAAGCCATGCCCTCTTGTCCTGAGCATGGGTGCCCTGGAAAGGAGGCACTGACTGTCTACCCTATCTATTCCTCTCAATATTTTATATACCTCTATCATGTCTCCCCTCATCCTCCTTTCCAGTGAATAAAGCCCTAGCACCTTAAGCCTCTCCTCATATTCCATACGCTCTAATCCAGGCAGCATCCTGGTAGATCTCCTCTGCACCCTCTCCAACGCCTCCACATCCTTCCTATAATGCGGCAACCAGAACTGAACACAGTACTCTAAGTGTGGTCTAACTAGAGTTTTGTAAAGCTGCATCATCACTTCGTGGCTCTTAAACTCAATCCCACGACTTATGAAAGCTAACGTCCCATAGGCCTTCTTAACTGCTCTATCCACCTGTGAGGCAACTTTCAGTGATCTGTGTATATGGACCCCCAGATCCCTCTGCTCCTCCACACTACCCAGAATCCTGCCATTAACCTTGTACTCTGCCTTGGAGTTTGTCCTTCCAAAATGTACTTCCTCACACTTCTCCGGATTGAACTCCATCTGCCACTTGTCAGCCCAGCTCTGCATCCTCCCAAATCCCTCTGCAATCTTCAACAGTCTTCCACACTATCCACAACACCACTGATCTTTGTGTCATCTGCAAACTTACTAACCCAGCCTTCCACCCCTCGTCTAAGTCATCTATAAATATTACAAAAAGTAGAGGTTCCAGAACCGATCCCTGCAGAACACCACTAGTCACTGCCCTCCAATCCGAGGGCACTCCTTCCACTACAACCCTCTGCTTTCTACAGGCAAGCCAATTCCTAATCCACACAGCCAAGCTTCCCTGGATCCCTTGGCCTCTGACCTTCTGAAGAAGCCTACCATGAGGAACCTTATCAAACGCCTTACTAAAATCCATATAGACCACATCCACCACACTACCCTCATCAATCTTCCTTGTCACCTCCTCAAAGAACTCTAACAGGCTTGTGAGGCAAGATCGTCCCTTCACAAAGCCATGCTGGCTGTCCCTAATCAGTCCATGATTCTCTAGGTGTTCATAGATCCTATCTCTTAGAATCCTTTCTAACAGCTTACCCACCACAGACGTGAGACTCACCGGTCTGTAATTCCCTGGACTATCCCTACTACCTTTTTTGAACAAGGGGACAGCATTCGCCACCCTCCAGTCCTCTGGCACCATCCCCGTGGACAACAAAGACTCAAAGATCCTTACCAGCAGTTCAACAATCTCCTCCCTCGCCTCTCGAAGCAGCCTGGGGAAAATCCCGTCAGGCCCTGGAGATTTATCTGTCTTGATATTATTTAACAACTTCAACACATCCTCTCTCTTGATATCTACAACCTCGAGAACATTACCCTTACTAGCACTCCCTTCCGCGTCATCAAGACCCCTCTCCTTGGTGAATACCGAAGAGAAGTATTCATTGAGAACTTCTCCCACTTCCGCCGCCTCCAGGCACATTCTCCCACCTTTGTCTTTAATTGGACCTACCTTTACCCTAGCCATCCTCCTACCCTTCACGTACGTGAAAAAGGCCTTGGGATTTTCCTTAACCCTACTAGCCAACGCCTTTTCATGTCCCCTTTCTTAAGTTCCTTCCTCGCTACTCTATATTCCTCACGGGCTCTGTCTGAACCTTGCTGCTTATACCTTATGTATGCTACCTTCTTCTCCCTAACTAATCGTTCCACCTTTCTCGTCATTGTGATTTATGCTGAATAGCATAGCAATTCAAAGACAACTGTCAGGAAGAGGAACATGCAGACCTAAAGCCTGGGGAACATGAAATGCAGGCTAAACTACAGTAGGAGAAAGAACAACATGAAGACAGTGAAGGCAACCAAAGAGGTCCCAGTGGAAAACCGTCAGCCTGAGGACGTTAACTGCACAGACAATAAGGGAAGCTCCAATGGGGAGAGTCTCTTCTTTTCTCAATTTGTAATTTGCTAATTTATAGCCCCCAACCCAGAAAAAGTGATCTTCTCCACAACCTAAATGTTAATGCCAACATACTTCACCAGTAATTAGCAAAGGGAGCCTAGATTACACATCTGCTTTGCAAGACCAAATGCACTGATTGCAATACCTGAATAAATCAATTTTTAGTGCATCTACTGAGGTGACTGGTTTTCGGTAGTCTGTAGCTCACTCTGATATACTTTGTGAGGACAAAATAAAAATAATCTGTATTACTCAAATGAGTGGAAACTCACATCTGGAGAAGGAAGTTGGAACCACCTCTTGCCAGGCTTTCCTATTGTGGGCCTGCCAGGTTTCTTGGCTGCCAAGCACACAGGACTTCTCTATCAGCATTCATCATACTGATGAGAATGCCAGATCTCTTCATCTCCCACTCCAGTCATCCAGTTGCCCTCTCTCTCCATGACTGACATAGTGTGTGTTACTGGTATGTAACTGTAATGGGATATTTGCTTTCATTGCTAACACTGCTCTCAGACTGATGGTCAGCAAGATGTCAGGGGCTGTGCTAAATTGAGTGTGGTCCAAAAAAGTGAAATCCAGTTTCTTCCTCCTTACTCTTTTGAAACACCTCATAAATTTTGAATATCTATATTTGGCCTCATCTTAATTGCTTCTACTTTAAGGAAAACAATTCCTACTTCCCTAAGCTCTCTACTTAAATGAAATCTTATCCTGCTGCTAAACCTTCTCTGTACCCACCCAAATCCTAGACATCCTGCCTAGGGTATGCCTAGAATTGTATACTACCCGAGGTCTAACCAGAATTTGCTAAAGCTTTAGCACAGGATTAAAACAGCTTTCTTGTTGTATGTGCTGCCTCAGTTTATGAAGCCAAGGATCCCTTACACTTTCCTATCAACTTTCCCAGCCACCTTCAAAGATTTGTGAAAATACCTGGGTTTTTGTTCAGCATAATATTGCATTACCTATCCATGTTTTTTTCCAGACTGCATCATTTCATTAAATTGCATCTGCCATATATCTGTTCATTATATCAGAATGTTAATGTCCTCTTGAAGTCTGCTGTCATTCAGCTCATTATTTGTCTTCACCAGATTATGTACCCTGGACCCAAATCCATATGTATGTTAGCTCTTTCTCATCACACTGTGCGATAATTTCAGTTATTAGATATCTAGTCATAGATAATTGAGAGTTCTGATTTTGGAAGCCTTGTAGCCTTGTTTCTGGATATTTGTTGGGAACTCTCCTATAATCTGCAGATCTAGTGGGAAATCAGGATGCCATCTTCCACTTAGATCCTTGCATCTGGAACCAAAAATAAACAGCTGGAAGAGCTCAGCTGGTCAAGCAACATCTGTGGAGACAAAAGGGATGTGTTGATATTTCGGGTTGAGACCCTGTATTAGCTCTGGGGTGGGGGGGGGGGGGGGGGGTGGGCAGGGGCGAGGAGGAGGAAAGATGGCCAGTATAAAGAGTAGGGGAGGAGTGGAACAGGAGGTAATAGGTGGAATCAGATGTGTGGGGGGGGAGGGGGTGCGGTGAGGGGATTGTGGTGGATAGATGGAGCCAGCAGGAGGTGCTGGGAGGGAAGGTATGGAAAAGTTAAACAAAAGGACAGAGAACCTGGGAGGACTGGTGGGGGTGGGAAAGGAACACAGAAGTTGTAGGTTACCTGAAACTGCAGAATTCAATGTTCATACCATTGGTTTGTAAGCTATCCAAGCAGAATAAGCACTGTTCTTCAAGTTTGCATTTGGCCTCACTGGCAGTGGAGAAGGGCAAAGACAGGCAGGTCAGTGTGGAAATGGGATGGGAGTTGAAATGACATTGAGCTGGAAGTTCAAGATGGTTGTTGGAGACATAACACAGTGGTTCTGCAAAATGGTCACCTAGTCTACACTTGGTCTCGCGAACACCAAATGCAATAGACCAGATTGGAGGAGATGCACGTGAATTTCTACTTCACTTGGAAGAGCTGTTTAGGTCCCTGGATGGTGGTGAGGAAGAAATTGAAAGGACTAGTATAACACCTCCTACAGTTGCATAGGAAAGTGCCAAGGGACTGAAAAAGGTGGGTGGGAAGTGATGAGTGACCAGGGAGGCATGGAGAGAGTGATCCCTGCAGAAAGCAGGAAGGGGTATGAGAGGGGAGGATGTGACTGGTGAATGTTTAATGAGACACTTGATGAATGAAACAATACAGTTTTTGATGATGCCTATATTGGCTTTGCCCCAGAATGCTTTTTACTTTTAAAAAAAAACCTCCCCAAGACAGGTCCTAGTTATCCAAGAATCTGAATCCCTTCCTCCTGCTTTTTATGCTCCCACTCCTCTGTTCATAGTTGGTTCTCGTTCCTGGCCTCACATTTCTGGAGTCAGTCTTTCTACTGACAGTCATTGGCTTTCACTTAGCTCCCTCTGAATCTGTGCTTTATACTCACACTCAGATCCTGGAGCAGCTTTTCATGCTCTTGGTTTTGCTGAGCTTCTGCGTCTTGATTTTTTTTCAACTATACCTTTTGTTACCTTCCAGATGTTGTTCGCATCCATTACTTGGTTACAGAGCTCCCTCCATCATGCCTGTTCTCCCTGTCCCAGACAAAGCAGTGCTTTCTTGTAGTTATTTCTTCTCCATTATTCCCCCTAGTGTCTGCAGCCAAGCACTTCACGTCTCGGTCCAACATTTCCTGAAAGAAATGACTATCCTAAACCAATACTAATTTTCTTTTTTTATATATCTATGCAATCTCAGAACATTTTGCTTGAAATGTAGTAGTGTTGGTTCTTTGCACTTAATTCTTCTTTAATAAATTCTCTCACAAAGCAATCCATGGATCATTTTCACCTAGATCTTCAATCAATTCACATTGTGTAATGCAGTAAAACTTCAATAATCCGGCACACAATTGTTCAAAGACCCTGATAGTCCAGCATCTGGCTCGGTCATTAGTTTAAATGTGACCCAGCATCTGGGGTGCAAGCAGAGTGTGTGACCAGAGCCGGGAGTCCAGACTGCAGGCAAGCTGTATGGCTGGTTCTGGGTTTGGGTCCAGAACACAAGGGGTCAGGAAAACTGTTAGGTTTGTGGCTGGAGCTGCAATCTGGAGTGCTTGGACATTTCCTACTCCCTTTAAACTCACCAGTAAATTTATTATACTACTGTATAGCATGTAATAAAAGTATGCTTGGGAGTAACATCCAATAGTCTGGAAAATCTGCTAGTACAGCATGACCATAGTCCCAAGGGTGCTGGATTACCAGAGTTTTACTATAATTTGACTTGTTGGTGTTTAAGCCTTTTTAGTAGCTTTCTAAATAATGACATTTTCTGTCATACAAAAGCAACAACTCAATCAGTTTAGCATCCTATTTGACCACTAATAATAAACTTAGACACAACTTTAATTCAAGTTTGTAATCCCAAAGAATCCCACCATTTATTCTAATAAATATGGCATAAACTATTACAATTGCATTGCAAAAAAGAGTCCAGTAAAAAGATGATTATGTCCTACTTCTTTCAGATAGAATTATTATTTCAAATCAATTTCCAAAATAACAAAATTCCTCTCTCAAAACATCTATTTTATGAGGAGCACCTGAATGGAGGAAGATCAATATTGTCAGCTGTTGAAATTGTTATAATTTTCAGAACTTCATTAAAGAACAAATGATTTCAGAAAAGTCTCAAAATCTTGGAAAGACATGGGAAAATATTGATTGTACTACAGTGCTCAGAATTCAGAAGGGCATAGTGGAGATGCTGTTCTGCTGAACCAAAATCTAACTTGACAAGCAAATAAGATTCCAGGCACCTTGAAAATAATTTCCAGAGAATCTACCTGAGAAACCTAGGTAACTGGTAAGTTTACATAATAATCAGCATTTGAACAATCACTCATTACAGTAAAGTAAGAATAGCTTTGTATATAAATGCAACAAGCAAAATATGAAAGCAGCTTTTATGGCTTGTAACATACATACTGAAAATTCTTTGTGTAATAGTTCATCATAACACGTCACCTGATTTTGTAAGCTTCTGTCCAAGTGGCATCTGCTGCTATCAATCTCCAGCTCCAGAGTGTAAATATTGCCCACCTTTGTCTCTCTAGATAGGCAGATATTGGGCATGGCTGTTTTCAGTTGTGCCACCACCAGTGTCATCTTCACTGTTGAGTCTTTCAAACCAATTAATTGAAAGCTTATTTGATATATGATTTTGTTCATGTACCACTACATCAAAACCACATTTTCAATATTATAAAAAAAAGACTAAAACTATATAAAGAACTGACATTCAAGTAATCCTAAACTGACTAGAGAGAAATCACTGTCTATCTACAATTAATTGGATCCATCCATGCTCAAATATTGTTAAGTCACTGGCGTTTCAAATATGTAACTGTAAATGTAGATTAGTATCTACTGTTCATTAGGTACCTGTTTAACAATAAATCGGTCATGCTAGAAATTATTTCTAATTAAAGACAACCTCATCCTTACCATCCTCTATCTGAATCCATATTAATTAATGTAGAATAGGCAATTTTTGATCCTGTAATAAATCGATATTATTTGATAAGCAAAGGAAAAAGATTAATCACTTCTCATTTGAACAACTGGAGTGGATAACTCTAGGTTGTCAGGAATTAAAGTGTGCTAAAGGATTATGAAGTTAATGTTGTCAGGAATTGAGTCATAGCACAGAGGATAACGATCAACAATATTCAGGAACAATTAAATATATAAAATACCATTAAAAGCTTTAATTTTATACATTTTAGAATACACAAAATATTAGGAAACAGTTTAAAGTAATTAAATACATTTTAATCATTTAAATTAAGCTCAAAATGAACATTACCTTTTACAAGCTCTTCTCTCTCAAGCTGATATTTTTTCACTCCATTAAAATCAATGGGCCCAGTGGACTATGGGCAGATTGGAAGTCTAGGGAAATTTGTCCTCCACTGGACCCCTTGAGAGCATAGTTGTCCCATCAGTGGTGACCAGCTGTGCAGAATTTCAGGATGTCTGCCATCATTTGGGAATCCCACATTTCCATTCAGTTAGATGGGTAAAACCCAGCAGTTCCAAGTAAAACTGCCACCTTTTGGATGGAAGATCCAGTCCAACACACTCTTGTGATCCTAATTCTTGGTATACCTTAAGGCCACATTCCTTGCAGTTTTTAACTCTGTTTATTTCTTCTCTTCGTATTTTCCATGTCCCTCAAATTTGTTTACATTGGTTTGTCATGACTGTGTCTTGTTAGCTAACTTACAATAATTTCATTATTCTAAAATTAGCTTACATGATGATCAGTCATGAAATTGAGTATTATATAACTGAGATTTAGATAATGTCTGTCTCTGCTAGTTGATCAGTTAAAAAAATGACTTCAAGAGTCCTGTTCAATAAAAGGTGATTTTAACTGAACAGTGGATCTGGTCATACAAAATGAACAGATGGACTCATCTCAAACCAAATTCTGCCATCATTTGGGAATCCCACGTTTCCACTCGGTTAGATAGGTAAAATCCAACAGTTCCAAGTAGAATTAGGCCAGCATGGTAATCCAATGTATAATGGGCTGAAGTGCTGCTTTGTGCCTCAGATATTGTTGTGGTTTGTGAAAACGTCAAGCCGTCGTATTCAAAAAATTTTTTAAGTGTTCTTATTGCTAGTTCAGCGTTTTTTTTCAAGAAAGATTAAAATAGACTATAAAATATAAATAATACAGATCAACTTCCAGAAGATAAACTATTTTTTTAAAAAATAAACTAATTATCAAGTAAATAGCTCAGATTAATAAATACAACAATTCCTTTAGCGGTAGCAGAACTGATGATGAGTTGTAGCCACGTCTGTGGAAGATTGTGTCACTAGTATTCATGTAATGAAAACGGAAAACACTGGAAATACTCAATGTCAGACAGCACCTGTGGATGCTGTCTGACTTGCTGAGTGTTTTCAGCATTTTCTGTTTTTATTACATATTTCCAGCATTTGCATTTTTTGATTTTCAGTCAAATGATGAAGTTTAGCTCGGAGCTGTTAAGCAAAAATCTGAACTGAAGATATTCTGATGCATCAGGAAGGGTGAGAATTTCTTTCAGGAGGCAGTTTCACCACTTATGTTAAAAGTTTGAAATTAGTCAGTAGTCAAATACAGGGGTGTGACTGCGAATCATTAGGATCTAGTACGTAAGCTTTGTTTACTATAAAACCCAGTATTTTCATCAGCCAAAGAAAATAAAACACTTCATATGGTTTATTCCAGACCCCATTTATTTATTCTCTTTAAACAAGTCACTAAAACTATTCTATCACTGGTATACTAAGGATAATGTATTTATATTATGGGGGTATTTATGTATTACCCATTTGTTTCTGTGCTGGCCAGGCTCAGTGCTGCAGGGGTTCCAACTGTCCCAGACCCAAAGTTCTTCTTCTTCCTTTTTGACCAGAGTCTCCAGAGTTGTTGCTGCCAACGTACTCAATCTTTTTTCTTTTAAATGTTTTTATGCCAATCTTTCAAAATGTTGGGACTCCTCAAACCCCAACTGAGCCAATCAGCTACAGAGAAGCTTAGAGATGATTGTTCCTGACAGTTTTCCCACATAGGCCTCATACGTATTTCACTATTTTAACCTAGAATCCTGGTTATCTATTATAGTAACAACTAGCTCTTCAGCCCACTGTTGAGGTCTTGGATGCCATAGTAGATGTTTCAGAGTATATCCATTGTTTCTTATCTCATAAGCACCCATTGCCCACTCTCTTATTGTTTTCAATTTATTAGGCCTCTAAGACTTTTAAGGGCAAAGCCAGGAAACAGGTTGGAGTAGCCTCAGCCATTTAGCTTGTTCAATAAGTACAAGGTAGTTACCAGCCATAAACAATCTGTTGGAGGAACTTAGCGGGTTGAGCAGCATCTCGGAGGGTTGGGGGGAAGAAACTGTCGATATTTCAGGTCAAAACCCTACCTCAGGACTAAGAGTGGAGGGAAGATAGCCAGTATTAAAGAGGAGAAGGGAGTGGTGGGACAGGGGCCAGGTGATTGGTGGATTGAGGAGGGGTGAAGGATGTCAGGCAGATCAAGCCAAATGGAAAGGGGGAGGGTTGGAGTTGGGAGACAGAGGCAGGTGGATGATAGATGGAGGCAGACAATAAAAGAGAGGCAAACGGAGCCAGATGGGAGGAGGGAAAGGTGAAGGTGGAGACAGCTAGAGAGTGATAAGCAGGAACACAAAGACAACTAGTGCTGGAATCTGATGAGTAAGGAAGGTGATAATGATAACCATTAGGTGAAGGGCAGATGGAGATGAGCTGTGTGTGAACTGTGTGTGAACTGTGTGTGAAATGTGTAGGTAGCATATGGATGGAACTGGGAGGGGAGGGGGACGAAAATGTGTGATCTGGGGCTGGAGGGAAGTTATGGGAAAGGGGACAAAAGTGGGAGGACTGGAGGTGGATCAGGAGGACAGGGTGGGGGGCGGGGGAGGAGCACACCAGAGGTGAGGGTTACTTGAAATTGTAAAATTCTGTGTCTATACCATGGGGTTGTAGACTATTCAGGCCAAATATGAGGTGTTGCTCCTCCAGTTTGTATTGGGCCTCAACCTGGCAGTGGAGAAGGCCGAGTATGGACAGGTCACTGTGGGAATGGGAAGGAGAATTGAAATGACATGCAACTGGGAGCTCGGGATGACCATTGCGTACAGAGTGCAGGCCTGCTGCAAATCAATTGCCAAATCCGCATTTGGTCTTGTCAATGTAGAGGAGGCCACAAAGGGAGCACAGAATGCAGTAACGAGGTTGTAGGAGGTGCAAGTGAATCTTTGCCTCACCTGGAAGAGCTGTTTAGGACTCTGGATGGTGGTGAAAGAGGAGATGTAAGGACAAGCGTTGCACCTCCTGCAATTGCAGGAGAAAGTGCCAGGGATAAGGGAGTGGTAAGTGGGGAGAGATGAGCAGACCAGGGAATGGTCCTGTGGAATCTCTTTGTCTCTGAAATAATTACTACTTGTATGGATTTCCCTGCAAAGATTGCAGGGAAAATTAACAAACAGTAAATGACAGGACCTATACAGTAAATGGCAGGACCCTTTGGAACATTGATGTACAGAAAGATCCTGGGGTGCAAGTCCATAGCTCCCTGAAAGTGGCAACACAAATGGATAGGATGGTAAAGAAAGGCATACGGCATACTTGCCTTCGTCGGTCAGGATGTTAAGTATAAACGTCAGGAAGTCATGCTGCAGTTGTATAAAACTTTGATTTGGCCACATTTGGAGTATTGTGTGCAGCTATGGTTGCCGGATTACAGAAGGCTTTAAAAAGGGTGCTGAAGAGATTCGCCAGGATGTTGCCTAGATTAGAGATTAGCCATAAGGAGAGGTTGGACAAATGTGGATTGTTTTCCCTGGAATGTTGGAGGCTGAGGGGCAACCTGATCAAAGTATATAAAATTATGAGAGGCATAGAAAGGGTTTATAGTCAGAGTCTTTCTCTCAATATGGAAATGTCAAATACTAGAGGGCATGGCTTTAGGTGAGAGGTGGAAAGTTTAAAGGAGAGGCATTTTCACAGAATCATAGAAAGTACAGCACAATGCAAGCCCTTCGGCCCACAATGTTGTGCCGACCTTTAAACCTCGCCTAAGACTATCTAACCCCTTCCCCCCATATATCTCTCTATTTTAAATTCCTCCATATGTTTATCTAGCAATCTCTTGAATTTGACCAATGTATCTGCCTCCACCACTGCCCCAGGCAGCGCATTCCATGCCCCAACCACTCTCTGGGTAAAAAACCTCCCTCAGATATCTCCCTTGAACTTCCCACCCATTACTTTAAAGCCATGCCCTCTTGTATTGAGCATTGGTGCCCTGGGAAAGAGGCGCTGGCTGTCTGCTCTATCTATTCCTCTTAATATTTTGTATACCTATATCATGTCTCCCCTCATCCTCCTCCTCTCCAAAGAATAAAGCCCTAGCTCCCTTAGTCTTCCCTCATAATGCATACTCTCTAAACCAGGCAGCATCCTAGTAAACCTCTGCACCCTTTCCAATGCTTCCACATCCTTCCTATAATGAGGCAACCAGAACTGGACACACTACTTTAAGTGTGGCCTAACCAGAGTTTTGTAAAGCAGCATCATTACCTCGCGGCTCTTCAACTCGATCCCATGACTTATGAATGCTAACATCCCATAAGCTTTCTTAACTATCCTATCCACCTGTGAGGCAACTTTCAGTGATCTGTGGATATGAACGCCCAGATCCCTCTGCTCCTCCACACTCCCCAGAATCTTGCCATTAACTTTGTACTCCACCTTGGAGTTTGTCCTTCCCAAGTGTACCATCTCACACTTCTCCAGATTGAACTCCATCTGCCACTTCTCAGCCCAGCTCTGCATCCTATCAATATCCCTCTGCAATCTTCGACGGTCCGCCACACGATCCACAACACCACCAACCTTTGTGTCATCTGCAAACTTGCCGACCCACCCTTCTACCCCCTCATCCAAGTCATTAATAAATATCACAAAAAGTAGAGGTCCCAGATCCGATCCTTGCGGGACACCGCTAGTCACAGCCCTCCAGTCTGAATGCACTCCCTCCATCACAACCCTATGCTTTCTACAAGCAAGCCAATTCTGAATCCACATGGCCAAGCCTCCCTGGATCCCATGCCCTCTGATCTTCTGAAGAAATTTACTATGTGGAACCTTGTCAAATGCCTTACTAAAATCTATGTAGACCACATCTACTGCACTACCCTCATCAATCTTCCTGGTCACCTCCTCAAAGAACCCTATCAGGCTTGTGAGACATGATCTGCCCTTCATAAAGCCATGCTGGTTGTCCCTGATCAGACCATGATTCTCTAAATGTCCATAGATCCTATCTCTAAGAATCTTTGCCAACAGCTTGCCCACCACAGATGTAAGGCTCACTGGTCTATAATTCCCTGGACTATCCTTCCTTCCTTTTTTGAATAAGGGGACATCATTTGCCACCCTCCAATCCTCCAGTACCATTCCCATGGCGTGGACAACGAGGACTCAAAGATCCTAGCCAACGGTTCAGCAATCTCCTCCCTCACCTCGCGGAGCAGCCTGGGGAATATTCCGTCAGGCCCCGGGGACTTATCTGTCCTAATATTTTCTAACAGCTTCAACACATCCTCCCTCTTGATATCTACGTGCTCCAGAACATTAGCCTTACCAACACTGTCCTCAGCGTCATCAAGGCCCCTCTCCTTGGTGAATACTGAAGAGAAGTATTCATTGAGGACCTCACCCACTTACACAGCTTCCAGGCACATCTTCCCGCCTTTGTCTCTAATCGGTCTTACCTTCACTCTTGTCATCCTTCTGCAAAGCCTTGGGATTTTCCTTACCCCTACACACTTTTTCATGTCCCCTGCTTGCCCTCCTCAGCTCCTTCTTAAGTTCCTTCCTTGCTACCCTATATTCCTCAAGAGACCAATCTGATCCTTGCTTCCTAAACCTTATGTATGCTGCTTTCTTCTTCCTAACTAGTTGTTCCACCTCTCTTGTCAACCATGGTTCCTTTACCCTGCCATTCCTTCTCTGCCTCACTGGGACAAATTTATCCCTAACATCCTGCAAGAGATCCCTGAACAACAACCACATCTCCATAGTACATTTCCCTTCAAAACTGTCATCCCAATTCACACTCGCAAGTTCTAGCTTTATAGCCTCATAATTTGCCCTTCCCCAATTAAATATCTTCCTGTCCTCTTTGCTCCTATCCTTGTCCATGACAATGCTAAAGGTTATGGAGCGGTGGTCACTGTCCCCCAAATGCTCACCCACCGAGAGATCTGTCACCTGACTCGCTTCATTACCTAATACTAGATCTAATATGGCATTCCCTCTAGTCGGCCTGTCAACATACTGTGACAGGAATCCATCCTGAACACACTTTACAAACTCTGCCCCGTCTAAACCTTCGGTACTAAGCAGGTGCCAATCAATATTTGGGAAGTTGAAGTCTCCCATGATAACAACCCTGTTATTCTTGCACCTTTCCAAAATCTGCCTCCCAATCTGCTCCTCAGTATCCTTGCTGCTACCCGGTGGGGTGCTATAGAATACTCCCAGTAGAGTAACTGCTCCTTTCTTGTTCCTAATTTTCCACCTATACTGACTCTAGAGAGGATCCTTCTACATTATCCACCCTTTCTGCAGCTGTAATAGTATCCCTGACCAGTAACGCCACCCCCCACTCCTCTTCTACCCCCCCCCGCCCCCATCCCTTTTAAAACATTGAAATCCAGGAATATTCAGAATCCATTCCTGCCCTGGTGACAGCCAAAGTCTCTGCAAGAGCCACAATACCATAGTTCCACATATTTATCCAAGCTCTTAGTTTATCACCCTTATTCCTGATACTTCTTGCATTTAAGTAAATGCACTTTAGCCCATCCACCTTTCTACTTTTATACCCTATAGTCTGCTTCTCCTTCCTCAAAGCCTCTCTATATGTTAGATCTGACTTTATTTCTTCCACTAACCTACCCCTCCGGTTCCCATCCTCCTCGCAAACTAGTTTAACCCTCCCAAACCACAGTAGCAAACCTGCCTGCAAGGATATCGGTCCCCCTTGAGTTTAGGTGTAACCCATCCATTCTGTACGGGTCCCACATTCCCCAGAAGCGATCCCAATGATCCAAAAATCTAAAACTTTGCCCCCTGCACCAACTCCTCAGCCACACATTCATCTGCCATCTCCTCCTATTCTTACCTTCACTATCACGTGGCACTGGCAGCAATCCTGAGATTGCTACCCTTGAGGTCCTGTTCTTCAGCCTTCTGCCTAGCTCCCTAAACTCACTCTGCAGGACCTCATCCCTCTTTCTACCTATGTCATTGGTACCAACATGCAACGCGACTTCTGTCAGCTTTCCCTCCCGCTCAAGAATGCTGTGGACTCTATCAGAGACATCCCGGACCCTGGAACCTGGGAGGCAACATACCATCTTGGATTCTCGCTCACATCCACAGAACCTCCTGTCTGTTCCCCTGACTATTGACTCCCTATCACTAATGCCCTCCTCTTCTCCTCCCTTCCCTTCTGAGCAGCAGGACCAGTCCCAGTGCCAGAGACCTGGCTTCTGCTGCTTGATCCCTGTAGGTCATCCCCCTCAACAACATCCAAAGCGGAATACCTGTTATTGAGGGGAACAGCCTCCGGGGTCCTCTGCACTGTCTGCCTGTTCTCCTTCTCCTCTCCCCTGACAGTCACCCATCTCTCTGCCTCTTGGACCCTAGAAGTACCTGCTGTAAGGGGGGGGTGACTGCCTCCCAATGCACAGCATCTACATATCTCTCTCCAGCCCCATGCACTTAATGCAGATGTGGTCACTGTGCACCACAACAGGATCCACTAGCTCCCACATCATGCAGCTGCAGCACATCGCCATGCTCTCCATCTGAACTAGGTTTTTTTCCCTTGCTAGCTGTAGTCTACTTAAAAATTTATAATAATAACAGTAAGCCTTACCCTTACTTACAAGCTACTCACCAGTGTTGTTGCAGATGGCCTCCGCCTCAATGCCGAAGAGAATAATAGATAAGTGGATGTCGCCTCACCCGTTACCGCCTAAGCCCGTTGCTCCAAAGCCCAATCTCTCTGCTCCCTCTCACTCCGCTGCCCGCTCCGATGCTGCCTGCTGGTTATGGTGATCTTCATTTTAAACTGTTCTTGTGTTACCTGCTTATGTCACGCACCTGCACAGTCTTGCCCCACAATTCCCAATTAGAGAGAAAAGAACACTTAGCTGCTTTGAAGTCCGAAGTTCGTTGAAACGACCAGAGAACGAAACCGCCAATGTTGTTTTTTTCGCTTTTTAAACCGCTCACACGCGCTATCTGCTTACATCACACAAAGAGTTTTTTACACAGAAATTGGTAGGTGCCTGGAGCATGCTGCCGAGGAAGTTGTGGAAGTAGATACGATACCAACATTTCAGAGGCATTTAGCAGGCAAATGAACAAGCAGGGAATGGATGGGTATAGACCATGTGCAGGCAAATGGAATTAGTTTAAATTGACTTCATGGCTGACACAGTCATTGTGGGCCAAAGGGCCTGTGCCTTTGCTGACCTGTTCTATGTTCTATGAGGCTATTCAGTTGGGAGGAATTGAAGGAACGTAGGACAGAGAATGGTGAGAGGAATAGGTTCTCTGACTCTGCAGTATGATCAGGAACCCATTGCCTTGTGATAGGCTTAAAGATGTCTCCTCATCGTTGACAAAGAACTTGAAGTGGGAGGGAAGGAGCTTGGTCCACAAAGAAACCTGTGATGAAAATCGAACTAAGAATGGAAGAGTCTGAGGATCTGGGCACCAAATGAAAAAGTAGAACCTCAAGGATTTGAGTGCAGGAGTGGAGACATCGTGCTCAATTATTTAGAACACTGGTGAAATGACATCTGCAATTTATAACTCTTCAGTTTACAAGCATTCAGTTTATGAAACTTTCCTGTAATGGCTTTGACTGCTTGGGGTACATGTCTTTGATTTACGAAACATTTTTCACTATAACAACTAGTGCAACATTGGCTGCACATATGAATACACTGTACTGAAGTTTCCAAATACATTTCACCCAGCCTTTTGTTTTACAAAATTTCATTTAATGCATTGTTTCCCAGGATGGTTTCCCTTCAGTCAATAAAGGAATAGCTATTGTGTACAGTCTGGACTCCCTACCTAACAAGATATACATGATTTAAAAGTGCAGCGAAACTTCACCAAATTGATTCCTGGAATGGCAGGATTAAGCAGACTGGGCCTTTGCTCTCTTGAGTTTAGAAGAAAAGTGATCTCATTGAAAATTCTTATAGGGTTTGACAAGTAGATGCAAAGTCAATGTCTTCCCTAACTGGGGTGACTATAATTGGGGATTACAGCCTCAAAATACGGGTTTGGCCATTCAGAAATGAAAAGAAATTTCTCTACCCAGAGGGTAGTGATTTTTTTTTTCCATTCTCTACCCAAGAGGGTTGTGGAGGCTCCACTGCTACATATTTCAAGACAGATATTGACAAATTTTTAGATGTTAAGGGATGTTTCTGTATTCTGTCATCTAAACTATACAGAAATTAGAATGGGGATATTGGGTTCAGAGTTAAATATATGATCAAAAAGTGGAGATGGGTGTGAGGATTCACACAATGTGGATATCTAAACCTGTGGAATGAGCTCTAAACTAAAAAAGAGGCCAAGGCTGAGGTAAGATTTGGATGAGAGGAAACTGAATAAAAGAAATGTCATGGTAAAATCATACTGAAATGAGTGACGGGTAAGGACAAACAGATTATGTTAGGGTGGACAACAAATTCAGTAATAACAATGTGTCAGTAAAAAGGATCCAAGCAGAGAAAAATGGTAAAAGGTCAGACACAAAAATATTTTCTCAATGCAATTAGTATTCACAACAAGATTGTAGAATTAGTGACACGCATTGTGATAAATAAGTTTGAATTAGCAGCCCAGTGGATGAGTTCATAATATGTATTCAAGAAAATTTCCTAGAACAATAAAAAGTGGAATCAGCCAATGAACAGCTACTACTGTCAGGCAGGAGGCACAGAAGCCTGAAGTCCCACACCACCAGGTTCAGGAACAGCTATTTTCCTACAGCTATCAGGTTCTTGAACAGACCTGCACAACCCTAACTTGTCTCTGATTTTTGTTTTGCACAAAAGTCTTATTTCACAGTCTTTCTATTTTCTCTTCACTATATTCTATAATTTATGTTTTGTGTGTTGTCTGAACCTACGTGCCTGTGATGCTGCTGCAAGCAAGTTTTTCATTGTACCTGTACCTCACTATACTTGTGCACATGACTTGCTTGATTTTCGTTCCTGTTATAACAGGTTTAATTAATGCTATATTAAAGGATTCTCTAGGGATGAGTGAATAGGATTTCACAATGAGTTTAATAATGATATTTTTAAGTTCAACACTAAAACTTAAAGGTAATTACAGTGGCACGTGTAGACTTGGGTAAGGAGTGTTGAGAGATGTTGGTAGATGAACAACATGTGCTTGAAGAACTATTTGTAAATTTTCAACCAGATTATGGCCCATGACACAACAACCTAAAATTAAGAATAGTTTTTAGATTACAAATAGAGGCATATAACATGAAGAAGATTAGTAACCATGGGTATTGAGAGCAGATTTTTTTTGTGAGTAAAATCAAAGGATGACCAAAATGTTGATTTTTTAAAAAAAAATGAAAGTAAGCTTGCAATAATTTTTAAAAAGTCATTTCTACAAATATAATAAAAACTGTCATTGATTCTTAACCGCCAGACTGGTTAGGGGTAGTCAATGAATGCAGGAAGGGATGAGCAATAATAAATAATACCAGTAGTGTTATCATTAGTGTGTTGGAGAACCAGTAGAGCTTTCATGTGCAAGAGTATGTTATGAAGTCTCTCCTAAGAGAGGACATCATAGATATTAATAATATTTTGAGGCTGAGTATCCTGAACACTGAATATTTGTAGGAGGAACCTGATCTTTCATGCTTTTCCCTTCTAATGCTGGGACAAAAGTTACTTGAGGTTAGACTGATGATATCACAAACTCTTAAATTAGTTACATAACTGTACACTTGCTCAGGCAGGTGAATCTGCACCCTTCCTCACTTCTGAGAGGCTTAGAGTTGGATTTACATTTGGCAGAAAACCACTTGATCACTTTTAGAACTCCAGTACTTGCTTTGGCTTTGTATCTTTCCCATATCAGCAGAAGGTTAGGACTCTGGCTCTGAATTTCCAGAGAAAGAACTCAGAAGAGTAAAGCTGGTGTTAATTGGTTTTCATGGTTAAAGAACAAGAAAGCTAAAACTATTGGGCACTTTCTTTACAGTATGTTTGCTTGCTTTGCTGAGCATGAAATAGGAAATGAAATACAGGTGCAGCCATCAAGAAACCAGTATAAAGTCTGTTTTTGAGGGATTTCATAATACTCTTGCACATGAAAGCTCTAGTGATTCGCTAATAGACTGAAAATGACACAGCCGCTACTGTTTATTATACTGTAATAAGCACTGCTAAGCAGTACAGCAGATGGTGGCACATCAATAAGTCAGTATTGATTGGATAAATTTGCCTTAGGACAGCACCATTTTAAGTTGTTTTTAAAATTTCTGTTTCCATTTCAACCAAAAATGAAAGGGTTTGACTAAATTCTAAGAAATAATTAATTCCAAACAGCATTTTTTTTTATTTTTATATGCTCTCACATTAATGGCTTACAAATCTCTTGTATTTGTTCTATGGTTTGTGCTTTTACTTCTCAAGAACAATTCAACATAGACAATGTACTAATTTAAAGACCAGTCTTGTCTATATAAAAACAACCATAAATTTAATAAATTATACAAATATAATCTCTGCCTTGATATTCCTTAACCAATGACCGAATTGTTTTGTTACTTATTCAAAGTAGAAATGTTGAAATTATAACATGTCTGTAGACTAAAATTAAGGTCCTATTACAAGGATTTATAAGCCTTAGATGTACAGTCTCTGTGGAGCAGTCAGAACAAATTTTGTTTTGTAATTCTGGGTGGAGGTAAATTTGTTTATGCTACAAAATGATCAATATGTTTCATCAACTTAACAAAACAAAATTTAGAACTGTTTTTCTTAACCATTTTTGAGTAACAGTATCTCATTTTAAACTCATTCTTCTCAAAAGTATGTTTGGTTGCTTTGAGTCAAGATGAATTAAGTCATATTCTTTGTGCAGCAAGACCAAAATAAATCCTTAACATGGCAGATGCCCTAAATCCCTGGTAGCAGTTATTGCTGTGTACCCTTTTCTGAAGGTTTGGAGGCCTCCACCTAAGACTGTGTTTGCTGACCTTCCAATTCATCAGCCGTTGAGCCTGCAGTACCTACAGGATTCCAGACACCAACCCCTTCCCCCCCCCCCCCACTATCACTTTTTGCAGCACCAGTTGAGTTGCACACCTGGATTGTGAGAATTGTGAAAGGGCACCCATGCCTTCTCAAGTATCACACAGCTGCTGTAAGGTTTCCGCATTCTGCTCTAACAACCTGCTTGACCCCAGGATATTTTCGTATGCTTTGAATATAAAAGGGTCAATTTTTCTGGCCTTCCCCTGCCTCCCACCATTACCTGCTTAACTGGGGCACTGGAAACAAATTGTGTTGTTACTAGTGCTGTGAGTAGAAGGATTCCTGTTTAAGGCTAATTAAATGGACTAATGGAAATAGGGCCCTTGGCAGTACCTTCTGTCCATTGTGAGCATGGTAAAGTTAGTGTCAACTGCAGAGTTCGAGACCTGGGACCTTAGTCTCTCTCAATAGCCAAGAGTTCCTGACGAAGTGCAAACTTCTAAGCAGGACAAAGCAAAAAATTATATCCAAGTTCTACATCACCTACTCCCCGCCCAATGATCTCTAGAAAACTTCCTGAGTTCTCATGAACTCAAATGCCTCCAAGCTGTCGCCTCCAAGCTGTCATCTCCAGCTTCCCCAGCCTTCCTGACGTGCAACGTCTTCCCCAGCCTCCCATACCTTTCTGATCTCTCACCTCTTCCTCTGGTCCTTGTGAAATTCGCAGTTAGGGACAGTCATTTATAGCAAGAAAGGCCATGTGCTGAGATGGTTTTACCAAACCACCAGGAGCCAGTGCCCTGTCAGAAGAATGAGTTAATAGGCATACTGGCAAAAGCAATATACAGGTGATCCCTATATTGGTGGGGGGGGGGGGGGGTGGTTTGTGTTCCAAGTAAATGCTCGGTATTGTGATTTTCCATAACGCAAATCTACGTCATCTGCACATGCGTCAAAAGATGCAAGTTGAAAAAAATAAATGTTTTGTTTATTTACTGTTTTTCACATAAATTTCATAAGAGCAAATTTTTATTCAATATCCCAGATTTTTTGGTAGTAATTTGTGAATTCCATCAGGGCAAATTTCTGTTTCCCAAACTGCTGTAACATAGACTTGCCTGTACCCTCAAGGGCAGGTTACCAGTAGCTTGCTCATTGTAGGAAGATGTACCCTGTTAGATTATTTTCAGGATTAGTCAATTTCAGTTTAGTTATTTTTTTCATTGCTGCATCATTTCACCTTGTGAATTGTTTTTGAATGAAGAGTAAAGAGAAACAGAATATTCAATATGATACATTGTGCATGCTGATTGTACAAATAAAGTAGGGAAATGAGATCCTTGCAGACCTAGATACAATCTCTTCACAGACTAAAATATTATTTTTAAGTGAATCTGGTAACAATAATTAGTCTGAATTCTGAGCTGAGAATAAATTGATTTTACTATGTTTTTCTAATTGAATTAGATTTAATTATGGGGATCAAGGTAATCAATGAATTATCAGAAAGTGCTTAGTTTCAGTATTTGCCTTTTTCCATATCATGTTTTTCAAGTTTTTTGTTAAAGATGTTGGTGTTGCATGTGACAAATAAAGTTTATGAAATCTTAACTTTATGTAGTATTTTTTTCCGCTTTTACAGCAATACCTAGGTACATGTATTTGAACAGAAGTATGCACTAAAAGATGTAGGAAAAAATAAACTTTGATTTGTGCACACTGCTCACCTTGTGGTAATTCAGAGAACTGTAACTGGAGAGGAATATTTACTCAACAGCCATGTTGGAGTAACATAATCTGACTGAGCAATACGTCTAACATCGTCTTAATGTGAATTAGATAAGGAGAGAATTTGTACTGCTGTCTGTTAGGTTAGGGCAGACTAAGACCAAAGAAGAAATAACCAATCCTTTGCATGGTATAATCTGTTGAAAACAAGAAAGTCTCTTATGTAAATGTTTTGGTTAAATGTGCTTCAAAAGAAATCTTTTGATTGTGTAAAACTGAACTGTCAGTGAAATGTTTGAAATTGGCAGGATGCTAAATGCTGCTTTATTGAATAATGAGGTATGGTATGCTTGTTTTTTGATAAATGTTTCCACATATAGTGCATAGCTATTTTGAAAAAAAAAGAAAATAGTTATAGTGTCCGGGTAATATATTTAAGGAGTCATACATTAATGTGATGTATAAATTTTTGTTCAGTAGATTCATTTATGTTCTATGTTTGATGCCTGAAAAATGATTGTGTTTATTGCGTAAAAATGCAGAGGAATAGGTGCTGATGAAAGCTAAAGTGGTTGGAATGTGGTCCATCAGGATCCTGTGAGCTTGACAGCTACTGATCCTAAGGTACCTATAACCTTAGGGATAAACTGCTTATTAATCAGGGACTGTTAAGAGATCATGGTGATTGCAGATAATGTCATGAAGGTCTCTAAGGTCATCATTACCTGATCAGTTTTCATAGAAAGTGGGCTGTATCAACTTCATAGGTGGAAGTGATTGCTCTTTAAAAGCAGGGGAAAGCTTTTAATGGCAAATCTATGTTCCACTATCTATGGTAGAGTACTAAGACAAGGTTTTCATTTGACACAAACGAAAACTGTGCTTTGTTTCTTTTATACTGTTGCCAAAGCATGTTTGAGTTCCACTTCTAGAACCATTTCATTGGGTTGACTATTTGAATTATGGCATTCTAGTGTAGTTTGCAAGCCAAACTCTCATGGAGTATATTAATTAATGGCTGAAAAGGTTTTCACTAAGATATGCTATTCTACTTTTTTTCTCAGAATTGGATTTGTGTTTATAGGTTGCGTTGGTTCAACTGCTAATATTAAGAGAAGTTAAGTGTCTGCTCCATATTTCCCTTATAAATATTACCTAAAATCTCTAGCTACTGATTTCACATTATTTTTACATGACTTTTATTGAGAGTAATTTTTGTTAACCATTGACAGCTTTCAGATAGTGTTTTAAAGGATACATTTACAATGCACATATGGTTAAAAGCCAATTTAACTTGAAATAATAGCATTTGAAAAATCATAGTATAAAAATTTGTTTCAAGTTGAACACAATGCCGGTGTATCGTTATTGGAATAGTTCTGAGTAGCATGTCGGAACATTTTCATTTTGGAAAATAAACAATACAAAATAATTGTTTAAGGAGAAGGAAGCAGTTGAAGGCACTGATTCCTGAAATAAATGTCAGTATCTCTATGTAATTTTTTTTATATGTACATAAAATAGTCTGCGAGCTGAAGATTTTGCATTAATTATGCACATCTTGAGAAGCAACTGTCAGAGTAGATAAGATGGAAGAAATTTAAAAGCTCGGTTTGCCTGACAATGGATATGAGATGCAGGCATTGAAGCATGGTCGAGATATGACATCTTGACTTCTGCAGATTGCAAATTATTGATGTGACTTGCAAATTTATAGCAAACAAAATTGAGTATTTGTGTGTGTGTTGGGTTTCTTAATTTTGGCCTAATTACCAGGGACATGGTGCAGTTCAAAAGCTTTTCTCTGTTATGGATAGAGGTCACTGCATCATTAACATCGTCAATCTTGTAGAAGCTAATTTCAATAGGAGCTGATGTCATGACAGCCTTTTATTTTTCTAGCCAATCGGATATGAACAGTAGTGACAGATGGTCCCATAAATGGGAGTAAAAGGGTAAAGCAGCCAGCCAATTCTCTGGACTGGTTTGTTGTCTCCGGCAACTTAGATTCATTACTGCTTTATAATTTTATTTTGTGTAAATACTTCCACTTTTTTTGGGATCTTAACAAAGGAATTGAAATATCAAGAGTCTTCTGAAGATTTTAAGTTCAAAAAGATCTAATCCTTTGCAGTGAGAATGGTTATGGTAGGTACTAGGGCTTGGTATAATTTTATTTTGCTTGGAAATGTATCAAAATGGTTCATTTTAATGTGCGTGTTATTGTTTATGCAGTAATGAACATCTATTTGTAAGAAAACAGCCAAATCTAAAAATCTATTTAATACCAGGCTTGTGAGTAAGGGGACGAAAGTACCCTAAAATGGTTACAATGATTAAAGAATGTGATTTATGTGAGCACCCGTACAACTGCATATTGTATTTCAAAGAGTTTGCCATCGTGACCTCATCAGAGAGGAGGAGGCTTGTGTGCTGTTCTATGTAGTATATGTTGAATTGTTGTCACTTGATTATATGAATGTTGTAGAGAAAGCATGCCTGCTTCTATGTAACGCCCTTTTGGTTTTGATTCACTGAAGACCAGAAATCTCTTGCTAATCAAAAATGGAGTGGGGTGGTTTAAAAATGGTAGGTCTTTATAAGATGTGCTGTTTTCCTCGGTATCAGTAACATGTTCTTTGTTTATTATAATATTTGAAAACATAGGCCCTTTGTCTTAATAGAGTAATAACATTTAGCTTTTTAACCATATTTTTGAGATCTATGAACATCAAGCATGTATTCTATGTGACTATTTTAAGAGGTAAATAGAATTATTCATTTCTTTTCCATTCATAGTGTTCTGCAAGCTTTTTTCATCAGCTACTTGTTTTGATGGGTGTAATATAAATAAGATTAGATTGAACAGCTGAACTGAAAGTGATAGCTAGAAGGAAAAGCCTATGAAAGGTTGCCAGGGAAACAAGCTAAAGGAAGCTGAACTGAGAGCAGGTGGCAGTCATATGGGAATACCATGAAGCAAACAGTAGAAAGGCACTGTGATTGTCTCCTCCATTCTATGAGAGCCACAACTTTAATTGTTTCAAAAGGTGTTAATTATATTTCAGGCTGGAGGCTACCTCAGTTCAGGCTATTATTAGACATCTGTGCTTTAGAAGTAAATAATATATTTTGTTGGATTTTCTTTCTGTAGAAACCTACCTGTCAAAGGAGCAGAAATTATATGAGCCAATGAGTAAATTAAAATTTGGTATATAAAATCTAAACCAGTGAATCACTACACTGATGGTGGCTGCAATCATTACTTGAATCTTATACCAGACTATTGGTCTGCCAATATGGCCATTTGAATATGTTGAAGATTGTAATGTTTAGCCCAATTATAATGATTGAGCGAATGTGTCTTAGCAAAGATGAATTAATTAATTCTTGAGTTGAAGTCAAAAAGAATTATGCATTCAGTTTGCGGAATTGGAGAGAGCAAAGACGACTGACTGTAAGCCCCTGGTACTACTGTTCCCAATTTGAGCTAATGGAAATTAAGCAGAATAATACTTTGCATATACAAATTATAGAATGTGTTCATTTTATCCTTTTTGAATTAGGGTGCTAGTTTAAAAAAAACTAGTTTGCTGACCTGGAAAGATCATAGATAGTGCAAAATAATGTTAGATCATGAAAAATTTAATAAGGCCTCTGAGTTAGGAAACACATCGCACAACACATTTTAATTGTGCAGAATATCATCTGAAGATATAAGGTAAATGAAAGTGTGTTCCTAGTCACACATCTATGCAGCATATTGTAAGATATTTATTTCTATACCTGTTTAATATAATTTAAGTGTTTCTTTTTGTGTAACATGTTCTTGAAATATCTGAAATTCATCCTTTTCACACTAAACAATTCAACAATACATCTCTAATAAGATTCTCAATAAATAATTCTCAAGTCAGGAGAAATTTCAGTGTCATTTTAATTAAAGCAGTTTTGTAGCATATTAATTATTTTTCTAATTTAATGTATATATTACATAAATAAGAAATCTGTGAAGATTGATTTGCAATTGAAATGATTTAAATGTCAGTTAAATATAAAAGTCATTAAGGACAATTGGAAAAGTGCTAGTTGACTAAGCAAACATCAAAATCTTGCAGTGATTTTATTATTAAAAAGTTACTATTCATGAGTCTATTAAGTTTTATTTCAACATTTTCCCATGAATTTTAGTCCTCGTGCGTTTATGACAACAGATCAGTAACAGCTACAGAAATGTTTAACATGGTAATTAAAGGTGTAGCTTTCTGCATGAAAACATAGCAGCGTCTTTAAACAGAAATGAATTGTGTGATTCAGACCATAATTGATCCAAGAAATTACAAATATTTACAATTTATATCCGATAATGTCAAAAAAAGGTATAGTCTAGCAATCTTATTTTAACTAATGCGTGTGATAAGAAGTGCAAAACATAATATCTAGACAAAACAAATAAATTAAACAATTATAGCCTTTTGTCAGCTACTCAAACCAACCTTCAGCCTGCAGTTCCAGGTAATGCTGAACTTCACCTTTGTTACTAACAATATTTTGTTGATAGACTTATGAATTCAAATGGATTCTTAGACTTCTGTAATCTGTTTCTTTAAATCAGTGGCTTCATAGAGTAATGTAAAGAATTTTGCAAATTGAGTTTTGGAACACATTATGCTGATTTGATCAAAAATCATTAAATATTGACAATTTCACATTTCCAGTGCTACTAAATAGTAAATCACATTTTGTTTAATTTCATCTGGGCATAATCTCAAATGTTTTGGATTTATTAATTTCCCTGATGAAACTTGGGTTCAGTTCGATGTGAATATTGCAGATTCACCATGAGACCTCCCCATTTTACAATTAAAAGCTCTAAGTTAGATGGTGGTGGTAGCAGTACAACTTACAAAAGCAGTTGAAATTAGAAATACAGATTGGTGTGCATTTGATCTGTGAGAATACTGCCATTAACCAGTGCATGGCATTCTCCTTATTCACCAAAATAAGATGATCTTGTTTCCTTGGTCAGTGCAATTTTGAATTACTAAGTATTACCAAGTATGGGATGTGGGAGAGAAAATACAAAGGGGATTGCTCAGCAGAAAACTTCTGCATGCAATTATAAAAAAATGATAACCTTCTATGCATTGGACACAGAATTGTTCAGTTTTAGCGAATACAGGGTTCTTCATCATAAATGTACATCGTGGTTTTCTTTCTTCCAAATCTAACCTCCAATACTTGTGGTTGGAGACTTGCAAATTTGAATAACATATTTTTACACATATCAATCATGGTATTTTTCCTCACTTACACTTTTTTTTTCTGGATGTAATTAATAATTGCTGTTAATTCTATAATGGGATTTTTTACACATTGAAGTATTTTTAAAAATATTATTTTAACATTTTCTAATTTAGCTAATAATATGTCACTGTGTATCGGAATAACATTCCCTAATTTAGCTAGTTTGATCACCTATATTTATAGGCCAGCTTTTCAACAACTCAGAAAATATGACATTAAATGCCACAGATGAAAGTAAAAACAGATGATATAGCCTTATTCATAGTTCTTTATAATTAATTAATTTTTGTGATATCAATAGGTAGGGCCATACATGATTTTAAAAGAAAATCAAGGGGGGAGGATAGTGTTCCATGATGTTTCAAAATAACTAGGCAAAGGAAGGAAGTCAATGAAGTATATTGAAATTGATATGTTCTTTTAAGACAGATTCTGGTAAGCTTAAAAGGGCAAAGACACCAGGGAAGATTTTATTTCCAGCGTTGGACTCTAATTGGATGCATGCCATTCTGAAATTTAAATGCTTTTTGGTATAAAATGCAGCAGTACTCGTACAGGACCCACAAACTAGGTGGCAATTCAGTGAACCGTGCTGGCTTCTCCCGTTATAACGTTAAAAAAGACCCTTTTTTTGGCTGTGCTTGTGATTAAGCAATGATAGCCTTGCCATTTATTCTACTGATACCACAGTCTGCAGCTGCATAATGGCAGTTGCATCTTTCCTTATGTTTCATGGAAATTTTTACTTTGTGAACTTGCATAAATGAGTATCTAAAAACAAGAATAAGTAAGGGAGGATTGTAATTTTTGGTGAAATTTTAACATGTCATTAAAGATGAAGCAGCAAGTTATTTTTGACATTTGTATTGCTCTTCATTTTGCATGACTAAATGCATCACATTTTACTATATGTTTAAGTACATAATCTCTGTTCAGTTATTGATACGTAAGTCAATTTACAATGTTATTTCTTTATCCAAGTGTACGTAGTTACTTGGGAAATAAGAATGTAAAAGATTTCCTAATAGTGAACAATGTGGTTCCAGAGATAAGAAACGTTAGTTATGTGAATACTATGGAGATGCTGAGATTGCTGTCCTTGGAACAGAGGAGGTTGATAGGGGATCTGATAAAATATATAAAATCATAATGAGTCTAGACACAACAGATAAAGGGAAACTGTACCCATTGAGGGAAGGGTTATGAACCTGAGGTTATAGAACGAGGATGATTGGCAAAAGAATCAAAAATGACATAAGGAGAACTTTTTTTTAACCACGAAGTGGTTAAAATCTAGAATGCAGATTCAGTTGCAGCCTTCAAAGTGGAACTGGATAAGTACTTGAGTAGAAAAATACTGCAGGGTTATGTGGAGAGGGTGAAAGGCAAACTGAATTGCTCATTCCTAAAGTTGGCACAGACTCAATGAACCATGCTTTAACCTTTCTGAGATTTTGTTCAGGGTAAGTTTCATTTTTCATAATGACAACATTAATCAGTGGAGATTTTTGTTTAATTTTGCATTGATCTTTGACAAGTTATTTACCACAGAAAACCCAGCAATGGTCACCTTGTACTTTAATTGAGATATCAGATTGATCATCCATATATAACCCTGCAAATTTCCTTTCTGCAATTTATGACATATCCAGCTTCCCCTGTTTTATACCATTTCCCAAAGTTAAAATGATCCCCAATGATCTCCTAAGCAAATGCATTATGTTAAAGAATGTTTAAGGTTTGCAACACTTATGACACATTGTGCCCTTTTGTATTCCTACTTGTTCTTTGTTAGTGCAATTTAATAGCATTACCATCACTGAGTGTCCCATCATCGAAACCATTAACCAGAAACAACAGTGCTACGTAAGAACTGCGTCAACTAAGGCAGGTCAGAAGTTGAGCATCCTTGTAATGTGACTTGCCCCCTCACTCCTTAGATTTAACATCACCCACAAGGCATAAGTCAGTAGTGTGTTAGAATACTCTCCATTCAACTAACTCCGACAACTCTCAAGAGGATGAACTTCATCCAGGATATATCTGCCCACTTAATTCATAATCCATTCACTAGCCTTTGCCATCACTCCCTCCAATATACTGTACACCATATACTGCAGTGTTTGCACCACCTACAAGATGTGTTGCAGTTACTCACCAAGACTGTTCCCAATTCGTGACCACCTTTACCAAGAATGGTGTACGAGAACAACGTCACCTACAAATTGCCATAGCGCCATCTTAACTCAGAAATATCTTATTTTTCCATCCATGTTGCTTAGACTAAAACCTAGAATGCTACCTTACTGGGAACAAGATCACAAGAAAGACCACTGCAGTTCCAAATTCTGCCTCACAACCATCAAAAGAGCAATCAGGAATATGCCATAAATGCTGCCCTTCTGTCCTCTCACCATTCCCCCGTATCTTTCTCTGTTTAAAATATTTATTTAATTCTCCTGTACAAATTTCAGTACTCTCTATTTCAACCACCCCTGAGCCAGAGCATTGTATTACAAGTTCCAAGCAATGAGATTTACCGTCACTTTCCTCACTTTACAATTGGTCAATGACAAGTTTTTTTTTGTTTTCTGTTGAGATGTGGGCAGCGCTGACGAGGGCATTTATTTTGCATTCTTACTTGTCCTTTCTGAGAACATTAACATCTAACCACACCCTTGGAATTTAACTCACGTACCTTCTATATCATGAAGGGTTGGCACTTTTTTTTTATTTATCAGTAGCTCTCAGACTAGTGGAAAGAATTTTCCTTGTTCAGCTTATGAAAGCCTTGCATTCTTGCATACTCTGTCTACACTTCTCACTGTCTCGGTAAAGCAGCCAACATAATCAAAGACCCCACCCACCACAGACATTCTCTCTTCCCCACACCCCCACCCTCCCATCAAGCAGAAGGTACAAAAGCCTGGAAGCACATACCACCAGGCTCAAATTCAGCTTCAATCCCACTATAATAAGACTACTGAATGGTCCGCTAGTATGATAAATGGACTCTCGACCTCACAATCTACCTCGTTATGGCCTTGCACCTTATTGTCTGCCTGTTCTGTGCTTTCTCTGTAACTGTCTCACTTTATTCTGCATCCTGTTATTATTTTTCTTTTGTACTACCTCAGTGCACTGATGCGATGAAATAATCTGTACGATGGCAGGCAAAACAAAATTTTTCACCGTACCTCGGTACATGAGACAGCAATAAACCAATTTACCAATTTTACTTTTTTTTTCAACTGTTAATTTCTTCTTAGCCATCCATGCTAGCAGAGACAATAGTATCAGTTTCTCAAGTCACTTCAATTCTTTGAGTTTCCCATTGATAATATCTTGGTGAATGTAATCTGGACTGCCTCAGTCCTCCCAATGTATTTTTGATAATGGGGTGCCCAAAATTGTGTAAAATATTTCCACTGTGGTCTAACAGAAGTTTTGGATAGATTTTTCATTATTTGTAAGATCTTGTATATTACACATTATTTATAAAGTCAGTATTGACATTGACACTTCTTTTGACTGCCTGTATTCACTCATGCAAGAAATATCAATGATAATAGTTTCACATTCCCTATACAGCTACTGAAACTTTAGTGGAAATCAACAGACACCCCATTTGTACATGCATCTAGAATTTCCAGTGAAGTTACAGCAGCTGACTGGGAGAACCCTGCGAAGATTCCCTGCATATATATTTGAACATGTCTGCACCATTCATTAACCTTCCATTGAGTATATACTCCAGTTTAGTTCTCCCTTTCCCTCTCCAAAGTATATAATCTGACACTTAACCATACTACATTGCACCTTGCAGCTTTCTGTCCATTTGACTAACCAATGTTTTCCTTTAATCTTTACTGTCCACATCACTGTTGGTTTAACCCTAGTGGCTTCAAAAATTTGGAAACCTAAGCACAGATTCAGGCTATCCATAAATACAAGGTACAAAAATGAACTGAACATTGACCTTGGGGAACAGTTTTGAAATTCCTCTATTCCAAGAAACACTCTGATAATGACTTTTTTTTTCCCTATTTCCCAACTAGCTTTCTTCATATGCTAATGTATTAAGTGCCTAAGTAATAAGCACTATATTGAATATCTTCTGAGAATCCATATACCATGCACCTGCTTTATTTAATCGACTGCTTCCTAAAACTTCAAGTATGTTAAACAGATCTCACATTTAACAAATGTATATCAACTATCGTTGATAAGCCTGTACATTTCTAAAGGTACTGTGCGTTTATCTCACATCAAGGATTCTAACAACTTGTCTGAACCTAACGAAAGTAATCGCACAGCAGACTGAATAAAGTATGTAACTGAATACTGTGCTAGAATGTGGCAGTATTCTTTTTATATTCACTATTGTTTGTGATGTTCAAAACAGTTGAATAAAATTTTGAAATTTTTACTCATATCATTTCTTAGATAATTAGCACCATGGAACCTCAGGTGTCAAATGGCCCCACGTCCAACACGCCCAATGGTCCATCAAGCAACAGTAGAAACTGCTCGTCACCGATGCAGACAGGGGCTCCAACAGATGACAGCAAAACCAACCTCATAGTCAACTATCTTCCTCAAAATATGACACAAGAAGAATTCAGAAGTTTGTTTGGGAGCATTGGTGAAATTGAATCATGCAAACTTGTTCGGGACAAAATAACAGGTTAGTTTGGGCCATAAGCACACAATACCACAGCATTTCTCTTGAGAGAGGTCCAAGCAACATTTTAAATTTGTTAAATTTGTTTCAGTATTCCAGAAAATTAAATGATTTTTATGGGTTTTAATTCCAAATAGGAATGTCCTGATTATCCTGCAGCACATGTTTGCTTGTTTCTTCTTTGTTAGCAGTCTAGGCAGATCATTGTTGTAGAATTATCCATCATCTTGCTGGGTAAATGTGTAAATTATTCAGCCAAAAAAATCGTATTAAGTATGTACTATCTTTTTCTGAACAAATGCTCCTAGCTCAACTGCTGTGGCCATCTAATGCATTTGACAGATATTTCACATCATATTTATAGTATTTCCAAAATGCTACATGCTTTAAATCCAAATATTTTGAAAAAGAGCTTCATAACCAATAATTCCATATTATTTGATATTAATTTTGGGAAAGAACCACAATCCAACTAATGTCTGTGAGATTGCAGCAGTGAAGAAATTTAGGTTCTTCATCCAATTACAGTAGAGCATTATGAACAAAAACAGAAATTATGGAAATACTCAACTCATCAGCCAGCATCTCTAGAGAGAGAAACAGAATTAATGTTTCAGGTTGATGATTTTTCATCAAATTAGGAAAAGGTAATAAGGAAATTTTAAGTTTTGAGAATTCGGAAAGAACAGGGAATGTCCACAATAGGGTGAAGACTATATTGGTGTTAGCAGAGAGAGTGTGGTGAAGTTTGGCAGCTAATCTGTTTGGAAGACATGGAACTACAGGAACATAAATGAGAACAAAGGAGAGAAGGGAGAAGCTCTGGAACTATGAGAATCCGAACATTTGCATGAAATCTGAAATAAAGGAAAATGCTGAAAAAATCCAGGAGATCTGGCAGCATCTGTGGTGAGAGAAAAACTGAGTTAATGTTGCAGGTTATTTCTGACACAAACTGGAAAGGCTGTCTATCTGAAATTATGGAATTCAATGTTGAGCCCCAACAGTTGTAGCATAACTAAGTAGAACATGAGATGTTGCTCCTCACCTTTATTTTGAGTTTTGTTGAAACAGTGTCAGGGGTCAAAGATTGAGAGCTCTGGGTTGGAGTGGGATGGAAAATTAAAATGTAAGGCAGCTGGAAACTCGGGGTCACCCTTGAAAGTAGAAGGGCCGGGACGGACTGTTTGCAAAGTGGTCACCCAAACTGCATTAGTCTTATCCAGTGTAATGGAGGCCTCATTGTGAACACTGAATTCAGTACACTAAATTGGAAGAAGTGCAAGTAAATTGCTGCTTCGCCTGGATGGAGCATTTGGGTCTCTGGATGGTGAGAAGAGAAAGGGTAAAACAGCACGTGTTGCATCATCTGTAGGTGCATAGGAAGGTACCATGAAAGGAGGTATGGATGTAGCTGGAGATGGAAAAGTGAAACAGTGATTAATGAAGATGATCCCTTCAGAGTGCTGAAGGGGAAGGGAAAATGCATCTGGTAATGACATCTCAGTGGCAAAAATTATAGAGGACAATCTGATGAACGTGAAGGCCGATGGGGATTTGTATCCTTGCTCTGGGTTGTAGGAAAGGGAGTGAGAGCAGAAGTAGGGAACAGATACTCCAGAGGGCCCTGTCAACTATGGTGGACGGGAATTCAAAGTTAAGGAAAAAGGAAGACCTGTCAGAAGCACTGGTGTGAAAGTATTGTCATCAGGAAATATGCAACTTAATTGGAGAAACATTCTTCACAGATGCTGCCTTAACCTGTGGTATTTCCAGTATTTTCTTCTTTATTTCAGATTTCCAGCATTTGCAGTTTTTTTTTTTCCTTTTGAGTATTGTGATCAACCTACTAATGCAGAACAAAGTAGAATAAACAGATGTGACTGTTAGTTGAAGGAAACAGCAACTGCCTCATCAATGTTGTCATTAGGATGATTCAAAAAGTTAATTCATTGGCTAAGAAATTAAGCTGCATAACTTTTTTCTTTGTTTCTTTTAGTGATACACAAATCATGAATGTATACTTTAAGTATGACTTAAAACATCCAGCAAATTCAGTAGCATATGCAAACTGGAAGTTATGGAGGACAGGCAATGATTGGCGACAATCCTAGTGAATTGCTGATCTTATGTTAGCTCTCCTAAATTGGGCCTTGTCCATCCAGCTAATGTACTGCATTAAATACATATTAGAAGTGTAGGAAGCCCACTCAATCTTCTCACCTAAACTATTTAAGCAGCTTCTTAACTATCTACTGTTTTCTTAAGATTGAATAGGAGTTGAATTTGTGGGGAAAAAGGTATTAATGTTGGCTAGTAATATCAGTAAAGATTTAACTAGAAGCTTCAGCCAAGCCCAGTGGACTTTTGACATCAGGGCATTGATGGTTATGCCACAGGGAATGATACATATTATAGAAAATGAGGAGAGGGCATGCTGCAGATGGCAACCTGAGGGTAAAGAAATCATAAGGAGATGTGGGCCCTCAGCAAAAAGCCCTATTTAAGAAGTTCTCCTACATGCTCCTAACTGAGAAACCATTGCCTTAGGAAATGATGATGCATTAAAAAAAAGTGGTCCCACCCTCAGTCAGATCCTATAGACCAGGACCAGAACAATTCCTTTGCCATAAGCTCCTCTCGGGCAGCAGTTGTGGACGTGCAAAATTAGGGAGGTCATGGAAGCTCTTTACTGCAGGAGAGCCATGCATTTCTTTACTCCTTCCAAGAGAGCAACAAATAGCGTGTGTGTGGGGCCTTGCTGGAATTGCAGACTTCCTTATAGTCTGGGGAGCAATTGATTGCACCCAATCCACTTGAGGGTACCACATCGCACAAGGATTGCCATCAATTCTAAGGGATTCGACTAAATTACTGTGCAACTCGTCTGTGACCACAGAAAATCCTGGTAAATTCAAGGTACCAAGGGAACAGTTATAACATCTTTACCCTGTTGTGTCCTCAATTTTTGATCTGCCACACCAGACAAGCAGGTGGCAACTTTGTGATGAGACTAAACTCTGATGAACTGGTTATCATCACTGCTGCATTATTCCCACACCAGGAATGAGTAATCATATAATGAGAGCCATTCAGCAACATAGAATATTGTTGATCACATAATTGCACAGAAATTTATTGTGGTCTTTAGTTCCATATGCACTACCTATTAGAATCAATTCATTGAACTCTGTCTTAAAAATTTGATACCTTTGACTTAATGCAATGAATTTCCAAAGCATAGTAAAGTGCACTGATATTACTATAGCATGCATTTAGTGTTACCCACTAAGGATGAACCTCCTGGCAAATGTGTCCTGAAGCAATGCTTGCGCTGTTTAATGTTAAATGGAGATGCTTTACAATGCAGTCCAGGGGAGTGTTTCACAATTTGTGGCCTAATGCATTAGTATAAGTTGAGCCACTGCTGGTTGCTGGGCAAGAAGAGGAGGAGTAGCAGAAGAGGAGGATAAATTGAAGGTGAAAGGTGATGGTGGCAGCCCGTTTCTGGCCAGGCAATCAAAGATCTTTTAATTTGGCTGTGTTACTAATGAAGGTTCCCCCTAAGACAACATTCGCTGCCACATTTTATCCTTTCACTGTGGCTCATCATTTTGATGTCATTTTGGCCCAAAACACAGAAAACCATACTACATGCCATTCTTTCTGAACCATATTTATATTTCCAACCGTCGCAAAATATCCATCAGCTCTCACAACATCAACCAGTCACCTTGTGCTTTCCCTTAGTGCCTGTCTTTCATTGTTTTTGCCTGCTGAATTTCAGTGGAGTGGCTGCAGATAACCTTGCAAACAACCTCATGCAGCCCTATGACTAGAAGGCAGCTTCCCACCATGAGTAGTAGCAGAACCATCACAGCAGCAGCCTAAACTTCCATTGCAGCATTCCGATGTTCAGTAGCTTTTGCTTGTGCTACGGTGGAAATTGATACGTTGGCCATCAGACGCAACTGATGTTTGGGTTGGCTGGTGTTGGAATGGAACTGGCTACCTCTTTCTTGCTGGAAAGGATAATGCTCCTAGGTCTGTGCAAAGGCATTTGCAAAATTGAAGCTGGGCCATACCTGTGTTCCTTGTAATTGCTCTCAGGCTTTCAGAATGCCTTACTTTTCATTGTGCGTATATATTAGTCTTGTTGTTAAAGCATCCCCATTGTCATCTTCATCCTAGTTTAGTGCTGCAGAACTGCTGTTAATCTGCAGCAAATTGAATGCCAGTATCTAAAATTATGACTGCAAGAGTTTAGATTAACTGACAAGATGCCCTCTTGCTTGGCCAGGTGGGATGCCTTTGCCTGAAAAGAGAAATGCACAAGGATAAGTTTATGGTAAAAATGGTTTGGGGACAAAGTTGGTAAGGTTGGTTGAGGAAGGTGGAAATGCATGCTTTTGCCACATATATCTTGTGAGTCAGAAGAAGAGATTGTTAAATAAGAGCAAAGTGGATTGTGGCCAGGAGGATTCATCATATACGTATGGCCATCTTCAATGATCTTGGCATTATCTGTGGCTTTGGCACTAATCTTAGTAGTTACAATTATACTAGGCACTCTTTCCTCCAAAATAGTGAGTTCCTGAGATGCAGTTTAAACCCTCCTATTTGTTGCAGTTGCAGTGATTGTGAGCCACCTTAATCAGCAAGACAAAAGGGGCCAGCAAATGTCACAAGTGGGATCTGCCTACCATGGGTGAATGGCCACAGTTTTGTAGAAATAGTGCGGGCATGAATCTTAGAGCGGGCAAGAAAATAGGAGCTGTAATAAGGCTCCTCAAGCCTGCCCTGCCATTCAAGGTGATCATGCCTGACCTATGCTGGCCTCAACTCCTCTTCTGTGCCAGTTCCCCGTAATGCTCAGTTCCTCGATCTTTCAAATATCTCCACCTTAAATATATCTAATGATCTGGCCTCCTCCAGCCCTGGGAGCAGAGAATTTCAGAGGTTCATTACGTTCTGAGAGAAGAAATTTCTTAACACCTCAGTTTTAAATAACTGGCTCCTTATTTTGTAGTCATGCCCTCTTGTTCATGACTCGCCACTTGTGAAAACATCTCAACATCTACCTTTGTCAAGTCCCCTTAGGATTTTACGTTTCTGAACTCCAAGGAATACAGACCCAAACTGTCAAGCCTCTCTTGGTAGAACAACCCACTCTTCCCAGGAATTAACCTGGTGAATTTCCTTTGAACTGCCTCCAATGTTGCCTTTTTTAAGTAAGGGAACCAAAACTGTGCACAATATTCCAGGTGTGGCCTCAGCAATGCCCTGTACAACTGTATCAAAATTCTAACCCCTTTGCAATAATGGCCAACATGCCATTTGCCTTCTCTACTGCTTGTTAGACCTACCTGTTAACATTTTGTGATTCATGCACTAGAACTCCTAAATTCTTTTGAACTTTATTTATTTGCAATCTCTTTCCATTAAGATAATAATACGCCTTTTGATTCCTCATACTGAAATGCTTGAACCTCGCACTTCCCCACATTAAATTCCATTTGTCAGGCTTTCGCCCAATCACTAAACCTATCTTTATCCTGTTACAAAATCATTATGTCCTCATCACAACATGCCCTTCCACCTATTTTCAAATCATCAGTAAACTTGGAAACCTCAGATTTCATTCCCTCCTCCAGGTCATTAATGTGAATAGTTAACATTTGAGGGCCAAGAACCAAACCAAACCAGCCTGAAAAGGACCCACTTATTCCAACTCTTTGTTTTCTATGTGACAGCCAGTTTTCAATCCACACTTCTTTCAATACTTTGGGCTCTAACTTTACTCACCAGTTAAATTTTTGGAACTCTAACCACATCCACAGGTTCCCCTCTATCAGCTCTCCTTGTCACATCCTCAAATAATTTGAGCAAATTTGTCAAAAATAATTTACCTTGCATAAAACCATGTTGTCGAGGTTTGATTATACTCGGCTTTCCTAAATGACAGGTTAATTCCTCTTTGATTATTGACTAGCATCTTGCCAACAATCAGTGTAATACTAACTGGCCTATAGTTCTGTGCCATCTGTCTGCCGTCGTTTTTGAACAAGGAAGTCATAATGGCTATTTTCTGTATTGGCTGGTGGACGTCTGAAAGTATGTTGGAATATATAAATGTCAGGTAGGAAGTATAATTAATTATTTTATTGTTAGATGAATGATGAGAATTTATTGCATTGAAGAGTGGATAACGGTAATTTTACATTTGGAGGAACAGAGTTGAAGACTGTTACCGATCATGAGCATTCATTATACATCTGGGTGCACTGGATCCAGGCTCTTTGAGTTTGACTCTGTCATTGACTTGCTTTGCAAAGTCCTCTCATTGACGCTTCACAATACGCCTGGAAGTCTTTGTTCCCACACACACCCATTCTCAGAACCCTAGGTAGAGGATAGCTCTCTTCCTTTTCACCTTGTTGACTTGTGCCTGAAGTATTAACTTGGAAAAACCGGGCTTGCAGTGGTTGTATGTCACCTCGTATAAGGCTGTCTGATCTGTGAAATAATGTCTATTGTTTGGGGTCTCAAATCATCGCCCAAAGCAAAGACAGGCAGGCTTTGGGTATGATTATTGCTGGTTAGCTCCAATTCATGCTGGCTACTCCAAAAATTGAGGAGCTAAAACCAGCAATGTTCATTCATGAGAATGATAGGATAGCTGTTGTGTTACTGGACTATTAATCTGGAAATCTAAAGTAATGATTTGGGGACATGAGTTCAATTCACACTATGACAGCTGAGGAATTCGGTCAATTAAGTAATCTGCAGTACAAGCTATTATCAGTAATAGTGACAATGAAGCTATGGGACTGTTATAAAATCCAGTCTGATACTCCATCCTTCCCTGGTCAGGTGACTCCAAGCATGTGATTGACTCTTAATTACAGTAAGATGCTGATAATCAGCTGTCCGACTGTTCTAAAATCCTAATGGTTTGGCATCCCCTCTAACACACTGGGGCCCCAGTTCCCACATTTCCTTTAACACACCTGAGCATTGATTCATTCACTCTAACTATTACTGGGGCCACAGTTCCCATGTTCCTACTAACACTGGGACCCTGACTGCTATGGTCTCTTTGACTCAGTGGGGCCCCAGATCCTGAGTTCCTTTCACACACCGGAGCCCTGATTTTCACATTCACTTTAATCTCACCAGCGCCTACATTTCACAAAATGGGGCTCTGGTTTGCATCCTCCCATTAAACTCACTGGGGCCCTTGTACCCACAATCCCTTGAAGCTCACCTGGTTCTGTTTCACTGGTTTCTGTGTCTGGTTCTGTGAAAGAGAATCTCCTTAGGCCATCGATCAAACTGGGGTGAAGAGTCTGGCAATTTTTGCAAACTTATTCTCAATTTTTCTCACAGTTGAAACTTACAGGGGCTATGTTTCTTGCTGTCTCTTTAAAATTCCCAGGTTCACTGGAAAACTCATTGTTCTACTTTGTAATGTATAAACAAAAATGAATTGTAAATGTGTTTATGTATTAATTGCAATAACATCAAATTGTCCAGAAAGTTTGCTGTCTGTTACCAGCAAAATCCTGATTGTGCCAGATTACTGTGCTCTCTGAAATCTTCATAAGGTCCATTCATTTTAAGGGCAATCATTCCATGTGTGAATGAAAAGGAAAGCAAAGTTAGCAATGGCATTTGAATTGGGGTCACCAAGCTTAATTACTAAGATATTTAAAATGGTAGCGGCTGCTACCGTGATGTGAAAAACAAGACAGTAGTCGAAGGGTTTCAGAACAAGAACTGGTTTATTTTCCTGCCTTGCGCGGGCCTTTTAAGAGAGCCTGTTCCCACCCACTCAAAACGGCAATGACGTATATGCTACGTCATCAAATCTTTCCTGTGCGTGGGTTCTCCCTGTCGCTCGGGGAAGACGAAGGCCCACCGCCATCTTGGGCCTCGCAGCTCCGACGATGCGCGACCTGACCGCCGAGCCAGTTCACTTGCTCGGATGGTGAGTCGCTACACAACCCCCCCCCAGAACCAGCGATACGGTCCCCAAGGTCCGCGGGCTGTGTTAGCCATTGCTTAGGAAATCGGCCTCTGCGTCACGGTGCTGGAACCTCGACCGGTTGGTGTAGATCTAAATGGGCCGGTTTGAGGCAGTCCGTCGTGAACACCTGCTCCTTGCCCCCAATGTCCAAAATAAAGGTGGATCCATTATTCCTGATGACTCGAAACGGCCCCTCATATGGTCGTTGCAACGGTGCCCGAGGTGTGCCCCTGCGAACGAAAACAAACTTACAGTCTCGTAGTTCTTTGGGCTTACAGGATGTGGCTTGGCCGTGCCACGAAGTGGGAACCGGGGCCAAGTTGCCAAGCCTCTCGCGCAGTCTTTGCAGGACTGCCGTGGGTTGTTCCCCTTGGTCCCGAAGGGCGGGTATGAAATCCCCTGGGACGACCAAGGGTGCCCTGTACACAAGTTCAGCTGACGAAGCGTGGAGGTTTTCCTTGGGGGCAGTGCGTATGCCAAGCAGGACCCAAGGCAGTTCGTCGACCCAGTTAGGACCCTTCAGGTGGGCCATTAAGGCTGATTTCAGATGGCGGTGGAAACGTTCCACTAACCCGTTTGATTGAGAGTAGTAGGCCGTGGTGGTGTGCAGTTGCGTCCCCAGCAGGTTCGCTAATGCAAACCAGAGGCTGGAGGTAAGTTGGGTGCCTCTGTCTGAAGTGATGTGGGCCGGAACACCAAAATGGGAGATCCAAGTTGTGAGCAGCACCCGGGCGCAGGAATCAGTCGTGATGTCAGATAGAGGGGTTGCCTCTGGCCACCTCGTGAACCGGTCCACGATAGTAAGGAGGTACCGGGCTCCTCTTGAAACTGGCAGAGGGCCAACGAGGTCAACATGGATGTGGTCGAACCTTCTACGGGTAGGCTCGAACTGCTGTGGCGGGACTTTGGTGTGTCATTGGATTTTCGATGTCTGGCAGTGCGGACAAGTCCTGGCCCACTCACTGACCTGTTTGCACAGGCCATGCCAGACAAACTTGCTGGCGACCAGTCGAACAGTTGATCTGATGGACGGGTGCGCCAACCCATGTATCGAGTCGAAAACGCGATTCAGCCAGGCTGCAGGAACTATAGGGCGGGGTTGACATGTTGCGATGTCTTGGAGCTGCAGGCCCGAGACTGCGGTTCTGTAGCTGAGCAGCTCATCGTCGGCTTGCTGTGCGTCAGCCAGGGCTGTGTAGTTGACACCCAGGGACAGGTTGTGGATGGTCGGAATGGAAAGTGTGTCAGCAGCGACATTGTCCTTTCCAGAGACATGTTGGATATCCATTGTGAATTCGGAAATGTAGGACAAATGTCTCTGGTGACGAGCTGACCAGGGATCGGAGACTTTGGAGAAGGCGAAGGACAAAGGTTTATGGTCAGTGAAAGCAGTGAAAGGCCTGCCTTCTAGAAAGTACTGGAAATGCCGGACGTCCAGGTACAGCGCTAGAAATTCCCGATCAAAAGCGCTGTATTTCAGTTTGGGTGTTTGCTGAAAAAAGCCAAGGGTTGCCAACAGCCTTTGATTAGTTGTTCCAGTACCCCACCACTGTGAGGGCGGTTGGGACGTCTGTCCTAGGGTGTACAAGCATCAGGGCGTCCTTGGCCTTAACGAAGGTAGCCGCAGCCTTGTCGTTCCAGGCGATGTCCTTGCCCTTACCAGCCATCAGCAAGAACAAAGGGCGCATGATACGGGCTGCTGCAGGGATGAACCGATGGTAAAAGTTGACCATCCCAAGGAATTCCTGTAGGCCTTTGACCGTGTTGGGGCGGCCAAAATGGCGGATAGCATCTACCTTGGCGGGTAGGGGTGTTGCCCCATCGCTGGTGATTTTGTGGCCAAGGAAATCGATAGAGTTAAGTCCAAATTGGCACTTGGCCGGGTTGATCGTGAGGCCGAAATCACAGACAGGAATACAGTTGGCGGAGGTGGGAAAGGTGTTCTTGGCAGTCACGGCTGGCGATTAGTATGTCATCTAAGTAAATGAACACCAAGTCCAGGTCTCGGCCTACTGAGTCCATCAGCCGCTGGAAAGTCTGCACGGCGTGCTTAAGGCTGAACGGCATTCGAAGGAATTCAAAAAGGCCGAATGGGGTGATAATCACAGTTTTGGGGACATCATCCGGATGGACCGGGATTTGGTGGTATCCCTGAACGAGGTCCACTCTGGAGAAGATGCGGGCCCCATGTAGGTTCACTGCAAAGTCCTGGATGTGAGGGATAGGGTAGTGGTCCGGGGTGGTGGCGTCATTCAGCCTGCGGTAGTCGCTGCAGGGCCTCCACCCTCCGGTGGCTTTGGTGACCATGTGCAGGGGGGAGGCCCAGGGGCTGTCTGACCTGCGAACAATCCCCAGCTCCTCCATGTGACGGAACTCTTCCTTTGCCAGGCGGAGCTTGTCTAGAGGTAGTCGTCGTGCTCGGGCACGAAGGGGTGGCCCTGTGGTAATGATGTGCTATCACACCCCGTGTTTGGGCCTAGAATTTGTAAACTGAGGTGCCAAAACTGATGGAAATTCGGCTAGGAGCTTGGTGAACTCGTTGCCAGACAGGGAAATGGAGTCCAGGCGCGGGGCTGGTAGGCTGGTTTCTCCCTGGGGGTAGGTCTGGAAAGTTCTGGAGTGAACTAACTGCTTCCCTCGCAGGTCGACTAACAGGTTGTGGGCCCGAAGGAAATCGGCTCCTAGGAGTGGTCAGGCGATGGTGGCAAGGGTAAAGGTCCAGGTGAAACGGCTGCCGCCAAATTGTAATTGAAGTGTACGGGTACCGAAAGTCCGTATCGTTGTGCCGTTTGCGGCATTGAGTACTGGACCTTGTTGCCTGTTACGAGTGTCACAGCCGGTCGGGGGCAAAATACTGACCTCTGCTCCAGTATCGACGAGGAAATGCTGCCCGGACTGCTTGTCCTGAATGAATAGGAGGCTTTGTCGGCAGCCAGCCGCCGTAGCCGTCAGCGGCGGCTGGCCCTGGCGTTTCCCTGAAACTTGCAGGGTGGGCGGCATCGACGGGCCTCCACGCCCCACCTCTGATGGTAGAAACACAGCTGGTCGCCAGTGTCGTCGTCTGTGTTTCTGGGGTGTGGTCACTCGGTTGCTGGGACTGGTTGAGGTGGGCGTTGGGCTTGCGGCCTGGCGATTTGGCCGACAGATGAACCGTTCTCGCTTTTGGCCTTCCACAGGACATCTGCCCAGGCAGCTACCTCACGTGGGTTGCTGAAGTTGGCGTCGGCTAACAGCAGGTGAATGTCATTGGGTAGTTGTTCGAGGAAGGCCTGTTCGAACATTAGGCAGGGCTTGTGTCCCTCGGCCAATGCCAGCATCTCATTCATTAGGGCGGATGGGGATCTGTCCCCCAAGCCGTCGAGATGAAGCAGGCGGGCGGCGCGCTCACGGCGGGAGAGGCCGAAGGTCTGAATCAGAAGGTCTTTGAAAGCTGGGTACTTATCTTCCTCCGGAGGAGACTGGATGAATTCTCCAACCTGGACAGCTGTCTCCTGGTCCAGAGAGCTGACCACATGGTAGTACTTTGTGGAGTCGAAGGTGATCTGCAGAAGGTGGAATTGTGTTTTAGCCTGGTCGAACCAGGCGCTGGGACGGTGTCCAAAAGGTGGGCAGCTTGAGTGCCACTGCGTTGGCTGCTGCGTTGTTGTCCGTTGTGCAGGTCCAAGATCCATTTGGACCATCGGGGTCACCAATGTAGTGGCTGCTACCGCGACGTGAAAAACAAGACACTAGTTGAAGGGTTTCAGAACAAGAACTGGTTTATTTTCCCGCCTTGCACGGGCCTTTTAAGAGAGCCTGTTCCCGCCCACTCAAAACAGCAATGACGTATATGCTACGTCATCAAATCTTTCCCGCACGCGGGTTCTCCCTGTCACTCGGGGAAGACGAAGGCCCACCGCCATCTTGGGCCTCGCCGCTCCGACGACGCGCGACCCGACCACCGAGCCGGTTTGCTTGCTCAGACAGTGAGTCGCTATAAAATGTTATTTATTTTTCTGTATAGCTTTAAATTAGTTTAATGTGTTCATTTTTTTTGTTTTCTTTTAGTAATTTTTCAATCAATTTCAATAGTTTTTACCAGAAACATTTAAAAACGGTGAAGGAGGCCTTCTTTAGCACACGCTGTCTAAGAATATCAAGGTGGCCCTTCAGGATGCAACACTAGGAGGTCTTGGATGTCTGTTGTGCCCCTTCACAGGATGATTGCAGAACTGAGATTTTGAGATCACTGTCAGCCATGCACTACAAAAGACTAGTGTGACCTGAGGGATGAGTGTGGGCATTAGGATGGATCAAATGCAACTCAGCCAAATACATTTGAAATCATGTTTTAAAATAGACATATTCCCTGGCAGATCAGTGGCTGCTAAAGAGGACAAAGTAGATCTGCTGAGGAAGAAAGAAATTGTATATGCCATAATACCAGAAAGTTTCTGTTTGTTTATTTATCAGAGAGCTGGTTATTGCTGGCAAGGCCACCATTTATTGCCCATCTGTAATTGCTCTTGCAAGATGGTGGTGACTCACAACCATCCTGTAAGACATCATAAGAGATACCAATCAATAACATCAATGATGCTGATATTTGCAAAAATAGAATTAGAGTAGTTAAATTCAATTAGACAGCACTTAATACTTGGTGAATGCTGATCATTATACAATGTTTAGATTAGTGATGGAGAAAGGCAAAAAACAATCTAAAGTAGGATGACAAGCAAAAGATGATAGAGGCTGGAAACACAAAATGCAAACAAAGTGCAGGAAATACTCAGCAAGTCAGACAGCACTGTGTAGAGAACAACAGGGTTTATGTTTCAGGTCAATGCCTATTCATTAGAACCCTTTGATGAAGGGACTGTCACCTGAAACGTTAACTCTGTTCCTCTCTCCACAGATGCTGCCTGACTTGTGCAATTCCAGCACGTTTTGTTTTTATTTTCATCTGAAATAGAACTTCTCAATTGGGAGAGGGCTAACATCGATGGGATGAAGGGGGTTCAGATCAAGGTAAATTTAAACCAAAGACTGGCAAGTAAAACTTGCGTGGTCTTTGAGGAGGAGATGCTTTACTTACTTTCCACAAGTGGGAGAGATGATGGAATCAAAACCAGAGTTTCCCAGATGATAAAGGAGATGGAGAATATGATAAAATCAAAATACAGGGTGTATGATGCACATCATCTGAATAATTCAAATGAGATCAAGACTGAATATAGTAAGCTGAGACCAGAAGCAATAAGGAAAATATGCTGGGCAAATGAGAAGAGATTTTTTTTTAATTTCAAAAATAAACTTTATTCATAACAAAATATATATACAAAAAGAAAAACAGTGCAAAACGCTTTCCATTCTTGGCGTCATTTGGTCAATACATTCAGCAGTGTTAACACATGTTGTTTGAACATGGCACCATTGCTACTGATGTGGCCCCCTGGGGCAATACACCCTTGTGTTATTTGAGGGGCTTCCCCACGAGACCCAGCCCATCCATGTCCAGAAGCAGAAGGACCCTAGACTGTAGTCCTCCCCGCAGAGCTTTTGCATTGTATTGGCTGCACCAACTTCAGTGCATCCCTCAGCATGTACTCCTGCTGCCTGGAATGTGCCAGTCGGCAGCATTCCCTTACGGATATCTCGCTGAGCTGGAAAACCAAGAAGAAAATTTCAGTTTACCTCAAAGGGAACTCAGATCTTCCAAAGACATGTAAATAGTAGGAAGAGGGATGGGACTGATTAGGGACTCATCTTTGCATACTGGTGGAAAGCAAGGCTGCAATAATTAATTATATAGAAGAGGATGATGTCAAAACCTCAGCAGAAATTGAGGCTGTAGATTTATAGGAAGAGATGAAAATTGATTCTGAGGAGGTATTAGAAAGATTAGCGATATTTAAAATGAGTAAGCCACCTGGTCTGATTAAATCCCAAGCTGTTGACAGAAGTGGGGGTGGAGATTGCCAAAGGGCAGGCTATCCTCCATAGATACCAGATACAGTCAATAGGAATGGAGAATGACAAGTGGGCATTCTTTTTCAAAAATGGGTACCAAATTAATGCCGATAACTACAGATCAGTCATCTTAACTTTGGTGGTGTTTGGGGGGGTGGGGGGAATAACAGGCATCTGAAGAACTTTGAGTCAGTAAAGGAGAACCATTGCAGATTTTTTAAAGCAAAATCTTGTTCGACTAACCTGAATTTTTGATGAGGGAAAAGTGAAGTTTGATGAAGGGAATGCAGTATATGTCACATACATGGATTTTCAGGGGGCATCCCACATAAAAGGCTGGTCAGCAAAACTGAGCATTGCGAAATATAAATGTCAGTAACAGAGTGGATAAAAGGTTAGTTTAAGGACAGAAAGCAGAACCAAAGTAATGCAGATGACCCCTGTGTTACAGTGGGGGGGGGGGGGGGGTTGCGTTCCTAGAAAAGGGGCCGTATCGAGATTTTCCATAATGTAAAGCCAAGTCAAGAAATGCAGTAAATTATGTGTTTATTTAATTACTATCTTTCACACAAATTCTGTGACAACGAATTTTGTTCTGTATCTCAAATTCTTAGGTAGTGATTTGTGAATTCTGTAAGGATGAATTTCTATAACCCGAATGGCTGTAACATGGGCGCCACCTGTAATTGTTTATCAGCTTGGAGGCTGGTGGAAAATAGTTCTCTCGGTGGTGGGAGGGGGCTGGGGTGGTCAGTGTAATGGCCACTTTTTTTATATATACATCTTAACAAATTAAATATTGGTGTTTATTATAAACATTTAAAAATTGATGATTACACCAAATTGTAACTTATGGAAAAAAAAATAAGAGGAGGTTGTGCTAAATGCTCATGATGTTTATGAGAATATAGGTGGGTCAGCAAAATAGGAAGACATGACAGATGAAATTTACTACAGAAGAGTATGAAATAATCCAAGGAATGACAATGTAGACCAATGATATTCAGATCACATCTTGCAACTCTTCAAAAGCTCCAATTTCTGTATTGGAATATGAACCTTCTTACGTCAGAGTATAGTAATTATCATATGTATCCCATTATACACTGCTAACATGAAGACACCTGTTTAAAAACTTAGAGTTGAGAGGGATGGTCAGAATGTATATAGTTAATATAGAAATCATTGATGTAACCAAGAACCAGCCTTCAAGCAACTTCCATTCAATATATTAATAATTAAAAGCAGTGATCTGTTTTAAAATCAAAAGTTGCAGCACTGTCTATTGGAATAGCAGCTGCATTGTACACAGCTGGCACCCACTTGCCAGTGGTGGCCTGGAAACTGATCTCCATATTTATAGAGACATTGTTTGGTTTCTTAACGTGTACATGTACATTGATATGTTTGTTCAATATTGGGACAATGCAAATATGACATGACCATGAGCTATTCTTATTTGATGAAAATTTTAGAGGATGTGGCTCTGCCTATAGTTGTGTACTTAGTGAGACTATATACATGTGTTTGGTGAGTTGTGCATATGGCATACTATAGTCATATGACTTGCCCATCTATTCCCTACCTCCTTCCCTTTATTCCCTCTCCCACCAGATTCCTCCACCTTTAGCTCTCTGCCTCTTCTAACTATCATCTCTCAGCTTCTTACATCTTCCCCTCACCTGGACTCGCCTATCACCCGCCAGCATGTGCTCCTCCCTCATCCCCGACCTTCATATTCTGGCTTCTGCCCTCTTCCTTTCCAGTCCTGATGAAGGGTCTTGACCCGAAACGTCGACTGTTTATTTCCTTCCATAGGTGCTGCCTGAACTGCTACGTTCCTCCAGCACTTTTTGTATGATACAATAGTTATGTGTTTTTTTTCGTTAATGGTGATTGTGAATGTAGCTCCAGAGTAACATAACCATACCATTTATGTAGATTAAATTTATTTGAGAATGTCCAGGACCAGAGGAATGTTTGAAGGGGACAGGACATGTTGAAAGAACAGGTAGTAAAGCAAATGGAATTTTGGTCTTCATTCAAAGAGCCAATGAGTACAAAACAGGTAAATAATATTCAAAACATCAGTTAGGCAACTGAAATGTTGTCTCCATCTCTGGTCACTGCTTGGAAGGATGTGAGAATTGTAGAGATGGAGCATAGAGGAATGAGACATTTTAGTTACAAGGCTAGACTGGAGAAACTGGACTTGTACTCCTTGGAAAGTTGTTGGAAATGTCCTGATGGGCTTAAATAGGACAAACAGAGAGAAGATTCTTTACATTCACAGACAGTTGAAGGACCAGAGAGCAAATATTCAAAATAATCGACAAAAGATCAAAAATATAGCCCCCACCCTCTTTCTTTTGACATAGTACGTGATTATGATCTAGAACTTGCTGCCTGCAAGGTTGGTAAAGACAGAGTCATCGGAGCTTTCAAAGGATGATTGGATAGGCACATAAGGAAAGATCATTTGCAGGGCATTGGGAAAATAGTGGCAAATACAGCTGATTGAATTACTCTATAAAGAGCCAGTATGCATTGGATAAGCAAAATGGCCTCTTTCTGTGCCATAATGAAGCTACAATTCAAAAGAACAAGTCTGATAACTGTCATAGTTCTATCATTTCTGAGATGTAATCCTCTTACTGAAAATATAACATGAATCTCAAATGAAGAGGATAATGATATCTTAGATGTTCAGTCAGTTAATCAAACGTTGTTATTTTCTAAGCTGCACCAGTATTGAAAATATTTTAGTCAAGAAATAGCATTATAGACTGATGTTTCCTTGACATAAACATTTTCCTTAGCAGTCTCTCTCCCCATTAGGAAATCCCAGCACAGACTGATGTTATTTTTGTTCTACTGCGTGCCACATGCATACTTTGAAGAAAGGAATATTGAATAACCTTTATGAACAGAAATCATTGGAAAATCTGAAGCTAATTATAGAGCCCTTCCAATCTTCAATGAAAGAAGTTAGCACAGACTGGGATTTGAATTTTGCAAAAGTTGCTCTGAGTAACTCAAGTTCCAGATGATCTTTATTGAATGAACTTAAGAATTGCCAACAATGAACTGAAATAACAGGAAGCAAATGTTTTATCAAAGGTTATTAGGAGTTGTTCTCTAAAGAAACTTTTGAAGTTAGCTAACCAGTATTCTGCAGTAGCTGCCAATATACTCAGAACTGTAGTTCCTGGAAAATTTAACCCATATTTAACAATGTATCAATGTGGTACTGCATGGAGGAGGATATTCAAATTCCCAAGTCATCCCTTTCTTAGAAATGTTCCTTTCCTTCATCCTTCCCTATTATAGGGATGGGGAATTCCAAATGTTAGAGTGTAATTATCTCCTTTTAGGCTATCAAAAAATGAGGTCAATGTTTTCTACAGAGACTGCTACTGAACCAAGAGTGGGGAAAAAAAAACAAAAGGGCACCTAGATCAGTTGCTATTATAAAAGATGTTTAAAAATAAATTCCTTAAAAATGTATTGTCACTTGCTTAGAAATTGGATTTTATCTTTTTAACAGGCTGCTTTTAATACTAGTGCCCAACTGAATTCCAAGCAGAAATGAGTAAAATGAAGGAATAAATAGAATTATGAGCTATAATGGGACCCATGCAATTCTTGTTGGTAGTTGGTCAAAATGTGCATGGCTAACGTCATTACCGCGCTGATCACTGGGACGAATATCAAACCTTAAAGTACTCTCCCATAGCATTCAAAGAACATAAAAGGCTTCCATGGAGCAAAGGGAAAACGCAGGGAACCCTACTCTAGTGCATTAGGTATCACTTCTATTTGACATGGGATGGCGTTACCATTACCCATTCTCCCACAAGCAACATCCTGGAGATCATCCTGGCCAGAAACTGACATGGATCAGGCACATATTTACATCAGTGACTGTGTACAGTTTAGTGCAGGACTCAACATCCAACTATACAAAGACTATCTACAAGGCCTGTCAGGTGGTGAGAGAAGTTCTGTATAACTGACATTTAGGGATGCTCTCTATTTATCTATAGGTGCAAAGAAGCTTCACTCAATCACTCAAAGGACACAAATGCATTCCCACCTCCATGAACCATCCTAAAGTTTGTCTGCAGTGTGACAATGGCACAAGGCCTATATGTCTTATGCATTATGAATGGCAACAACTAGCCAAAGATGCTCCCAATCACAACAACCTGTACAACCTAGAAGAACAAGAGCAGCTATCACCCATACTATAACATGTGTAAGATCATCTCTGGTTATACATGATCCTCACTTGCAAATATATTTTCCCATTCCTGGGTACTGACTCATTCATCCCAAAGCAACATTGCTGGAGTTTCCTTGTCACAAGTACTTAATTGGTAGGAAGGTATCTCCTCATTAATCTAAATGAAAATAGGAATGAAGAGTAGATATTGGTCTCTTAGCACCAACAACCCTTAATAACACAGTTCCCATGTTGTCTTTTGTCTGTTTCTTATCATCTCATTGCATGACAGTAACAAATGCCTATTACTGGGACAATAAAAAAGGGCTGGCTGCTGACAGTATCCAGTACCTGCTTGAGGTCAGATTGTTTACCTAAGATCTGAAGGAAAGCATGCATTGTTGCATTTCAGAAGCTAATTAAGAACCCCTCAGACCCAAAGAGCTTTTGGTCAAATTTGTTGTTTTACCACACCTACAAGCTTTGAATGCACCATCCTGAATTGTTAGCAACCATTCTAGAGAAGCAACTCATCCCAAAAAAGCTGGATCACTGGTGTCTCTTTTATCAGTGTCTTTGCAGCATATGACACTGTCAATCATCAAAAATGCTTTGGAAGATCGACTACATGAAGAGCAATGATCATTATGTCCACATGATCCAAACTCAAGACAGTTCCTGGCTTCACTAATCGCATAAGCTGAACTTTTGTGTGATTTTGTGTTGCCTATTTTCAATGCAGTACACTTGAGTTCTCACATTCTGTATAATCTAAGATTTGAAGATCTGTGTAGAAGCACTGAAGACTAGGGATAAATACATATTTTGTGTATTTGCCACCTTAATCATATATAAACTTAAAGTACTATGGTAGAATCATCAGAAAATGGAATAATTTTTAGAAAATGAAGTTATTGAAACATCCAATTGGAGAATGAATTTGCAAGCAAGGGGTTAAAAAGGAATCAGATTTCTGACAACAGATTTATTTGTGTTATTAGAAAACTGCTGGAGGAGCACCTGAGTTGCCATAACTAACAAAGCTATGGACCAAGAGCTGGGAGGCAGGATTAACCTAAAAAGTCCATGTGTGGCTGCCATGAGTATGATGGGCTGAATGTGTGAGTGGCCTTTAGTGTTCAGTTTAACAAGATAACAATATTTTAATGCAGTTATAAGAAGAGCTAAAATCCAATCCAATTTAAAGAATGAGAGGACCCAAAGTAGGCCTCTAATTAAAGAGGCATGTGAAGAATTGATGGATGCACTGGAGAAAGTTTAGCTATGAAAGGAATGTTGTGCAAAGCAACTAAAATGTGATCAAATCACTGAATTGGTAGAGTAGCAATTATATTAGGGATTAACTAGATTACCTACAGAAATGGGATAAATTAGTAAATCGGTTTATTATTATCGTTTGTACTGAGATACAGTGAAAAACTGTTTTGCATGCCATCCATACAGATCATTTCATCACATCAGTACATGGAGGTAATACAAGGGAAATGCAATAACAGAATGCAGAATATAGTGTTCAGGTTACAGAGGAAGTGCAGTGCAGGCAAACAATAAGGTGCAAGGCCAGGAGAAAGGTAGATTGTGAGGTCAAGAGTCCATCTTACCGTACAAGAGGTCTGTTCAATAGTCTTATAACAGCAGGAAGAAGCTGTTATAAGACTATTAGCCTGTTCTGCCTGCTCAGCCATACAATAAGATCGTGGCTGATCTTTTACCCTAATGTGACTTTGCTGCACTAATACCATATTCCTTTATCAAGGCCCAATCTGCTTTCTTTCCCCTTGTATGAAAACCCACTAACCCAGAAATCAATGTGATGAACCTTCTTTGCACTCCCTCTATCACAAGTATATTCTTCCTAAGGTAAGTAGACTCAATATTCCAAGTGTATTCATACCAGAGCCCTATATAATTGGAAAAAGAAGTCACAGATCTAGTACTCAAATCCTTTTGTAATAAAATCCAACATACCATTTGCTCTCCTAATCGCTAATTATACTTTAACTTTCAGTGATTTAGGGTATTTGGAAACATTCTTGATAAGGGTTGACAGTCAGCTGTCAGTTTTTTCCAGCTATATAGTGGGAGAGACTTGCTCTTTTCTTCCCCCACCCCACTTACAGGATATTATCACTTTGCACAAGGTTCTGCTGCACATACAGCCTCACTACTTAGAATCAAGAGGGCACTTAAAAGCAAATGGACACAGTAGATCCATAAATGCTAAGTTTGTACCTATCATCTAGGTAAGCACAGCCAGCCTGCTGGTGGCAGCAAGTTCTAGCCCTAGATTAATCCAGCCCTGAGATGCAAAGGATTTGATGTGTTGAAGGGAAATTGGAGATGGTTAGGCTTGAATACCATCCTAATGCCAAAGTAGGAAAACATTTTTGGATACTATTTTTAAAGGTGCCCACTGACTTCAAATCAACTACTTTCTTTGAGACTTTATCCCATATGTTCACTCCACTAGAGTCTCTTAAACTTTAATCTTGCTCAAGTGTTGTGTAATTTAAGACTGAAAAGTTCAGATTCTGTTTCGTCACGTTATCCACCTATTTAAAACAAATTTGTAAAGTGATAAAGTAGAAAGGTCTACATATATTTGTAACAAAAAAGCATTGCTCAGAATTGTCCAATCGAGGAAGACAAAAGGAGTAGATATCTTCCTTATCATCTGGGTGGTTACCTACCAGAATGAATTCCCAATCTTTATAGCCACAAATACATGCAAGTGCTATTTTTTTCCAGATATTTTACATTTATAGAACATAGAACATTACAGCACAGTACAGGCCCTTCGGCCCACGGTGTTGTGCCGACATCTTATCATGCTCTAAAATATATCTAACCCTCACTCCCACATAGCCCCCCATTTCTCTGTCATTCATGTGTCTATCTAAGAGTCTCTTAAATGTCCCTAACATCAAGTAGCCAATCCTGCCCTTGCAACAGCCAAGTATCTGTTATGGCCACAACAATGTAATTCCACGTACTGCTCTGTGCACTATTCATCACTCTTATTCTTAATACTTCTCGCATTAAACACATTTCAACCCATCCAACTGACTGCTTTTATACCCTGTCCACTGCCTATCCTTCCTTACTGTCTCTCTGCACATTGCATCTAACTTTACACCAACTGCTCCATCATCTGACCTAATGCTCTGGTTCCCATCACCCTGCCAACATAGTTTAAACCCTCCCCAACAGCTCTAGCAAACCTGCCTGCAAGGACATTGGTCCCCCTCAAGTTCAGGTGTAACCTGCCCCTTTTGTCATACCTTCCCCAGAACAGATTCCAGTGATCCACAAATCTGAAATGCTTCCCCCTGCACCAACTCTTCAGCTGTGCATTCGTCTGCCATATTTTCCTATTCTTACCCTCACTGGTGCGTGGCAGCAATCCAGAGATTACTACCCTTGAGGTCCTGCTTTACAGCTTCCTTCCTAGCTCCTTATATTCCCTCTTCAGGACCTCATCCCTTTTCCTATCTATGTCATTGGTACCAATGTGTACCATGACTTCTGGTTGTTCACCCTCCCCTTTAAGAATGCTGTGGACTCAATATTTTATCCGAGACAGAGATCCAATATTTTATTTTATTCTGCATGCAAGTCATAATAGCAGATGTGTTTGAAATATGTGTAGAATAAAAATTAAAGTAAATGGAGGTAAATTCATGAATTCAGTACTCTGCAATGATATTTCAGTATTCTCCATTTCTCAGCAGACTGTGTTGGATCAATGTCTTTTTTTGATTGTTCTGCTTTATGTGTGACCCTATTGCTTCCATAACACCACTATCCCACCACTTCAGTATGCAATTTGTGTAATCTTTGTCAGATTTTTACCAAGCTTTCCAGGTTCAAAAGTCATTCCACATTGTTCTTTCCTAAGCGAGGAGTTACTTTCTATGTGTAATAGAACATGCCCTTCAGCCCACAATGTTGTGCCAACATTTTATCCTGCTCTAAGATCTATCTAACCCTTCCCTCCCACATAGCCCCCTATTTTTCTATCATTTATGTGTCTATCTAAGAGTTTCTTAAATATCCCTAATGTATCTGCTCCTATAACCTCTGCCAGCAGTGTCTTCCACGCACCCACCACTCTCTTTTTAAAAAATCTTACCCCTGACATCCCCCTTATACCTTCCTCCAGTCACCTTAAAATTATGTCCCCTCGTGTTAGCCATTGTCGCCCTGGGAAAAAGTCTCAGACTGTCCACTCAATCTATGTCTCTTATCATCTTGTACACCTCTATCAAGTCACCTCTCATCCTCCTCTCCAAAGAGAAAAGCCCTAGCTCACTCAACCTATCCTCATAAGACATGCTCTCCAATCCAGGCAACATCCTGGTAAATCTCCTCTGCACCCTCTCTAAAGCGTCCACATCCTTCCTATAATGAGGCGACCAGAACTGAACACAACACTCCAAGTGTGGTCTGACCAGAATTCTATAGAGCTGCAACATCACCTCGTGGCTCTTGAACTCAGTACCCCGACTAATGAAGGCCAACACTCCATGCGCCTTAACAACCCTATTGACCTGCGTGGCAACCTTGAGGGATCTATGGACGTGGACCCCAAGATCCCTCTGTTCCTCCACACTGCTAAGAGTCCTGCCATTAACCTTGTATTCTGTCTTCGAATTCGATCTCCCGAAGTGTATCACTTCACACTTATCTGCGTTGAACTCCATCTGCCACTTCTCAGCCCGGCTCTGTATTCTATCAATATCCTGTTGTAATCTACTGCAACCTTCTACACTATCCACAACACCACCAACCTTTGTATCATCAGCAAACTTACTAACCCATCCTTCCACATCCTCATCCAAGTCATTGATAAAAATCACAAAGAGCAGGGGCCCCAGAACAGATCCCTGCAGAACACCACTGGTCACAGACCTCCAGGCAGAATACCCTCCATCTACCACTACTCTCTGTCTTCTATGGGCGAGCCAATTCTGAATCCACACAGCCAAGTTTCCCTGGATCCCATGCCTCCTGACTTTCTGAATGAGGAACCTTATCAAACGCCTTACTAAAATCCATGTACACCACATCCACTGCTCTACCTTCATCAATGTGCCGTGTTACATCCTCAAAGAATGAAATCAGGCTCATGAGGCACGACCTACCCCTCACAAAGCCATGCTGACTGTCCCTAATCAGTATATGCTTCTCTAAATGCCCATAAATCTTGTCTCTAAGAATCTTCTCCAGTAATTTGCCCACCACTGAAGTAAGACTCACTGGTCTGTAATACCCAGGGTTATCCCTACTTCCTTTCTTAAACAAAGGAACAACATTTGCCACCATCCAATCATCTGGCACTACTCCTATGGCCAGTGAGGACGCAAAGGTCGTTGCCAAAGACACAGCAATCTCTTCCCTAGCTTCCTGTAATAATCTTGGATATATTCCGTCTGGCCCCGGTGACTTATCTATCCTAATGTCTTTCAATAGTTCCAGCACATCCTCTTTCCTCACATCGACATGCCCTAGCATATCAGTCTGTCATACGCCATCCTCACAAATGTCAAGTTTTCTCTCTCTCTGCTGAATACCAAAGCAAAGTATTCATTAAGGACCTCCCCTACCTCTTTCGACTCCAGGCACGTTTCCTCTTTTATCCCTGATCGGTCCTACCCTCACTCTAGTCATCCTCTTACTCTTCACATACATGTAGAATGCCTTGGGGTTTTCCTTGATCCTACTCGCCTGATTAGAGACAGTCAGCAGACCCTATTCTAGCTCTCTTAAGTCCATTCTTAAGCTCCCTCCTGGCTACCTTGTAACTCTCCAGAGCTCTATCTGATCTATGCTTTCTAAACCTTAGCTAAGCTTCTTTCTTCCTCTTGACAAGATATTCTACATCTCATGTCAACCACAGTTCCTTCACTCTATCCTCCTTACTCTGCCTCAATGGGACAAACTTATCCAGAGCCCCATGCAAGTATTCCTTAAACAACCTCCACATTTCCACTGTGCACTTCCCCAAGAACTTCTGTTCCCAATTTACACTCCCAAGTTCCTGCCTAATAGCATCATAATTCCCCCTCCCCCAGTTAAATACTTTCCCATATCGTCTGCTCCTGTCCCTCTCCGAGGCTATGGTAAAGGTCAAGGAGTTATGGTCACTATCTCCAAAATACTCTCCCACCAAGAGATGTGAAACCTGATCAGGCTCATTGCCTAGTACCAGGTCCAGTTTGGCCTCTCTTCTAGTCAGCCTGTCCACATACTGTGTCAGGAATCCTTCCTGTACACACCGAACAAACTCCGTCCCATCTATCCCCTTTACACTAAGGAAGTGCCAGTCAATACTAGGGAAGTTGAAATCATCCATGACAACAACCCTGTTATTCCTGATCTGCTCCTCAGCATTTCTGCTCCTATTGGGGGGTCTGTAGAATACTCCCAATAGAGTGATCGCTCCCTTTCTGTTTCTGACTTCCACCCACACTGACTCAGTGGACGATTCCTCCAGGACATCCTCCCTTTCTACAGCTGTGACACTGTCCCTGATCAGCAAAGCCACTCCCCCACCTCTTTTACCTCCGCCCCTGTCCCTTTTGAAATATCTGCACCCTGGAATATCTAGCAGCCATTCCTGCCCTTGTGACAGCCAAGTCTCTGTAATGGCCACCACGTCATAGTTCCACGTACTTACCCATGCTCTAACTTCATCAGCCTTGTTCCTGATACTTCTCACATTAAAGTAGTCACCCTTCAGCCCATCCAACTGACTGCAATTTTGCCCTTTCAACTGCCTATCCTTCCTCAGTCTTTCTGCACTCTGCATCAACTTGTACAGTAAATGAACGAAGCTCTGACCTATCACTCTGGTTCCCATCCCCCTGCCAACTAGTTTAAACCCTCCCAACAGTTCTAGCAAAACCTGCCTGCAAGAATATGGTCCCCCTCCAGTTCAGGTGTAACCTCTCCCTTTTGTACAGGTCATACCTTCCCCAGAAGAAATTCCAACGATCAATAAATCTAAAACCTGCCCCTGCAACCAATTTCTCAGCCACGCTTTATCTGCCAAATCATCTTATTCTTACCCTCACTGGCACGTGCACAGGCAGCAATACAGAGGTTACTACCCTTGAGGTCCTGCTTTTCAGCTTCCTACCTAACTCCCTATATCCCTCTTCAGGACCTCATCTCTTTTCCTACTTATGTCATTGGTACCAATATGTACCACAACCTCTACCTGTTCACCCTCCCCCTTTAGAATGCCATGGACCCGATCTGAGATGTCCCTGACCCTGGCACCAGGGAGGAAACATACCATTCAGGTCTCTCTTTCACGTCCACAGAATCTCCTGTCTGCCCCCTTACTATGGAAACCCCCATCACTACCACTCTCCTCTTCTCCCCCCGTCCCTTCTGCACCACATGACTAGGCTCGGTGCCAGAGACCTGGTCACTGCGGCTTTCCTCTGGTAGGCCGTCCCCCCCAGCAGTATCCAAAGCAGTATACCTGTTATTGAGGGGAATGGCCACAGGGGTACTCTGCACTACCTGCCTATTTTCTGTCCTCCTTCTGGCAGGTAGTCACCCAGCTACCTGCCTCCTGCAGCCTCGGAGTGACTGCTTCCCTGTAGCTCTTGTCTGTGTACTCCTTGGTATCCCGTAGGAGCCGAAGGTCATCAAGCTGCAGCTCCAGTTCCCTAACACTGTCTGTAAGGAGCTGCAGCTGGATGCACCTTGTGCAGATGTAGTTATCAGGGAGACTGGATGTCTCCCAGAACTCTCACATCTCACAAGCTGAACACACCACTGACCCTGGAGCCATCATCACTACTCTGCACTACAGGGAACACTAAGTCAAGGAAAGAAAGAAAGACACTTACCGGGGACTTACCTTCGCCTCTTCTCCCAGAAGCTTCTTGGTATTGGTATTGGTTTATTATTGTCACTTGTACCGAGGTACAGTGAAAAGCTTGTCTTACAAACCGATCATACAGGTCAATTCATTACACAGTGCAGTTACATTGAGTTAGTACAGAGTGCATTGATATAGTACAGGTAAAAACAATAACAGTACGGAGTAAAGTGTCCACAGCTACAGAGAAACTGCAGTCAATAAGATGCAAGGTCACAACAAGGTAGATCGTGATGGTCATAGTCCATCTCATTGTATAAGGGAACTGTTCAATAGTCTTATCATAGTGGGGTAGAAGCTGTCCTTAAGTCTGGTGGTACGTGCCTTCAGGCTCCTGTATCTTCTCTACCCGATGAAGAGGAGAGAAGAGAGAATATCCCGGGTAGATGGGGTCTTTGATTATACTGACTGCTTCGCCAAAACAGCGAGAGGTAAAGACAGAGTCCAAGGAGGGGAGGCTGGTGTCCATAATGTGCTGGGCTGTGTCCACAACTCTCTGCAGTTTCTTGCGGTCCTGGGCAGAGCAGTTACCGTACCAAGCCGTGATACATCCAGATAGGATGCTTTCTATGGTGCATCGGTAAAAGTTGGTGAGAGTCAAAGGGGACAAACCAAATTTCTTTAGCCTCCTGAGGAAGTAGAGGGGCTGGTGAGCTTTCTTGGCCGTGGCATCTACGTAATTTGACCAGGACAGGCTGTTGGTGGTGTTCACTCCTAGGAACTTGAAGCTCTCAACCCTCTCGACCTCAGCACCATTGATGTAGACAGGTGCATGTACACCGCTCCCTTTCCTGAAGTCAATGACCAGCTCTTTTGTTTTGTTGATATTGAGGGCAAGGTTGTTGTCATGACACCATTCCACTAAGCTCTCTATCTCCTTCCTGTACTCCGACTCATCGCTGTTTGAGTTACGGCCTACAACGGTGGTATCATCTGCAAACTTGTAGATGGAGTTAGAGCAGAATCTGGCCACACAGTCATGAGTGTATAGGGAGTAGAGTAGAGGGCTGAAGATGCAGCCTTGTGGGGCACCAGTGTTGAGAATAATCATGCCAGAGGTATTGCTGCCTAACCTCACTGATTGCAGTCTGTTTGTTAGAAAGTCAAGGATCCAGTTACAGAGGGAGGTGTTGAGTCCTAGGTCTCGGAGTTTGGTGACAAGCTTACTTGGGATTATTGTATTGAAGGCAGAGCTGTAGTCAATAAACAATAGTCTAACGTAGGTGTCTTTACTATCCAGGTGCTCCAGAGCTGAGTGTAGGGCCAGGGAGATGGCATCCGCTGTAGACCTGTTTCGGCGATAGGCAAATTGCAATGGGTACAGGTTGTCTGGTAGGCTAGAGTTGATGCGTGCCATGACCAACCTCTCAAAGCACTTCATGATGGTGGATGTCAGAGCCATTGGTCAGTCGTCATTGAGGCATGTTACCTTGCTTTTCTTCGGTACCAGGATAATGGTGGTCTTCTTAAAACAGGTGGGAAGCCTCAGCTCCCCACTCCAACACTGGCCACTCACACAATGGCCGCTCCACTTATACTTGTCTTACCTTGTGAATAATTGTGAAGCCTTCTGCAATGTTGAAGCTTAAAAAAAATAAAAAGGAAAGACTGTCCATCCTATGTTATTTACTTCTTCAAATGTTACCCATCTTGTATAAACAGAATAGTCATCCTGATTTCAACTTGGTCACTTGCCAAGAAATATTAAGGAATTTCTCTTTTCGCCATGCTCCAAAGGCTAAGTCAAAACAAATATGTTCCATCGTTGTTTCTTTATACTGTACAGAACATTGTGGAGTTGAGTGGGAATGAGGAGAGAAGGTTCATATCCCAATGCTGATAATACTGATAGTACAAAAGCAAATCTCCTGTAAGAAATTAGTGATTGGGAAAAAAAGACTTGTATGAATATAGTTGATCCACTACAGTTTATTTCATGCCATTTACAAAGATGAATTTAGTCCAAAATGTACTTTTGTGTTTATTCTGACTTTGGAATGTCTCTTAAAAGAGTCATTAGTTCTTTGTGAGTGCCCACTTTTGAGAACATAAATCATCCCATATGACTAATCTTTATTTTGGTACTTTGCTTAGTGCAATTTAATGAAAGACAAAATAGAATACCCAATACCTATTGAGATTCCAGAAATAACATTTTGAGTGAAAGTTCAATGGCAAGCTAATAAAATAATAATTTAGAACATCATGAATAAACATAACATATTATACATCAGAGCAAAAATACTTTTAATTTGCTACCATAGATGACCAGTGGAAAACAATCCTTTATTTCAATACTGTCTACAAACACATTTCTTTGATGAAGAACTTGTCAGTTAACAGACCAAATGAAAACCAAAATCCCTCATACTTGACAAGAATATTTTGGATATGAATGGAGGGTCTTTACTCCTGTTTTAGAGGAACATAATTAAGACCAGTTAATAGATCTGTTTCAAACTTGACAAAAGTCAATAGATACTGAAAGAAACCTGAAGGGCGACGGAGAAGACCAGGTGAATGGAACTAGCAGTACAGGCATTTGAGCTGAATGGCGTCATTCTATACTGTGAGATTCTAGGTGGTTATTTTGACAGTTTATGATAATGCAAATTGGATTGTATGAAAGCAACAGACCATTTTAAAATACTCCTGATTATTGTTTCCATTGATACTTGTGAAGCAGCTATCAGAATATTTTCATTGTTATCAGCATTTTCACAAAGTTAGACTGGCATTTGCCTTCAATCTTAAGCAAGGCTTGCGGAAGAAATACTCGTTATGCAGGAGTTAGTTAACTGTGTGTGGAATATAACATAACTGAATTTGCTCCCTTACCTTTCAGTTGTGCTTTTCAGCAAAGTGAGTTTCCGTGCTATGTTTCAAATGTAATTATACTTTCTTAGTAAAATGGTGTTTCAATAATAAGACCTAGGTTTTTCTATGTAGAGCTATTATACAATGTGTTACTATAAAAAAGGCAACCCAAGCACTTTTTGCATTATAACAATATTTTAGTTTGTATAAAATATTTACTCCTATCTTGTGTTCACGTAGGAATGCTGACAGGATATTTAAAAGTTCCTAGCAGATTGAAGATTTATTAAGTATTCAGATTAACAAGTGATTTTATTTTCCCTAATTCTGAAGAAATGGAACCTGTGTTTTTTTTTCCTCTCAATTAGTCTTAAGTTACCTTGCCTTCTGAAAAGAACTCAAAATAGACCAAGTGGCATGGACCACATATTATCATGAGAAGCAGAAGTCAAATGTAGGAAGGAAATTATTTTTCAACTGAATGGATTTTTCCTGCGCTTTACTCTGCTGGACTGTAGATGCTAAATAGCTTTATGTGAAGGATGTTAACCCTGAAGATAATCAGTCCACCATTTTGTATAAGAGGTTTCTTGTAGCACAAACTAGTCAGGATGGAACATTGTTCTGAACTGTATCTGTGTGAACAACACAGAATGAAAAATGTCTGATTTTTTTTTCTTTAAGAATCAGCCTAGAAATTCAGTTGTCTAGCACTTTTGTATATTCTATAAATTTATATTGAATTGAAGTGTAAAGTTGGTCATTAAATGTAGTCAGCTTTAGCTCATGTGATTTTTGAATCATGCTGCACATGGATGACGAATCATTGTTGCAGCTGTAATGCCTCAGAAACAAAATCAGGAAACAATGCAGGCCTTCACCAAAGAAGCATGCCATTCAATTGCCCCTTAAAAATATAAGCCTTCCCTGCTCCATTGTTGGAGTGTCAACTTAAGAAAACAACAGTGAATTCAGTCCCGATGCAACATTGGACCAGATTCCTCAGCATTTTGCCTTTAGGCTCCTTTTTGGCAGGGGTGGTCCCCGACTACACTGACTCTCTCCCAACTCTGTTGCCACAATGTCACATGAAGTGGGGTATCTGCACCTGTGATTCCAACACCCTTAAGATCAGGTGAACCTACTACTTCTAGCAATATTTCCAGTTGAAATCTGGACTTTAATAACTCCATCCACGGTGGGACATCATGTGTCCTGCTCTTTGATCATGTGGCTGAGTTTGGGCTTTATGTGTAGATCAGAAAGTTAGATGTTTAGTGTGAATAACCATAACAAAAACCCAAAAACATTTGTGGGTACACTGCACAGCATCATTGTAGCCTATTTTCATGTACAATAATATTTTTAGTTTGCTGATTGTACATTGCAGATATTTGAAATGTAGCTAAATGTGGTAATGAAACTAAAATGAGAAAAAATATATTGCGTTAAAGCTAAAAGAAACTCAGATATTGCATGTTTTGTTGCTGAGTACTAGAGTCAAATCAAATACTCATCAGAGCATTTAATTTTTGAAGGTAATCCCTGTTCATTGTTTTAATCACTTCATTCTCTAGGATTAATAACATTGATTTAAATGTTTATCAGTTTACAAAACTGTTGCTTCTACTCCTAATACTGTTAGGTGTGAGATTATTCTACTTAATACAAATTAAAATATTTATTGTCATGACTCATTCTTCACCCATGTTATTCCAGCCTATTATTTCCTTAACCAATTATCTGCACCAATTTAATGTGTTTTAATCTTAACAATTTTGTTACATAATACAGAATATAAATTTTCCATGCTATATAAAATTGTAAAGTAAATGTTGTAAAATGTCACTTTAAAGCATGGGCCTGTGCTACCACATGACATAAGTTTCCAATTTTAATGGTTTGTGTATTTCTTAGTGGTATTGAGTTACATGCCAATATATTTTTCTACGTAGATTTTATATATTGCCCTGGCATAATGTTTTCCATAATGGAAATGCTCGTACCTTATAAATTCACTTCCTTAAGTTTCCGTTCTAGTGATAGAACTTTGAAGGGGAAAATTTGCATAGCTGTGCTGCAGTACTTCCTGCACCTATTAGATAGTACACTCTGCAACCACAGGATGTCAGTGGACATTAAATCATATAGCAAATGCAGGTCATGCAGTCTAATATGGCCCCATTGCTGCCTTTTTCCACATAACAATGCAATTTTAACTTTATACATGCAGTTCCCATTTAAAATCTATACTTGAATTTGCCTTTATAACACTCATAAAGGAGAAATTTTCAGATTATATGAACCCACTAAAAGAAAATCTCTCTCACTATTATTTTAAGGATGAATGTATAAAGGTGATGAATAAATATTTCAATGTGATCCCTTCTTATACTTTTAAGCTCAAGAGAGGCCCCAGTCTGCTTAACTTTTGTTCGTACGATAAACCTGCCATCCCAGAAAGCTGTGAGATGAATCTTCGCTGCACCTTCAATTGCAAGTTTACCCTTCTTTAGGTAGGGAGACCAGACCTATTCACAATATTCCACACATGGTTTGACTCAGAGCCCTATAAAATTGAAGCAAAGTGTACTCAAATACGCTTGCAATAAAGGCCAACATAGCATTTGTCTTCCTAATTGCTTGCTATATCTGTTTGTTAACTTCTGACAAGGAAGAGGTAAAATTAGGTTTTAATATCTGTACATTTTTTTTGGAAATTACTTATTCAGAAAGAATTTCTCTAACATACTAAAAGCATTGTTGAAAAGCTCAACATTAGGTAACATCTGAACCTTAATTCTTTAAAAATTTACAGACAGTTGTTACAAGTAAATCTGCCTTGTTTTACTTCCTGTTTCCTGTCTCCATGCATTTCATTGGTACTGACAACAGCTGATATAAAAAGTACTGGTAGGTTTGGAAAAATGTATTTTAAAACTGTTTTTGGAATTATAAAAATGAACTACATAATTATGCAATTAATGTCTATTCATGATAACCATTAATATGTTTTAACATAACCATTTGAGTATAAATAACTAAAATTGGTTTGTTGAAAAGTCTTGCAATTGTTTTCATTAATCAGTACTGAATTAATAAATCCAATAGCACAATTATGGATGGCAGCTAGTGTTTGGTTATTTTCTTCGCATGATTCCTTTACAGTGCGTATTGTCATGATTCATCAGTCATCTGATAAGTCGTGAAACAACCTTAATATTATAATGTGCATAAAAAATTTGAATTGGGATCAAAACTAATTATAGATGGTTTGTGTCTATATTAATCCAGTAGTATTTTATAGCAAACTTTACTGAAAATATGACACTTTACTTATGGAATGATAGACCAAAAAATTAGAAATTGACTTCCAGTTTACAGCTATCCAAAACGTTTCTTTAATATTTGATTTATTATTTTTCAGTACATTAGGTCTTTTCAAGCATGATATACAAGCTGATTCATATAATGTTAAAATCGGTCATCCAAATATTTGTATTACCATAGGGCTTTAAAAAAAACATAAAAGCTTGTTAAAAGTTGTTTCACCCTACCAGAACTATAATGTGAATAGAAAGCACAATTTTGTTAACATGTAGCAAGGCATTGCTAGATAAACGAGGTTTCTATGCAGTTCATAAAAAATGCAGATTTATTTGTTTATGAGTTGGATGTGATAACAGGGTCAACTCAATTTAAGAGAACTACCAAAAGGAGATTTTTTTGTAATGGAGTGAGTTGTTTTAATTTCAAAAGCTCTGCCAAAAGAAGATGGTCTCCAGTACTATTTTCAGAAGGCTATTGTATATTTATTTGTACGGGAAAGATCAATTGGAAAAGAGTAGGGTAGTGTGTCCAAGTGATTAGCTCTATTATAGCCATCACAGGCATGATTAGACACTAAGTCTTCTTTGGTACTATGTAATTTACTGATTTTATTTGCAGAATGTGCAGGCACCTTTAATGAAATGAAACCATGAGTTTTGAATCCTAGATATCATCGTATTGTCGGTGGGATGCATTCCTCAGTGTTCCACTACTACCCTCTGGCTGTAAGCCAGTTCAATATTGGGTCAGGCTTCAAGCTGTGCCAGCTCCTCCTGTGCTTATATTTGAGCCTTTTATGCTTTGTGTCTGGTATTGCAGGAGAGGCAAACACACCAACAAGTTACCCTCTTAAAGATGCATTGTGGTCCTACTTATACCACAGCAACCTTATATCCATGTATTAAATGATACTGCTCAGGAAATGTGATGTGCAAGTAGGAACTTGATCAGGGCAGTAAACCCAGCAACTTTAGGACTGATACGACCCTCTTTCCATTTAATAGCCTGTTAAAACTGAATCTGTTAACTTTTCTATTCATGTTGTTTCCTATGGTACAAACATGATACTGTTTTTAAATTATCAATAAACCAAAATATTAGTTGATAATCTAATCTTTATGTGTTGACTTTAAAAAGGAGTTTTAATTTTAGTTTAATCTTAATTAATGTTGATGTTGTATCAAATATTTCAGTACATATTTAATTTTGATTCCATGAAATAATATTCATAACTATAAAGAAATTCTCAGATCTTTGACTTTTACATTAGTTTTGTCAATCATTATAAAGTTGGTCCTGATCTGATCATAGTTAAGAGGAAGTTGGTAGATGGGTGCGGGACGGTGGTTGGAAAGCACATGATTTTAAAACAACTAAAGATTGTTTCACTCCTTTCAGGGAGCAAAAGTTGTTTTTGGTGAGTTGCAGTATTTTAATACTTCATTTTTCAGAAACTAAAGCTTGGCCATCTACAATTCCTCTTAAATAGGGCAAAGTTTGGGATATGGTTTCGTGAACTATGTCGATCCAAAGGATGCAGAAAAAGCAATTAACACTTTAAATGGACTTAGACTTCAGACCAAAACCATAAAGGTAAGAAGCAAGTTTTTTTAAGCATTGATTTTTAAAGTACATTATAAAATGTTTGATTAAATAAAAGAAAAACATTGCCTTGCCTAATGTTAAATCACACAGGGTAACTTTAACTTTGGGCTGCAATATGAAATGGCTGGTATTGATTCAGCTCACATTATACATCTCAGTAGAAATAAAAGTTGTAAGTAATGGTGTAACAGGCAACTGAATCAATACCACCCACATAATGCTGTCAATCCAAGGTCAGAAACTCCCCTACAGCAAGCAGTATGCACACAGAGCTGTTGCTCAGATTTCTTAACCTCAGACAGTGTTTCTTTTTTATTTGCCTTATACAATTAATTTGAGCAGTGCAGTCTCCAGTCTGAAAATTATAAAATCTTTTGAAATGAATATCTGGTTAGGTATTAAAATACTACTACTTTACACATTTTCTCTTCCAATAAATCTTTGCTCAGGGATCTTCTTCAATTTATGTTTAGAAATTCAGGTACACCCTTTGAGATTATCTCCAACTAAAGATCCATGTGCCTCTACCCTCCTTTTTCCCAATTAGCCTGTTCAGTGTCCAGGGAAGGGGTGATGGGATTGAACGAGATTGTGGCTAGTCAGTTTTTTGGGGAGTTTGGTTTCAGAGCTGACATGCAGGACAGTCGGGTTGAGGAATCAGGGATTGAGGTTTCCATTGGAGGAATTACTTTTGGGGGGGAGCAGGTTAAATGTCAAGGAACATGGTATGGGGTTGGTGCTGGCAAGGTATAAAAACAGAAAATGGTGGAAGTACTCAGCAGATCAGGCATTGTCTGTGAAAAGAGAAAGAGAACCAATTAACATTTCAGACCTTTCATCAGAACTGGGAAAGTCAGAAAACAAGCTAGTTTTAAGTTGCAGAGAGGATGGGGAGAGATGGATAGTACAAAGGGAATATCTCTGGTAGTGTGAGGTCAGAAGAGTGAGAGAGAGAGAGAAGGACGGTATTACAGATGGATGACCTACAACAGAACTGGCTGGAAGATGTGCTGTTATTCAAGCTTATGTTTGTCATGTGATACCAGTGCAGAACATCACAGCCACAGGTCAAAATGGGAGAGGGATGGAAAACTAAGTGACGGTAACTGGCTCAGAGTTACTCCTGTGGACTGAACACAAGTGTTCTGCAAATCAGTCACCCAATCTGTCCATTGTAAAGGAGACCACATTGTGAGCACTGAATGCAGTATACCAGATTGGAAGCAGCACAAATGAATTGCGGCTTCACCTGGAAATATTGTTTGGATGCCTAAAAGGTAAAAGGTCAGATGTTGCAACTCTTACAGTTTCATTGGAAATGCCATCAGAAGGGGAGTGGTTAGTGGACACAAAAGAGCAGACCGTTGGAGTCATGAAGGGAGTAGTCCCCTTTGGATTGCTGAAAGGGGAGGGCAGGAGATGATGTGCCTGGTGCTGGGATCTTGCTAAAAGTGTAGAAATTGTTAAGGATATGGAGGTGTATGGGTGGAAAGGGAGGACCAGGGAGCTCCATCCCTGCTCTGTCCAGGAGGGTGTGAGAGCAGAGGTGTGGAAATAGATAAGATGTGATTATGGGTTCTGTCAACTGTGTAATCAATTAAGATTCCATAGCTGATAGAACAGGTAATCACATCTTAGTTCTGTCAACTAAGATGAAGGAGCTGGAAGAATGGAATGGAATCTTTACAGCAGACAGGAAGTATGTTCAAAATAGCTGTTGGAGTCTTTGAGCTTGTAATGGATGTTGTTAGTTTTAAGTTTCAGAGGGGGTGGGAGAGAGATAGATAGGATGTATGGAATATCGCTGATAGGGTGAGGCCAAGATTCTCCTGTTGATAAGCTGTTGGTGAGGCCATCTGATTGATGTTAATGAGAGAGAGGCAAGGGAGAGATTTATTTTCTCACTTCCATTTCTGATAAAGGGTCTTTAAACTGATTCATTAACTCTGTTGCACTTTCCACCAATTTTAACTGACCTACTGAGTGTTTCCAGCATTTTTGGATTTTATTTCAAAATGCCAGCATGTGTAGTATTCTTAGTTTCATTTTCTGTGCTGGTGAGACCAGTTTGCCCTAAGACTGCCCAGAAACAGGTATCTGTCCAACCAACCGCACCATTCTTCACCACCCTGCCACCCCCACCCACCCCCCCAAACCACCCCACTCCCTGCAGTACTGACAAGGAAATTGTATCGGGTCGCAAAGGTAACTGATGCCAGGAAGTGTCCAATCAAATTTCTGGCATGATGCAAAATGACCTGGATAAATCAGTGTTGTGCAATTGAATTTCTAGGCAATAGTATTTTCTTTATACTTTGCTACTAGAAGATTAACTATAATATGACTTGCCACTTCTGCACTGCACAACCAGATATAACTTAATGGATTATAAATTATTACTCATTGGACCCATTTCATCTGTTTTTATGCATAAATCATCTGAGTAAGGCAGCTTGCACAAGCTTTGAAGTGCTTTGCACATGTCCTATTGTAATCAAGGATAAACAAGGTACTTCCTGACATGATTCATCCTAATTCAGGTATCATTGGGCTGTTAGAGTTTTAACACATGATGTCATCAATATATCCACTAATTACTTACTAACAAAATGGTCATGACCTTTGGGCATCATTTTTAATTCAATAAAGCAGAATGAATACATCAAACTGAAAGTAGTGAAACATGCATGGGTCCCCTTTTTATATTATGAACTATGGAAATGTATTAAAATTTGATTGTCAGCAGGCCAAAGCACAAATCAAAATATCACAAATACCTTGATCTATAGCCCCAAAGCTGCCACTGGCCAAAGGGTGACACTCAATCATCCGTAAGGGAAGTGTCCATCTTGATACCTGTGGTTCACTACACTTCCCTTTCCATGATCTCCAATCTGTGGTTATAGAGAGATGCCTTTAAAGGCACTATCCCATGAGTCAGTTTCTGAGTGTCATACCAGCTGCGTGCTTAATTGCAGAGATCAGATTTTATTGCCTCTAGAGTATTACAGTACAGAAACATAGAGTCATAGAGCACTACAGCACAGAAACAGGCCCTTCGGCCCATCTGGTCCATGCTGACCTGATCTGCCTAATCCCATCTACCTCCACCATATCACTCCAAACCCCTCCCATCCATGTACCTATCCAAACTTCTCTTAAATGTTACAATTGAACCCACATCTACTACTTCCGCTGGCAGCTCGTTCCACGCTCGCACCACCCTCTGAGTGAAGAAGTTTCCCCTCAGATTCCCCTTAAATATTTCACCTTTCACCCTAAACCTAGGTCCTCTAGTTTTAGTCACACTCAACCTTGGGGGAGAAACCATGCCCGCATTGACCCTATATATCATAAATTTGTATACCTCTATAAGATCTCCCTCATTCTCCTGTGCTCCAGGGAATAAAGTCCTAACCTATTCAACCTTTCCCTATAACGCGGGTCCTCAAGTCCTGGCAACATTCGTGTAAATTTTCTCTGCACTCTTTCAAGCTTATTGATGTCATTCCTATAGGTAGGTGAGCATAACTGCAGACAATACTCCAAATTAGACCTCACCAACGTCTTGTACAACTTCAACGTAACATCCCAACTCCTGTACTCAATACCCTGACTGATGAAGGCCAAAGTGCCAAAAGCTCTCTTTACGACCCTATCTACCTGTGACGCCACTTTCAAGGAACTATGGATCTGTATTCCTAGGTCCCTCTGTTCTACCGCACACACCAGAGCCCTACCATTCACTGTGTCAAGTCCTACCCTGGTTTGTCCTCTCAAAGTGCAACACCTGACACTTGTCTGCATTAAATTCCATCAGCTATTTTCAGCCCATTTTCCTAGCTAGTCAAGATCACGCTGCAAGCTTTGATAGCCTTCCACACTGTCCACTATGCCCCCAATCTTGGTGTCATCTGCAAATTTCCTGATCCAGTTTACCACATTATCATCTAAATCATTAATATAGATGATAAATAACAACAGACCCATCACTGATCCCTGTGGTACACCAATAGTCAAAGGCCTTCAGTCAGAAAGACAACCATCTACTACCACTCTCTGGCTGAGCCAATATTGAATCCAATTGGCTAGTTCATCCTGAATGCCAAGCAACTTAACGTTCTGGACTAGCCTTCCATGCGGGACTTTGTCAAAGGCCTTGCTAAAGTCCATGTAGACAACGTCCACCACCTTTCCCTCATTAACCTTATTGGTAACCTCCTCAAAAAACTCTATAAGATTGGTTAGATATGACCTACTGTGCACAAAGCCACGTTGACTATCCCTAATCAGGCCCTGCCTATCCAAATACTTATATATCCTGTCCCTTAGAATACCTTCCAATAACTTACCCACGACTGACGTCAGGCTCACCAGCCTATAATTTCCCAGCTTATTCTTGAAGAACAGAACAACATTAGCTATCCTCCAGTCCTCCGGCACCTCACCTGTGGCTAAGGACATTTTAAATATCTCAGCCAGAGCCGCTGCAATTTCTGCACTAGCCTCCCACAAGATCCGAGGGGACACCTTGTCAGGCCCTGGGGATTTATCCACTTTCATTCACCTCAAGACAGCCAGCACCTCCTCTTCCATAATCAGGATACGATCCATGACCCCACTACTCTTTTGCCTCAGTTCTGTAGTCTCTGTGTATGTCTCCAGAGTAAATATGGATGCAAAAGATTCATTTAAAATCTCCCCCATCTCTTTCAGCTCCATGCATAGATGACCATGCTGATCTTCAAGAGGACGAATGTTGTCCTTTGCTACCCTTTTGCTCTTAATATAGCTAATAGAAACCCTTGGGATTCTCTTTCCCCTTGTCTGCCAGAGCAACCTCATGTCCTCTTTTTGCCCTCCTGATTTCTCTCTTAAGTGTTCTCTTGCATTTCTTATACTCCTCAAGCGCGTCATTTGATCCTAACTACCTATACCTGATATGCACCTCCTTTTTCTCTACCAGGGCCTCATATCCCTCAATAACCAAGGTTCCCTAAACCTGTTTAGCCTTGCCTTTTATTCTAACAGGAATATACAGATTCTGTACTCTCAATATTTCACTTTTGAAAGTCTCCCACTTACCAAGCATCTGTTTGCCAGAAAACAGCCCATCCCAATTCACACCTGCCAGATGCCTTCTGATGCCACCAAAATTGGCCTTACTCCAGTTTAGAACCTCAACCCAAGCACCAGTCCTATCCTTATCCATAATTATCTTGAAACTAATGGAATTATGATCACTAGGTCCAAAGTGTTCCCCCACACACACTTATGTCACTTACCCTGTCTCGTTCTCTAAAAAGAGATCTAGTATTGCGCTCTCTCTAGTTGGGACCTCTACATATTGATTAAGGAAACTTTCCCAAACACATTTGACAAACTCTGTCCCATCCAATCCCTTTACAGTATGGGAGTCCCAGTCAATATGTGGAAAGTTAAAATCACCTACTATCACAACCTTATTTTTCTTACAACTGTCTATCTCTCCACAAATTTGTTCCTCTAAATCCCGCTGACTATTGAGAGGTCTATAATATAGTCCCATTAATGTGGTCATCCCTTTCTTGTTCCTCAGTTCCACCAATATTGCCTCAGTAGACAAGCCCTCCAGTATGTCCTCTCTGAGCACTGCCGTAACATTTTCCCTGATGAGTAATGTCACCAACTCCCCCTTTAATACCTCCTCCCTATCATGTCTAAAACATCGGAACCCCAGAACATTGAGCTGCCAGTCCTGCCCCTCCTGCAACCAAGTCTCACTAATGGCTACAACATCATAATTCCACATGCCGATCCATGCTCTAAGTTCATGTGCCTTACCTACAATACTCTTTGCATTGAAATAGATGCATCTCAGAATATTAGTCCCATCATGCTCATCAACCTGTCGATTTCTGTCTTTACTTGTGGGCTTAACATCTACTTTCCCCACAGCCACTCCACTTGCTGCCCTGCCACTCTGGTTCACACCCCACTGCAACTCTAGTTTAACCCCCCCCCCCCCCCCTTGAAATGGAGAAAATCAGAATTAGCTTTTCTTTAAAGCAAGTATGTCCTAATTTGTGATTTTTGTTTTGGTGTAATGCCTGATGGGTGTTAAGACAAAATGTAACACACATTTAGTGGACCAAAAGTGGGTGAAATCCAGTTTTTAGATGATCATATCTGTTTTATGTGCATTAAATATACCAGAGGCCAAAGTTGGGCAAAGACTTTGCATCTGATTTGTGCCATTGTTACGGGTGTTCCAATGTATATCAAAGGTTTAATGATGATTTACTATACTTCAGACAAATTACTAAGCACTGAGCAAAGCCTTCCACCTGAAGTCTTCAAGGGCTTGCTGTGGCCTAAAATGGACTACCACCTAAACAAAAGTTTTTACCTTCTTACTAACTTTCACATGGAACTCAACTTCAAAAATCAAGTTTTATCTTTTATTCTTGATATGGACATCCATTCATTTATAAAGCAAATGTATGGAATCCCTCTAAATAAGATTGACAATATGAATTTACTTTGTAAATGGATAGATATGTGACCACACAAAAGTAATACAAATTATTCTGAAGAAACTGTTTTTGAATCAGTGCATCCAATTTTTATGAACGAGCAAAATTTCTTGCTTTTATCTCTTCTCTAGGTTTCTTATGCTCGTCCAAGTTCTGCATCAATCCGTGATGCTAATTTGTATGTTAGTGGCCTTCCTAAATCTATGACTCAGAAAGAATTAGAGCAGATGTTTTCACAATATGGCCGAATCATCACTTCCAGAATTTTAGTTGACCAAGTCACTGGTAAGTGCCAATGATCCTACTTTTTTCAGATGACAATCACCATCCTTTTAACCATATGAACATTTCAAGGCGCAAAATTTCAACTGTGTTTTGAGTACAACAGGAATTTTTTAATTTACTGGAGCAAAAAACAAGTTGCAGAGGAACTCGGGGTCAGGCAGCATCTGTGTGGATGCAAAGGGTAGTCGATGTTTCAGATCAAGACCTTGCATCAGGACTGGTGTCTGATTCCATTTCCCTCCACAGATACTGCCTGACCCACTGAGTTTCTCCAACAGCTTTTTTTTTTGTTCCATCTTCCGGCATCTGCAGTCTCTTGTGTCTCTCTTCTCTTTAAACTTCACTATATTTTGGAAATAACCACTCGAACTGGCACAATTTATCATTTATTATATTTTGCAGGGTGCTTTGAATTCATTCTTAGTTTCTCAATGAGAGTTGCATATAGTTAAATCCTGTTAATCAGCACATCTAACTATTCTCTATGTCCAATCTCATCAAAACAACATTAAACTAAGTTATTCCTCCTTGCTGTCTTTATTGAGGTATACTCCAAGTGGATGAGGGAAAAGAGATATCTACCCACCAAAGTGAAATGCTTCTATCTGGCCACTCTGGTCTTTGAGATTATCATGATATTAGAAATGTCCTTCTTGATCTCAACCAACTTCCTGGTACTCAAGACTCTACACACATTTGTGGAGAATCGATGCCAGGAAATCAATATCCTCCACACAGAATGCAAAAATGGCAAATTTAACTTGATAAATGTTTACACTTTCAGCCTGTGTAGTATTCCCCGAGTAGTTACTTTGGATTTATTTACAGTATATTGTCTGAGTGGGCTGACCATGCAGTAAGGCTAGGACACATTCCTGACATGCATGAAATGCCAGCAACAAACAATCTGCAGGAGGAACTCAACGGGTGAAGCAGCATCTGTAGGAGGAAAGAAATTGTCCACATTTCGGCTTGAACCCCCTGCATCAGGTTTCGACCTGAAAAGTTGTTCATTCCTTTCCTCCCACAGATGCTGATCGACCTGCTGCATTTTTCCAGACAATTATTTTGTTGCTCCAGATTCCAGCATCTGCAGTCTCTTGTGTCTCCATAAAATGCCAGCACCTGTGCACACCCTAAATCCAGTTAATTATCAACAAAAGGAAAGGCTGAAAGCCTAGGGCATTGTCTTCAGTGCTTTTGTGTATTTGACAAAGAGAACAGGTAGAAATCAAGCTTTTTTTTAATCTCAAACTTCAATTTCATTGCATTGTTGCAACTTCAACTGCATTGTTCATCAGTACAACTTCAATTTACTTTGGCCAATAGGATTAATAGTCCATCACTAATACAACAAGTGGACTGAAATTACTGGAAGTGATTTGAAATGCTGTAATCTGAACAGATAGGGGAGGAATTTGAGGTCTGATCTCACTGCACGTTCCCTTCCCCTTCTTTAATTCCTGAAAAGTTACTCCAGAATTGTTGACCTCACACAATGCATACACCTAAATTTGGGAAGAAAAGGTGCAAATTAGAAGATTCCACTCATGGCTTTTGCCCCAGCAGCATTAGATTCAATGCTTACTTATAGCTTTCATTGTTAAAAACTAGCTTTCCAAAGGCAATTGCAATCAGTTCCTAGGAAAGCAGCATTCAGAAACTTTCCACTTACATGTACACAGAAGCCACTGGGCATTTTCAGTGATTTCAAAAGGTGTGAAACATTCAGTTTGATGTCACTGTGCCCATGAAACCGGCAATAACTAGAGGGTTAAAGGACAGTTTCTGCATTTTTATAGCATTTCTCCTGCCCAGTCCTCTCTCTAATCCCCAATCCATTCACAAACTAAAACAATCTGAGGGAAGTGGAAAGTTTTTCTTCACACTCCTGACTTATGCCTTGTAGATGCCTGGAAGTGAGTCACTTGATGCAAGATTTCCAGTCTCAGTCTTATTCATGTTGTTTTAGTATTTATGTATCTAGCCCAGTTAGGTTTCTGATCATTGGTGACACATAGAATGTTAATGATGGGGCCTCAGTGATGAGGTGGTTCCCTAGTACGACAAGATGGACTCTTGACCTCACAGTCTACCTTGTTGTGACTTTGCACCTTATTGTCTACCTACACTGCACTTTCTCTGTAGCTGTGACACTTTACTCTGCATTGTTTTATCTCGTACTACCTCAATGCACTGTGTAATGTATTGATCTGTATGAACGGTATGCAAGACAGGTTTTTCGCTGTACCTCGGTACAAGTGACAATTCCAAACCAATTCCAATACAGTTAAATGAAAAAAAAATAGGTGAATAAACTCTCCTATTGGAGTTTGGTAGTTGTGTAGCATGTTTACTGATTGCATATCAGTTTAATCGTGAATCTTACCCAGATCTTGTTGCATGCTGGCATGGATTGTTTCATTTTCTAAGGAAATGTAAATGGAACTAAACATTGTTCATCAGTACAAATCCCAACTTCTGACCATGGAAAGTAGGTTATTTACAATTGGTTTACATCAACAACAACAAGTTCCAAAAACTTGTCGACTTCCCTGGTATCAAGTTCCACAATTTCACTTGACTACATTTACACAGGCCTCAAGGCAACAATACACATAAGCTTACCTTCAAGAATGTTGAAATGATTGAATGAACAGGAGCCTATTCTTGATTCTAGCTGTTTTAGCCATTGAAAATTAAAATATATATAGCACAAAACACTGGGAAATCTCTAAAATAAGTAAGGGTGTTAAATATTGGTGTTCATAGTGATCTGGGTGTCCTTAAACAAGGAACACAGAAAGTTAGCTGGCAGGTGTAGCACACAATTCTGAAGACAAACAGAATCTCAGCCTTTACAGTGAGGGTGAGAACAAGAAAAGGGAAGTCTTATTGCAATGATTCAAGGCTTTGTTAAGACCACAGCAGAAGTATAATGTGTGGTAGCAGGGATAATATGTACAGTATTGCTCTCGTTATTTAAAGAAGTACTTGCCGTAGAGGCAGTGCAGCAAAGGTTCAGTGGACTAACTCCTGGGATGAGGGGTGTCTGATCAGGAAAGATAAAGCAAAATGTACCTAGGCTCTCTGGAGTTCAGAACAATGACAGTTGATCTTATTGAAACATATAACATTCCGAGGCTTGACAAGATAGATGCTGTAAGGATGTTTCCCTCTGGTAGGAATTCTAAAACTTAGAGACATAGTCTGAAGATACAGAGTTAACAACTTAAAGCTGAAATGAGGAGAAATTTCATTTCCCAGGGTTGGAAGTTATTGGATTTCTCTACCCTTGAGAATTGTGGATACAGAGTTATTAAGTATATTCAAGGCTGAGATAGGTTTTTGGACCACAGTGAAGTACATGGTAATGGATATTCAGCAGGATATGGAATTAAAGCCAAAGATCAGGTAAACCAAGATCTTATTAAATGGTAAATAAACAAGGAACTGTACCATCTGTTACTCCTAGTTCCTCTTAGAATGTGCATATGCAAAAAGGTGACTGGGCATGTTCAGTGACTTCAAGTGGTGTGAAACATTCAGTTTGATGTCACTGTACCCATGGAACAAGCAGTAACTAAAGAGTTAAGACCAGCTTTGGCATATTTTAATAGCATTTCTCCTGCCCAATCCTCTCCCTAATCCCCAATCCATTCACAAACATACTTCTTCCATAAACTACACCATCAGCAATGATTGAAGCTCATTGATCAAAGGCCTTTCTGCATTGTGCAAGATCTGTTCCATTGCTGTCAATGTTGTTGAGCCCCATGCATGGTAGAATGTCACTACAATGCCCTTGCACAAAATTTGCACAGACCCTAGGTAGCATTGCTTTAATTTCTAGATCAGTGAGTCCTTTGAATGTTGAGTTAATGGTGCCTGAATAAATCAAGATGATGCAATGTTTAATAGAAGAGCCTGTAATAAATCAGTGAGTAAAGATTTTGCACTTAGGTCCACATTTCTTGGCATGTATTGTCGTATGCTTTCTAAACAGAAAGTTGTGTTTAACCTTTCCTGTTCTTTTTATTGTACTGTTCATATATGGCAGTAGTTTGGCAATTAGGGCTTTTAACTTCCTAAAATCAATTAACAAGCAATTGTAGCTACTAGTTTCTGATTTCTGGTGAGAAGAACCCAGCATGAAATGGTAGTTGTTCTTTTTAATGCTTTTTATTACATCTTAATCAATATATGAATGCTACACTTTACTTGCATATAAATATAACTTGGGGATGATCTGTTCATCTAATCTATATTTCAGGTGTTTCCAGAGGAGTTGGATTTATTCGTTTTGACAAAAGAATAGAAGCAGAGGAAGCAATCAAAGGACTGAATGGGCAGAAACCTTCCAGTGCTACAGAACCCATTACTGTGAAATTTGCCAATAATCCTAGCCAGAAGACAAGCCAAGCATTACTTTCACAGCTGTATCAGTCACCTAGCAGACGTTATCCTGGGCCACTTCATCACCAAGCTCAGAGGTTCAGGTAATAACAAAATATATGTTAATATGAGCAAACTTTGGGTGTCTGATATTTTAGGAAAAAAAATTGTTTAAAAAAATTAAAATATCAAGAAACCAAATTAATAACTTAGTTGTGTAATCATCACATTTGGGTAAAATTTATTTTATACAAAATAGAAAATTAAATGAATTATAATTAAATTTAAACTTCATGTCAGCAACATAGCATCCAGTATAAACTTCTGTTTGATAGAGTTTTTGTATTTATTAATTTTCACTTAGGGATGATTAAATATGTACTTTGGGATGAGGAGTGGTGCAAAGTGCACACCAATCTCAAGTGGGAAACAATAAAATGAAAATATCAAAAAACCTATTATACAGCTTAAGCTTGAGAATCAAAGTTCAGACCACTGAACAAGAACTTGGTTTCAGGAAGGCGTGGCAAACATTTTTTCTAAATATGTTTTTATATGACATTTTATTCTTTTTATTAAATCTACTGAATCAGGAATTCATATTACCCTTATAATCTGAACATTCAAATTTTGGTATATTTATTTGTTTAAGTATCAAAAACAAATGTAATACAAGTAACAGGACTGAGTTTTATAGGCTCGGTGTACAACCAATGACTATTCCTTGGGTGTAACATCAACCTGAAGGGAAGTGGGCAAAGACCTTTGCAGGATTCCTTTGGTTTCCCTTGGAAGTGAAGCTATCTGCAAACTTTAATGTGTGCAATCCATGCACTGTAGGTATTGAGGAGGTGGCCCTCCTATCCCTCTGTCCTTCAGTGCTCTGGGAAAATGCTTATATACAGTATATGCATACAAATTGCTGGTGAGCCTTCAAAATCCCCTACATCAGATCATAGGGGTGGGGTAAGGGGGCCAAACAGTAAAGTGGAAAAGACCCAAAGGTTTCAGGGAGCTTCATTTACTTTTAGAGGGTCTACTATAACAACACCTTAAGGCCAGAGTCATAGCTCCAAACATGCAGCTACACCTGTTTCCCTAATTCTTAGATCAAAGTCCTTCCAAGGTGTTTGGCTGATTAGGGATACTGCGGGGCAGTATTGATATATAAAGGTTAAGATACAAAAGGCTTGGCGTGTGAAATTCAGATTTACAGTGAAGTCTTGATTAAGACTTAGTTATAAATTTGTATATGTATTGATTGTTTCCAGAAGGTATGAGCATCAGAAATTAAAATGGAAAATCCATGGGGAGAGAAACAATTAACATTTCAGGTCAATTACTTTTAATCAGACCTCATGTTTTTGGTTGGGAAGCAAGCTTATCTCCTAAAGTTACAAGACCAGCAAATAGTGGTACTTGCAGGCATAGATTTCACACTTTCAGTGGCTGTGATCCCAGCATTTTGGTACTGCTCCATCAAGTGGGACAGAAAATATCCCCCTTTCAAAGTACCATTATTACCCTTACCTCAAATAAATAGCATTCAACAGTTGTAAATTGCTGCCCATTTCCAATCTCCTTTTGCTGTAAAGTTCTTGTCATCTCCTAAATCCATGCATAATTTTCCTGCAGTTTGAATCTTGCCAATTGCTTTCCTAATTTTGTTACAGTGCTAAAATGTCTTTAACTAAATTCATAAGTGATGATAATCTTTGATGTGGTTGACCATAATATTCTCCAATATTACCCTAACTTCCAGCTCTGCTGGATTCCCTTGTCTGGGTTCCACTAACCTATACAATTGTAGCAAGAATGCCATCTCTTCCTGTCAGTACACCACTGTCTTCGAAATCCCACACATATCTGTCCTCGTCCCCCAAGAAGGAGGTACCAGAAAGGCTAGCTTTACTGAAAGGAGATATATCACCTGATGTAGTTGGGATACATCTGAGGTTGCTGAGAAAAGTAAATGAGGAAATTGCAGAGGCCTCAGCCATCTGTAGATTCAGCAGAATTATCTGAGGGTTGGAAAACTGCAAATATTATCCCCTAACTTAAAAAGGAAGTAGAGATAAACCTAGTAAAAGGTGTGTTAAACTGCAGTGATGAGGAAAATTATAACAACAATAATCAAGGACAGAATTAGCGATCATGTGGACAAGAGTGGATTTAGAGGAAATAAAGACAAATTATTTCTTACAAACCATAGAATTCTTCGATGAAGTAACAGAGAAGATTGATGAAGGAAATGGGGTTAATGTGTTGGATATAGAAATCCAAGTGGTATTTCATAAAGTGCTGTACAATATGCATCAAGACTGAAGTCGATGGAATAAAAGGATAGAAAATTGGCTAAGTAAGAACACAGAGTAGAGTCATAGAGTTGTACAGCATAGAAACAGGCCTTTCGACCCACCATCATGCCTGTCTATACTAATCCCACTTGCCTGCATTAATTCCATATCCCTCTATGCCCTGCTCAGTCAGGTACCTGTCCATACGCCTCTAAATGTTGTTACTGTTCCTGCCTCCACCTCCTCCTCTGGCAACTCATTCCAGATACCAACTACTCTTCTTGTGAAAAATTTACCCCTCAAATCCCCTTTAACCTCCTCCCTTTCACCTTAAACCTATGCCCTCCAGTTTTGGACATCCCTACATGGGAAATGGACACTGACTATCTCCCTATCTACCTCTATCAGTAGTAGGGAAACATAATTTTATTAGACTGGAAGGCAATGTATAGTGGAGTTCCCTAGGTTTCAGCATTGCCACCACTATTTTTCTTAATATTTATTAATAGTTTGGACATGAATATATAGGACTGGGATTTATGCAGGCTGGTGGAAAGCTGGTAGATGAAATTTAATCTTAACAAACACAAAATATTACATTTTGATTGGAATAGTGAAAAGAGACAATATAAACCAGAAGGCACAATTCTAAAAAGGATGCAAGACTAGATAAATCTGAGGGTATGTGCAATAGTTCATTGCAATGGCAGGGCAGACTGAGGAAGTGTTTAAAAAGTAAACAGTATCCTGGGATTTATAAATAAAGGAATTGGGTATAAGAGCAAAGAAGTCATGAAATACTTGTACAGCCAAAGCTGGAGTATTGTGTCCAGTTCTTAATGCCCCAATTCAGGAAAGATGTAAAGGTTGTAGAAAGGGTAGAGAAGAGATCTACTAAAATGATTCAGGGACTTCATTTATGTGCATAGACTGGAAAAACTGAAAATTGGAATGAAGAAGGTTGAGAGAGAGAGAATCTAACACATGTATTTAGAGTCATGAATAGAATAAATAGATACTATTCCCATTGATAGAATGTCAAGAATCAAGAAACAGAATGATAATGATTAGACAAAGAACTAAAAATGACAAGAGGAGAAACTTAAGCAACAAATGATTAGGGTTTGGTGTGCACTGCCAGGGGTAATGGTGGAGGCAGATCCAACTGTGGCATGCAAAGGGGAGTTGGATAAGTACCTAAAAGGTACTGGGGAGTGGGACAAGCTAAATTGTTCTTGTGTAGGTCTGGTATGGACTCAGATAGGCTGAATATCGATCTCTGCCTTGAATATATTCAGTGACTCTGCCTGCACAGCTCTCTCAGACTGAGAATCCCAACGAGTCACAACTCTGAGAAAAAGAATTTCTCATCTCAGTCTTAAATGGACAACCTCTTATTAAACCTCTTAGTTCTAAATTTCCCCACTACAGGAACATCCTCTCACCATTCAGCCTGTCAATTCTTGTTTTCTGTTAACTAGCCAATCCATGCCTCTTTGGAATTCTCTTATCTCAGAGATCAATGCACACAATCTGTCACTGAGATCATCTGCAGACTTCAGTCCTTTAATGAGAACATCTTCTAGTGCTTCCATTGTAACAAGCCTCTAAAGAGCTCCCAAGCCCTAAAATCTCTAAGGAAGGTTTAACCACAAGAAAAAGTAGATTTTGCATAAGGCAAGTGATTAAATCCGAACCAGACAGAGGGTTAAATCTGCAAAACCAGTCTATGAACTTGCCAACATTTGGATTTAACACAAATATGTCAGGCAATAATTGGAGAAAAACTACAGGGGATTCCGTTTTGATCATTTAAATATGTTAATTACTCATTCAAAAAGGCTTTAACTGCAGTTTTGGTATTTAACCCAGGGTGCATCAGCTTTTCAAGCTCTGAAACCTGGCAAGAGCAGAATGGTTCTGGAAGGGGTCTAAGGAGCTGGCAGTGTTTCTCACAATAGGCACTGCAGCTTCACAGAGTGACTCTGAAAGATTTTCTTCACTAGAATTGCTTTCCTTCTTACTTTCACAAGCTTTGGAGAAAGTGGTGTCCTGATTGTTTAGTATCACTTTTGGTTTTGCCTACTTCCTTACTGCAGTTAGCATGTCTTCACTAAGACATGAAGGTAGATTCTTCTCGCACAGTAATGGGGCCCAGAAGATTACCAGGTTGGACAACCACAGGAGCCTCGAGATCAGCTGACTCACCTGCAGCTGCAAGTTAGGGAGGGCTGAAAAGAGGGTTGCGGCTCACAGTCAGCTTTACCTTGCACAGGTAGTAAATCGACCTTGGTTTAGTTTCTTTAACATGCTGGAACAGCAGTATCTTGGGAGGCTAAGGCTATCATATTAGGTGGAAGCAGATCTCTACATTTCCTTCAATAAAACCTGCTGCCAGCTGGTGCATCTGCTGTGTTTGTTGCTGTCAAAGTGATGCAGTTTATACTCTTCAAGGTCATTCTAAGATTCTGTAGATCAAGGTTTCTCAGCTGTAGTAGGCAAGTAACTGATGTTTTAACTGTGAACATCACCTTCACCACAGGTGAAATTGATGTTCACAGATTAAAAGGGTACTTGGTTTGCTGATTTGGCTTGATTTTTGCATACACGGGTCCCAAGAGACTGCACTTTTACGATAATCAAGGAACTCCAAATCAGAATGCAGCATTTATTAATTTAGGAAGAACTTTATTCCATTAATGTGCCATAGGTTTGCATCCATATGGAGACATTTCTCCAGGTGTCTGCAAAATATCTAGGCAGCTGACATGTTTCCTTTATTTTAAGACTCTCCCTGGTCTACTCCATACTTGATGGTTGAGGGAGGAGGGTGGGGCTCTGGGCAATGGTAGTGGATGTAGCTGTCTATTTGAGAAAAAGGCTGAAGATCTGGCTTATGAAGATGCAAACCAACAGAATGCCAAGAAACTCCAGACCCATCTTCTCACTCAAAATGTTGTTGAGCAAACTCTTGGAATGCTGAAAATGTGTTTTACGTGCCATGAACACTGCTTCATCGTGCACCTGCTAGGATGTAAAGAGCGATGGCCTGCTACACAATATAGCACAGCAATGGACACAGATGCATGTGAAGACACAGGCTGTTTAACTAAGAGTAGTTCTAAAAAAAAAACAAAGATTCGACAGGGTCAGAGGAGCAGCATGTTGTAATATAGGGTACTTAGGCTGCACCGATAGCTGTGAGGTTGTTAACCTTCAGCAGCTAACATTAAGATGGAAACTGCTTTGTACTTCTCCCCCTTCTATCAACACAAACCATCTTCAGATTCCTTGTCTAGCCCCTGCTGCTCAGAATCAATCCATGGTCTTCTCTTTCTACACATTAGAAGGCCATTCAGAAAACTGCTTCAGGCCAGAAAATGGGAAAGTTTTTGTGAGTACACACAACAGAATCTTAACATGCTAACATTGCATAAGCACCTATGTGCCCCTACAATTCCTTACTTTATCTTCTCCCTAGTGCTCCTGTGTAGTACAACCCTATTGGCTTCTGCAGAGCTAGAGGAAGATTGCTCGGATTAATGGTCCCTGCAACCACAGCTGCAATCTCTTTGACTGGCAATCCTGGAGTTTTTAGAGTCGATGAGGGACCTCCATTGCCTACTGCAGCTGTGCAGATGTAAACACTGCCAGTGGGAAAATTAGATAATATTGGAAGAATGGATGTGGGGAGATAGAATATCTAGAGGGAATCTCTTAGAATTCCATGGTCTCAATAAACCATCTTCTATCTCATGACTGTTTCACATTTATAAATATAAGTTAGCAGGATTTGATCATACAGCCCCACAAGCCTTCTCTGCCTTTCAATAAGTTCATGGCTGATCTTGTGTCTCAGTGCAAGCTGATTCCAAAATTTTTTGCTTTCAGCCTTGAAAATATTCAAGGACTAAGGAATCACAGCTCTCTTATGTAAAGGGCACAATTCTAAGGATTTCAATCTTTCATCTAAACAAGTTTCTATTCATTCCAGCCTTATGTTGCCTCTGGTTCTAGATATTCCTCCCGGAGGAGACCGCCTCTTGGCATCTATCCTGTCAGTTCCTCTCAGAATGCTTATGCCTCAATGAGATCATCTATCATTCTTCTAAATTCCAGCATGTATCAGCTAACCTTACTCAATCAATCCCCATGGAAAAATGCCTTCATCCCAGCAATCAGTCAAACTGATCTAACCCCAAGATAAATAAGATACATAGGCAAAATCTGAATATATTATTCTAAATAATATCTCAGCAAAACATTCTGTACATGTGTGCACAAGAGCACCTAGATCTCTCATAACTTCACTCATCTGCAATCTTTCTCCATTTACATAATAGTCTGCCTTAGATTTCTATTTCCAAAGTGCACGATCTCAAAATTTCCTACAGATAACTCCAAATTATTTTCTGTATCTGCACGTAAAATTTCAGTAATCCATGTATACGGATACCCAGATCCCCTTTACTTACACCATTCATTTTCTCACTATTTATAAAATGTTATACATTTCTAATTTTTCTCCAAATAGATAACCATACATTTTTCTGCATCTTGTTCTATCAGCCATGTTTTTGCCCATTCATTTAGCCTGTCTATATCCTACTTCTGTTTTTTCATCCTTTAACCGATCCTCAGTACGTGCAAGAATATTATCCACTGTATTAAGCACTCTAATTTTGTTTGATAATTTTTGGTGCAATCTCTTATCAAAGGCCTCATAAAAATCAAAATAAACCATATCCATTGGTTCATCCTTATCTATTCTGCTAATTACCACCTCAGTAAAAAGCTCTAACAGACTTGTCAAACATGATTTCTAGTTCATAGATCCATGTTGACTCTGCCCAATCCTATTTTACTTGATGTCCTGTTAGTACTTCCTTAAAAATTGATGTCAGCAGCTTACCTACTACAGACTCAGACAGATTGGTCTATAATTCCCTGTTTTCTCTCTTTTTTTTAATAGTGGGGTTACATTTGCTATGTTCCAAACCGTTCTAGAATCCATGAAATTCAGGAAGATGACACCCAGTGTACCCACTACCTCCATAGCCACCTTCTTCAATACCCTACAAGTCAGCTCATCAGATTCTCAGGATTTATTGCTTTTCACTTCCATTATTAGAATACTAATTTATTACTTACTTTATTTGAACCCCTCATTCGCTCTAGATCTGCTATTTCCAGGATGTTTTCTATGTCTCCTTCCACAGAGGCAGACACAAAATATTGTTTTAATTTCTCTCCCCTTTTCCATTTGCCTTCCTGAGGCTTGCTGTACCTGCATATCTTCTTTCTGCCAGTTAAGAACCAGTGTACTAAAAACCTGGTGAACATCAATCATTTGCTATAGAGATGACCCCCGCATTAAGGGGGTTCCCAGAAAACTCCATATCGCAATTTTCTGTAACACAAAGCCATGTCACCTGTGCATGCACAAAGAAATGCAAGCTCAAAATAAAATAAAAATTGACACATAAATTCCATGAACAAGTTTTTTTTATTCTGTAACTCAGATTGTTTGGTTGTGATTTGTGAATTCCATAAGGGCAAATTTCTGTTACCGAACTGCTATAAAGTGGGGGTCACCTGTATTTGCACTACTTTAATTCTAACATCAAAGTAAATAAGCACTTACCTGCTGGCAGTGAATTGTTTCAAGGATTGCTACAGAGCAACACATTCATTCTGTGCAAGCCTTCAGCTGGGGCTTGCATGCAGACATTGTCATGCCTACTCTTTCCACAGTCAATCATTGCATAGAAAGCCCCTCATAATCAAAGTGGACTCCACCATTCTCATTGCAAGGGGGGGTGTGGCTGCACACCACCAGCATCTCTTGTGTTTTGTTTGCTAAGGCTTCAGTAGTATCCTGTTGTTTGACAGCTACCAAGGTGCAGCATCAATAAGTTGTCATCATCATCCTCCAGCATCTGCATCCAGCTGGGCAGAGCTTGGAAATTCTTGTACCCTCTGTGTACTTACAAGCAGTCTTCATGTCTTCATCATCTGCTCCTGCATACTTGTGACGTATGAGACACCATGTGCAGCCCCACTGTTTTATCAGCCCCACTGATGGATCTGTTCTAATGGATAGAAGACCTAAATCCCTTGATGGTGCATCTTTAGAGTGACTTCCCGTGAAGAAATGTCATCATCATCCTCCAGGCATGCATCTCACAGGATGGGTGAAGCCCCAGTGAGAAATTGAAGACATGAATTAGAACTTTGAAGGTAAGAATGCTTAATGTCTTGATTCTAAACATGATCTCTTTTCAGTCATTATTGACGTCCAGTGTAGAAGAGTGATCTTTGTATGCAAATAGCTTATAGTAGAATTCTGTCACTAGGTAACAGTGAGGCCTACTAGCCTGGGTGCTCTCCAAGGCAACCTCCTTAGCTAGATTATTACTGGAGGACCTCCTCACTTCAGCTGCCTCTATTGGTGTCTGCAGCCCGAAAAGAACCCACTGAGTGAGACCAAATGAGCGATTGTCTAGACTGATGTTAAACGGTATCTGCTGATGGTGACTATGAGCAAGTAGTATGACACTGCAAAAAAATGTGATTCAATAAGGTGGCTGCATGGATAGTAATGTGAATAGGAGCTAAGTTGTTTTGAGGAGTGATGTGTTGCAGTAGGATGACAAAATAAGGAACAGAACATCATAATGTAGCTGGACATGTCACTGTGCTCCACTTTCCTTATGTTATTTTGCCATTTTTCTGATGACTCCTGCAGCCATCTCACAGACATATACTTATTATTGGCAACTGGCTGCTTCATCCCATGGCCAGAAAAGATCATGTCTCCAAGTTCCCATATTATCCCTAGCATAACATTCAACAAGGCATCGCTTGAATTTAGAGGCAATCCTAGCCTGTTTATTGTCCTTTTTTTCTTTCGCAGTGTAGTCAACTCTTCAACACATCAAATACTTGCAAAGTATCTTTAAATAACCAAGCAGAAATTGATGCATGAGTGCTGTCATTTGAGCCTGCTATGCCTAATTGGCTAGGATACCTGTAACTAATGAACGATTAAATTAAAGCCATTGAGTGAACATGCTGCTGAAAAGCATTTGCATCTCCTGTTTGCTGGAAAGCTCCCCCAGCACATTGTGGTTAAAATTCTATCCATTTCCTCCACCCGTGCTCTCCCTCCCATTACCAGCTGTACCTCTAAATCTGAGTGTCTACACAACTACTCTATGTCTACGCCCCATGAGCTCGAATTTTCTCCCACAATTCTTTTAAGACTTCTTTTAAAAAAAAGCAGCTTTTTGAATCAAAATTTTGCTCACCCTCTTTGCATTTCTTTCTTTAGCTTGGCAGTCACTTTACCTAATTATACTTAAGGTGTTTCCTGTGGTAAAAGAAACATGTAAATGCATGTTGCTTTTGTTGAAAGTACGAGGTTACAGTGACTACTACACAAATATCTTGCTTTAAGAGGTGAATTCTATTGATGTGACAGCTCTGAAGCAACAAATCTGAGTGTAGTTTAAATTTTAACTATGATGTATATTTATGTATTGATTTGAAACTGTCAATGAAAATGATTTATCATGGTGCCTCTGCAAAAGAAAATTGAATAAAATGTCCAACAAACTAGAATCATTGACAGAAAAAAAATTATATCCTTCACTTCAGGACCTTGTGGCAAAAAATATTGCTAATTTTAAGGTATATTCTTAGCTATTAACTCATTTTTTTTTTACTCCTTAGTGTTGTGAACCAGCATATGCACCCACACTGCACAATTCTAATAGGTGGTGAATCCAGAGGACAGAATCTCATTGACTGCAAAAACAGTCCATAAGTGCAGACAAGTGCAGACTGCCACTTGAGCTGGGAGAGGCCCTATGCTGCACTTCAGCTTGCTGGATCACTATAGTTCGAAACACATTGGAAGAAAAAGTGTACTCTGTGCAGGCACTCAGTGATCTGGGAACAGTAGAACATCTGCCATTTGTGTAGAATGTGATCCAAGGAAGGAGCACTAGGAGGAGTTGCTAGTTATACAAGTATTACAGTGTACTGTATGAGAGTGCCTGTTTGGAATGAGAAGATCTGGCCTTCAGGCATTTTAACTTTGCAGCAGAGGAATACTGCCAGCTTAATCCTGGCCCTCATACCCAACTGCATGAAGAATTAAGCAGCCTACCCTTTACTGCAGCATAATTTTCTGTAGGCAAGCCAAGGATTATTTAAAGTGAGAGCAAGTAGCCAGATGTCAAGAAAAATTCCAGCAATGAGCTGTCCAAGGTTTTCAAATGCTATCCCTTTTTTGGAAGCGCTATGGCAACAAGCAAGGTAACTACAAGAGCATCCCCAAGCTGACAATCCAGTGAACCTGAACAGTATTTATTTCCCCCAAGATTTGAATTCATAGTAGAAAGACCATAATAAAATGAAGCCTCAACAACTGTTTCTTATGGTCTTAAGTGAATTCTTAAACTTCCTGCCTTTTTCAACAACATTAGCAACACTTTTCTCAACAATTCCCTATTCTGCTTACTCTGCAGTCCCCCCCCCCTTCTCATTCCAAACCAGCAATTTCACATATTGTAGTACTTGCATACCTAGCAACACCTCCTAGCTCTTTCCTTGAATCATATTCCACACAAAAGGCAGATGTTCCACTGTCCCCAGATCATTGAGTGCCTGCACGGAGTTCATTTTTTCTTCCAATGTGTTTCCAGTTGTAGTACTCCAGCAAGCTGAAGCGCAGCACAGGGCCTCTCCCAGCACATGGCTGTCTGCACTTGTGGACAGCTTTTGCAGCAAATGAGATCCTGCCCTCAGGATTCACCACTTATTAAAGATGTCAGTATTATGTCATTGCCTATGATGAAATACATGGCATGAGTGAGCAGCAACAAGCACTATTGTAAGGATAGTCCTGGAGTTAGCTTTCCAAAAGGCAAGGGTTTTCCTCAGTTCTTTTGAAGAGGACAGAGATGAGGGACCCAGACATGAAAGAAAAATTCTTTGCCTGTCAAAAGCAGTTATACCAGTTAGTGTAATACCTGCTGAGGTTTTTCACCACTGTGGTAGAAGAATGGATGAGTCTGTTTACAGCCAGTGAGATGACACTTTACTTGTTATTAGTACTGCAGCCTACCTTGGAGTATGGACAACTCCAGGAACAAAGGAGCCAAACTGACACAAAAATATCCAGCCTTTGTAGAATTATTGGAAACTCAACCATCTGCCATTCAGCCTATGGATTCTGTTGAGGAATCTGATATTTCCTTAGGTTGATGGGTGGACTGATTGGAATTGGACTTTTAAGTTGTCACATATTCTCTACAATCTGCTCTCCTAGTGAATAATGAATGTAATGAGCCTTTGCTTATTCATCAAACACTTCAGTACCTGCCTTTGAGTATTGAGGTCAGCTGGGTCAGACTGTATCAACAGCAGCCAAGCTGCAGTGGTTTCCAGATGGACTCTGTGGATCAAGCACACAGAACTCAACGCGAGCATCACATAAGAAGTAAGCTCGAGCAAAATCAAACTTTGTTTAATACTGGAGATAAGCAAATTTCCTAAATTGACTGTTTATGAGAAAAGAACCTTCATTTGCTTTTTAAGTGAGGAAGTAATAGATGGAATAGAGTTGGCAGTTAAATTTATTATCTTCATTAAATTTGACATTTCAGTCTACACTCTGATTTTACAAAAATTTCCAGTCTGCATTGTCAGCACATCCTTAACATGGAAGCTGGCTGAGTGTTTTCTATTACAAGATGAAAGGAATGGTGCCAGTGTGCCTCCGGACATCTGAGACTTGGTACCAGTAGCCCTACAGTTTGACCAGTCATATTAAATTTCTTGCTTGGCTTTCTTGCTTGCCTTTCCTGGCAACCGTCATGTAATATTGGTGGAAGGACCAAGTATTAGAATGGTTGGGTACCACAGGACATGAGCATTGAATTGCATATGTGTACCGTATGTGAATCTTTTCTGTGAAAGGAAACTATTTGGGTATTAATTGAGTTGTCACTTTTCCTACTCACTGTACTGTAAAAGCTTCTACAAGTATGTAAAAAGTAAAAGGTCAGTGGAAACAATTGTACATGCCTTACAGCCAGAAGTGGGAGAGCTTATAATGGGAAACAAAGAAATGCAGAGCAACTAAACAAGTATAGACCATCCCCGGGATACAAACACCTGACTTACCGACACCCATACATGTGAACGAGCTCCAATAATATTAATAAATTCAAAAGTTTGACATGTGTACATATGTTTGTTCCTACGAACAGCAGAACTAGTTTCTTCTCTCCACTCTTTGTAATTGTTCCTTCTTATCGGTCTTATGAGTTTTTATTATGCCGTTCATTACAATACTGTGGAGGTGTAGTTACCATATCAAGTGATGTTTGTATATTTTCCGACTTGCAGACAAAATTGACTTAAGGACATCTGTAAAAATGGAACCCACTTGTAACACTGGGACATTGGTTATATCCTCACAAAAGAGGACACAACTTCCCAGAAATACTAGGGAACCAAGAGTCTAATGAAAAGGAATTACAGGAAATTTGCTTAGTAAAAAAAACAAGTAGTGCTAAAGGAGGTAATGGGACAGAGAGCCAGTGGATCCCCAGGGCCTGATAATCTGCATCCCAGAGTACAAAAGTGGTAGACGTAGAAATTGTGGGTGCATTAGTTGTAATTTTCCAAAGTTTACTGAGTATCATGTGGTGAACCTGTGGAATTCTCTACCACAGAAGAAAATGGAAGCCAAGTTGCTGAAAATACAAGAAGGAGGTAGATATCTTGAGGAAAGATATACTGGCTTTGGAGGTGGTGCAGAGGAGGTTCACTAGATTGATTCCAGAGATGAGGGATTAGCCTATGAGGAGAGATTAAGTTGCCTGGGACTGTACTGGCTGGAAATCAGAAAAATGAGAGGGAATCTTATAGAAACATATAAAATTATGAAAGGGATGGATAAGATAGAGGCAGGAAGGTTGTTTCCACTGGTAGGTGAGACTAGAACTAGGGGACATAGCCTCAAGATTTGGGGGAATAAATTTAGGACGGAGATGAAGAGAAACTGTTTTTCCCAGAGAGTAGTGAATCTGTGAAATTCTCTGCCTAGGGAAGCAGTAGAGGCTATCTTATTAAATATATTTAAGACATAAATAGATTTTTGCATAATAGGGGAATTAAGGGTTATGGGGGGGAAAAGGCAGGTAGGTGGATCTGAGTCCACAGCCAGATCAGCCATGATCTTATTGAATGGTGAAGCAGGCTCGGCGGGCCAAATGGCCTACTCCTGCTCCTATTTCTTATGTTCTTATGTAGATAGGTTTCAAGATCATATTGAATGGTGGAGTAGACTGAAAGGGTCAAATGGCATACTCTTGCTCTTATTTTTCTGTGTTTCAAAAAGCATGAAAATTGTCAAAAGCATACTAGAAAAAGGGAGACCAATTAGTGCTGTAGATCCCAAGCCCTTTACCTTATTTGCTGAGACTCCTTAATGGGCTGTGTATTCCAGGAAAAGAAATATTCCCTTTAATGGCTGAAAAGAGTCAATAACAAAATGTAAACAGTTATGTTAACTTTGAGAGGTGTTTGCAAGCATGGTCCTGAAAGTTTTGCTTGTAGGTAATCTAGGAAACTGACTTGCCTTGCACATCTTGAATACTGATTATGGTCTCCTATAAACTGTCCTCTTGAGAAGTCTGCTAGGTGCTAAAACTACGGGTGCTGTTGCTATTCCAACAGTTCAACAATAACTTGCATTTATAGAACACTTTCAACATAGCAAAAACTACCTAACAAAATTTGCAACCAAGTTACTTAGAAAAGATATTAGGGCTAGTCAAAAAATTTTACGGAGTGCCTTAAAGGCAGAAAGAAAGGTGAAAAGTCAGAGTTTTAAGAGGATTAGGACTTTGGTGGGTGAAGGAACAGCCAGCAATCTGTGACAAATTTATGAAAAGTGGAATGAAGTAGACAGGCCAAAAGCATCTTAGGATACAGGTAACAGAGATGAAGGAGGCTTAGCAGCAAATAAGCTGGAGGGGCAGAATTGAGCAATATTATGGAGGTAGAAATGGCATCTTGGAATCAGATGTGACATCAGTGATGCAAAAAAAGACTTCTGGTTCAGTTTCTGATACCAAGAAGACTGACAATCCATGGCTAAAAAGTGAATAACATCGAAGGGCATGCAGGAGCACCAAGGCCTAAGCATTCACAACTATGTTCACAGTTTATTCACAATGACTAGGTCTAAACCCTGGAACTTCCTACCCAGGGGTACTGTAGGAGTACCTTCAGCAACAAGGCTGCAACAAACATAAAGTCAGTTCACCATTACCTTCTCAAGAGCAACTGGGGATGGGCAGTGATTGCTAGTCTTGCCAGCAATGCCCAGATACCTAAAAAGTGAAAACATTTTAAGAGGGAATGAATTCTGTGACAATGCCTTTGGTTTTCTTAATATTAGTTGGGTTAAATTGATGTTCTTTCATTGTTGAACAGGCACATTTGATAATATAGAATCAGTGGAGGAATCCAGTGAGGTGGTGATTAAGTAGGGCTTGATATCATCAGTATGCAGTTGGAAGATGATGCTGTGCTGTGCTGTGCTGCACTTCAGATAAAGTTGTCAGGGGGCAACACAAAGATGAGATGGGTTTACAAAATTGAGGGGCATAGACAGAGTTAATGCAAGTAGGCTCTTTCCACCTAGATTAGGAGAGATAAGTACGAGAGGACATGGCTTTAGGGTGAAAGGGGAAAGGTTTAGGGGGAACATTAGGGGGAACTTCTTCACTCAGAGAGTGGTGGGAGTGTGGAACGGGCTGCCATCTGATGTAGTAAATGCGGGCTCACTCTTAAGTTTTAAGAATAAATTGGATAGATACATGGACAGGAGAGGTCTGGAAGGTTATGGACTGGGTGCAGGTAAATGGGACTAGCGGAATAACGTTTTGGCACAGACTAGAAGGGCCAAATGGCCTGTTTTCTGTGATGTAGTGTTCTATGGTTCTATGTCAGAGTTAACAATATGTTTTTGAGGGAAGAACCATTACAGGTTAAGACTGAATAGAAAAGAATGGAAAATCAAATAACTGCAAATGCTGGAAATCTGAAAGAAAAGCATAACATGCTGGAAATGCTCAGCAGGTCGGGCATCATTTGTGGAGAGAGAAAAGAATCTGCCAGACTAGGGAGCAGTGGAGAGGCATTTAGCACAGCAGCAAAGCTAAAAACTTGATTAAAGGTATTTAGGTGAGCACCTACTGGAAAAATGAACATGAATTAGGGTGCTACAACATATTTAATGATCTGAAAAGGAATAGGTGGCTGGAAATGTGGTGGGAGTTTGCAGGGTTTCTTTTTTGAGAAGTTGACTTGTATCTTTCCTGAGAGAACCATTAACGTTATCATCTAACATGGGACAAAGAAGGGAGATTTATCTACATAAAAATCACAATGCAACTGGAATGTGGAAATTCTGTTGCAAATCCCTACATCTTGGAGTTCTCATTATACTGTGAGCTCAGGGCTTGCATGTTTTCATGAAAACATCACTTGTGTCTAGCAGGTGCTTTGGACAAAAGCCAAGCAGTTAAAATAGCAATGGGAATTAAATGGTTAGCCTTCTGTAACAATTGAACAGACTGCCTGCCGGTCATACTTCCATAAGTAAAGATAGGATTAAAATCATACTATTACTTATAAATGTACAAGCTCACTTCATGACAGCCATTTATCATTTAAATATGATCCAGTTTTGATGAAAACATTAGATAAGATATCTTTATTAGTCACATGTACATCGAAACACATAGTGAAATGCATCTTTTGCATAGTGTTCTGGAGGCAGCCTGCAGTGTCGCCATGCTTCTGGCACCAACATAGCATGCCCACAACTTCCTAACCTGTACGCCTTTGGGATGTGGGAGGAAACCGGAGCACCCGGAGGAAACCCACACAGACACGGGGAGAACATACAAACTCCTTACAGACAGTGGCCGGAATTGAACCCAGGTCACTGGCGCTGTAAAGTGTTACGTTAACCACTACACTACCGTGCCTGCCCAGTGTTTTATTGTAGAATCTTATTAGTGTTGTATTGTAGAATTACAAATGTATTCAGGGCTTTAGTGCTATTTATAAAATTTTAAAAATTGATCTGACTGAGCAGGTTTGAAAATCTGACTGGGGCAGAAATGGTTACTAGATTGTGCTTTGGTAGTTCTAGATTTCTTGCTCAAATTGCACCATTTAGCAAGCATTCCATTGAATGAGCTGCCATCTGTGAAACATTAACCCAAGGACTCCTTCTCTTTTCAGGCTGGACAATTTGCTTAATATGGCCTATGGTGTAAAGAGGTAATTAGAACTCCACAGACTGCCAGATGTCCATGTTGGCACAGATGTTGCTAATTTATTTTGACTAACATTTTAATTTCTTTCCACCAGCATGTTAAACTTTTGTTTCAGAGTTCAATTCTTTTGGTTCTTTAAAAAAGACCCATAACTCTTGTTTGCTCACTTCTTTAATTTGCAGGTTGTTCGATTTAGTTGATTCAGGTGCAACAGCTGCAAATAAATTAGAACCAAAAAGACTGATCAGCAAGTAGATTGGCCACTGCTGCTGGTTAGAGCTTAATGGGAAAAATAACCGCAGTGATCCCATGTGTCTCATAGAGAAGCAAACGTGCATGAATCTACCAAAATGTATCTGTCTCTTTTGAAAGATATTGCTTATTGGAAATGTAAGAATTTTCATTAATTCTTCAATTAAAAATAGAAGGCTGTATGCACCTCTATCACCATGTTTGGAGTTTTTACAATTTAGTGCTTCCCAGTAATTTTTTTTTCTATTTCATTAGTAAGATTAAATTGCACTCTGGTTTGCTAGAGCTTCAAACACGGAATTGTGAATATTAAGGCGAGATTGAGGCCTTAATTTTTAAGCAAGATTTATACATGTAATGGGAAAGGGGTGTTAGAACAAAAGTAACAAACCATTGGTTAATTTAAAACAAATTTAGATGATTATATGTCATATTTTCAAAAATTTATATAAGCATTATCTGCAAATTTCAATCTAAATACTCCTGTACATAAAAACTGAGTTTGAAGCCTCAACAAACTAAAATAATTTTCACAATTTCTGATTTGTAAAAACTTTCCCAAAAATTACATCAAATACATATTAAAATAATTTTAATTATAAACTGTTTAAATAGATGCAAGAAAATATGAATAGAATATTGGGTTAATAAAAATATTCTATAAAAATATCATAGCAATTACTAAAATGAATCTTAACCATAATGTGTTAAAACTTGATCAAATTTTATGTTAAAATGTTTCTAATGTGACAAAGGCACCAAATATAGTTTGATTTTTTTCTCAAAGTAGCAATTTATTTTGACAGATTCTCACCCATCACAATCGATGGCATGACCAGTCTTGTTGGAATGAATATTCCTGGACATACTGGAACAGGTTGGTGTATCTTCGTCTACAACCTCTCTCCTGACTCAGATGAAAGTGTTCTCTGGCAGCTTTTTGGACCATTTGGAGCTGTAAACAATGTCAAGGTCATTCGTGATTTTAATACAAACAAATGCAAGGGATTTGGGTTTGTCACCATGACAAACTATGATGAGGCAGCCATGGCAATTGCAAGCCTGAATGGATACCGTTTGGGTGATAGAGTTCTGCAAGTATCATTCAAAACCAACAAAACCCACAAATCTTGAAGTACCTATTTAGTGTCACCTTCAAGAACAAATGGAACTTTAAAAGGCTTATATTGAAAATGGACTTCATAAGCCATTGTTGCCTGAGTATTAACATAAAATATTCTGTGATGAAGCAGGAAATGATTTTATAATGCTAGAAAACTTTGATGCATTGAATGTTCTTTCATAGCTGTTGTTGTTCAAAATATACATAGATAACATGTGCAGGAATTTTTACCCAGCCTGCTATCTTCCCTGCCTTCTTTGAAGGTGGACCTTTTTAAATCACCCATTCACAATTTAAAAATATGAAGAAAAATTGACATTTTTACATAAATTAAACATCAAAATAGAATACATCTAAGTTGATTAACTAAAACAGCACCCCGACCACCCCATTATTCTAAGAAACAGATCTGCTGATGCGCTTTTGCAGATGTTATAGTTAATCCTTTTTCTTTGTATCATGTAAACATATAGTATTACCTGGAATGGGAAGGGGGATACCTGATGACATAACTTAAACAATGTTGCCAAAGAGTTGGTCTCTTTGCTGAAAATGGGTTTCAAAAGATCTATTTTTGTATTAAAACAAAGGAATTTTTACAGGATCTGGATTTGAAAATGAATATTTTGACTGACTAATACAGGGGAAAAGGACAATTTTGTCACATTCATACTGTACTGATACTTTTTAGGATCAAGATGTATGTTTAAATTTGGGCTGTAGATTGTTTTTCTGAACGATGTGGGAAAAAAAAACAGATGATGTTCATATCTTTCATAACAAAATAGAAGGGAGTGATCTCCACAGGCACACAGTTCCCCACAGTCAAAACCCAAAAGCAAGGAGATTAGTTGCTAGATGTTTTTTTTAAGTCATCAGTAACAGTTAGGCAATATCATAACATTGCTGAATTTTTTTCCTAAACTAAATGCCAAAACTTCCTTGAAGCAGTAGGTAGGTGCTAATGAGATTACATATCTTGACTCCAAATAAAAAATAGGAACATTTCTTGTTTTATTCGTACTGATGTTACTTGTTTGTGTTGAACTTGTTGATGACTTTGATTCCATTTCAGTCTTTAGTATTCCATTTTGGCAAACAGCATAGAATTGGCATTTGTTTCATTTTATGAATTATTTATTTTGTTGCTGATCTGATGCATATTGCCAAACCAAATTTAGCTAGTTGGTTATTTTATCTAATAGAAAGATGCTTCTTACATTTGTGTCTATTTCTTATGTACATAAAGATTGATTTTGATTTTATTTCTAGACTGTAAGAACTTGGTTGTTTTGTTACAATGGCAAAATGGTTCCAAATGATACTGTGAAACTAAAGTATCTAAATATTTACTAGTGCAGAAATACAAAATATTGTTTAATATATTGTCATGTTGGTTGTGAATATTTTTTCTTAATATTGGGGATGGACAAATTGCTTTTATTTTCCATTATGCAGAGAGCTAAGGGAACAAAATGGCTGAGGGAGTCCGCTCCTTTGTCCAGTGCACTGATAATTTTAGTATGTTGTGCTTGTAAGAGTAAAAAGGTTATGCTCTTCCCTGGATACTAGAAAAGTAAGTCGCTATGCATAATATAGTCGATAGTTAAATTTGCTATTGCTTTTGTCTTGTTAATAACCTTTTCAATAAAGTTGTCTTATTAGTATCGTTGTTATGGTTAATGTGCTTATTTTGTGCATTTTTCAATGCTAAACCCACTAATTGCATGTAGAGGAAATACTTTTACATTGAAGATGGACTTACAATGAGCAAGTGTGCAAGCATATGATGTATTACTTTAAAAATGTTAAACTAAAATTTTAACAAAACCCTCAAACAGTATTCAGGGATTATATTATATTACCATCTGCTGTGAATGAGCTGAATTGCTGGGAGAGTTTGCTGTATTTACTAAGCATTAGTGGGGAAGGCATGTAAAATTTTCTCTACAATGTGTTTGTTTAATTAAAATATTTCTAGGACCAGGCAGTAAAATTTCACTAATTATGAATGACTTAATGTTAGCATAGCTAATTTAGATTATTTCTGAATACAGCTGTAAATGTTTTTTCATAAAACTGTTGTGTTGAATTATTTGTACTTTTAATGTCAAACAATAAACTGACGTGTGCAGAGTACAGTGCTCTAGTTGCCCTATTTCTATGGTCTTGAGTTGGTTCACTGCTAGATCTTCTGGATTTTCAGAAGCCCAGTGGTATTTTCTATAATGATTTTGTTACATGTCTGGCTATCATTGTAGTGGCTCTTAACACCTGTGTAGGACTGAATTGGTCTGAGGAGCTACAGAAGGGAATAATTTACATTGTTACCCAGCATCCATTGCGCCAGTCAATAGTGGCCGTGGAACACATCAAAAATTACATGCCTAGAAATTGGATTTCACCCACTTTTTCTGTGCTATAGTTGTATACAGCAGTAAAGCCCCAAAGGATCTCCCCATAAAAGTTCGTAAAATTGGCCAAAAAGACAGAAGTACAGTTCTAGACTGGTTTACAAACAGGGATATGTGCTAAAACTGTCGATTTTAACACATATCCAGCACAACCAGACCCAATTGAAACAGCTTCTGTGTACCTATTTGAACAGTGGATGTGAATGAGGCTTTAAGGGAGAGGTGGACAGCTTCCAGCTTTACTCAAAGGGATACATCATTCCTCATCAGTGAGATACATGACATTGATGTCATCTGGGATCTCTCATACTGGGGAACTGTGTCGATATTAAGGATGAAAATGTGGAGACTTCATCTGGATTGACAACTATAATTAGGAGATTCTTTAAGATAAGTGTTGGGTGGCACAGTGCTTAGCACTACTGTCTCACAGTTCCAAGGTGCAGTCTGTGTGCAATTTGCACATTCTCCCTGTGACCACATGAGCTTCCACCAACTCCTCTATTTTTTTCTATTTCCCAAACATGTTAGGTTGTCAGTTAATTGGCTGCTGTAAATAAGCCCTGGTGTAGGTGACAATAGGAGAATCAGGGAACTGATGAATGCATTAAAAACATCTCTATCACTTATAGGCATTACAGTCACTGCGTCCCTCCTGGGAAATGCAGCTGGTGACGTTTTGTGTTGACTTCCCTCTGGTAGCCATCCTGCTGCTCTTGCTTCTACTGTCCATCAGCCTGCACCTCGGGGCTACTTCTGAATATCATAGCACATTGTCAGAGTTTTACTGTATATGAGTTTATTTCTTTGTGAATGCTGTGCTGATTGAGAAAGATTGCTGAGATCTGCCACAGCCACTTGGAAAGAAAGGCACTGTGCCATGGAAGTTAAGAGTCAAGGTGACTTTGACTTCTGTGAAGAGAGCAGTCCATGCATGAGTGTGCAGCCTAATTTTTCCTGCAACATTTTATATTTCCTTGTATTGACTGCCTTGGAAAATTTAAACCTGTGAAGCAAAAAGCACAAATTTTATCTATTATTTTTCAAGACTGAGATAAAGGTTGGAACATACATCTTTATCTCAGTCTTGATATAAAGGGTAGAAAGTGAAAGATCAAAAAAATATATAAACTTAAATATTTTAAAGTGGCCCTCAATTTGTGAATATTTGATTTACAAATGTTCACGTTAACATCATCAACTCTTTAGGGTATCTGTCTTTGATTTACGAAGCTATTTTCCACTCTCTTCCTATAAGAATACATTGTACCAAAATGCCCAATAGGCATTTCAACCAGTCTTTGATTTAGAAAATTTCACCTAACAAATGATTTCCAGGAAATTCATCACTTTTGTAAATTAAGAAATACCCATATTTTGAACTGTTTACTTAAGGAATTATAATAACATGCATAATATTTATACCAGTCAGGATTTGGTCAGCAGTAGTTATATTTAACTATGGCATTAAGTTCTCATCACTTCCTGATATTGCTGAGTCCAGTGAAGTAGCCTGCAAAGCAGTACAGCTTGTAGAAGAGGACAGAATTTCTAACAGTACTTTTGGAAATTCCATACTAAACTAGGACATAGAAAAATTCCACTAATCCTGCACACTCTGGACTTTGATGTTATTATCAGTTCTCCAACATACTTTAAATTTATTTTAAGATGTTACTGTGTAACATTTCAGTGAAACCGACAAGTTTAAAAGAAGCACAGGAACCAGGCCCCTGGTGAATGGAATGAATTGCAGAAGCTGGGCCCCAGCAAGTGGACAGGGAGTGCTGGAACTGGGGCCTTGGTAAGTGGATGGGGAACTGTGGCAAACATTACATGGCGAACCAGATGCCTATTCATCAGGATATCCCTATGGTTGGATAGTAGATTATTGGAGTTCACTGTACATCATAATTCTAAAATTGTTCTTAGCTTTACAGAGTAATTACCACAATGCCTTTATTTTAGAATTACAACCACAAATCTGGGCCTGCAGAACAAAGCAGCAATTCAAGTATTTAATATAATCATACACTGTCCAGTGATTATTTGACAGCAAACTGGACTTTTTTTAGGAAAGTGATCCATAATTACTTGACATAATAGATTACAATAATCATAAAATTTGTTGTACCACGCCATGGCAAGGCACACCTCAGTAAATGAAAAATTGCAGATGCTGGAAATCCAAAATAAAAACAGAAAGTGGTTGTAGGTCAGGCAAAATTCTGACAAAGGGCTTTTGACCTGAAGTGTTAATTCTCTTTCTCTTCCTGCTCAACCTTCTGCGTGTTTCCAGCATTTATTGTTTTCATTTACAGCTCGTCAGTTGCCATGCTTATGATAATGTTAACCACAGAAGAAAAAAATGAGGATGTCTAGGAAAGTAATCTCACAGATGCAGGCCAGGAATAACTGAAGATTTTAATTAAAAAGCAGTACTCCAATTTGTTCCCAGCTGGGAGACTGAAAATAAACCACGAATGAAATAAAGAACATAAATGTGATGCTAAGTACTTTTCACAGCTTCAGTGGGTTCAAAAGAACATTTCAGCCAATAAAAGAGTGCATTTAAAAATATACTGGTAGCACCTAATTTCTGTTTAGCAAACTCTAGCAAACAGGATAATGACCAGATAATCTATTTTAGTGCTGTTGGTTGATAAATATTGGCCCAAGGCTCTGGAAAATTACTCCACTGCTCTTCTTTAAAACAAGAGGCTAGATCCCCAACAGTGGAACATTCCATTTGTGTTGCATGGAATTCTTAGTCCAAACAATTTTGCTCAAGTGTCACTAGAGATTGATGTCACTGATCTATAACTGACATCCCATTCTCCTATTGCTCCCGATAGTTTTTCATGACATTTCTTAAACTATTGAGTTGTTTTACAAAGTGATTTATGAACTCTTCAGCAACAGCTATCAATTTTAAAAAAACACCTATCTTCCTAAATTCACCTTTTTTTGAGATTTACAGTCATTCCTGAATGACACTCAGTTTGTCTAGAAATTGATCAATATTAAAAAATGAATCTTTACTATATAGTCTTTACTATATAGCATGGTATATACTGTAGAAAAGACTGATATATCTACAGTAATTATCAAATGATAGATAATCGAATTAAAAGTTGACTGCAAAAGTACTCCAATTACTACAGTTTAGAAACAACAAAATAAAACATTTATTGTATGGCAATTATTTCAAAGATACTTGTACAAATACTTAATTTGGAAATCTGATAACTTTACTGACTATAAATAAAACAGTTAACATTTAATTTTTGCATGGCATTTGCACTTCATTTCCTTCTCATTACTGTCAAGAATGGAAAATTAATACACAACAAATCTATAGTTGGTCCATGATAATAAGTGTTGAGTTTTTCAAACAAACATAGGCTGGACTGTGTTTCCCTCTTAGTAGCAGTTTTGCAGTAACCACTGCATTCCACTATTCAGCACATCTTTCATTTCTGCATTCTTGGTGCCAAGTATAAAATGCACTAGAGTTCAGATGCAGTGGCTGCCGGACTCAATCCACTTACACTTTGTCTCTGGCCCCACAGCTTTATGCATAGCCCTACTCATTTGATTGGGATTGCCAACCTAGATGGAAAAGGTTTGTTGTTTTTTTTTCTGTCTTCATTTCACATAAGAGAAATTCTGCAGCCCGAGGATTAGACGCCACTCATGAACCGCTCCACTTTATGAGACAGCCCATGGTGTCAAAAAAGGTTAGCATTGTGCAGGAGTGAAAATGAACCACCACATTTGTCAACATTGAATCTATGATTTTATGTAACAGATGCCAATAATGTAATCATAGTATAGAATCATAGAGCACAGAAGTGGACCCTTTCAGCCCACCAAGCCCACACTGACCATAATGCCCATCTACTATAATCCCATATGCCTGCATTAGGCCTATATCCCTCTGTCTTTCCCTTCTAAGTACAGACCAAATGCCTTTTAAACGTAATTGTATCTGCCTCTACCACTTCTGGCAAGCTCATTCCAGATCATCACCACCCTCAGGGTAAAAAAAAACTTACCTCTCTGATCTCCTGTAAATTTCCTCCTTCCCACCTTAGTCCTGTGCCTTCTAATTCTAGACTCCACTATCCCGGAAAAAAAGACTTAGACTATCTATCCTAGCTGTGCCCCTCATAATTTTATAAACCTCAATAAGATCACCCCTCAGCCTATTATATTTCAGTGAGAATAAACCCAGCTTATCCAATCTATCCTTATAACTACAGCCTCCTTCCTGGTGAATCTCTTCTGCACTCTCCTTATTGCTACCACATCTTTCCTGTACTGTGGTGACCAGAACTGTACATAATAGTCCATGTGCAATCTAACCAATGTTTTGTACAGCTGCAGCACAATGTCCTAACTTTTATCTCAATGCCTCAGCCTATGAAGGCAAGCATACCAACTGCCTTCTTTCACTACCCTATCCATCTGTGTCACCACTTTCATTAAAATGATTTCTCTTATCTAAAAAGGTTTCATCCATAAAAAACTGTGAATAAAAATTCAAAGTAGTACATCATTTGGAATTCTGTAGATTTTTTTTAAAGAAGCTTTTAATTGCAAGTTTAAAGTAAATGAGGATGGCCAGATGGAATAAAGTATTAATCTACCACACCAGATTCCGAGCAACTCAACTGCAGCTGTTAATTGCATTCAATCTTCTCCTAAATGTCAAATTGATGATCTCATTTGGGTTGTTAGGAGGCAGGTCCTGGCAAAGATACACAGCCTCTCCAAGAAAGGAAAATTTGGCAGGGTTTTCATTCTGAAGTTTTCTACCCTGTTACAATGCAGTACTGCCAAAGTGCAGGCAAAAAGAAAAGAAATATTCTCTTAAACTGAATGCCATCTGGGAGCATCCAGAGCAAAGAACATAGGGATGACTAACATTATAAAACAAATATGCCAACCCACAGAGGGGTCTAAATTATATCAGTGCAGTTAGAAGCTGTATTATACACAAGACTAGTTTTCACAAAATACTTGAGGTAGGGTTGAGTTGATGCATAGTGCAAGCTAAATGCACTAGCATCTCAGAAATTGAGCCACGCCAAACTTCCTGATGGGAAGAGCTCTCAGTAATTTAAAGAGGACACTCTCCCAGACAAATTGCTACATTAGATTACCTAGAAGAGGGAAATTGAAAGCAATTTAGATCTCAATAAAAATTGAAATATAAAGTTTAATATGTAGTTAACCCTCAGCAAGTGCACTCTAAATTCATGTAAATCAATATGGATTAAAAATTGACCAAAATTTCTAATCCAGTGTGCTGTGGAGCACCAAGGGACTCCAACAAAATTTTCAAACAGCCCATGAGCTGACAGCAAATGCTGAAGAAGCTGTTAAACAAACACAGGATGCAGGTAGAATGTAATTGTATTTTTCTCTGAACGTCTGGTGTGACCATCAGCAAGGATTCACATAACAACAAGTACATTGCATAAGCAGTTACAAAGGTGGTGCCAGCATGGCTGGTCTGACCCCAATAGCCCTTGGGAATGGTAGACATCTGAATCGTCACTAGCATAAAATTCATTCACCAACTTTCCTGAATGCCGATAAGCTCAGATTTATGAAATAAAAGAACAGAAAATGCTGGAAATACTCTGCAGGTTGGGCGGCATCTGCGGAAAAAGGAACAGTTGACATTTCAGGTCTGAAACCCTTCACTAGAACTGTTTCCAGCATTTTCTGATTTTAGATTTCCAGAGTCAAAAGTTTTCTTTCCCCATTTTCAAGCTCAGATTTTTCCACATCAAAGCATTTTTGTTGTGCTAACGGTTGAACACCAAACGTTTCTATACTGTACAGCTCAAGGACTGGTAGCAGTAAACAGAATGGTGCTCATCCAGTTAAAAGTGGGGGTGTTGTGTCAATAAAATTGTTACAGCCGTGATTTTTGTATTGTAAAGCAAGGAATGTTCAGGACAAACTTTAACAATGTGCAGGAGAATGGAGAACAGGACGTTCACCTGCACACTTGGGGTTGGGCTTTTCTGAGTGATCAGCAGGGTACCTTCAATATCATCTGAAGTTAAAGTAATATTTAATGGACAGCTTGCAAGTTAACCATAGATGGGAATGATTGATTATACAAATGAGGAGGGTTCCTTCGAGTGTTAGTTGGAATGTATTGCATTCAGAGTCAGAGTTAGAAAGAAGGACACGAGTAGAAATTATAGCTACATTTGAGGGTCAAAGCTGGGTAAGGTACAGGGTACAGAGGTCATATTACTGTGCAATAGCATTTCACATCATCTAATTTTCAGTAGTTTCATACAACCTCTTATGTATTTGAGGTGTTTGCATTTACATTGAACATTACAGCATAGCAAAAGGCCATTTGGTTCATGATGTCCATGATGCCAATTTAAACTAATCCCATCTGCCTGCATATGGTCTATATCCCTCCATCCCCTGCTTGTTCATGTGCCTGCCTATTGCCTCTTAAATGTTGCTATTGTATATGCTTTCACCACCTCCACTGGCAGCGCATTCCTGGCACATACCACTCTCTGTGTTGAAAAATTTGCCTCATAAATCTCCTTTAAACTTCCCACCTCTCATGTTAAATCTATGCCCTCTTGTATATTACATTTCCACCCTGGGATAAAGACTCTAACTATCTACGCCTCTCATAGTTGTATATACTTCTATCGGGTCGCAGCTCAGCCTCCAAAGAAAACAATCTGACCTCTCCTTATAACTAATATTTATTTAATCCAGGCAGCGTCCTGGTGAACCTCTTTTGCACCCTCTCCAAAGCCTCTACATCCTTCCTGTAATGTGGCGACCAGAACTGCACACATACTCCAACTGTGGCCTGACCAAAGTTTTATACAGCTGCAATATGATGTCCCAATTTTTATACTCAATGCCCTGACCGATGAAGATAGGTATACCATTCGCATTTTTCACCACCCCATCTACTTGTGTTGCCACTTTCAGGGAGCCATAGACTTACACCCCAAGATCCTTCTGTACATCAATGCTCCTGAGGGTCCTTCCATTTGCTGTATCAATTATTTATTTGTGACACTTGCTCATTTTTTAAATATTTTATTAAGGTTTTTCTGCTCTGTGAAGCTTGACTAGCTTTACCACATCTGGGCAGGGACAGGCAAACCCCCAGAGGCATGGGAAAATGCATTATTGGTATCATTACCTATTAAGTTCTCCTCACCTGCAGTATAAATCCAGCATCTAAAGCCTGAGCATAAAAATGCTAATTTCCTAAGAGTTGCCAGAGTGCCAACTTATTTGATAACCCTCACAGCAATATTATTTATGTTCTGAATTGGCAGCTTCTGAACGAGTCTCCTGCAGAAACTAATTCAGTATATTTTGCACTGATCAGTACAACTTGCAAGCATTTCAGATTCAGTTTCTGCCAAACAGAATGATCACTATATCTACATGGTTACCACAAGCATAATCATTACCGTCTTTACATTGAAGTATTTGAGACAATTATCTAATGTTGTTGCTGGAAGGAGAAATGATTTTCCCAAAACAAGTTTCATTTTAGATTCAGAATGACAATTCATTAGTTTACAATATTTGCTACAGTCTTAACTATGTATTTTTGTATTGTGCATAACCTCGACAATATAAATTTGATTGGAAAGATTGTGAACATGATTTTAAATCAGTGTACTACACAATTGTATAAACCCCATGAACTCATTTTACAGATACTGAAATGTTCTCATTATCATCTCAATGTTATAACTATTTGTCTTCAACACTTTCTTTCATTAATTGTCTCATCCTTTGTTGAAGTCCTTCCTTCACTCACTCTCCTTTCTCTTCTCGCACCCGTATCTCTGCCATTTCCCGCACCTCTGCTCGCATCCCCTCCCCTACCAGACCCAACAGGGATAGGGTCCCCCTCGTCCTCACATTTCATCCCACCAGCCTACGTATCCAACACATCATTCTTGCCCACTTCCGCCATCTGCAATGGGACCTCACTACCAAGCATATCCCCACCCCTTTCTGCCTTTCGCTGGGACTGCTATCTCCGCGACTCCCTCGTTCACTCCTCCCCCCCATCCATCCCGCTCCCACCCTGGGAACTTTCCACTGCCCCTGCCATTGGTGCAACACCTGCCCCTATACCACCTCCATCCAGGGACCCAAACAGTCCTTTCAGGTGAGACAGAGATTCACCTGCACCTCCCTTAATATCATCTACTGCATTCAGTGCTCCAAGTGTGGCCTCCTTTACATTGGTGAGACCAAACGCAGACTAGGTGACCATTTCACAGAACATCTGCGCTCTGTCCATAACCGCGATCTGCATCTCCCCATTGCTAGTCACTTCAACTCCCCCTCCCACACTATCACTGATATGTCAGTCCTCGGCCTCCTTCACTGCCAGGAGAATTCCAAGCGCAAACTGGAGGAACAGCACCTCATTTTCCGTCTTGGAACCTCGCAGTCTAATGGCATGAACATCGAATTCTCCCACTTTAAGTAATCTCCACCCCCCTCCCCACCAGGCTTCTTCTTCCCTTTCCTAACCAATCTCTCTACCTTTTTCTACCCCTTTTTATTTCATTCTCTCCTTACCTTTGACCCATCCCCCAGTGGATCTGCTCTCCCCTCCTCCCCCACACCTGCCTATCACTATCTCTTACCTGCATCTAACTATCACCACCTTGTGCCCACCCCGCCTCCCCTCTTTAGTCCACCTATCACTGCTCTGCTTTTCCCTCCTATATTTTGTGCTTCCCCTTTTCCTATCTTCAGTCCTGAGGAAGAGTCCTGACCCGAAACATTGACGGCCTGCTTTTCTCCACGGATGTTGCCTGGCCTGCTGAGTTCCTCCAGCATCATCTAGATTCCAGCATCTGCAGTCCTTTGTTTCTCCTTTCTCTTTGGTTTGTCTGTTAACCTTTCTTAACACTTGCAACAGCTTCCTTTATTGAAATAATTCTTGGGGTTTCTTAAATCACTGAATGGTACAGTACATGACAGCTGCTGGCATGTACCAGAATTTCCTTGGGTACCAGACTATTTTGAGCACTTGAAGCGCCAAGGCATTGTAGGCTATGGACCAAGTGCTGGTAAGTGGGATCAATATAGATAGGATCTGATGGTCAACAAGGACATGGTGAACTGCAGGGCCTTTTACTGTGCTGTGATTCGTAGTTAGATGAGGGAGAGAATGGGAGCCACAAAGTTGGAGCTAGAAATGAGGCTGGAGAAGCTGATCTTGGGTGGGGGGTGGGGAGGGTATGATGAATTTAGACCTAGAGTTGGCAGAAGGCAGTGACAGCTGGAAAAGGACAAAGAAGGTTAATGTCAGTGTACACCCATGGGAGAACAGATCAAAGTTTGAGCATTCTCACCACGAGAATAAGAAGGATAAGGTTAGTTGGGGTAGAAATTATTCATGGAAAAGTAGCTGAAGTATGGGATGGAAAGGGTTGAGGTGTTGTGGATAATAGAGAGGAGAGACTAGACCTAATGTGAGCGTAGTTCCCCACAGTAAACAAAAACAATTACAATTTTAAAAATAGAAGAGTATGATTGAAATCACTGAGTCAAGATCCCCATACAGGAGAAAATTGTTGGAAGAATTAATAAGATGCATCAACCTTGCGACCTTTTTTTTCCACCGAACACTTAATATTTTGTGTGATTATTTTCCGTTCTGATAATTGTTTCCTATATACTCTAAAGGTAACATTTCAAACATTAATAAATACATATGGCTGTCAATTAAGAAATGTGAAAAGTTCAGGAAATTTACTGGTTGCTGTTATGGTAATTATTAAGGAGACACAATAGACTGCAGATGCAGGAATCTGGAGAGTGGGTGGCATGGTAATTATTAACTTTTCCACTGACAGTTTTTTTAAATGAGACATGATTTATAAAATGTAGTTTTAATTATTTCTTTTTAGGTAGTTGGGGCTTTTCCCTTCCCTTCCCTACTTATATAGGAAGATTTATCTATTGTTGGATTGGACTTACTTATTTCAAATAAATATTAGACAATGATCTTTGGTTAGAATAATCTAAGATACAATAGATTACTGGGGATAAAATTGTCCTGACTGAATCTAATCAAAATTTGAATTAACTAGACCCTGTAGCAATTCCTGGTTTGCTAAATGGAGAAAATTATTGAGAATATACCTGTATAGAGATTTCATTGCAAGGTCAAGTGTTTCACATGGAGGATAGTAAAATTTATAGATCATTGTTATAAGGTCCAAGTCTGATGAAACCAAAAGTAACAATGGGGACACTGAGAACAGATAGATTTATCCTAGGTAATAAGAAAGACATGTATAATACTAGCAATTGTCATGTGAAAATCATTGAAAGTGAAGTTGGGATAAATCTGAAAATATCAACAGACTCAGAAATTAAGCATCAACAAAGTGGCTAGGGAATAATCAGACTCATTCTGAAAAAAAAACTAACTAAATAAATGTAATGATAACTGTCAGTCTGATCCAGGATAGTTAGCGTACTTATATTTCAACTGTATGTACATTGCTGGCTTATTTCTGAAATTATAGTTTTTTTGTCCAACTTTGCTCGCCATTGTTCCAACATGTTAAAGTCTGTAATAATTTACCTTTGTGTAAGTGCACAATATCCTGAGACAGTATCTTTACAGTCAGTAAAATTTTAATAATTTAAAATATTTCTCCAAATTACAGTTCATCATGTTTGATAGGCAGTTCATCCCCAGCTCCGACCTGCATTTCACACCTTTAACATGTCCCTTTATCTGCTTTCTGTCTGTCCTCCATAATCTATTAACCAGATAGCTCTGGGAAACCCTGGCCCCATCTTGTCAGCAATATTCCCTTTGCCCTATCCACTCCTCACCCAATCTCACTGCAACCCAAATCTAGAGTCGTAGTTTCATAGCAGACAAATGGGCCCATCATGCTGATTGTGATGCCTATTTATGCTAATCCAATTTGCTCGCATGCATTAGGCCCATTTCGCTCCACACCTTTCCAATCCAGGCACCAAATCAAGTGCCTTTTAAACATTGTAACTGTACCTGCTTCTACCACTTCTCTAGCAGCTTGATCCATATAAGAACCACCCCTCAGATCTCCTTTAAATTTCTTCCCTCTCACCTAAAACACATGCCCTCTAGTTTTGGACTCCCCCACCCTAGAAAAATAGACTACCTACCCCATCTATGCACCTCATTATTTAATAAACCTCTATAAGGTCACCCCTCAACCCTCATTGTTCCAATGAGAATAAACCCAGCCTATCTAAACTTTCCTTATAAGTAAAGCCCTCCATTACAGGCAATATCCTGGTGAATCTCTTCTGCACTATTTATAATACTACCAGATGCTTCCTGTAATGTGGAGACCACAAATGCACAGATGTAAGTATGGCTTGACCAATATTTTGTACAGCTGCAGCATAACATCCCAATTCAATGCCTCGGCAAGTGAGAGCAAAGTCAAATGCCTCCTTCACTACCCTATCCACTTGTGACACCATTTTCAGGGAGCTATGAACTTAGGTCCAAGGTCCCTCTGTATAATAACACGCGAGGTCCCTGACATTTACTGTATATGTCCTGTTAAGTATTTGATGTCCCAAAATGCATTACCTCACACTTGTCTAGATTAAAATCCATCTGGCATTGCTCTAATTTTTTATGTCCTGTATCCTTTCACAACTCTCTTCACAATGCACTACTCCACCAGTGTCTGTGTTGTTAGCAAGCTTAGTAATCAGTCACCTTCATTCTCATCCAAGTCATTTATATACATGACAAACAACAATGGTCCCAGCAACAATCCCTGCAGTACACCGCTGGTTACAAACTGCCAGTCAGAAAAACACCTCAACCACTACCTTCTGCCTCCTATCACCAAGCCAACATACCTCAGATCCCTTGTGCCCTAACCTACTGGACCAGCCTACCATGTGGGACTTAGTCAAAAGCCTTGCTAAAGTCCATGTAAGCCATGTCTACTGCCCTGCTTTCATCAAGTTTCTTAGCTACCTCCTCAAAAAACTCAGTCAGATTTGTGAGACAGGATTTCCCTGCACAAAACCATGTTGACTCCTCCTAATCGGTCCCTCCATTTCCAAGTGAACACAAATCCAGTCGCTTAGAATTTTGTTGAATTGTTAGCACACTATACAAAAATATTTAAGGCAGATAAATAGTACAGTGAGAAAAATACAGCATTCTTGTGAAATGTGCACCTAAGTAAAAGTGTTGTATACACAAACAGTCTGAAGATTCAACTTCAGGGATGTCTCAAGCACGAGTGCCAATAGAACTGTAGGTAATTAAAATCAAATACTTTTATAAATCCTCAATGGCTATTACAAGTTACCAAGGGAATAACAGTGCATTTTGTGCTGCCTATTTTACTGCCAGGAACTGAAATTGATTAGATTTGGGTAGATTTGCATTTTTGTTGATGCAGTTATCTGGTGTCTGCTCAGTCTGCACTCAGAATGACAAGGAGAATAAATGCTACAAAAATACATTTTACAGGCTTTTCTACCAACCTAGAACTTCACTTGACAAGAGGATAGAATGGAGAATTAATGTATTAGCACTGGCATTTACTACTGTTGTCATCCTGACAGCTGGCACGTTGGGAGTCCTGAAAAATTTATATTGTATTAAATTCATCAACCAGCCACAGCAAAATAGCACACTTGATTGGCACCCCCATCCTCCACATTAAACACTGAAACCCTCCAACTAGCACACTATGACTGCAATATCTACAGTACCACCTTAAAGATTCACAACAGAAATTCATACAGACTTCTTCAATGGCACCTTACAATCCACTATCTCTATCACCTAGAAGGGCACTGGAAGGAGGTACACAAGAATACTGCCACCTGCAATGTTTTCCTCCATACCATCTTCACTTGGACCAATATCACCATCCTGTCAAAGTTGCTGGGTCAAAAATCTGGAACTCCTTCCATAATAGCATTACAGAGGACCTTCACCTTATGGCCTTTAGCAGTTCAAGAAGGTGGCTCACCACCACATTCACTCGGAGCTAATGTGGATGGACAGTAAATAGTGGCCATATCTAAGTATGAATAAAAAATTGCTTTAAGAAACAGAAAACTAATTTAGAAAGTTAGACATTAATAACAAAAATGTTGGAAATATAGGTCTCCCAAAATTTGTAATATTGTGAATTGGGTCAGAGCTATTAAGATAAACAGATCTGCACTTCTAAAACACAGCCTCCTTGTTTATGACTTTCTAAGTTACATTTACCTGATGAGTACTCCAGGGGCCTGATTCAACAATCTAGAGACGTGAGTTCAAGTCCCACCAAAGCAGTTGTGGAATATTCTGGAATTTGGAAAATCAATAATTAGTCTTTAGTAAAGATGATCATAAAATTGACCAGATTGTCATTAAAAACCCATCAGGGTCCTTCAGGGAAGGAAATTTGCGATCCTTATCTGATCTGGCACATAAGTGGTTTGAGACCTACCCAATCTGGTTGGCTCTTCAATGCCCTTTGAAATGGCCCACTGATCACTCAGCTGTACAATCACCATTACATTCAGACAGAGCTAGAATAAAATCAGATACTCCACCTGACATTGACCTGAACTAGACACCAAACTCAGATAGGGAAAATTCACTCCAAGTCCAGTCAACCTTGCAATGACTTCCTCACAAACTCCGGGTCTTGGTGTTTACATTGGAAGAACTGTCTCACAGACTGGTCAAGCAACAGCCTGATATAATTGTTCTCAAAGAATCACATCTTACAAACAATGTGCCAGACTCCTCCATCACAATCTCTGAAAACATCTTCCCCTTCTGCAGAACAGGCCCTCCAGAGATGGCACCACAGGTGGAAGGATTGCTTGGAATCCTCAGCATTAATTCCAGACCCAATGACACTACATGCATCGGGCCAAGCCTGGGCCTTACCCGGGCAGAGATATTCTTTATATCCTGCCCATCACTCCACAAATAATTTGTTATCTCACTTTTCCGGTTATAATGATCTTTGACCTGAAATATTAACTCTGTTTCTCTTTCCACAGATGCTGCTTGACCTGCTGCCTGTTTTCAGTATTCATTTTTTGCTCTGGATTTTCAGAGTCCGCAATTTCTTTTTGATATTTAACGTCTACCTCTTGGTATGCTGAGTGGAAAGCTGCAGTGGGTTTCCCAGCAGTAGGGAAGGGAATTTTGGGTAGAAGAGGCCAAAGAAATTAAGTATTTTGCAAACTTTTCTTATCACTTTGGGCTAGAAGAGGCAAGATTTTTCCTCTGGGCCCACAAGATAAACTTAGGGCTTTCCTGTCACAGTCTTGCCTCCCTTCCCAATTCCAAGACCATTATAGAACTGTTCTGGTAACCAATCCAACAACCATCACCTTATTTTCTGTGATTTTGTTTTCTGCTGCTTCCTGGTCAGAATAGTGGCATCTTGGCCATCAGGAGTTTAATGAGACCCCCAATTTGAAATAACCCAGAACACATTTTTGAATAAGTTCGTCAGTTTCTAACACATTCCATACTTACACAGTGAAAAGCTGGTTTGGAGTTTAACTGGGCTGCATGTAGGGTTTACTGTACAAGTGACCCCTGAGTTGGGGGCAGGGGGTTGCGTTCCTAGAGAACAATCCATATCACGATTTTTCATAACATGAAGCCCTGTCCTCAGCGCACATATGCACCATGAAACACAGCTTGATAAAAAATAAATTTTCTATTGATTTATTTACACTTTTTCACACAAATTTTGCCAGAGTGAATTTTATTCTGCATCTCAATTTTTTGGGTAGTGATTTGTGAATTCTGCAAGAGTGAATGTCTGTTTCTCGAATGACCAATACACAGGGGCCACCTGTGCCAGACAACTGAACACTTTCTAATCCAGATTTGCAGATGCTCAAACTAATGTGATTTGTTTATTAATTAATTGTTATACATTATTGCAGATATTAGGCTTATCTTGTGTAGGACAACAATGTTTGACATATCACAGAAAGTCATGAGCATTTACTGTTCCTTCTCATTATCACATGCCATTAAACAGCCCTTGTCTTATCATTCAGGAGGAGAGTGTTACGGACTCAGTGAAAATCCCTTTAAGATAGAGAGTGTGTGTGTATGTGTGTGTGGGGCGTGCTTACGTCAATAGAAGATAAAGGACGTAATGATGTTGTTGAAGAGGTTAGAAGAAGAAGAAGGAGAGAGAGAGAGAAGGGAGAGAGACACCAGCCTGCTTGTTTTCTCTATCGATGGATGAGAAACAATAACTGTTTTTGCCACTGAAATCCATGTATGGAAGTTGGAAGTAATCCGGTGGAGTTCACTTTGTTGCTGACCTGTAGAAGGAAACAGGTATTTGTGTGTGGACGACCACGGTTCGGATGCTTTTCGGGGTGAGGAAGTCACTACCGAGTAAACACTGGAGTGTCGTTTGGGTTCCATCGTGGAACATTTGGATTTCGTATGTACTCTCTCTATGTTTTTCTACATCTACATCTTATCTTCAGACAACGGTGGTTGTTGAAGAAGCCCTTGCTCATGTTTCACCTTATGGCTTGCGGAACTGAACTTTAAGAACCATTCCGGAACTGGGAGTTTTGGACTTTGTCACACACACACACGACGAGTTTAGTTTTGGGGTTAACGTTCAAGGTTTAACATTTTTGAATTCTAACATACTAACATTTTTACTTTTATTTTACGTATTACCATAAGTAGTGATTAATAAAATAGTTTTTAACACTGAATCATGCTCAGTGTGTTTCTTTTGTTGCTGGTTCGTGACAAGAGTTTTAAGTGAAAGCGATCGCTCATCTTCAGCCTGAACTACATTCAGAAATGCAGCAGGAAAAAGCAGCAAACCTGTTTAGCTTTCATATCCTTTATCATTTTAATATGATGATGTATTTAAGTGATACAGAAATATACACATAATACAATGATTCAATGAGAAGGCACATTGTGGAATCATTGTTCACCATAAGCATTGATTTTGTTACAAACCAGCAACAAAAGAAACACTCCGAGTCATGTATAAGGGTTAAAAACTAGTTTATTAATAACTACTTACGATAATAAGAAAAATAAAAGTAAAAATGTTAGAATGTTAGAAGTAAAAATGTTAAATCTTAAACATTAACCCCAAAAACTAAACTCGTAGAGTGTGTGTGTGGCAAATTCCCAAACTCCAAGTCCAGGAATGGTTCTTAAAGTTCAGTTCAGTAAGCCGCAAGGTGAAACATGAGCAAAGGCTTCTTCAACAACCACCGTTGACTGAAGATAAGATGTAGATGTCGAGAGAAAATAGAGATATTACAAAATCCAAATGTGCCACAATGGAACCCAAATGACACCTCAGTGTTTACTCAGCAGTGACCACTCCACCACGTCTGCCTCACCCCGAAAGGCTCTCGAGTTGTGGCCGTCCACGCAAATACTTGTTTCCTTCTACAGGTCAACAACAAAGTGAACTCCACTGCTTCGTTCCGAAGTATCTGCCACCCCGAAAAACATCCGAGATGCTGCCGTCCACACAAATGCCTGTTTCCCTCTACAGGTTAACGACAAAGTGGACTTCACCAGATTACTCCAAAAATCCATACGTGGATTGTAGTGACAGGCACAGTTACTGTTTTCCATCCATCGATAGAGACTAGCAAGCTGGTGTCTCTCTCTCTCTCTCGCCGCTGACTGACTGCTCCAAAAATGTCATTACGTCCTTTATCTTCTGTTGACGTAAGCACGCCACACACACACACACACACACACACACACACACACACACACACACACACACACACACACACACAGAGTAACCTAGTTTGTAACATATTTATAGCAGAACAGTTGACATTTCCTGTTGAACTCAAACATGAGCATTGCAGAAACAGTTCCTTGGGTCAATCTTGTTAGTTGCAACAAGGAAAAGATTTTTTTGCTGCATGCTGATGTAGACTGAATTGAATTCTTAATACATCCAGACTTAACCATCTGATCTAGCTTCAGAGGAATGTGTCCATGCAACTGATTTTGTAATAAAGGATAATCATTGCATTGAAGCGTTTATTATACCTTACTAACAGCTAATCATAAAATGCTTCTGCTAATACTTAATTTGACAGTCAGTAGGTGGAAATATTGATAACACTTTAAAATCTGGAAGATATATTGGGCCAGAATTTGTGGTCAGTGGCAATCTGCTTGCTTCCTATTTGAAAAGTCCACACTTACCTCAAATGTATTCCCTGCCAATTATTTCTTGCAAAGTGTCTAATAAAATATGGATCTTTTGAGGAGAACATGCTGGATGAATGGCTGCAGCAGACCCTACACTGTGTATGTTCTCTCACATGGGGAGTCTGCAACGTTCCATGTGATTAAACCATGCCTCCTGGTTCAGTGGACCAACAAAGCTGTCAAGACACTGATATTGAATGTTTCTAACCTTCAGGAACATTCAAAAATATTTTAAAATATTCAAACTCCTGAAAAAAAATTAAAGCATTAGAGATTTAGAAAAATTAACATTACAACAGATCAATAATCTTACTATACTTAAATAAAGTAACAGAAGTCAAAGCTATAAATTACTAAATCTTACCCTTTCTCACAGCTGTTTGAATGAAGTTGCTGATCTAACTTGGTGCAGGCTGGTCAAGCAGATTCTCCACTGTACATGGTGGGAAACTGCTGCAATTTCGTACTCTGCCGTGAGGAATCAAGCAGTGGAGCCTGATCTGGAATACACCGTGGAACAACAGCCAGGAAGTTCAGAACTTCCAGATTCACATGTGCCTATGAAGAAATCCAGAACTTGCTGAAGTTTGGTGGGAGTGGAAAAGAGGACCATTGCTTGAGGCAATTTTAAATGGATTTATGTTTTTTGCAATTAAAATCATCAACTGCATACAAATTTCCCATAACTTCTTTCTTACATTGTAATCTTTCTTATGTGAACCCCACCCCAGTTCACATAGCCCTCCACCTACCACTAACACCCAAACATTATCCTTTTTAATCAATAAACCATTTCTATCTGCCTTCATATTTGATTCATCTTATTATACCAAGGTAAGTCCTTCTGGATACCAATTAAAATTTACTACTGCTGTTTTCTCTCTGTTAAAAACCTAAAGTGCTGACAATGCAGTACCTGTCAACGGGCAATGAAAGTCAACCATCTGTTCCAACACAAATTTCAAAATCCTCTTAAATATACTCTAATCACCTATTAATCTGAACCAAGGGTACAGCAACTTCAAGGAGGTTTTTTTTCTTGCATTTAAAGTGAATTACTTGGTTGTTTTATCAGCAAATTTTAATTTCAAATGAAGTTTTTGTATGTAGATGATAACTTGCATTTGATCAAATCTGGTAACAAACAATTTACTAAACTTAGAAAATAGTAGTAAGTAACAGAATTCGTATGTGCAAGGAATTGAATTTATTCACAGTATCATTGAACATAGAACAGTACAGCATGGCAACAGGCCATTCAGCCCACCACATCTGCACTGACCATGATGCCAAATTAAACTACTCCTATCTGCCTGCACATGTTCCGTATCCCTCCATTCCCTCTCTGTTCACATGTCTGCCTAAATGCCTCTTAAATGTTGGTTTCATATCTGTTTCTACCACCTCCCATATGGCAGTGCATTGCCATTCCTCCTACTTTCTATGTAACTATGACACCTCCCATTCTCTGTGTAAAAAAAATTGCCTCAAATCTCCTTTAAACTTTCCCCTCTCACCTTAAACCCATGCCCATTAATATTTGATGTTTCCACCCAGAGAAAAAGACTCTATCTACCTTATCTATGGCTCTCATAATTTTACATACTTCTTTCAGATTGTTTCTCAGCCTCCAACACTCCAGAGAAAACAATCCAAATTTGTCCAACCTCTCCTTATAGCTAATGCTCTCCAATCCAGGCAAAATCCTGGTGAACCTTCTCAGCACCCTATCCAGAGCCTCCATGCCTTTCTTATAGTGTGGCAACCAGAACTGTACACAATACCCCACATACGGCCTAACCAGAATTTTATACAGCTACAATGTGACTTCCCAACCTGTATACTCAATGCACTGTCCAATGAAGGCAAGCATACTATACACCTTCTTTCCTCTTGCGTTCAACCTCCCAAATTGCATCACCTCACACTTGTCTGGATTAAACTCCATCTGCCATTTCTCCACCCAAATTTCCAACTGATCTATATCCTGTTGTATCCTTTGGCAACCTTCCTCACTATCCACAACTCCTCCAATGTTTCCTGTTTCCTCTCTGCTTCCTTTCCTAAGTGTTACGTTTTCCACCTCTCAGTCTGTGGAAACCATTTTAGAAAGCATAAATTAGATATTTTTTAATTCACTTGTAGGGAATTGAGGCATCTGGGTGTTGCCGGCTCGGATAGCATTTATTGCTCATACCTAATTGCTCTTGAGATAGTGGTAATGAGCTGCCTTCTTGAACCACTGGAGTCCTTCTGCCATTACATCAGGAATTCCAAGATTTAGAGTCCATTACAATGAAGGAATGGGAAAATATTTTGGTCAGGATGGATGCAACTTGGAAACAGGCAGGTGGTGATATTTCCATGTATCTAAAACCCTTCCCCTTTTTAATGATGGAAGTCATGAGTTAGGGAGGTGCTGTTAGAATAGCCTAGGCATGTAACTGTAGTGCATTTTGTAGATGGCATGCATTGGAGCCACTGTGGAGGGAATGAATGTAGAGGATAGTGGATGGGGTACAAATCAAGCAGGCTGTTTTGCCTTGGATGACATCAGCATCTTGAAAGTTGTTAGAGCTGCACTCATCCAGGTAATTGGAAAGTATTTTATGACACTCCTTATCTGTGCCTTGTAGATGGGTGGAAACCCTTTGGAGTTTCAGAAAGTGAGTCACCCATAAGCAGGATGTTCAACCTTTGTTCTGCTCATGTAACCACAGTATTTAATGGGGCTGATCCAAGAATACAAGAACTCAAGAAAACGGGAGCAGTAGACCAGCTGGCCTTTCTAGCCTGTGCCACCATTCAATATGATCACGGCTGATCTATCCCAGGCCACAATTTCTCTTCTATGACTGATCCCCAAAGCATTCAATCCCCTTATCTTTCAAAAATTGATCTACCTCCACTTTAAATACTTCTAATGAGCTACCCTCCACAACCCTCTGGGGCAGAGAATTCCAGAGATTTACCACCCTCCGCGAGAAGGTCCAGTTTATTTCTGGACAATGCTGATTCTTAGCATGCTGATGGTGGGAGATGGGATGATCTTAATGCCATTCAATATAAAGAGTAGATGGTGAGATTCTCTCTCATTGCAGATGGTCATTGCTTGTCGTCATGGCATGAATGTTGCTTGTTACTTTATCTGCTATGCCTGAATGTTTTCTCAGCCTTGCCGCACGTAGGCACGGACTGCTTCATTTGCTGAGGAGTTGCAATTGGAACATCCATTCCATTTGTTTATTACATGCAGAGGCAAAACAAAGATTAAGGAGAGAAAAGAGAAAGTTAAATTTAATTTTATTAAGACTGTAATAGTAATTTACTTCTGAACAAATGAGTCCCCACACATAAAATTAAATTGTCAAGGAAAGTCCTTTCGGCAATATAAAGAATAGACTGCGGTAAGTGAGACCCTTTAGTAGTCAAGCAAGCTGTTGATAGTCATGATATATGAAGAATGACCATCTTATTTTAACCACTGAAGAATCTGTGTTCCAGCACTGACAGGTAGAAGTGCATAAAAAGTTAGGTTGATGATTGGCTTAATTAAGCATCCCTAACCTCCATAAAAGTACTTTTTGCAGTATTACGTAATTCTTACACATATGAAGTATTCAGCTACGTTAGGAAGACCTGAATGCACTGTGTTATTTCAAGCACAGTTACATTCAAGTCTTATGAAAAGTGGAACTGCTTGAAATCCTTAAATAAATTATTAAACATGTTAATAATTTGAATTTAATCAGCTGAGAGAAAAATGCCTTTAAGTGGGTGAGAGTAGTAGAGATGTGAAGTTATCTCCTCTTGGGGTAGAAGCTGTGTGAGGGATGATTATTTTGTATTCATAAAAAGGAAAGAACTTGATTCTGAGGCTGCATGCTTTGTTGGTTGGGAATGATGTTACAAAAGTATGGACGGCAATATTTTTGCCCTTACCTTGCCACATACTTTCATTTATGTAAGATACAAATGTGAATGATAGTTATATCATTCCAACACCTTATTTACTCACACATTTTGTTTAACCAGTAGGTAGGCTTTGAATTGCTGTTAAAACAATTCGCTTAACTTTGCTTCATTAGATTGGATTAACAATCACTATAATAGCTTTTCTAGCTTAATCATTAGTTCCGTAAACCTGCATGTATCTTCAAAAATGTTACTTTTTTCTTCAACATGGTACTGATAATTCAAAGGTTCGTATTGTTAGACACTATTAATGTTATTCTTAATTGTCACACAACGTCATATTCAGAACAATCCAAACAGACTTTGTAGCTTTAAATTTTGGAGATTACCCACCATTTAAGTACATAATACAGATACATAGGTAATATACTTGTGCAATCACTAATGGAAAAAATTACTTAACTACAGTAGTATACCAACAGCATTCCTCATTTCAAAATTTAGGCAGTATAGAATTTAGGTCCCAAAGCTCTTTAATATTTAATTCAAATCTGATATCAAGCACTGAAGGAGGTTTCATTAGTTCATTACTATTATATTGGAATAAGGGAGCATTTAACAGAATGTACCAATAAACTCAAATGATTCACCTATAATATCTTCTTCTAGTCTAATCACAGAAAGGCTTTTTACACAAAGTAAAGCAATTCAAGCATGCAAAAGAAGGAAGTAAGAATCAACAATTTTTTCCAATGTGGATGTATGTTTTTCCAGATAGCAATACTCACCCTTTCATATCTTCCCTTCCCAGCATCCAGGGACCAAAACAGTCTTTTGAGGTAAAGCAGTGATTTACTTGCACTTCTTCCAATCTTGTGTAATGCATTTGATGTTTGCAATGTAACCTCTTCTACATTGAAGAAACCAAACACAGATTGGGTAATCATTTTGTGGAGTACGTGAGTCCACAGAAGTGACCCAGAACTTGCTGGTTCCTGCCACACTTATTGGCCATCCCACTGCCATTCTGATCTGTCTGTGGTCTCCTGCAATGTTACCGCAAGGCCCAATACAAACTTGAGGAACAACATCTCATCTTCCATCGGCCTTCAGGACTCAACACTGAATTACCCACTGTTGGCAACTAACTCTATCTGTCTGTATCAGAACTGGCCATTTCTACATCTATGACTTTGCCTCAGTTTTTCTCTCTCCATTAGTATATGGGCCTGTCCCACAACCTTGCTATTAGCAACACATAACAAAGAAACATAATCTGATTCTAAATTCCACATTAGCTAATTTGATCTCACTATGATGTATTCCCTCTTTTCTATCCATCACTCTCCCTTCTCTGCTTCTGAAAACCATCTTGTTTCTTTCTCTTTGCAAGTGCTGATGAAGGGTCTCAAACTGGAAATGTTAACTCTGTTTCTCTTGCTACATGTACTGCCTTAGTGTTTCCAGCATCTTCAGTTTTATTTCAGATTTCCAGCATATGCAACTCTTTTTTTCTTGTATCCTACAAGGCATTCTGAACAATTACGAATTATTGTTTAACATCTTTAGTAGCTAAAACAAAAGATTATATACAGACAATTGATATACTTAAACTAGTACAAGCGACCCCACGTTATGTGAGGGGGGGATTATATTCCTAGAAAACACCCCAACCACAAAGCCACATCATTTGCACATGCATCAAGAAATACAAGTTGAAAAAAAATAAATTGTGTTCATTTATTTACTTATTAATCAGATAAATTCTGTAAGAGTGAATTTTATTCAATATCTCAAATCTTTGGGTAGTGAATTGTGAATCCTATCAGAGCAAATTTCTGTAATCTGAACAGCTGTAGTGCAGGGGTTGCCTGTATATGGTTTAGAAATGCATTTTTTATTTTGCTGATTTTTTTCCATCATTACCTATTGGGTTGACATTTGCATTTTAGTGGGGATATTAATAAGATTTTTTTTATTAGTCAAATGTACATCGAAACACACAGTGAAATGCATCCCTTTTTTGCGTGGAATATTCTGGGGGCAGCCCGCGTGTCGCCACGCTTCCGCCGCCAATATAGCTTCCCACAACTTCCTAACCCATACGTCTTTGGAATGTGGGAGGAACCCAGAGGAAACCCAAGCAGATACGGGGAGAACGTACAAACTCCTTACAGACAGTGGCTGGAATTGAACCCGAGTCACTGGCACTGTAAAGCGTTACACTAACCGCTACACTACCGTGCCTGCCCATAAAAAGTTACTTAACGAAAGAAAAACAAAGCAATGAGAATATTTCAAACTTTGATTAGCTTTAGAATATGCAAAAGAAATTTAAGATACAAGTTTGGATAGAATTTATCAATGTTCTTGATCAGTTATTTGAATGCTCCCAAACAAATACAATTAATGAAAGTTAACATTAACAATGAGAACTCAATACAGTTACATTTTTAACTCTCCCAATTGAATTCACAATCCATCTTACTGAGAAATTGTTACAAGGCCACAATGGGATGACAATGGAGAGATTACATCAGATTTAATTAGTCCAAGATTGAGGGCTGGAGGGAAATCAACATGGGTCCTGTTCTTAATTGCTGGCTGCTGATCATCACTAGAAAGTTAAAAAAATTGGCCAACAAGTGACAAAAAGATCAGACTTGGTTGCAGGATCCTGATCTAAATAGCCTGCTTTCCCAAACTTATCACTGAGGAGCTATCACAACTCTATAACAAAGTTTAAATTATCACCTTCAGGTTTAAGAAAACAGAAGATACATTAATCTTGGCAAGGAACTAAGAAACAAAACAAAGTAGCACTTCAGAACCTTCTGACTTAAGATGTGAAAGTGGCATCAAAGGTGCTGCAGATCTAAAATTAAGATGAAGTACGGATTTTAACAAAGTCATCTTTTTCAGCAAATGTTATGAAGTTGTGAAATCACACATACTTATACCAATTCTGCATGGAAATTATCAACACAATTAAAAAAGGTCTGTTTTTAAGTATTTTTCAATTCTCACTTCATAAGTTTACTTTGCAACAAAGCATACACAGTAATAAACTTTCCTGTAAAATCTAATCAGGACACGGTAATGATTCCTTGTATGGTAATTTCTGTACTCATTATAGACCACTGTAATGAGCTCTAAACAAAGACTATTTTCCCGAGAAGGAAGGGTGAATCATAGTGAGAAAAGTGTTGAATTGATTGAGTTAAACTAAGTGAATGGGCAACAATATGGTGAATGTGGAAAAATGTGAGTTTAGCCACATCAGTAGAAAAATCAAAGATGCTGAGTATTTTCTGAAGAGAGAGAGATCAGGAAATGTTGATCTTCAAGGAACTGGCTGTACTTGGACACAAGTTAATGAAACCAACGTGTAGGCATTGTGGCCCAGTTAGGAAAGCAAATGGTATGTTGGCCTTTAATGATAGAAGACCCAAGTCAAGAGTAAAAATGTCTTACTACAATTATACAGAGCTTGAAGTATTCCATACAATTTTGGCAATGGATGTCTAACTGCTCTGTGCCTTGATCTGCACAAGTTATGTTGCCCCTGTCAAAACTAAGGGTGGAAATTTTTAGGAAGTATGACATCTCAGTGAGCATTTCACTGGGATAGGAGCATCAACGATGGAGGCAAAGATGGAGAGATGAATCCTTACTTACAAAATCATATATTTGCTATTGAGGAAGTGCAGCAAAGGCTTATTTACTGTGCTGGTTTCTGGGGTAGCAGGTCTGTCAGATGAGGAGAGATTGAATAGGCTTGACCTCTATTTTCTATGGTTTAGAAGAATGAGAGCCATTTGCATTGAAATCCAAAAAATTCTTGGAGGGGTGGAGAGGTAGATGCAGAAAGAATATTTCCATTGGTTCAGTCATCTAGAACTAAGTGCAGCTGTCTTAAGTTAAAGAGCAGGCCATTTAGGACCAAAATGAAGAGAACGTACTTCTCTTGAAGGGTGGTGAGTCTTTAGAACCCTCTACCCCAGAGAATTTTTGAGGCTCAGCTATTGATTGTGTTCAAACAGAGATCTAAAAGTTTTGGATATTTAAGGAATCAAGGGATATGGGGATAGGGCAGGAAAATTGTGCAATTTAGAGGATCAACAATGATCTTGTCGAATAGCGGAGTAGGTTCAGGGCACCGAATGACTTACTAGTCCTCCAATTTCTTATGGTCATTACATTGATGGTATAAGTATAGAGGATCAGAAGAGCATGAAGAGAAAAACAATGTTCCTTGTAAAATGCAGTAACAGAATGTCTGGGGAACATTGGATTGAATGCTTGCCTACTTCCTATTAATTTCCATCTTCAGTCCTAAAGGAATCATATCAAGGCATATAGCAGTTAGCCGTCCATCATCACATCTAGCTGGACCACAACTAGAGTTACTGGACCTCCCTTTCCACTGTCAAATACTTCACCTCCAGGATCACCTTGGACAACAAAGACAACCTTCAGCTTCAATTCTCCACTAACATCCATTGTCTCAAACATATCATAAATGGCCATGATGATTTGTTTGTTGATGAAAAAATTAACAAAAAATATTACCGGATATGTGGTGGCAATTTTCAGGTTTATTTGTCCAGGTTCAAACAGTTGACACAAGATAAATGTCATATTGCATAAAGCAGTTCAACTTTAGAAGGAGATTTCTGATTCCATACTCCATGCTCTGTTCTGTAATCAATTCAGCACCATAAATTATTGTACACCTTATATCTGTTATCAAATGATGCCAAAGTCATTCACATGCATAGCAAAAAAAAGTTATTCACTCACACCCATAATACTATTAAATGACAGTTCTTTTACATTTAAACACCAACCCCATTTTACCAGTAAGAATAGTTATAGCACTCAGATAGGAGCAAGGCTAATGGTTTAGACCCAAAATCTATTTTGGTGAAATGAAATGGCAAGATTTTCTTTGGTGTCTTGGAAATGGCATTCCAAGCTATACTAGCACTCTAAAACTGAATTATGCATGGTTACCCCACTTAACACTGCACGGTTTTATGCTTTGGAGAACTGGTTTGGCATTGTAACATCCCCAAAACACTGCTAATGAAAGACCCAAAATACCAGTGACAAAATCAGATTTAAAAGATGTACAAGAAAGAAAGATAGATGGCAAAAGCTAGTCACTAGGAATAGATGAAAATACATTGCTAAATAATTTATTAACAAGAAAGACGTTTTAATTTTTAAGCTATTTCCACGCACCATAGCCCTCTAACAAGGTTGCTTTGGGATTAGATCCCAGCAGAATAATATAGGAACCACAGTCATCAAATATATATGATTAAAAATAATTTTGTTTGTAGATTATTAATAGTTCTTATGTAACTGATTGAAGTAACTAACCAGAAGCTTATGAAACAGTGAGTCAGCTGCAGTAGAACCAGGAGATCAGCTTAGCAGAAAGCCAACAGCTGTAGTATTAGGGGAATAGGGCAGTAGGAGTGTTAGGGGGGCAGAGCGGGACAGAACCAACAGACAGCTGTAACATTCAGTTTTCAGCAGCAATCATCTGCCCATTCAGCTGTGGCAGGAGAACAAGGAACTCTTCAATTTCATACCAGAGTCACACAAAAGAGAAGCAATAAAGCAGGTATGCTCTGTAATGCACATAACCGTGCTCTCTACATGTAAGAGATGCTGCTGAAACTGAGAATTACTGCTCCTTGCCATGTGCTTTTGTTGTGACCACCAATGGTGCAGAACTAATTCAGAATTATTTACATAGTTCGTCAAGATCAATCAGTGGGCCTCACTGACAATTCCAAAAGTTCTGGCAATTATATTAAAATTCCAATGGAATGAATCCTTATCTACTCTATTCTAACTAATCCTTTCTCAGGATTTTAAGCTGTGGAACCCTGTACCTTCTGCTTAATTCAATACTTCTTAACATCTTAGAAGCTTGTGGCACAGAAGGAGGCAATTCTGTGCTGGTCATAAAAGAGTTACACAACCGAATCCCACCCTCCAGTGTTGCACAGGATCTGTAGCCCTGCAGACCACAGTTCTTCCATTACACATACAAGACATTTTTTTGTTAATGTGATAAGCGTTTTGGTTTCTACCACAATTTCTGACAGAGAGTTCCAGGTCCCTATCACTCTCTGGTTGAAAAAAAATTGTTTGTTTTGCATCTGATCCATCTACCAATTACTTTAAATCTCTAGCCTGTGGTTATTGACACCTCTGCTAAGGGAAAAATTCTACTTATTCCCTCTAGGTCCCTCATAATTTTCTACAGCTGATCTCCTCAACATCTCTCCTCAGCCTCCTCTGATCCAAAGAAGAAAACTCCAGTTTATCTAAGCTGTCCTCACAGCTATAATGTTCCAGTCTTGGGGGCATCCTTGTAAATCTCTGCACCTTCTCCTGAGTGCAATCTTTCCTGTAATGTGGTGACCAGAATTGTATGCAGTACTGATGCTGTGGCCTTACTAGCATTGCAACAAGTTACCTCGGCTAAAAAAGAAATCCATCCTGCACACCCTTTTAACCACCTCATCATCCTGACCTGCTACCGTGAAGGATCCATGAACATATACTCAGTACCCTCCCAGTTATGGTGCATCACCATGCTTTGTTCACCTCCCCAAGTGCATTACCTTGTACTTCTCAAGATTTAAAACTGCAGTGGGTAGGAATTCTTCTTGCAGAGGATGGTGAATCTCTGCAGTTCTCTACCCGGGAGAATTGTAGGGTCTAGGTCACTGGAGATATTTAAAGAGGAGGGAGATCAGGGAATTGAGAGCTATGGAGAACTGGGACAGAGGAGGAGTTGAAGCCTGGGACAGACCCGCCACAATCACATTGGGGGACCAGGCTTGAGAGAACATAGAACAGAAGATCACTGGACAGACCATTTGGCCCACGATGTTGTGCCAATCTTGATGCCAATTTATACTAAATGTCCTCCTGTGCATCATCTATATCCATCCATTCCCTTCATATTCATGTGTCTATCTAAAGCCTCTTAAACACCACCAAACTGCCTGATTCCACTTATACCCCTGGTAACCCATTCCAGGCACCTACCACTCTCTGCATAAAAAAGCTGCCTTTCACATCACCTTTAAACTTCACCCCCCACCCCCGCGCCCCCCCCCAACCTTAAAAGCATGTCCTCTGGTGTTTGACGTTTCTACTCTTGGGAAAAGGTTCTGACTGTCTACCCCATCCATGCCTCTCATAATTTTTTAAACTTCTAACAGGTCTCCCCTCAGCCTCCGAAGCTCTAGGGAGAACAACCCAAGTTTGGACAACCTTTCTTTATAGCTCATACCCTCTAATTCAGGCAGCATCCTGGTAAACCTCTTCTGCACCCTTTCTACAGTTTCCACATCCTTCCAAAAATGGGGCAACCAGAACTCCACACGATACTCCCAGGTGTGATCTGACCAAACTTTTATGTATCTGCAGCATGACTTTCTTACTCTTATACTCAACACCCCTATGAATGAAGGCAAGCATGCCATACGCCTTCTTTACCACCTTATCCAATTGCATTGCCACTTGCAGTGAACCATAGACCTAGATTGTAAGATCCTTCTGTACCTCAATGCCATTAAGGGGCCTACCATTAACTGTATACTTTCTCCTTTCATTTGACCTCCCAAAGTGCAACACCTCACACTTGCCCGGATTAAACTCCATCTGCCACTTCTCTGTCCATATCTGTAAGTGATCTATATCCCACTGTATTATTTGATAGTTCTTTATACTGTCTACAACTCCACCAATCTTGGTGTCATCTGCAAATTTGCTAATCCACCCATCTACATTTTCATCCAAATCATTGATATACATCACAAACAAGAGGTCCCAGCACCAATCCTTGCAGAACACCACTGGTCACAGACTTCCAGCCAGAATAACAGCCTTTCACTCCTAATCTCTGTCTTTTAAATTAAATTAAATTAAATTCTTTAAACTTTAAATTTTTTAAAAAATTTTATTTACAGCGTGGTAACAGGCCCTTCCGGCTCAACAAGTCCACGCCGCCCATTTTAAACCCAAATTAACCTACCCGTACATCTTTGGAATGTGGGAGGAAACCAGAGCACCCGGAGGAAACGTACAAACTCCTTACAGACAGCGACGGGAATCGAACCCCAATCGCTGGCGCTGTAATAGCGTCATGCTAACCGCTACGCTACCATGCTGCCCAATGTCTTCTAAGGGCAAGCCAGTTCCAAATCCAAATGTGCAATTTACCATGGATCACATGCATCTTTTTCTTCTGAACCAACCTACCGTGAGGGATCTTATCAAATGCCTTACTAATGTCCATGGAGATAACATCCACTGTCTTACCCTTATCAAGCACCTTTGTCACCTCCTCAAAAAACTCAATCAAGTTTGTAAGGTGTGACCTGCCCCACACAAAGCCATGCTGACTGTCCCTAAGCAGGCCATGCTTTTCCAAATGTGCATAAATGCTATCCCTCAGTATCCTCTCCGATAGCTTCCCTACTACTAATATGAGGCTCACTGGCCTATAATTACCTGGATTATCCCAACATCCCTTCTTGAACCAAGGCACAACATTTGCGACTCTCCAGTCCTCCAGGACCTCACCTGTTGCTAATGAGGAAACAAAGATCTTTGTCAAAGCCCCAGAAATCTCTTCACTTGCTTCTTTCAATATTCTGGGATATATGCCATCAAGCCCTGTGGACTTATCCGCCTTAATGCTTTCCAGCGCTATCTCCTCCTTAATCTCAAAATGTCCCAGCACATTAGCTTGCCCCACTCGGTTTTCAATTCCTTGTCCTGGGTAAATACCAACATAAAGTACTCATTTAGTACCTCAGCCACTTGGTGTGACTCCAAGCACAAATTGGAGACACAAGAAGTTCTGCATATGCTGGCATCTGGAGCAATACACAAAAAGTACTGGAGGAACTCAGCAGGTCAGGCACATCCATGGAGGGAAACAAACAGTCAATGTTTCTGGCTGAGACCCTTCATCAGGACTGGAAAGGAAGAGGGCAGAAGCCAGAATAAGAAGGTAGGGGGAAGAGGGAGGAGTACACACAGGCAGGAGATAGGTGAGTTCAGGTGACAGGCGAGTCCAGGTGAGAGGAGGTAGGTTGTGAGTGGGGGAGGGGGAGAAGATTTAATAAGCTGAGAGGTGAGAGGTAGAAGAGGCAAAGGGTTGAACAGGAAGGAGAATGCGGTGGACCATGGAATAAAGGATGGGGGAGGGGAGGAGAGGAGATGGCCAGGTCATCAAGGCGAGGGAAGGGAGCCATAGGAATGGGGAGGAAAGAAAAAGAAGGGGTGGAGTTATCAGAAGTTAGAGAAATTGATGTTGAGGCTCAGATTGGAGACTCCCAAGGCAGAATATGAGGTGTTGTTCCTCCAACCTGTGCCTGGCCTCAACGTGGCAGTAGAAGAGGCCATGGACTGACATGTCAGTATGGGAATGGGATGTGGAACTGAAGTAGGTGGCCACTGGGAGGTCCTGGCTGTTGCAGCGGATGGAGTGAAGGTGCTCGACGAAGTGGTCATCCAATCTGCATTGGGTCTCACTGATGTACAGGAAGCCTCATCAGGAGCACCGGATGCAATAAATGACACAGAGCCCAAATTTCCTCCTTTATCCTTGAGTGAACCTACCCTCTCCTTAATTATCCTCTTTTTCTCTTAATAGAAGTACAAAATATCTTGGGATTATCCTTGACCCTGCTCACTAAGGACATTTCTTGGCCCCTTTTGGCCTTCCTAATCGCCTGCTTGAGCACTTTCCAGCTACCTTTATATTCCACAAAGGCCCAGTCTGATTTTAGCTTCCTAAACCGTATGTATGCTTCCTTTTTCTTCCTGACTAAATTTACATGTAATATTATTGCAAATCTCCTGCAATTTTCACCAAATATTCTTAGATTTTCTTCAACCTCTTCTGAACTTAACTCCATAGATACTATTGAAACCGAGTTCAACCACAGCAGCATTTTCATTTCTCCACTCCAGTCCACATTGGCAATTAACTAGAGGAAATATCCAGTTGCATTCAATATCACTGTTGACAATGAACTGACCTGTATCTCTCATAACTCTAAAATCACATCACAAGACTCAATTAAAACAAAAACACTAAAAATCACAAGTTACAGGAAGAGAGGAACAGGAGGAACTCATTCAGTCCCTTGGATCTTTACTGCTAATCAATTAGCTTATGATTGATCTGTACAACTCCATTCACCCATCTCCATTTATCTGCTGACACTCTCAGCTAAAAATATCTATTAATCCTATTTCAATTTCAATTGACCCAGCATCCATACACATGTATGATGAGAATGCTAGGTATTCACAACCTTCATGCTAATTTTAAGGGATGTGCTCTCTTATTCAGAATTTCCCTATCAAAAGAAATTGATTCTTTACATCAATGTGATCAAATCACCACAATCTCCTGCGTCTGCACTGCCATTCAATATGATAATGGCTGTACTGTACTTAGTCCCAACTTCACTTTTCAGCCTGATCTCCACTATTCCTCTAATATCTAACAATCTTGGCCTTGAATATACTTAAATGATTTCAGGAGCTGAGAGTATTTAACATCAAAGATGGGGAATGAGCCTAATGGAGCCAGCATTGAGCTGATAGGTTGAATTATTGCCATCCGTGCTGTGACAATTCCATGACTCCATAAAGACATTAAATCAATTATCCTTCATCCTTATAAACTGAAGTAACTATAAGCCGGTTTATGAAATATATACCACATTTTAATTCCAAGGCCAGTATAACTTTGAATAAACTGGACAAGGCAAAGCCTCATTTTTGAGCTACAGAGCCCAAAATTGAACATAGTACTCCAAATATTGTTTAAGCAAGACTCTGCATAACTGAAACAGAATCTCTTCTCCTGTTCATGCCAACCTGTTTAAAATAAAAGACCACATCCTATTTGACTTGTTAAACATTATTTGTGATTTATTTACCTGGACACAGAAGTTTCTTTGCCCCTTGTTATGAAGCAGCAACAAAAGAAACACACTGAGTCATGATTCAGTGTTAAAAACTACTTTATTAATAACTACTTACGATAATAAGAAAAACAAAAGTAAAACTGTTAGAATGTTAGAAGTAAAAATGTTAAACCTTAAACATTAACCCCAAAACTAAACTCGTAGTGTGTGTGTGGCAACTCCCCAAATTCCATGTCCAGGAATGGTTCTTAAAGTTCAGTTCAGCAAGCCGTAAGGTGAAACGTGAGCAAAGGCGTCTTCAACAACCACCGTTGACTGAAGACAAAATGTAGATGTAGAGAGAAAATAGAGAGTAATTACGAAATCCAAATGGTCCACTTTGGAACCCAAACGACACCTCAGTGTTTACTCAGCAGTGACTACTCCACCGCATCTGCCTCACCCCAAAAGGCTCTCAAATCATGGCCGTCCACACAAATACCTGCTTCCTTCTACAGGTCAACAACAAAGTGAACTCCACTGCTTTGTTCCGAAGTATCTGCCACCCCAAAAAGCATCCAAGACGTGGCCGTCCACACAAATACCTGTTTCCCTCTACAGGTTAACGACAAAGTAGACTCCACCAGATTACTCCAAAAATCCATACGTGGATTGTAGTGACAGGCACAGTTACTGTTTTCCATCCATCGATAGAGACTAGCAAGCTGGTGTCTCTCTCTCTCTCGCCGCTGACTGACTGCTCCAAAAATGTCATTACGTCCTTTATCTTCTGTTGACGTAAGCACGCCACACACACACACACACACACACACCACTATGGTCTATCTTAAAGGGGCATTCACCAATAGTAACCTAGTCCGTAACACCCTTCTCTCTTTATAGTTAGTCACTATTAGAAAAAAATGATCTGCTTTTCTTTCCTAGTGTAAGCTAGAGTGCAGTGGTATATGGCTATGCAGCATATAACGTTATACAATCTGCAACTCTATGTTGCTGCACAGAAAGCTAGTTTCCTCCAAATCCAAAAATAAATTGCCCAGGCGGACACTCATTGTGTTTGGAACAAACTACTAGGTTTGATAGGTTAAATGACCAACGTTGGTGCCAATGATGCTGCAGTTCAATTCATTTAAGGTGATAGCCATTTGCATCAAGAAATATCTTGCTGAGCTGGCAAGTCAGGGGTGAGTGAGCAGTCAGACGACAGCATTTTCCAACTGAGAAGAGAGAAGGCCGTCTGAGATACAGAGGCACAGAGAAATCTCTCTTAAATCTCTCAGAGACAGACTGACTCCAGCCTGCTGAACTAATTCACAAAATCTGCAAAAGGAAAATATCTGGGGTCAGCTAGTCTAGAAAAAGTTAATTTGTTTGTGAATTCTGTTTAGAAAGTGCCAACGTTGCATATTTTATAATGTTTACATGGGACGAGGATTAGTAGTGTGCATCTAATTTGAAAACTGTATCCTGTTTATTCATGTACTTAATCTAAAAAAGTATGTTGATTTACAATTGTGCTTGTCTCACAGGAGTGCTTTTCCAACCATCTTCCATATAAACAGGGCACGATTTGTACAGTGAAGTCAGAACATGGAAACGTTCCATTTCAGCTCAATCAGGTCATTTACCCTCCAAGCCAATGAATAGGCCTAACCATATTTACCCATTTTTTCATTATCCCTTCAACCTTTTCGCTTCATTCACTTATTTAATCTAACCCTGAAAATTTCTCAATACAACAATTACATTATTTTATTTTTTCTGTCCTCGGTTCTAAATTTTCTTTATTTAGTTTCATATCCATAGCTATTTGTTCTTGATCCCTACTGGAAGAAATCAAATTTCTTCATCATATTAAACGTGTTATATTGCCTAATAAACTTCTTGGTGAGAGCAAAGAAACACACATTTTTAAAGCCTACCTTGATTATTACATGTTCTCATCTATGTGCAAAATCATAATCTTTAGTAGGTATAAGGACTTTATTGATTTGATCTGCAGACCAGACTAATGTTTGATATTGAATGATAAAGGTGCATCAGATTTTCTTGGTCTAGTAGGAGTGACTAGATACTGAACTAGTCAACGTTGAAGATCCATGTAATCTGTCCCAATGAGTGCAAAGAGACAACAAAAGGAAGAATTCTTAACTCACTGGAAAAGCAGGCAAATCTTTAAAAAATGAAAGCAGAAGTACAGATATTGAAATGATAAAGGTTTTATGTATAGAGGCACTAAGTATGTTAGCAAGAAATTAATGTTAATTTTATACACAACACTGGCAAACACTCAGTTGAGGTACTGCAAGCACTATCAATGAAACCATCAAAGAAGATTCTGAATACAGGATCCTTAGCCAAGTACTTTTAACTCTGTAAATTCATTATCACCAGCAGAGGATGTTGTTGCATTTGACACAGAGTTAATGTATCTGATAGTCTAAGGTCTCTCTTTAAACGGTGACTTCTGAATCCACTCCTGGTGTTAATCAAAAAGACTAGCATTTGAGTTCCTGACATGGAAATTGTTGACATTAGTAAGACCATTGCTGCCAGTGAGAGTAAAAAAAGGTGAATTATGTGGTAATTATCCCAAATAATCGATGGAACCTTTGTCTCTTTAAACAGAAATGTCAATCTTGTGTTAAACATGATTTAGACAGATGAACCAAAATTCAAATATTTTGCAATATAGTAACCTTGGTGTCGAGCAGCTTACATTGAATTCTTGTTTGAATCATAAACTTTTCAATAATTGCTTTGATGTTTTATGAAAAATGTTAATGTTCCTGCAATATTTTTGCATAATTTTGATTCATATTGCTTAAATCACACCACTGGATGATTTGAATGTTTTGAGCAAGGAACAATATAAAATTAGGGAGTGGGCTGTGAAAGGATATGGAGAAAGGGCAATGAAATATGAACAGAGTTGTTGCTCTTGTTAATGAGCTGGTAATGCCAGTGCGGTGAAAAAGCTACAGCTTCTATCTGCCACAGATTTTATAATCAAAAAATTGATATTACAGCTATCAAAAATTGACAGTATTACATCTTTGAAGAGATCAAAAAAATTCCTGATGGCAATCCTTACCCTTCTTGTTCATGAGCTGCAACACAAAGGCATTCTAACTGTTCTAGCAAACAATGACAATATGGAAAATCCCACTGGTAGCCTGTTATTTAGCTAAGGTTTTTCATTCAGCAAGGCTCAGATGAGTGAAGATACAGTATGCAGCAAAGCTTAGTCTGAGATGCAAGGCCTTCCACAGAGAATATTCTTGAAGGTACTTTGATGCATGATCCTAACTTAAAATTTAACAGTTTAATTATTTTTGTTTCAACAGATGTATATCAACCTGCATTCAGCTGGATAGTCAGAACTCAACTTGAGAGCTAAAATGATCTGAAAAACTAAATGAACAATATGTTTGGTTGGTTGTGCAGCACCTGCTAACTCAAAGGGAAAAATAAGCAATTTAATTTTAAATTCATAATGAATAGGCAGAGTAGACTGTAACAGGCTACTTGAACTGAGGAATTTAGAAAACTGGAGCTTGAAAACAAGGTTAAATGTGAAAGGTTTAGTGAATGTAGTGCATCAGGAGTTCTTCATAAATAGTCTCTGGAGCAGAGAATGAGAATGAGATTTATTATCACTGACACGTGACATGAAAGTTATTGTTTTGTGGCAGCAGTATAGTGCAAAGACAAAAATCTGTAAATTACAAAAATAAATAAATAGTGCAAAACAGAGGTAGTGTTCATGGATTGTTCAGAAATCTGATGGTGGAGGGGAAGAAGCCATTCCTGAATTGTTGAGTACGAGTCTTCAGGCTCCTGTACCTCTTCCCTGATGGTAGTAACAAGAAGGAAGTATGTCCCGGATGATGAGGGTACTTAGTGATAGATGCAGCCTTTTTGAAACATCGCCTCTTGAAGATGTCCTCAATGGTGGGGAGGGTTGTGCCCATGATGGAATTGGCTGAGTCTACGACCCTTTGCAGCCTCTTGCGATCCTGCACATTGGAGCCTCCACACCAGTCTGTGATTCATTCAGTCAGAGTGCTCTCCACTGTACATCTATAGAAATTTGTAAGAGTCTTTGGTGACCAAATCTCCTCAGACTCCTAACAAAATAGAGCTGCTGGCATGCCTTCTTCGTGATTGCATCAATGTGTTGATAGATCCTCTGAGATGTTTACACCCAGGAACTTGAAGCTGCTCATCCTTTCCACTGCTGACCCCTCAATTAGGACTGGTGTGTGTTTTCCCAACTTCCCCTTCCTGAAGTCCACAATCAGTTCCTCCGTCTTGCTGACATTGAGTATGAGGTTGTTGTTGTAACACCACTCAACCAGCTGATCTATCTCACTCCTGTAAGCCTTCTGAGATTCTACCAACAACAGTGGTGTCAGAGCATCACTGTAACCCACTTACTCACTGAGATATATAGTTTCAAGTAGTTTACTTGTGGCAAATGATCTTTAACTGAATTGTAAGCATGACAGAACCATGTTACAATATGCTCAAACCGTGACATAGTCTCTTACGGTCATGGTAATCCTTAAAATAGCTTAGCAGATAACAGGAGTACAACAGGGCAAAGAAGACAGGAAAACATTTTTTAATGAAAACAAGAACCCAAGAAAATAGCAGGAGTAGGCTAATTGGCCCCTCAAACCTGCCCTGCCATCCAATAGCATCATGGCTGATCTGCTCCCAGCCTCAACTCCTTTTCTGTGCCAGTTTCACACATCCCTCAACTGCCATGTCTTTCAGAAATTTATCTCCTTCCCCTTAAAACATCTCCAGTGATCTAGTCTCTACAACCCTCTGGGAGCAGAGAATTTCAGAGATTCACCAACTTCTACGAGAAGAAATTTCTACACACTTCAGTTTCGATTGACCATCTCCTTATAACAACATCTCCTCTTAACAACATCTCCTCATCCACAAGTGGAAACACTTCAACATCTCCTTCCCCCCCCGCCTTCCCCCACCCTCCCCCCCCCCCCCCCCCCAGAATCTTCAGTAAGGTCACCCTTCATTCTCCTAAACTCCAAAAAATACAGATCCAACTTTGTTAGCTACCTGTGATGGGACAACTTGCTCATCCCAGGAATTAGCCTGGTGAATCTTTTTCTGGACTGCCTCCTTCTTTCTGAAGTACCGGGACCAAAACTCTGCACAGTACTCAAAATGCAGCCTTAGTAACACCTGTAAAATTGTAATAGTACTCCACTATTTCTATTTCCAACCCTCTTGCAACAAAGGCCAATTTGCCATTTCCCTTCCTGACTACTTGCTACACCTGCAAGCTAACTTTCTGTGTTTCACATGCAAAAACAGCTAGATCCTGCTACACTCCACTCTTTTGCACTCTCTCTCTCTGTTTAGATAATAGTCTGTCTTTTAATTTCTCCTACTAAAGTGCATGACCTCACATTTTCCTACATTAAGCTCCATTTGCCAAGTTTTCGCCCACTCACTCAACCTATCTATATCCTGTTGCTATGTCTAAATATCCTCATTGAACTAGCCCCCGCACCTATATTCATGTCATCAAAAAAATTAGCAATTTGCTTTGATGATTAAGTTGACATTTGTTTTTAAACAGAACATGATCAAATTATTACTTGTACTTAAACTGTCTCTTACTTAATTCTTGACTTTTTATTACGCCAGAGTAAACAGGTTAATTAATTTGCATGAAATAACACAAGATTCAAATTAAGCATCACCCATATAAACAAATCTGAATCTGAATTTTGTGTTTCTTCATTAACACAATCAAGGACCTGGATTGTTGGAATAAATCAGCTATTTACTAAATGGCAGTAAGTAATCAAAGAATAACATTCTATATGAAGCTGCAATTATAAAGAAAGTATCTTCTCATGTTCATTCACCAAAGTCAGGGATCCTTTTATTGATGAGCACTTGGCGAATGATACAAGGATCGGCAGACAGAGAGACTTCCAGGACTGCAGTGTGATGCTACTGCACAGCCTCCAAATCAAGGACAAGGTAAAGACATTACTCCCAACAAGCAGCAACCTTATGCTACTGCAACTCAGCCAAGAGCTGACAGAATAATCTGCAAGTGGACTGAAAAGCAGCCCTATATCTTGAATGACTGTATGAATAGTGAATAGACACAAAATTGACATTAAAAAGAACAAATTCCAATGAAAACTCTACTAATTCCAAGATATTTTTATCTCAATTATAAATTTCATTGTTATGATGAAGGAACACAGCAATAAAAGGTGACATTTGGTAGTCCAAATACTTCGCAGGTGTTTCATTAAACATTTAACACAAATCCACACAGGGAGATAAGAAGATATTAGGATGGGTAATCAAAATGTTAATTGAAGAGATAGTTTTAAGGAGTGCCTTAAATGAGAAGAGAATGGAGAGGTTTTGGAAAGGAATTTAGAACATATGGTCTAGACAGCTGAAGACAGGGTCTTCAGTAAGAATAATGAAAATCAGGGATGCCTCAACTCGTCTTGTTTACTTAAGCATAGGTAGTTGAAACAAAAGAATGGATTGGTCAGCCCATAACACACAATACAATATCACATAACTTTCTTCTGACAATGAAGATTTAAAGTCTCTGCCTATTTTCTATGTTACTGTGTGTTCTGTAGAGCTGTAAATGTAAAAACTATTCTGCAGATATACCTTCCCTAATTTAATCAAATTCGATATGCTTGGAGATTCCAAGGCTATGTTCAATATCCACATTTCATCACATTAATCTTCTCATTAAACTATCTTAAATTTAATTTCTGTTCATTTTCCTTAAACATGTTCAGGTCAAATTGCAGGGAATGATAAAGTAAAGCAAAAATGGCGTTTCCATTAAGACTGAAACCAAATTTCCCTAAACAAACTCTAGTTATGAATAAAAATGGAACAAAATAATTAAAATTAGTCAAATTCAATCTACTTTTTTTCCATATACATGTGCCCATCTTATTTTTCATTTTGACAAATTCAAAATGAGGTAGGCTACGGCATATACCTATATTTTAAAACTGGAGAAAGCTCTATTTGTTCTGCATAGCTACAGTACCACTGCATTCAATCACCCAGAAGCTGCAAGCCATAAACTTCCTCCACTGCTTTATTAGAAAGGCAGGCCCATTAAAATTCATCAGGATAATGTAGAGATGAAGCTCGTTTGAACTGCCATCCAGCAATCAACCAATCACTCATAGCATGGCATTTACAGCACATCTCATTCCCCTGTTCCTTAAGGACAATTGATTTTCCTGATTCCATTAGCATAACAGCAACGAAAATGACTGCAGTGCAATATTTTTTAGAAAGTTCGAGAAGTATGCAGAGCATCAGAGTGTAACCATGATAATAAGCAAGTGCATTGCAGTAACACTGCAGAAAATAAGAGCTCAAGTAAGCAATTTAAAATACAAATAGACGAAGACAATGAGGAAACTTTTTAGAAAATAAATATAATTTCTAAAGAGCCTAATCAGTAGGTGGCATTTGGGAACCCATCAGCAGTTTTACATACTGCAGATTTCTTATTTCACGGACAGGGCTGTCTGATGTTATTTTTATTTAAAAAAGGCAATTGCCCTAGGGTTGGAAAAGAGATATGAATATTCTCAGTATCTTCATCATCTTATATTGAAGAGAAAATATATTTAGTTATATTCATCATAAAGGTCTGGCAATCTACATTAAGTAGATGATTTTTTTATTTGACAGACAACAGATATTCTTTCCTACATGAAAGCATAGACTAGAATTCTTTTCCTTAATTTCAGTAGCTGAATGCAAGACTAGCTGAAAGAGACAATTAACAAAATTACTTCTAACAATTAAAAAGATACATATTTAATAAAACAAAAGCAGAAAAAGCTGGAAAGACTCAGCAGGTCAGGCAGCAACTACGGAAGGAAGAACAGTTAACATTTCAAGATGAACACATTTCATCAGAATTGGGAAAGGAAAAAAAGTAAATGTTGCAGAAGGATATGGGAGGGATAGGGCAGAGGGAACATCTCTGATCGAGTTAACCCAACGTTGCCATGGTGATAAACTGGTTGATAGATTAATGAGGACAGTTACAAAGGGAGAAAACAAAGGAACATATAAAAGGTGCAAAATGAAGGTCAGAACTGTGGGAAATACCCAGCAGAATGTTAATGGAAAGAGGAAAGGTGAGTTAATGTTACAGATGAATAACCTGCAATAGAACTAGCCAGTTCTGATACAAACAGAGAAAGCAAGTTGATCCCAGAAAGCAGCAATGTGCCCAGACGGGTGGGCTGTTGTTCCTCAAGCTCGTGTCTGGCTTCATTAGAATGCTGCAGGAGGCCTTAGGCTGACAAGTCAGGAGGCAGCTTGGAAGGAAGTATAATTGAGATAGATGTTGGAGACTGTGGGCTTGTAATACACGTCTGTCACTAACCTATCCCCCGAGTAGGACTCAAGATGGAAGGGAAGAATCTGTGATGGACTATGCAAAGGTAAGTGCAGGGTGGAAGTTGGCAGCAGAAGTAACAAATACTTTAGAATTTTGTAAGGATGTAGAAAGCAGAAAAAGACATGAGGGAGGTATACTGGGTAAATTGAAAAAAAGGACTCTTTTAGTCCAGGGTTCATGCGAGTACCCAAACTATACCTATGATCTGGAGAAAGTGAGTGGAATTGAAGGAGAAGTTACTCAATGTGAGAACAAGTTCAGCCAGAGGAATGAGTGTGTTGGTAGATGGTGAGCACATATTGCCTTTTGTGTTTGTGGCGGACAGTACATAAGAATATATGGTCTTGCTCCAAGAACAATTGAGAGCTTTAAAAACTGACCATATTTCAAGCTTTAGAATTGTCAGTCATCTAGTTAATTTGCATCAGCCAGGCAATTTTGTTCATATTTTTATCCAGGCTTTGGAGATCATTACAAGGACATGAGGAGTTACTCTTGGTTAGCAGTTCCTCACAGGTGATGGTGAATCAGCAACCTATTGTTCACTTTGTCCAATTTTGATTATTGTTGGCTTTATTGTTGGATTTTGTGGCTTTAATGGCAGCAAAACTGTTAACTTTCACTGCCACTCCACTGCAAAGCTGACAGCAATCTCAGATTTCTGCACTTATAGGTTAACAGAAAAATCTTGAAATTGCTATCAATGATTCAGTGCTCCTCAAAAGGACACACTGCTTTGTAGCTTCCTCCACAGAGCCAAGGGAAATCAGAGAATTGAAAAAGATTGTAAGTACTCATGAATTATTCTTCAGAATAAAAATGTATGCTGAAAATGTTATGTTTCTTTACAGGAATTGTGTGTGTTTTAATGGCATAATAACCTACAATTTTTCTTTGGCACTCTTTGGGGATTGAGGAGGATTTGCTTCCACTCCACTTCCATGGGTTATGAGATGGCTGATGAGGCCAGTGTGGGACCCATAAATTCATCTGCAGGTTGAGCAAGAGGGCAGGTGAGTACTTGGGTGCGCTCCTTCTACTATCTACTGTGTACTGTGTTTCTACTATCTACTGTGTTTCTGTGTACTCCAGACAAATGTTGTCATGAGCCAGGGATTCCCACCAATTACTGGTGATATTATAAACATCCTTGAATTGTTTCCTCTGTCCACCGGGTAATCACTTACTGTAACAGAGTTTGGAATAGGGTGTCTGCTTTGGGAATCTAGAGTTAGGTATGCAAATGACATGGTCTGCCTTTTGGAGCTGACTGAGTGCTACCAGGCACTCGGTGCTGGGCAGGTTAGCCTGGCAGAGGATACTGATGTTGGTTCACTTATCTTGCTTGTGGATTTGGAGGACTCTACAGTGAAAGTATTATTGGTACCTCTCCACCTGCTACAAGTATCCACATTCAGGAGTGTACAGGAGGGCAGTGATTGTTACCTGCCCAGTAGACTAGGAGTTTTGATCATTTTGAGGTCTTGATCCTCAATCACTCTTTTCCTCAGATTGCCAAAGCCTGTGCTGGTGCACTGAAGGTGATTTCCACACTGGAGTCTGCCTTCATGCAGAGGTGGCTCTCGGCACAGTGAAAGTTGTTTATATTTCCCAGGCTCTCCTCATGAAGCTTTATCGTCAGGAGAAGTGTTGCAGAGCAGGGATAAGTTGGCAGAGGACCTTTGTTTTGAAGATGTTAAATGCGTCACCCATTCTTTGTATGCTTCAGTGAACAAGTCAATGATGATTGGGAGCTCAATCTTTAAGCATGCGCATACGTCAGTATCATCTGCATACATCACTGAAGTTGGTGTGAACATGGTCCTGGAATGGAGGTGACATAAATTGATCAGTTCCCCGGTTTGTCCTGTGGCTTACTTCCACTCCAGTGGGATTCTTATTGGAGGAGAGGTACAGCATTACAACAAGAACAATTGAGGGAAACATTGGGGCAACAATACAGCCTGGCTTGACGCTATTCTGCACAGAGATTGGCTTTGTGGTGGACCCTTTGTTTCAGATCATGGCTTGCAAGCTATCATGGGATAGATGGAAAATGAAGGCGGAATTCTGCAGTAACCCAAATGTGAGAAGCGGGGGGCATCTCTTCAGTCACTGAGGAGAGCCGGAGAATGACATCCTCTTTGGTGGACAGCAGAGAGATCCCTCCATAGTTACAGCAATCACATTAGTCTCATTTCCTTTGAATGGTCAGGATTACGGTGCCTCTCAGCTCCCCTGGCATGTCCTCCTCTTCCCAGACGTGGGAGATGAGGCTGTGAATTTGTGACTGAGGTTCCCCTCTGCCAAGCTTTACAACTTCAACAGAGACACCATCTGCTCCCAAGGCCGTGTTGTTTTTCAGTTGGCACCTGACCTTTACTTGCTCCTTGAATGGCAGAAAGACTGGACTGGATAGTTTTTGGTGGGATGGAGTCAATGTGCTCATCTCAAGGAGAGGGTTACAGTGGAGGACTTCTTCAAAATGATCCTCCCACAGCTCTGGCTGCCTCTCTTTCCTTGACAGGCTCTCCTCCATTCTTGTCTTTCAGTGGAGCGGGACCTCAATGGAATTGCCAACACTGAAGAATCAGTACGTCTTGGCTGTCAGCAACCTCCTCTGGTCTTTCCTCCATCCTTCAGGTCACGGGTTTGCTATTGAAACTCAGCCTAGAGATATCTGCAGAGATAGTTCCATATCCTTGAGGCTTGGTGGAGTTTCCATTCCAAGTCTGCCTTGTCCTTGCAGTTAATTAGCTCCTGAAACTTTCTCCTGAATGGTCATTTTCATCAAACCAGTGCTGTCGTTCCTGGTTCAAGAGCAAAGAGTCTCTGCACAGGAGATAATTACGGTGGATTTAAGGAACTGTGAACATTCTGTGGCTCCTGTTGACTGGGGATCGTCAGTTTGCCTATGAAGTGCTATGATGGCAGCTGTCTTTGCAGGATCCTTGAGACTGACAGGACAGATCAGGCAGTGGTCAGAAACAGATGTTGGTTCCTGGATTGGTGCAGGTGATCCAAACATCCTTAGTCTCTTGTTTGGACAATATCACAGTCTAATAAGGTGCCAGTCCCTGGATCAGGTATGTTGCCATCAGACTTTGTGCTTGTCTTTCTGGCAAGTGGTTAGGACAAGACAAGCATTATGTCAGGAGGAGGACACAGTTAAAGTTAGCTTTCCCTACTCCATCCTTGTTGGAGGGTTATGTCCCTTCTGGCACTGGCACTGAAGTCAGTTTTTCTCCCACAGGGAATATGGCCCAGGGTTTTTTAAGGTTGGAACAGAAGTTGTTGTTGGCCAAAGTGTAGTGGGTTAGAGTGTACGTGCTGATGACCATAGTGTGTAGTTATGTGTCAGAGTGGGCTTCAGGGTCACTTATCACGGGGGGGGGGGGGGGGGGGGACCATCTGTTGAGATGCCAGACTAGCTCATTCTTGAATCAGAGCTCATGCTGTTTCTCCTCTTCCAAAAGAAGATGTACCCATTGCTTTGTTCTTTGAGCTACCCATCTCCCACCAGATGTGTCTCACTCAGGGCAGCAAAATCAATGTCAAAGCATCCAAGTTCCTGGTCTACGATAGCACAGCAACAATCTGGACTGTCGCTGTGGGAGCTGCCCATGAGGGTGTTGATGTTCTTAATGAGGAGTGCAAGTTGCCTGCATGTGACTTCTTTTAATGTGAAAGGGCCATCGCAGGGCAGCTACTGGGTAGACCTGACCCCATCTCCATGCACCTGCTCCTGCACCCTGCCCCACTACTCCTGCTTCCACTCCCGTGCTCATAGTCACTGTCTGGAGAACACTCTAGCTCTGTATAATTAATCAAAGGAATTGTAATTCCTTCATGCTTTTCAAAATATAATGGATTTTTAAAAAAATGTGGTCATGACATTTGAATTTCTATCTTAACATTGTATGTTCCAACCATTACTTCTCACTTTGTAAAATCTTTCTCTTTCCCAGTTTGCTTTTTGAAAATTTTTTGAATATGATAGTTTGGTAAACCAGATTTATGACATGTTGCTGGAAGCCAGAATTCTTCCTCAACTGACCCAGACAGAAATCGATGAGGGAAGAAAGGAAGTTCATGCCATATTGATCTGTGAGCAGCTATTTTAACAAGGTGCACAGCAAGTACCGTCATTTCCCCACTGACTATAGGGATGATGGGAATTTTAAGCCACAAGGGAGTCAAGGTCTATGAGGAAGAGGCAGAAAAGATGAGATCAACCATGATCTTGTTGGATGGCAGTGCAAGCTAGAGGGGTTGCAGTGTCTACTCTCTTCTATACAGACCATTGACTACATGTGGGCTGCATATTCATTATGGCTTATTTTACAGTTCTGTCAAAGCACATCCGAGATCTATTTTGGTGAGAGAATGGATAGGGGAGTGATTGAAAAGTGGGAGGGTTAAGAAAGGTGTTGGAGAAACAGCAGGGAAGAAGTAGAAAGGGAAGAAACATAAAGGGAGGAAAAGAACAAGGGTGGATAGAAGACGAGAGATAGAAGCAAAATGGTAGATGAAGGAGAGGAATAGGGGATTATGGTGAAATAGAAATGGGATGAATGTAACAGTGCTGCCTATTTCACTATTGGACTGCTGCAAAATACTTAAATAAATAGAGTTCAAAATATAGGAAGGGCAATTACTATTTATAGTTAAGCATTTATATAAAATGGTTTTAATGTCTGGCCAGTAAAGTGACCTTTAATACAAGCATGTTTATATTACTATCAGAACATATCTGGTTTATGGAGCACATATCAAAGGGTTCTCTGTATTGGTTGGAAGAAATGATTTTGAAATATATTTATTTTGCATGTGCACATAATTTATTTTTGATGGTGGCTTCTGCTCTATGCTGGAAGAATGAAAGAGGGCTCTCAAGTGTAATTGAGTTGAATCAGGAAACGAGCAAGCTGAAGACATTGGATAATTGAGTTCAGTACTCCATTTATTAAATTGGCCTGGAATGTGAAAGGAATCAAGATCCAATCAAGTGCTTTAAAAGATGGTGTTGGACAACATTTGATTAAAGACTGGAATCACCTTGCTACAGTGACCTTGCCTAAATGGAATCCGCAAACCTTAAAAAAGATCTTGCTTGTGTGTACTGTGTTTCATTACTGTTGGATGGCTCAGTACTTTCCAGCTAATTAAACAGTTTCTTTTAATGTGTAATCAATGCTGTAATTCAGAAAAGAAACACAGAAAATTTATACAGAGCAAAGAGATAAATGATCAGATAATTATTTTCTAGTTTTGATTGAAATACGTGTTGGCCAGTACACAAGGAGAAGAGTTATGGATTGCAATATAATACTGCATCAGACAGAAACAAATTATAGACAAGGCTGATAAGCTTATTGTATTGCAAATGAATGAAACAGTGGATAGGAATATTAATATGTAAATCTATTCTAATCATTATAATATAGAATCAGGACATGTACATTATAGTGATGTTTGTATAGTTAGTTTATTCCGGTTAATGTGCAATCCTTTTAATGCTGACCATCAATAACTCTTGTAACTGGCTCCTCTAGTAGGAAGGCTAGTCGATATTTCAATTTTATGCTATATCAGCTGTGGCCCATTCTCAATAGGAAACACTGTAGATATCAGTGAGATTTTTCCGACAGTAAACTGAGCTTAATAGATACGTGGAATCTAGACCACCCCGCCTGTGGAGAGTTTAATCTATTTCTTTCCACAAGTTGAACAAGGAGGTTATTATGAGAATAAAACTGATGAAATAACTACATTCCAATCATTAATTTTTATTCCTTTTCATGAAAACAGTTAAGTTTACATGAAAAATAAATTGCAGTTCAACTCCTCTGTGATTAATGTGTTAAAGGTAGTAATTAAAAAGTACCTTCATGCAAATACTGTCTTATAGATTTAGACACCCATACCTAGAAACTAGAGTTTGCACATTTTGGTGCATTAAGCAGGTACTGTGTGTTGCATTTATGCCCAATTTGGTGACCCACACAAAAAAAAGGGAAACTGGAGAAGAACCCAGTTTAAAAAAAAATCATGAATGTGGTTCTCATCCTGAATCATGCTCCAAAACTTCATGCCTCCGGTTGCTGATGTCAGTTACCTTCTCATTGTTGTGCTGACTGCTGGGAACATGCTCCACAGCAACCAAAGTATGAAAGGCTGCTGTTGAGGCAGGGGAAAACCATGGGATGGGGAGGGGGATGGTTGGTGGGGAGGTGGCGGCTCAGCACCCACCTGTGTATCTGAGCAATCGTCAGATGTTCTGGCCTGATGGGCTCCTGCACTGACTCCAAGCCACAGCAGCTGACAAACTCATCAAGGAACCAGCATTATAGTGAGGTGCCTAATGTAGAGCTGCTCAATCATTATCATTGATGATTGTGGACAAAAGTGAGGCACAGGAAAATGTGTTTGGCAAAGGCTGAGAGCAAAATAGTAAAGTCCTCATGGAGACCTTTTGCTGACTGCCTGTGGGATTTGCTCCCTGCTTTATGGTGAGTTCTAAATGCAAGTAAGTTTGCATCACTAACAGTCAGTTTCTGTCAGTAGGCATGGAAATGGCTACTATGCTGCTGATGATGTCATTAGATGCAGGGAATCCCAATGAATCACACCCGGCGTTCCCAGGCCAATTTCCCAATGGTCGCTAATCAACCCAGAAATGTTTTGTACAATCTGAATGCACAAAATGGCTTTAATGCTGAAATGCAAAGAGGTCCGATTTCTAAGCATTAGTTCTTTAGGGAGCTTATACAGTAGCAGTGGGAGAGCTTATTATAAGTTGCACTTGGTCTACAGAAAGGGAGTACAAAAGGCAACTTACTGGGGATGTCAAAAATCAACATTAAACAAAACTCATAATTGCATTAGGAGACAGAGATTGATCAGGGGCAAAGTCAGCCCCTCAAAAATTGTTAGCAATAATGCTGTAAATCAAGTAAGAAATGTCAGATATCCTGAATACTTTTCAGCAGTAATGGTAAGGAAGTGTCTAGAGTGCCAAGAATGTGGAATTCCCAAAATTCACATTAGCAAAATAACAGAAAGGTTAAAGATAATGGAACTAAAGAGCAATAGAACCTCAGAACTAATGTTTTCCATGCCAGGGTTTTAAAGAAAGATGAACAAAGATAGTACCACTGTAAACAGTGTGAATGGAAGTATTGAATTGCAAAGAGATATTAACAGATTGAAGGAACAGAGAACAAAACAACATGATAAATAAAAACAAATGTAGAGTAGACCATTCAGCTCCTTGCACCTGCTCCCCTTTCAAAGCTGAACTTAATGTTAACTAATGTCATGGCAAATGCAATTCATTGTGGCAAATATGGAGTCATCCAAAAATGTTAAAAAAAGGGCATTGGAATGTACATGTGTCTGGAAAGCAGACCAATTAGTGCCAAGATCACATTAAATAGTTGAACAAGCTCAAACCCTGAATGGCCTACTCTTGTACACCTGTTCTTGTGAAGAAGGAAGTATAAAAGCTCTGATAGAAATATGTTTGATTTTTGATCCTGCCTATTTCAATTTAATTAAATTTTTGACAAGTCTGGTATTAATATGAAACGAAAAAGAAAATGCTAGGAATAGTAAGTCAGGCAGAATCTATGGAGGGAGAAGCAGAGTTAATGTTTAGGTCAAGTCCTCGGGCACACCCTCTCATCCCTAACATTGAGCCCTAGTCCTCTGAGGGCTCCAGTGATACCTGGACCAGGTCTAAGGGAGCCGTCTGATGTCCAACCAATCCTCTGCCCACTAACCACATCTCTCCTACCAACTGACGTCAGGCCGATCCTCTGGGAACCCCATGACATTTCCTTAGAGGAGGAGTTCATTTGGCCCATCAAATCTATGCAAGCTCTCAGAGCTATCCCATTCACCCATTAATTTTCACTGGAATTTATTCTCCCCACATTCACATCTACTCCCTCCAGATTCAATCATTCACCTATACTACAGGCAACTTACACTAGCAAGTAACCTACCAACCCACATATCTTTGGGACATGGAAGAAAACCAGAGCACCCGGAGAAAACCCACGTCGACACAGGGAGAACGTGCAAACTCCGCACAGACAGCACCTGAGGTCAGGATTGAACACGAGTCACAGGAGCTCCACTGACTGCACCATTGTATAGGCCCATGACATTGGGCCAGTGCTTTCGGTGGGAGGCAATATCAGGCTGATCCTCTGGGACCCCTTCATGTCAGGCTCAGTCATTGCCCAATGCCTCACCATCTAAACTGGGCTTTGGATTCTCTCCCATCTTCATGCTGCTGAGACAGAATGAAGGATTCATAGGGGCTGTTACTCCTGCTTCACCAGTGACAGGGAAAAGTATGGTGGGGTGTGGGGGGGGGGGGGGGGGGAAATGAGCAAAGGTTGGAGAGCTGGCATGGTGCTGAAGAGAGGGGAGTGAGGGACGTAAAAGGTGAACAAGTGTGATTGAGAGTGGGAGAGATCCGGCAGGGGAATGGGAGGGAGAGTTAGGGATGTAGAAAGAAAGGGACGGGTTTCTAGACAGGGGGTGATGGAAGGAGTGGAGGGAAGAGCGCTGGAAGGAGGAGAGATTGGTGGAAGTAGGTGGGGGTGAGTGGAGTGTTGGTGATGAGTTGGGGTAGGGGAAGAAGGAAGAGATGGAGATCGGAAAGGGAGAGAGACAAGTGGACAAATGGATGAAAGGGGCATCTCTCTCCCTGCCACCTAGGGATGAAAGTAAATCAGAATGGGTCAGAACAATATTCTGGTAAGAAAGTGGCCCATGCAATCATACCAACGGCAATGTCAGTGATGCAACCTTACTTTCATCCCTGCTCCTACTCATTTCCCTTTATGATCCACCGCTCTCCCTTTCTCCTTCTACACCCTCATACTCTCTCACTCACTCTCTCAAACCCAAACAGACCCACTATTTGCTGCCTCGCAGCTCTCTCCCTGCAAGTTTCTATACATAATTCCCGGGAATGGAACTGCTCCCCCTGCTTCAATATTGAATACCTAAATACCTACCTGCTCTGCTGCTGCTCACAGACTACAGTCAAGTTTTGAGTGTTGTGATTTTTCAGTATCTTTTCACTGTTTGCAAAGTGAAAAGCTGTTGATCACGTGGACAGAGAACAGGTTGTGAAAAGACGATGGGGATTTCTCAAAGATATATTTTTCTAAAATTAAAGTCCTGAAAAGGGAGAAGCGACCAATACACAGGTATGACTCATTTACCAGAGTTTAAAGCAATTACTTTCCTGACAAAAAGTCATCTTTTTTGTGGGCAAACATAGTAACCAATTTGCACAGACCATAGTCTTACAAATGAGATGAATAAGCATTTAATCTGCTTTGGAATGCCAGTTGCTTAAAATGCTAGGAGAGCAGACTGCTATTGTCCAAAAAAGACGCAATGGATATATCATAGTTACTGGAGCATGCTTGGATCTCATCCAGAAGAAATGACTTCTGATCATGTAACACTTCAGAATGCCTATAAAAATATATCTGCTTAATCTATGCACTCAAGTCCTGGTGAAGTAGTGTATTCTCTACTGATACAAAATTTCAACATCCATACTCTAACAAATAGTTCAATTTATATACAGTTTTGTATCTATGGAGGATCTCCAATTGGATCAATCTGCTTTCTTAGCCACTTTGGAGTAATCTGGTTAAGAAACTGGCTAAGTGGTAGGATGAGTAGGAATAAAGGACTGGTTCTATAATTGACTGAATGTGATTTGCAGTGAACTGGACACCCTATTTATAAATTACCTAGATACAGGGATAGAAAGTCACAAATTGGGGTTTGCTAATGACACAGAGAGGAAGTTGCCTTCCACTCAGAAATGTCAACAACAAAATCCAAGAATATGGTAACATATGGTGTTACCACAGATTTTATTAAACACCAGATAATGCAAAACTAAACTATGAGTCCTAAAACAAAACTTTTGATAAACGATGGTATCATAACCAGGGTGTATCTGTTATTATTTATTCTAAAATAAATTTACTGAGATAAAAGCTCAGTAGTCAACCCTTTGCTCGCATTGTTAGTGGGGAGAGGCTCATTATTATGCATAACAGGATCCCACTAGGTTAATTATACAAATCTAAGGAGATTGGCACTTTGTGGTACAATACTCTGCAAGTTCTGGGCAGGATTAGGAAATACAGGTAGAGATCTCACTTGAGCAAGCCAAGATGTGAATGAAGACCCTTCAACATATAGCAGACCACTTTCCAAACCAAGGCTTACTCTCTGTTGTAGTTGACAGAGCCCTTGACCACTTCTCATCCATTTCCCATACCTCTGCTCTCACCTTCTCCCCTCCTGAACAGAGCAAGGATTGAGTTCGATAGATCCTCAACTCCCACACCACCATCCTCTGCACTTAATGGATCATCTTTTGCAATTTCTGCCACCTCTACGAGATTCCACTACCAGATATATCTTCCGCACACTTCCCCTTCCATCACTCCAAAGGAACCAATCCTTCCTCATTCCTTCCCCTCCAATCACTTGCCTACTTACGGAGACACAAGAGAATCTGCAGATGCTGGAATCTGGAGCAACACACACAAAATGCTGGAGGAACTCAGCAAGTCTGGCAGCATCTATGGAGGAAAATAAACAGTCGACGTCTCAGGTCGAGACCCTTCATCAGCACAGCAATTTCCCAAGCAACCAAAGGGGAATCAATGTCTGACCTTTTACCCCTTCCCTTCCCACTATCCAGTGACCCAAACAATTCACTTGGATTTCTTCCAATCTTATGTACTGACTTGGTGTTCACAATATAATCTCCTCTACATTGGAGAATTGTTTAGTGGAGCACCTGCATGTAGTCCATAGGGGATGCTCAGAATCTGCCACTTTAATTCCTATCACACTCCCTCTTTGACCTATCAGTCTGTGGCCTTCTTCAATGCTATAGAAAGGCCAGATACAAGACTGAGGAACAACACCTCATCTTCTGTCTGGGCACATTGCAGCCTTCCAGACTCAACACCCATGCCACTGTGGATCTGCTCTCCCCTCCTCCCCTGTACCTGCCTATCACTATCTCTTACTTGCATCTACCTATCGTCACCCTGTGCCCACCCCGCCTCCCCTCTTTTGCCCACCTATCACTGCTCTGCTTTTCCCTCCTATATACTGGGCTTCCCCATTTCCTATCTTCAGTCCTGAAGAAGGGTCCTGATCCAAAATGTTGACCACCTGCTTTTCTCCACGGATGCTGCCTGGCCTGCTGAGTTTCTCCAGCATCATCGTGTTTTTCATCTAGATTCCAGCATCTGCAGTCCCTTGTTTCCCTGGAATCCTACAACTTCAGGTAATTTAGTTTTTCTATCTTTATCAGAAACTGCCCATTTCTGCTGCAAGTCCTCCATCTGTGATATTGACTCAGTTTTTCCTCTCACCATTAGTAAGATCTGGCCTGCTTGGCATGTTCCACTGCCCTGCATTTTGCAGCATTTAATGTTCCTTTGTTTGTATTGTCAGTCTCTGACTGCCCTCGTTTCATAGTGTTTGTTCCTTTTCTTTATTTCTAACTGCTTGCATTAACTCTTTGATTGGGTGCCCTCACTAAATTATCCCTGTGACAATCCTGGGCTCACAATTTCAGAGATAGTCTCTTCTCCCTGTCCATTCCCTCCACCCTCTGTCCACACCTTCCGCTCTACTCCGCAACTTAAAACTAACTTGTTCTCCCTCATTCCCAGTTCTGGCAAAGGGTCTTCAGCCTGAAACTTTATCTGTTTCTTTTTCCACAGATGCTGTCTGACCTGCTGATTGTTTTCAGCATTGTTATTATAGCAGATCACAGTTCTTTATTCACATCTTTAACATTTCTTTCTAGCTCTTTTTTAGTGGATTAGTTGAAAAAGAGAACAGAGGCCCAGAAATTGAAGTTCACTCTCTTTTGATATGCTAAACCTGTACTGTATATAGTATTAACATCCACTTTGATCTCCCAAAAGGATTTGCAAAATTGGGCAATCATTTGTGAGAAGTAGCAACACTACATTTATCACTGAGATTCATGGATAGGAACAGGACTCGAAGCAAAGCTTGCAGTTGCTATGTCATTGCCTCACTTGAGTACTGGCAAGGCAAAGCTTAAAAAACATTCTCCACAGTACACCAGCAGATGGACTGCTACGGAGGGGAGGGAGGATGCACTGCTCTCCTGTGAGTTTGGGGCCACAACCACTGCCACAGTATGAACGAGTCTGATCGAATCTTGTGCTGCAAGGTATGCCGGGAGCTGCGGACTGATCAACTGATCTCTGCAAGCAGGTCTCAAGTGACTGTAAAACAAAGGCTGCGATCATTGAAGGGAGCTTTAGTGAATAATTCATGCTGGCCACACAGCTGGGAGATGCTGTGCAGGAAATTGATGTCACAGTGCCGGTCTTCTAATTGCTGTCTCATTGCCTAACCCTGTCCGATGTGTTCCATTTTTTCCTGAGCTAATGACAAAGGTCGCAGGTTTAGCCAGAAGCTCCAATTTCTGCCGATAGTGGTGGGCATGTGCATTGTCTGTCCTATGATGTCATTAACTATGTGATTCATACTGGGCAAACATCAGCCACACTATAAGGTGAATGATACATGGAGGTGCCCAGGCCAATTATCCAATGGTTACTAATCCATCTGGAAATGATTGTTAACATGTGCAAAATGGCGTTAATGTTCAATTTGCACCCAAAAAAATTGTCCAATTTCCTAGGCAAGGGAATAAAATTTAAATGTTGCTTTCAGTTGTTGATATTGTACTTCTGGGTGAATATCAGACGGCATTAGTTCTCTGCATTGATTGCAGCATACAGGTCAATATAAGAAACAAATTCAAATAGGGTTTTAAGTGTTGTAAGCAGAGAAAATGAATGAATGTGAATTGACTTGGAAATTATTTTAAATTGAAGCAAACTGAATATAAGCAAGTAGCTATAATTTTTTCAGTTAGCTATTACCTTCAAAAAACTACACAAAAGCTTAAAACTGGCAGCTGTATATCTGCAATAAGTGTGCATGCTTTAGTGTCCACTGTTTGGAATGCACTGACTAATACACTTCAATAGATACATTACAGCCAGCATAGGAAAGATGGCATTTCTTTTTACGTAATTTGGGACATAGCAATTGGTTACATAAATGATTTTCCTGGCCATTAGAACAATCCTGATCCTACTAAACCAGGCCTCAAGAATTGAATCCCACACTGGAATTGTCTCCCACTGCCTCTGTATTCTTACACCATCTCATTGATCCTCCATATCCTGAAGACTGGAATCTTAATAACGTTGAGTACAAGGTATATGGGTAAAATTGGAAAGGGGGGAGAGGGGAAAGAGGAAGAGGGTGGCAGAATTGCTCAAAGCAATTAAGATACCATTGAAGGCAGAATCCTTGGTTTACAATAAGGATCACACAGAAGCTATCACATTGCTTCAGATGTACAATTGGCCATCACACAGAAGAAACACAATAGAGAAGCAAATCTGAAAGTTACAGAAAGATGCAGTAACTATAAAGGGAATGCTCAATTACTATGATGTACAGCAGTAGGTAAAGGAAAAGTGTAGAGGAATTCTTGATACGTAGACAAGGGAACTTTCTTGATCATTGTGGTTCCACCCCAAGGACAAAGGAACCAGTACTGGTCCTCAGGAGTAATCAGAGGTAAGTAGAGCATATTTCAGTAGGAAAGCATTTTAATGAAGGTGAACTTTTAAATGTCATTTTTAGAATTGTCATCAGAATGTATAAGCAAATATAAAAATAACTGTGTGGAGGAGGAAATTGAAAAGATAACTGGGTCAAGTGGTTAGAATCAAAAACATGGAAGTGTAATGAAAACTGAACTGCACCTCCCAAACCTGTGACCTGCACCACAGAGGAAGACAAGGACAGTAGGTGCATGTGAACACCATCCCCTGCATGTTCCCTTCCAACTCACAGTTTGTCCTGACCTGGAAAAGCTTTGCTTTTCCTTCTGCCAGTTGGTCTAAATCCCAAAACTCCTTACCCACACACAATGAGAGTACTTAACCAGAATGACTGCAGTGGTTCAAGAAAATAGCTCATCACAGCTTAGGGGTGGGCATAAGAATTTAAGAAGTAGAAGCAGGAGTAGGTTATTTGTCCCCTCATGCTTGCTTTGCCATTTAAAAAGATCACTGCCACTTTCTGCCCTGACCCCATATTCCTCAAATTCCTTAATATCTAAAATTTCATTGATCTCAGTCCTGAGCCTCCACAGCCCTCTTGCATAGAGAATTCCAAACATTCAGGACCTGCTGCGTTGAAATTTCTTGTCATCTCTGTCCTAAATGGACAACTGTTATTTTGAGACTCTAATCCCTGGTTATAGAGACCTCAGCCAAGGGAAATAATAACTCCAGGTCTATCCTGTCAAGCAATAAATGTTGGGCTCACCAGCAGTGCTGACAATCCATAAACAAACACAAGAATTGTAAAACCTGTCTTGTGAATGCAGATGCCTACATCTATCAATAACGTTTGTTGCAACTTTTATCCTAAAACTAAAAAATAGAGGAAAAAATTACACACTCTGAATAACACAGTGGACACATTCTTAAAGGGCTGAAGGACTTCCATGATTTCGGAACAAAATAGCAAACTGCATGTTGTCAAGTCTTTAAAGGAGAGAGGTTATTGTTTTTACAATGCAAAATTGTGAACAAAATAAATAAAATGCTGTGCAGCTTAAAAAGTATATAATGGATGCTCTTTTATGCTGATAATATGGAAAAAAAGGAAAGCATATCTTTAATCCAACAGTGGATCCTAGGGTTTGTTTAGATGAGTTCTTATGAATCTGAATTTCTTTATCCCCAGTGAAGATTTTGGTAAAACCTGTACTCACTATTATTTGGTTACCAACCCAAATCCTAGATTTTTGACTGAATCCATTTGTCCTTATATCTTTGTAAGTGGTTTCTCTAAATTGGCAAAACAATAAAAGCCAAAATTGCTATTGTTGGTTAGAACCTTCTTTCTTCTAGGCTTCACTACATGACTCTGCCAGCTCTCACCTAGCTAATTCTGCTTTATTCACCAACTACTAGATGATGCATAATCATACCCCAGAGGAAAAGGAGTATCTTTCATTTAACACCTACCTCTGACAGTGAAACAATACTAATACAGGCCATCCCTGGGTAATGAACAGGTTCTGTTTTTACAGAGGTCCATAGGTTGATTTTATCCATCAGTCAGAAAATACACAACAAAAAAAATCATTCAGTGCGGTAACCATACCTCCACAGTAATGTAATGAATGGCATCAAAAGCACTTAAGATTGACAAGAAAGAACAATTACCAAAGGAGGAGAGAGAGAGGAAACTAGTTCTGGTGTTTGTAGGAATGAATGTATGTCTGTACATTGGACTTTTGAATTTAATAATATAATGGGAGCTTGTTCGTATATTGGGGTGTTCATAAATTAGGCATTCGTAGGCCAAGGTTGGCCTGTACCGTACTTGCAATTCTATGCTCAAAAATATTAAGTTGTACATGATTAGAAATGCAATGTTGCTTTTAGTACACATATTAAACTGAACATGTCAATTTTTGACAGAAATTCAGTAAAACAAAACCTGTCAGAAGCCATCTTGATGCATTTTTGCACATTTGTTTCAGAATGCACAGGAACACCAATGACACTACCATTGTTGGATGAATCACAGGTGACGATGAGTCAGCTTACTAGAGCGAGGTAGGACACCTGGTTGACCAGTGCCACAACAACAACCTCTCGCTCACCATCAACAAAAGTAAAAAACTGATTGCTGATTTCAGGAAGGGGAAGGAGGGCAAACATGCACCACTCTACATTGGGAGATCGGCAGTGGAGAGAGTCAGCAGCTTTAAATTACTGGACGCTAACATATCTGATGACCTGTCCTGGGCCCAGCACATGGATGCAATCATAAGGAAAGCAGGACAGCATCTTTACTTTCTTAGGAGGTTAAGTGGGTTCGACTTGTCACCAAACAATCTAACAAACTTCTACAGATGTACTGTTGAAAGTATCCTGACAGATTGCATCATGGTCTGGTACAGCATTCGAATGCACAGGAATGCAAGAAGCTGCAGAGAGTAGTTGACTCTGCTCAATACATCACAGGCACATCCCTCCCCACCATCAGTAGTATCTACAAGAGGCGCTGACTCAAGAAGGCAACATCTATCATCAAAGATCCCCACCATCCGGACCACGCCATATTTTCACAGCTACCATCAGGCAGGAGGTACAGAGGCCTGAAGTCCCACACCACCAGGTTCAAGAATACCTACTTCCCTTCAACCATTCAGTTCTTGAACCAACCTGCACAACCCTAATCACTGCAGTTTAGCAACAATATGACCTCTTTGATCACTTTGCACTAAATGGACTTTTTTTTTTGTTCTAATTGTGTTCTTTCTTGTAAAAATTGTGTATAATTTATGTTTAATTTGGTTTTTTTTGTGAATGCTACTTCTATGATGCTATGTGCCTGTGATGCTGCTGCAAGTAAGTTTTCAGTGCACCTGTACATATTGTAATGTGACAATAAACTCGACTTTGATTTTACTGGGGTTCATTATGAGAATGATGACAATTCTAGGATACATACAAATTCGTTGACAATAAAACCATGAAGGTTACACATCCTTACCTACTTTAAAGCTATATTTCATTTTTGCCAATTACCAAAATAACAGTCATTGGTTTATTTTTGATATTAAAGTAGGATAATCAAACACATAATTTCATGAAATATTAATTTGTTAGACTAGAAATTCTGTCACTTGGCACAACATTTTTATGTGCAATATGTCTGAGTTTCACCTAGAGCACAGGCAGCCGTAATGGGCTTCTGAAATGCAATTGCAGTCCTCCAGGTGCACGGTGTATTTGGATACGGGGGTCGTGATTGATTGACATCAATCAGCATGTAATGTATGATTAATTTCACTCGTGATTTTCTGCTATGAACACCACACATCTGACTGCAGGAAAAGGATTCTACAGGATGTCCTGACCCTTCGTGCTGTAAAGGACATTTTGTATTTTTTGCTTCCGAGAGGCTCTGAAAAGTCGGCATCCATCCCCAAAATGCCCCACCTCTGCCTGTCAATTTATCATGAATCAGAAGCTTATGGTGCAGGTGTCCATGTCCACATTAATCCATCAACTACCCTCAGGCAAACCTGCTCCAAAGTGCCCTACAATGTTGGAAACTCTTTGTATCTGGCCCCTCAGTTTTACAGCCACCTTTGCCAGTATATCTAATACAATCCCATTCAATTAAATGAGCCCCCAATCTACAAGCTAAGTGAAGATATGTGTTTTTCTAAATTTATTTTAATTTATTAATTTTAATTAATCTCTTAAATGTGTTTAAAGTAAATGTATTATTTAAAGATATGAATAATAAAGAAATGTTAAAATCTGAAATGTCCTTGTAAACAAATTAAGTTAATAATATCTATATATTTCTCATGTTTTATCACTGAATATTTAAATGCTATGAATTGTATACTAACAAAAGCATATTAGTTTAATACCTCATGAGTTGACTTCCCCTTTGATGGCTTAGCAAGAAGGGGTTAATTCATTAACTTAAGATCTTGCAACTAGCAAAATGCCAATGCAATCTGCTCTGGTTTATGTGGGATGATTCATCAATTATTAACAATATTTAATACGATCCTTGTTGTGGGTAATGTGACATTCTGGATGATTTTTGATGAGAGGTTTAAGGATTCGTCGGGCACCTTTTGATTAATAGTTTACTGTTTTACTGTCCTTGCAGCTTACAATTAAGCTGGTCCCATTTCCCACTGCATTGTTTTAGAAAAATGCAGTCACTTCATCACACTGAGCATTATTAGTGCCTTTTTGGTGACTAAGCAATAGAAGAGTTAAAATCAACACCTGCTGGTTGATTGAATATATCATATGGGTATTTGCATTTCAATCCATACTTCCCTACAACACTGAAGGAGGCCATTTGACTGTATGCTGGTTCTCAGAGCATTCTTACCAATCCCATTCTCCCACTTATTTCCCTGTAACCTATTCACTCACATATGCCCATTTACACCCCTCTGACTTACAGCAACCAGCATATCTCTAAAATGTGGGAGGAAAAGAGATTATCAGGGGAAAACCTTCACAGTCATAGGGAGATGTGCAAATTCTGCACTGACAGCATCTAGAGGTTAGAATCAATCACTGGAATGGTGAGATAGTCACACTACCTGCTGTGCCACTGTGCCACACAGTTGCATCCTTCCTGTGTGTGACATACTTATGCATGGGGGGACATATACGAGTAACATCCATCAGCATGTAATGTACAATTGATCTCACTCTCACAATATTTTTCCTTATTTTTAGTATAATTCCATTACAACTACTGATGGATTAGTTGAATGGATAATATTAAATCTAGGTTGCAGAACTGACTTCTTGAAATAAATACAAAGGACTTGGACTTTGGAATCTTCTTCACAAACTCACTGGTACGATGAAGAACTTTGATTCTATCCTCAAATGGTTTTGGAGCTTTTTTTCTGGAACTGCTAAATGACTAAAGATTGGATCAGTCTTGGCAATTTGAATACATCCTCACTGCACCCTCTGCTGGCTGGCGTTCTGACTTTTAAAAAAACATGTAAATTAACCACAGAATTTTACCAAAACTTCCAGCTGAACTAACATTCTAAATCTATCAATGTCTGCGATAACTTCAACAATTGAGGAGAAATCCCTACTTTCAATCATTCAGTAATTGAAACAACTATACAAGGTCATAAACGAGGTTTCTATGACTAATTTAAACCTAATTTTCTTTTTATTTATTAATGTGACTTGGGTGTCAGGAGCAAGATGTGCTGCATGTATTCATTGTCACTTATCAAGCCATACCGGAATGATGTCCAAGAGTTCCTGTCCAGAAAAGAACTGCTTCATTATCTGAGGAGCTGGATTCATCGGTGAATGTTCCCAATTCTGATTTTAAGATGAAAGGAAGGATGCTGATGAAGTAGCTGAAGGTTGGGCCAGGGAAAATGCCCTATAGAATTCCTACTGTTCTGATGAAGAGGGAGGAATGAGGTGAGAAAAGGAGGGAGGCGGGGAGGTATCGGAGGCAAGGAGCACGGGAAAGGTGGTTGGCACAGTGGCACAGCTAGTAGAGCTGCTACCTAACAGCTCTGTAGGCCCAGGTTCAATCCTGACGTCCGGTGTTGTCTGTGTGGAGATTGTACGCTCTCCCTGTAACTGCATGGGTTTTCTCTGGTTACTCCAGTTTCCCATCACATCCCAAAGCAGCTTGTCAGTTAACTAACCACTGTAAATTCTCCCTAGTGTGTGGGTAAGTGGTAGAATCTGAGGGGAGTTGACAGAAGTGTACAGAGAGTAGGTTATAGAGAAAGCTGGTGGGGGAATGGGATTGCTCTATGAGCTGGCATAGCATTGATGAGTCATTAAGAAATATGAAAAATATATAAACTATATGGAGGAGAACCAGAAGAGGTGGCAGAAGAGAAAGAAAAGCAGGAGGAGAAAAGAAGAATGGTTCGCCACAGGATGAGTTTGAGGAATGGATCAACGCAATCTTTAAGGGAAAATTGGAGAGAAATACTTGAAGTGGAGAAGGACATAAACACCGTACAGACAATGAGCGAAACAAAAGTTGTAATCTTGAATGGGGTAAGATGGATAAAATAAGAAAATAAGAAAGATAGTCCTAACAATAAAAGAGCAGCAACGGGTGCGGCAGAAGTGAAGATGAAGGGTGAATGGGAAATCAATATGAAAAATAACTAAATAAATGAGGCTCTGGTTAGAGAACAGGAAAGAACAAAACTATTACAATGTATAATTCAATAAGTCAGCAGTAATAGCCCGAACTGGGATCTTAAAAGTAAAAAGTGAATTAAATTGTTGAAGGACTTTCACTTTAGTGGCAACGTTTTCTATCCCCTACCTCTGCTCGATGAGTTGTTGGCCCTGGTAGGGGAGGACAGATTTTCACAAAACCTTGCTCGTAGGTTTGCAACAGATTGAGTTGGACAAAGATTCAAAGGAGAGTTCTCTGCCCAACTTTCTATCTGATCTATATCCTGCTGTAGCCTTAGCCAACTTTCTTCACTTATCCACAACACCACCAACTTCTGTGTCATTTGCAAACTTACTAATCATACACTCCTACATTCACGTCATTAATATACATCACAAACAATAAGGATCCCAGCACCAATCTCTGTGGTACACCTGTGGTCACAGATTTCCAATGAGAAAAGCATACACTACACTCTGCTTCTTATCACCAAGCCAATTTTGGATCCAGTTAGCCAGTCCACCTTGGATACCATGTACCTTAACCTTCTGGACTAGCCTACCATATAGGTCCTTGTCAAATGTCTTACTGAAGTCTATATAGACAATGTCTACTGCCCTCCCTTCATCATTCTTCTTACTTACCTCCCCAAAAAAACTCATATCAAATTAGTGAGGCAAGATTTCCCCCCACACAAAGCAATGCTGACCATCCCTGATCAGCCTCTGCCATTCCTTTCTGCCTTCTTGTTGCATCATAAGGGTGAGAAATTATTCAGAAGCAGCTGCATAAAGGACAACAGATGTTTCTCATATCAAGCAAGCTGCAATGCACCAGATGTTCCTGTAAATTAATAGCTCAACCCAAGCAAACCATGGTCAAGGAGTCATATGGATTATGTAGGTCCATTAATGGAAAAAATGATCACGATCATCATAGATATACATTCCAAGCAGACTGAAGCAGTTCCTAGAGACGTCTACAGCTCAAGCTACAATTTAAAGACAGGTTGGGGGCTAACCATTGGCCAGAATAAAGGGGAATCTTCTTTTAATAGTGTTGTGAGAGCCTTTATGTCAAGTAAGAGGGCAAATGAAAGACTACACCTCTGATACTGCAGCACTATGTCAATCCTACATTGAAGTGTTAGCCGAGACATTGCACTCAGGTCTCTGAAATACAATGTGAATTCATGTCTTCAGACTCGGGCATGAGTGTCCCAAAAACTGTTTCTTTCAAACGATGTCTAATATTCTAAGATGCAGCGTATAGTTCCAGAAACCATTGGACCTAATCAGATGCTAAATAGCATCATAACAATTCTCAGATCATCCTCATCCCACAGCTACTTAACTAATACATTTCCAAGACCATATAGCTAGGAAGATCGAAAACCACTGAGTTGACACATTAATTCTGTTTCTGCCACCACAAATGCCATATGACCTGCTAAGTATTTCCAGCATTTTCTATTTCATCGTTAGGCTTTCATCATGAGACTTTGCTTTAATATTAGAATATACATATGAGATTAAGATAAAAACTTCAATCAAACGTCTATATAAAAATGATTCTAAATCTAAAACATTTTGAATTATTACTCTGCAGGAATTATAATCCACATACATAAAATTAGTTTCTCAAGGCTATGGTGAAGTTGCTAAGCAATCATTATGGCTCAGGATGCCATTAAACTCACTTACACTTTATGTAACAAAGCACACTCTGAGACAAGACCATAATATGACAAGCTCACAGATTTCTCAATATCGTATTAGAGAAAGCTGCAAAACAACTCACCCTGTGGGGGAGCAAAGAGACAGTGACAAGCCTTGCTGGATTTTTAACATGCAAATAGGCACTTCAGAAGTGGTTGTCAGTTTGATGGTGAAATGATCATAAATGTTTTCACTCCATCCCTGACAGTTACTTCACAAAAATCAATATTTAATTTATTTGAATAAATACATTTTAATAAATGTTAAAATGGATATCTTAATAGACTTACTGGAACAATAACATGCAAGATTTAAAAACAAAGCTTCAAGCCAAAATATCCCAGCAGTAGCCTCCTGAGCTAACTATATTGAAACACGTCAAGGTGATTTTCTTTGCAAAATAGAAATGTTCCCATTTCAGAATAAATATACGAATTATTTGCAAATACAGCCTACTTTTATTGTTTAACCTCCTAGTATGTGTCAGTTTCTACCAATCACACACCTAGAAACTAAAGGGAGAGGAAGTATTAATAAGAAATTCTGAGATTTAGATCATATCATTCAGGATATTTTCTTCCATTTAGGAAATCAAAAAGCATACATTCATATTTTATCAAACGTTTATCTTACCCTTAACATGGAAGTCATTATTCGTGATAAAAGTATATCAATTTGATTTTTTTTCATTCATGTTTGACTGTATGAAAAACATAATGTCTCTACATCATTGGCAATTATTATAATAACAATATATTCTCATGTTTACTTTCCAGAAAATATATATTTAACTCCTAGATATTACACATAGTATAATAATTGTAATTTTATTTTTGTAAATCAACTTACTTTCCAATATTATTTACCTGCAAATTGGTTACCTTTATATTTTTGACAATGAATAAATATGCAAAATAACAGGGATCTTTAGGACTTTGGTTGAAATATCACACAAATATTCTTCAATTAAAACAACATAGTGCCTTACTTTCAAAGTGCGAAATACCAAAAATAAATAAAGTAATTAATTTTATTTTAAACCGTGAATGAATTGTGCAGGCTTATAAAGAATTTTGACAAGCAGAGATAAACAAAAACATTCCCTTACAGATTTGAATCTATTTTACAAATATTTTTGGGTTTCAAGGGTCTCCAATAAAGAAATAAAAGTAAATTAATATTCTGTATAGTAGACTTCAAATACACTATTTATTTTCCTGCTCATATGAACAGTTACTCTTAGATCTTTGTTGTATCTTTAGCTTTTCAAATCAACTGTCACCCATCACCATTGTGTCTGATCTCAGATTTTGTATTTTTCCTCAGTATTTATCTCTGCTGGTGATGAAAGTGACAAGAATAGACTAAATCACATCTTTTCATGCACACCACGGAGTATTCAGAGTAAGATCAAATGGAACAAAAGTTAAAGGAGTAAGCTACCAGAAGGCACACTGAGTAAATTTGGAGCAAGTGTGATTAATGTGGACCTTTGGTATTTGTGCTTATGAAAATGTTTTTATTTTAATTATGTAACTTAACTCCAAGTTAATCTACTTTATCCCTGAAATTATCAGTGCTTCTGTTACAGCAGAGTTTTACCTTTAAATCTGCTTTCAAGAATTTATTCATTACAGCAATATTTTCCAAATCAAAAGCTGCATTTCTAAGAGTAAATTGCAATTATTGTCTAAATTAATTAGATTTAAATACAGTTGAGTCAAGTAAGGCACAAAATAATTCAAAACAACAAAACCCTTGTTTGGGGCAAATGTTCATCAGCTTTGGTCAAGTGGTAACACATTAAGAGATATGTTACAGCCACATAAGTCCAGTTCAATTCATATGTAAACTGACACACAACTCAATTGTTAGAATTGCATCTGTCAGATGAGGCAGTAAAATCCTACATATCTCCTTAAAGAAAAGCAAGGAGATCTCTTTGCATTGAACATAGAACAGGCCCTTCGATCCACAATGCCTGTGCCAACCATGAGACCAATTTAAACTGCACATCTGGCTGCAAATGATCTACATCCTTCCATTCCCTGCATGTTCATCTGCCTTTCTAAATGCCCCTGAAATATTGTTATCATATCTGCTTCCACCACCTCCCTGGCAGTGAGTTCCACGCACATATCACTCTCTGTGTGAAAAACTTACCATGTAAATGTCCTTTAAACTTTCCCCCTCTCACCTTAAAAGTTATGCTCTCCAGATTTGACATTTCCATCCTGAGAGAAAGACTTTGACTATCTACCTTGCCTATGCCCCTCCTAATTTTATGTACTTCGATCAGGTCACCCCTCAGCCTCTGACACTCTAAAGAAAAAGATCCAAGTTGTCCAACCTCCCCTTTTAGCTAATACCCTGTAATCTTGGCCAACTTTCTACAATTATCACCAAAACTCAAAGTTAGTTTATCACTTGTCTCATTACAGTGTGTGTGCAATATTGCAATAATGTTCATCTTATTTTTATGTGTAAATCTGAAAGTTTTGATATGCTACAAATTCTAAAAAGTTTGAAGTTAAACAATTAAGTAATACTGGTAAAAATAAACAAAGCTTCTTATTAACCTATGAATTAAACTTGTAATATTTCAATTACCAGAATCAAAATACCACTTACTTCATTGCAGAATTTTATACAGATGGTAATTTATTAGGGTTGTTAAACATATTCAAATGTTAAATTGTATATGTGACTTATAGTATGACTTATTAGTAAATAACAACTACAGGATTAAACAAAATATTTTTTCTCTCCAGTATGGACTCATCAAGGGTGTCCTGCAATCAGTCCCAATTTCCCAGCACTATCATTCCTTTGGTCATTTAATTATTACACTGTATTCCAATCCTTTCCATTTATCCTTTCCTCCTCTGCCCCATTATTTAAAACTTGTTAAACTGCTTTCCTTTTTCCTATCTTTGACAAAAGGTCATCAACCTGAACCATTGACTGTTTTTCTCTCCACAGACACTGCCTGACCTGCTGAGTATTTCCGCCATTTTCTGCTATTATTTCAGATTATTTAGATTATTTGCTGTTTTGCTCATAAGGTTTTCCTTTCTCATCTGCATCATTCATGTAGACACTGTGCAAGCATTTTGGCCCAGCAGCTGAGCATAGAAGGAAATTAAGAATCATTAAATATTACTAGGAACAACAATTTTCATTTAATATAATCATTTCTCTCATGGCCATTAGAGGTTAGTTGTTGAACCAGGAAGGGGGGTGGGGGTGGAAATTAGATCAAATTTGATTGAATTTTAAGAGGGGTTTTAAACAGACATGTGGTTTAAAGAGATTATTTGTTTCTTAATAACAAAATGAGCTTTTTGCTGTAAATTGTTAACATTCTTAGGAAGATAAGAGGTTCGGGATGTCACCAAACACTGTAACAAACTTCTACAGATGTACTGTTGAAAGTATCCTGACTGGTTGCATCACGGTCTGGTACAGCAATTCGAATGTGCAGGGGCATAAAAAGCTGCAGAGAGTAGTAGACCTAGCCCAATACATCACAGGCACATCCCTCCCCAGCACTGAAAGTATCTACATGAGGAGCTGCTTCAAGAAGGCAGCATTTATCACCATCTGGGCCATGCCATCTTCTTGCAGCTACCACTGGGCAGGAGGTACAGAAGCTTGAAATCCTACACCACCAGGTTCAAGAACAGCTACTTCCCTTCAACCATTCAGTCCTTGAACCAACCTAAACAACCCTAATCGCTACCTCTGTACAGCAACACTATGACCACTTTGCACTACAATGGACTTTTTTTTTGTTCTAATTGTGTTGTCTTGTGTAATTTTGTATAACTTATGTTTAATTTATATTTTTCTTGTGAATGTTGTGTCTCTAAGGCTATTTGCCTGAGATGCTGCTGCAAGTAAGTTTTTCATTGCACTTGTGCATACACGTACTTGAGCATATGACGATAAACTCGACTTGACTTGATATTACATTTGTGACATGCAATGCAGATCACAAAACAGAAAATGAGAAAATAAAATGGACAACAGCACTGGAAACATACTGAGCTGGATCCAGCTTTGGTGTGGGCTGTGCTTGTGTTGGGAGCAGCCATCTGTCCGACCACATCGATGCATCTTGGTACGTGAAGGTTAACTGGACAGTAATGAGCTGTCAAAGGCTTTCCAGGCAATTCTAAGAGCAGGGTCTTTATTTCCACTGCCGAGGTTTGATCACCTTCCCTACACCTCCCAGGACTGAGAAGCATAGTCTTCCAGTACATTGGAATCTATGAGATGGCACAGGTCAGTGTGACCTTGGGGTTCACAGCAGGGCAGGGGAGGTGCAGAATAAATTCAAGGCACTGGCCAGGTTGAGTAATAATCCAGCCCTATGGAAAACATTTAAACTGTTGTCGTAAAGAGTCCAGGAAAGTATATCCTTCGGACAAGCCCAACCTAGTGAATTAACGTGGATGAACAGAGATACAAGGAGAGAAACCAAGGGTACGTAAAAGTACAGCGCACATAGACAGTAGAGTAGAGCATGGTGAGGGAACATGAGAATCAAAATATCAATTAATTGCATTGGCAAAGATGAACTATGAAGTTGTCAAAGAACCTAAAACAAAAGAGGTAATGATATTATAAGTATATAAAAATATTGGAATGGGAATAGAGTCTTTAACGAATGGACAAGATGAAATCACAGATAGCAACAGTAAATTTGCAGATATATTTACGAATCATATGGTGTTGGTATTTACCAGGGAGATGGATCAGGTGGACATGACATCAGAAGCTGAGGTTACAAACAACATAACGGCACTTAAAATAAAAGCAGTAAGTAATGTATAAACTAATTAAATGCAAAGCATAAGACCACAGGTCGAGACTGATTGCATCCATGCATTTTAAAAGATCTAGGAAAGATATAATGGAGGCACTTCGACATGTTTAATAATTTGAAAACAAAATGGAAGAGCTTCAGAAGTCTTCCAGAATGCCAATATAATGATTAAATTTAAAACAGGAGATAAAACACAACCAGGGCCAATCAGCTTAACATTAGTCTTAGAAAAAAAAAGTAAAAGTATGTTGAAATCATTTAGAAAGCAAAATTATCATAAGGAACAATTGGCATAGTTTTCAAAAGGAAAATTCTTCCCTGACCAATCTCAATTAACTAAATAAAGTAACAGAGAGTAGTCATGCATAATGCAGTACACATAACTTATCTAGATTTCCAGAAGTCCAATGTGGTGCCGCATAATATGTTAATGAGTTAAATCAGAGCATGAGCAGTCGGGAGAGAAGTATAAACCATAGAACCATACAGCACAAAACAGGCCCTTCGGCCCACCATGTTGTGCCGTCCATCAAACCACCCTCACACTTCCTAACCCCTTCCTCCTGCATATCCCCCCCATCCCACACTCCTCCATATGCCTATCCAACAAGCTCTTGAACCTGTTCAATGTATCTGCCTCCACCACCACCCCAGGCAGCGCATTCCATGCACCAACCACTCTCTGGGTGAAAAACCTCCCCCTGACATCTCCCCTGAACCTCCCACCCATAACCTTAAAGCCATGCCCTCTCGTCTTGAGCATTGGTGCCCTGGGAAGGAGGCACTGACTGTCTACCCTATCTATTCCTCTCAGTATTTTATATACCTCTATCATATCTCCTCTCATCCTCCTCCTTTCCAGTGAATAAAGCCCTAGCACCTTAAGCCTCTCCTCATATTCAATACTCTCTAATCCAGGCAGCATCCTGGTAAATCTCCTCTGCACCCTCTCCAACGCCTCCACATCCTTCCTATAATGAGGCAACCAGAACTGAACACAGTACTCTAAGTGTGGCCTGACTAGAGTTTTGTAAAGCTGCATCATCACCTCACGGCTCTTAAACTTAAAAACAGCTGGCTTCAAAATAAACCCAGGGAATAGGAGTGAATTTTCAGATTTTCACATTCAGGAGGCAGTGAGTGAATCTGTGTCAGGACCACTGTTACTCACAATTTCATCAAAATTTTGGAATAAAAACCTATTTCTAAATTTGCAGAGTGGATGGTCAGTAGTGAAGAGGACTGCTGCAAACAATAAAAAAGACAATGGCCCAAATCATGCTTGTCCCAGCAGGTACCTTACTCACCCAAGCCTACAGGAGCCTTTTGAGGCTGGACTACCCTTTTTCAGCCACTTGGCTGCCAATTACCTTGAGATCTTACTGCCACAGCCTTCTGTAAAACAAATAGGCTGAAAGGCAACTGGGCCTCAGGTACTGAAAACCAAGGCCCCATCCATTGTTCATGTTCACTATTCACTAGGCCCCTTCACTGCTTCCTGTGTCTCTGATTGTCAGAGACATTTAGAAACAGTTGAATAAAAAGTTAAATAAATATACTGTACTAATAAAAATGTTAAAAAATGGTCACAAAAGCAACTAACTGACATATTCTAATTAGCACAATAATAATAATTGAAATAATGTAATAAAAACAAACTTATCTTTTTAATGAAGGTTCTTGGCATAAAGTTGAAAAGCTTGGTATATAGTGCATCTGACCCCCCCTTGCTTCAGATTGTTATGGATGCCCCAGGACTCAATAGTCAGATTCAGGAGACATGCCTGTGTCTAACCTCCTGTGTCTCCACACTGAGGTGCACCAGCACAAAACACAGTGACATGAACACTGCAACCACCTAGTGGCTCTCTATGGAACTACCAGCTAACCACTGTGAGATTCATCCTAATTAATTAGTTTGCTGATGTGGCAATGGTCGAAGATTTTCAACATAGATATCACATTTCGGTAAGAAAAAGAACAAGACATATTTTACTTGATAAATAAGAATCTTAATTTGGTTCTAAAAGGCATCCTTTAAAGACCAAATGGACTTTGTTTTTTTTGTTCTAATTGTGTTCTTTCTTGTAAAGATTGTGCATAATTTATATTTATTTTTTTTGTGAATGCTGCTTATATGATGCTTATGTGCTTGTGCTGGTGCTGCAAGTAAGTTTTTCATTGCACCTGTGCATACATGTACTTGTGAATATGACAATAAACTCTACTTTCCTTTGATCCCATAGTATAAATCCACAAAACATTAAAAGTGTTAAAAATTCAAAATCAAGGACAAGGGTTTATTTCTATAAAGAGAGATATGAAAAAGTGGGAATCCACGCTAAATCTTTATTGAAACATTCAGGCCATACTTGTAGTAGTGAGTCCAATTTTGGTTATCGTATTATAAAAGAAAGGAGATACTGGAAAGTGTGTGAGAACGATTTTCTAGCGTGGTTCCTACTTGGACTGCAGAAATTAGGTCTTTCCCAACCAACTGCAAGTCCCGCTCCAGACAAGGAGATACCCTGACTTTGGCACAAGACATGGAAAGTCTTTGAGACTCATTGCTGCAGTGAGCAATATCTGCCCCCTGGATCTATGTCCTTTCCCACTACCACTTTCTTTTTCACTCCACCCTCCTGAGTGGTCCTTTCTACCACAGTACCATTGATCAGATTGATTTTATTTCCCCTTTAGTTTTTTATGTCTTAAATGAAACATCCCAGCTTACATTAAGCACAAGGCCAAATTTAAATACTGAAGGCCAAAGCTGAAATGAACCACCACAAGGAATGGAGAAAACAAAACAGCTTCTCCTTGCCACTCTGCAGCTAATTTACATGCTCACTAAATTCCTAACAGCCACACTTATGTTTAACCCACACTTGTGTTTAACAAGTGTGGGTTAAATGTTCTCTGCAACCTTAGCAAGGTTGTTTCACTTGTATGACCTTCTCTTTTTTGCATTATCCTAATCTGTGTGATGCTTATCATCCAGTTGGATCTTTTTTTTTATTTCTGTATCAAACCCTACATACATTTCTCATGGCAGCCGATTGCTGAGAGCTGAGAAATTTGTAGATGTTGGTGGTGCCCTGTTGGACCCTGTGAGGAGTCCTGGGCCTGGCACTACACAGAGCAGAAGCCTGTGAATCAACCCACGCTTGGAAAAAGCTCGGTTGGAGGCTTTACCTGCTGACAGATCCAAGCAAATCTCACCAGAAGACCTGCTCTGTCATTTTAAAAGTTAAACCATTTTCTCAGAGATTTGTATGTTTATTTATTTTTGTGATAACTTTGCAATATTGCTAGTTGATAATCCTTAAATAGGCCATTAAAAAAGCAGTTACAGTTAAAATACCTTACAAATGGAACTGCTGCCATCTACAGACATTGCATCTATTTTTATTTTTTCTTAATGTTATTCAAGAAATTCAAACATTTAAAAAGTACTTCATTGATTATTTATAGTGCGTTATGTTCTAAACATACAGATGTCTTTTAAATTCTTTGCATATGAAAACAATATGAACAAAGCTAATTGCACTCTTTAAATCATGTCATCAAAAACAGAGCTATCAAAATTTAACTTTTTTACAAAGGAGACAAGTACCTAAATAACTAGAAAAAGATTGAATGTTCAACTAGCATTTAATCCTATGCTCATACTCTACCAACATATAAGGAATGCAACTAAGTGTTCAATAAATTTGTTTAAAAGCATGGCAGTCATAGCATATTCCAAGTATTAGTTAAATATGCACATCATTTCATATATTTTACTCACTTGCAGCACACCTGGATATCATTTTGCTTATTCCATAGATTTGCTGCCATATGATCACAGCTTTCTGTTGTAGACATTTTGTCAATTAGATTTTTCTAAAATTCTTGGCCAGAATTCTCCTGAGCGGAGCCCACCACCCACTCTCGCTGCATGACCCGAAACAGCAACCATCCCTCTGCCTCCATAGATGCTGCTTGACCCACTGAGTTCCTCCAGCAGTTTGTCTTTTGTGCCAGATTACAGCATCTGTAGTTTCTTGCGTCTTGGGTTTTAAGGAGAGCTTTAAAGAAAGAAAGAGAGGGAATAAGGTACCAAGGTTTAGGAACGGAATTCCAAAATTGGGTCCTTGCAGCTGGAGATGTTGCCATAATTTGGATTGAAATGCCAAAAGTTAGAAGAGCAAACATATCTCAGGTGGATAATGGTGATAGGGATTGCTGAGATGGAGAGGGACAAGCATGGGAACTTTAAAAGTGAATCATTGCTCAGCCAGCAGCCAGTATTGGTAATGAAAACAAGTGATGTGGAATTGGAATTTGGTGTGAGTTAGGAGAAAGGTCATAGAATTTTGGATAAGCTTAAGTTTATGGCAGGTGGAAGATAAGAAGCCAGCTATGAATTCTCAAGTTTTAAAGTAACAAAAGCATGAATGAAGCAGTCAGAGGATTTCTGTAATGGAAACCCCACATGGACAGACTAATGTTCCTAATGAAAAATTTTAATTACTTCACAAATCTTGCACTATTAGTGATGTATGACAGCTAAAATCCTGTAGTCCAGCACAAACTATAATCATACACATCCTTATGGTAAAATATGTTTGTGGATTGATACACACTGCCTTTCAATGGGGAGGACACACATCTACAACTGCACTCTTGATCTCAGCCCAGTCATTACAGAAAGGAAAAATGTGGAAACAGAGTGCCACTAAAGAAGCTTCTGCAATATTCCTGCATATTTTCAGACTGAAAGCTGCAAAAAAAACTCACAGAAGAAAGCAATGATATATGCTTTGTGGGGCCAACTAAAAGTACACAAAAATATGTCAGCATTGATGGAAGAAATACTTAGACTAGTTCAGATATTATATTAAGCCAATAAAATTGATCAAATGTATTGGCAGTCCAATAGCATCTGAAAATGATAAGATAAGCCTGAAATGCCCAAAAGACTCCCACTGGTACTAAATTCTGAATATCATTTGGTTTTGTATTAATGTCAGTTTGCCAAGTTTCAGATAGTGTTGATTGAATTGTATAGACAAATTTGTTTATATCAAAGGTAGCTTCAGGTAAAACTCAAAGAATTAAAAAAGTACAAAATTCTTATGTTTCTGATCAATCACTAACCTAGTTCATTTATGTCTATGAGAAGTCTTTTGCCTGAAATGTTTAGTCGTTTCTCCATGCACAGTTACCCGGCTTTTTGAGAATTTCAGCATTTCTGTTTTTATTTTAGATCTCTAGCAAATGCAGAAAAGCAATGTTCCAACAATTCAGTATCCAGTTGTTCCGAAATCCTAATTGGTTTAGCATCTGGCTTACCAGATTCTGTTTCCCACATTCCCTTTAAATTCAGTGGGACCTTGTTTCCTTTGCTCCCTTTAAACTCATCCAGTTTACTGGAAAATGTATTATGTTACAGTGCAACATCTTAAGAAAGAAGGAACTGAAAGTGTGTTGGGGTATTAAGAGGAGTAACATCCAATAATCTGAAAAATTTACTAGTCCAGAACTACCAAAGTCCCGGGTGCTGGATTATTGGTGTTTAATTTTATTTGACTTTTGCACCATTAGAAACATCGTTGCAATTGTAATTATCATTAACTTTGACAAGAGGAATTGTTCTTGACTCATCTCTTTGGATGAGTGGTTTGTCCACATCACATACCTCTCAGTCTGTGAAAGAGAATGCATTTGTGATGATTTTGCATGCCTTCACATATTATGAAACATCTTATTTCATTAGTTCAAAAATAAAACCAACAATCTGACAAATGTGAGGCTACATTGATACAATGAAGGTGAACAACATAAAAACTCATCTAATTCAAATAAAATAGAAAACTCTAGATGTATTGGCAGTGCAATAGCATCTGAAAACAAGAAGATAAGCCTGAAATGCCCAAAAGACTCCCACTGGTATCAAATTCTGAATATCATTTGGTTTTGTTTGTTTGAGAGGAGAGAATCAGAAACTGCATTCAGATGGTACTGACAACCAAAACATCAGCAGTTAGGTTTCTCTTTCAAAAAGTGTGCATGTTTGGCTTCCGCAACTTGTTCTGACATTTTCAAACACCTGCTTGCCTGAAGGACATGCCCCAACTCATAATTGATAAGTGCCAAAAATATTACATCACACCACTGCATGATTAAGTTGGGTGTAACAAAGTTCATTGAATCATATTTATCAAGATCCTCGGAACAAAAAATTAAAGTTCACAGATAGATTATAATAACTAACACAAAAATTGTTTTCCAACCTAACTGATCACCTTTGAGGACAGTTAACAATATAAAGTTTAATTCCACACCATGGAAAGCAAAGCCGGCAGTAAGTACTGCTCAGAGGGGAAACTTAGGTAAGCAATTTTAAACAAATTATCTCCTGAAAGAACAATTATTCATGATCTTCCTAGTGCTCATAGATCAAGGTGCCAAGAAACACAAAGGAGCAATGGTGTGATCAAAACCATGAATTCGCTTGAACTGTTTTTTGCATTTTTACTTGATGTCTGTCTCTGGTCGCTGGTGATAATCTGATCCAAGTCAGGTAGTAGGTAAATGTCACATGCTGCAATATTGAAGGCACTTCCTATTGAATGAGACATTTAACAGAGACCCCTCTTTGGTTAATCCATTTACTTTGTGGTCAAATTAATATATATTTATTTGTTTTTGTAAAGTTTTGTGAACCAACTGCAGTTTGTGTTCATACTCAGGAGGCCCCACAGATGGCAGTGGCACTGATTCCTAGAATGGTCTGCTTTAAACCAAGGGGCACAGATATAAACAACCTGCACTTTAATTTGTGCACAAGTTCCTCTGAAAGCATAGATCAGATGATCATGAAATAATCAATCTTGTGCTAGAAAGCCCTGCATGCATTGTGCATTCCTTGTTGCCTCAATGCAACTGAATGGTTTCTTGGAGCACTAAAGATTTAACCACATTTCAGTTTTCCTTTTCTAAAAGAACGTAAGTGAACCAGTGAGTTTACAACAGTGCAATGCACCACTTTACCAATACCTTTTATTTCCATGTTTTAATTTTCTTTATATATTTAATTCAAATTCTCAAACTTCAAGTGAGATTTTAGCACCCAAATAGGCTCAGATTTTATACCGTGTTTCCAGATGACTGCTTTTTATTATAACAGTTCTAATGCAAACAAATATTACAAAAACAAAATACTGTGGATCCTGAAAATCTGAAATACAAACAGAAAGTGCAAGAAATGTGCAACAGGTCAGGCAACCCCTGTGGAGGAAGTAAGTGAGTTTGAAACAGAGACTATTTATTGGAGTGAATGAAAAAATAGAATATTATGTTTCAGGTTGATGGTCTAAAATTTAATAAATGTATGTATTTAATGATGATCAGAAGCCATGCTCAAATTTGGATAAGTAAAAGCACTACAGAATCTATTTTTAATAATAGAAAGAGTGTTTCTAGATTATCCAAAATAGATACAACATCCACCTAACTGAAAATTTCTAAATCACAGATCTGGCTCACTTTTTAAAAAAATCCAGCCAGAAAGCCAATTATATTATCCAGGAATGTTCCACTGTACTCTCCTTCCAAAACATAATTACAGTACATTTTATATTTCAATTGGGTTTGGTCTATACTGTGTATTTCTACAATACAGCAATATACTTATGCATAAAGATTGTTGTTAATTCCCTGTATTTTACAATTTGCTGTACAGTTGTTCTAAAATTGCTGCAAAAAAATTGTAAACAGTTTGGAGTTCTACACAAAATGCAACTTTGCTGGAAAACGCTGAAGTCTTTGTGTGGACATATTTATCCCATATTTTATATTCATAGAAGAGTACATTAAAAACCTAACTAAAAGAAAGACATGTTTCTTTAATGTCTCTCATTACCTTTGGATTTCTCAAAAGGCTTAACAGTCACTGGCATAACTGAAGTGTAGCAATGATTGCAAATAGAACTCTGAAGAATATTCTAAAACTATGTTCAAGATTTCTCCAGGGAAACCATAGTTAATGATGAAACAAGGCGAAAGTGATCTGATGCAAGAAGAATTAAAGCAGTGACAATCCTACATGTGGATCAGCTGCATTTTCTTCCTATCCACCATTTGTTCCAGATTGATTTCCTGACCAATGCTTTTCAGTTCTTATTAGGAGGAGAAGCAACGTGTTGGAGAGAGGTGGCGAGGAGCCACCTCCAAGCAAGGGGTGGGGCAGGGGTTAAGGGAGGGGCAATGGGGAAGCGAATAGAAGGGAGGTGCAAAAGCCAATGGGGTTATTAGGGGAGGTATGGAGGGGAAGGTTGGGAAGGAAGAGAGGACAGGAGAGGGGAAAGGGTTAGAGTAGGACAGAAAAAGAAGGGTAGAGAGGAAAGGGAAATGGATCGGTGTACAATTTGTGGAGGTGGTGGTTTTTGATGGGAAGGTTGGGGCTGGAGTAGCTGGGATCAGTCTTGGATTTGGCCATGACATCCTTTGCTTTAGTGGTGTTCTCCTCAGCCATTTCGAGCAAAGCCAGGTCCCAGAGACCGCACTGAGATTGTGACCATGTCACTGTTTTCGGTGGTGTTGGTTCTGGAATCAATGTTGAGGCCTCAGAGTAAAATGCTTGTTTACAGGTGGGGCAGTAATGAAAGGGTCAAAAAGGAACAATGTTTGGTGTGATGAGCTGCTTGTTTCCAAGAATCACAGGATCACTGCAGCTCAAAGGAAGCCAGTCCAGCTCACCAGTCAGTTCCAGTTCTCTCTACGGCAATGCATTCAGTTCCATTTCCCCCTCTGGAGAAAAGAGAAATAGAGTAAACAAATCAGGCCAATGATCTTGTAAAGTTTAGGTTGAAAAACAAAGGGAATGTCTGTGATAATCTGGACACCAAGAGAGTCCAGGTAGTACAATTTCTGTTGGTGCTGCCTAAGGGAGGGCGATGAATTCTCGTTAATCAAAGTTGATCTGTCTGGAAGAGGACAAACAAAGTGAAATGAATGAGGGCAGTAGAAAGAGAGAGAAAGAAACATTGCTGGAAGTGTCAGATGCAGAACACAGCAGCTGCTGGAAATATGAAACAACATAGCAGGGCAGGGAGCATCTGCGGAGAGAAGAAAACCGAGTTAATATTACTTCAAAACTAGCCACTTCTCACACCAACAGGAAAAGTTGGTTACATGCAGATGTTGAATTCAACGTTGAGTCCTGAGGGCTACAACATGCCTAGACAGAAAATGAAGTGACGTAGATTGTTGATCCAGAAGACACAAGTTAAAGCCCTGCAGGGCGGTCAAGGGTTCTGGCCAGGCCGCCTGCCTGCCCCTCTTCTGGGCTTACATCTGCACGTGAGTGTCCTCGGAGAGGGAGCATGTGGTATCTGCGGGCACCCTGGGTGAATTCTGTGGTCGGTGGGCCCCTCAGGAGATCGCATATGTCGTGGACGGTGTGAATGATATTCTTATCTGCAGTAGTGTGTTTTGCGGTAGTTTAGTTAGTGTTCTCTGCTGGAGTTACGTAGTTAGAATCTGTCAGCATAGTTTTTCTTTCTTGTGTAACTTGCTGTAGTGTTGACACTGGATGTCATTTTGTAGTGCTTTTAGTGAATACAATTTAGTATGTTCATTAAAAAAAAAGCCGTGCAGGGGCCACTGGAGAAATTAAATTCAAGTCATTAAATAAACCTGGAATTTTAAGGAAACCTCAAAAGGTAACCTCAAAACTATCAGATTGTCTTAAAAACCCATCTGTTTCATTAATTTCCTTCAGGAAAGGAAATCTGGACATGTGATTCCAGACCCACCAATGCAGTTGACTCTTCATTGCTTCCTCAGTTCAGAAGAATGAGGAACGGATAATAAATGTTGGCACTGCCAGCAATTAAAATGCCAGTGAACAGGCCATATTTGAAAGCGGGGCATAGGTTCTGCTGCCTGAAGCCTGGGGTTGCAATTCACGGTCCATTCTGCCTCGCAGATCTCTTGAGCAATGGATCCCATGGGTAATGCCACTGATAAGGGCAGCCGTGTGAACAGCATAGGCGATGAGTACAGATGGGGGCTTGTGTAGAGGATGAATGTTCTGCAGAGTTCTACTTCCATTAAATTCTTGAACCTGAATGAATTGACAACATAGGAGTGGTGGGGAAGGAAGCTGAGGGAGAAAATACATCATGTTATAGTTGAATAGTTGAGGAGGCTTGGGGGCTAGAAGGCTTAATCTTATGTTCCTATTGATTAAACTCTAATCTGCCAATGGTAAGATTGAGCAAGAAACGATTACAGGTCAGATAGAAGCCCAGAAGGGGAGCACCACTTACCTACTAGTATCCAAGAAGCACCCCCTGCACAACCTGTGGCAGAGTCTGTGGGTCTCACATTGGACTCCTCAGCCACCTCAGAAATGGAGTGGAAGCAAGTCATCCTTGGCCCCAAGGACTGCCTAAGAAGAAGAAGTGAAGCAACCAACAATGGTTCACCGTCTAGTGAGTTTTGGAATGTTTACCAATGCTAAAAGTTGGGAATATTGACCCTGATCTCTGCTGTGGCGGAGGTCACCTGTGTGGATAGCTTGACTGCTTTCCAAATCATGATGTGTCCACTCTTCCATTCTAATCTTCTAAAAAAGCATGCACTATTATATTTATTAATTATTAGTGCACACTGTTGATACTATGAAAATCAAATACTCTGTTCATTTGTTCCATTTGAGAAGAGGGTCCCCAGTTCTGATAGAAGCCAATGAATTGAAACATTCTGACCACAGAGGCTGCCTGCCGAGAGTCTTCAGATATTTTCTTCATTTGTTTCAGATTTTCATTGCAGACAATAACTTGAGTTTGTTTACACAAACAGAAATACTTGGTTAAAGCTGTGAGTTATCCTTTCATTTTTAATCCCTTGGCCACAGTCATTGGGGAAGTTCCTGTCTGTGAACCAGAAGATCACAAGCAAATGTCCCAATCGGGAGCTGTGACCATACCGTCCCATGCTGCAAAGTGAGCACCAACTTTCAGCTGAGACAGTAAACCAAGAAGTTATGCAATTACTCAGGTGGGTATAAAAGATCTCATAGCACTATCTGAGAAAGAACAGGAGAGTTCTCCCTGTGTCCCAGTTCAATAAAATAACTAAACAGATTCACCTAACTGCAATTTGAGACACCTTGCATGAAAATTGGTTATTGCATTTCCTTGCTTTACACTGATAAGCACACTTCAAATATACGCCAGTTTACATAATTGGCTGTTGCACTTTGGAAGCTCCTGAGTTTGGAAATGATGCTGTACAAGTCCAAGTTCATGGCTGACTTACACTAGCTGTTAAGGTGAAAGCTGTAGTAAGTTTACACTGGAGATATAACTGACATCCTCAGCACTTTTAAAACTATATTATACTAAGCTAATTGTGGGTGAAAAGAACTCCTGCAAAGGAGGAAGTCACAGAATTGTATCCACTGAAGCTTTTACATGCAGATTCTGTGCCTTTTCCTTCTGAAGTCATGGCTCAACTAAGGTTGAATTGTTACACAGACTAGTTCATTTTCACCATGGACATCCAATCCCTCTACACCTCATCCCACACCAGGATGATCTAGAGGGCCCTTCACATTTTCCTTGAACAGAGGCTCAATCAGTCCCCTCTACCATTGCTCTCATTCACCTACCTAAAATCATTCTTACATTGAACAATTTGTCCTTTAGGTCTACTCAGTTTCTCCAAATCAAGGGTGTAGCTGTGAGAAATCACATGGGCCCAAGACATGCCTGTCTCTTTGTAAGATATGTCTGTGTTTCAGTCCCACCTTTTCCACTGCATTCAGTGCTCCCAAAGTGGCCTCCTCCACGTCAGAGAGACCAAGTGTAGACAGACGACCGATCTGCAGAGCAGCTGCGCTCTGTCTGCAATTGTCATCCGGAGCTCTCAGTTACATGTAATTGCAACTCCCCTTCCCATTCCCATACCATCCTAAGATAAGATAAGATAAGATATCTTTATTAGTCACAAGTACATCGAAACACACAGTGAAATACATCTTTTTTTTGCGTAGAGTTCTGGGGGCAGCCCGCAAGTGTTGCCACGTTTCTGGCACCGACATAGCATGCCCACAACTTCCTAACCTGTACGTCTTTGGAATGTGAGAGGAAACCGGAGCACCCAAAAGAAACCCACTCAGACACGGGAAGAATGTACAAACTCCTTACAGACAGTGGCCGGATTTGAACCTGGGTCTCTGGCGCTCGCTACCATGCCTTGGCCTCCTCCATTGCCAGGGTAGGGCCCAACACAAACTAGGAGAACAACACCTCATATTCGGCCCTGATAGGCTACTACCCAATGATATGAATATTGAATATTCCAATTTCAGGTAACCCTTACCTCTTGAGTTCCCCTCTCCCAATCCACCTCCAGACCTCGCATTTTTGTTCCCTATCCCATATCCTCTCTCCAGCCACCCCCTCCCCCCCATCATCTATTTTCATCCTGCTTCCCCTTCTACCTACAAACCTCACCCACCAGATCCCCTCCCCCATCTGGTTCCGTCTGCCCTTCATCTCTCCCCTAATGGTTCCCATTATCACCTTCCTTACTTATCAGATTCTGGCACTGCTCACCTTCATGCCATTGCTCATCACCCTCCATCCTCTGTCTCCACCTTCAACCCCCGCTGCCCCCACCTGGCTGCATCTGCCTATCATCCTTCACCCCTCCTCCATCTACCTATCGCCTACTGGTCCCTGCCTCACCCCTCCCCCTCTCCTCTTTATACCAGCTATCTTCCTTCTCCGGGGTCTTGACTGAATCGTCGACAATTCCTCCCCCCCCCCCCCCCCCCCCACACACAGATGCTGCTCGATCCGTCACATCCCTCCAGTAGTTTGATTTTGGCTGTGCTTCACTCCTCCTGAGACCCCGTCTCTCAACTCTTTTCCTGGCACACTGATGAGCGTACTGCCACTGCTTCCTGCTCACACACGGAACTCAAAGATTTCATTACATTTGCTATCAATTTCCACCCTGCTTTCATGTTCACCTGCTCCATCTCTGACCCTTCCCTTTCTGGATTTGTCTGCCTCCACCTCAGCAACGAATATCCGTTGTAAGTCCACAGACTCCAACAGCTGTCCTGTCTGCACCTCTTCCCACCCTCCCTTCCGTGACAACTCCATTGCATTCTACCAGTTCCACCATCTCTGCCGTATCTGTTCTGATAATAGCACTCTGAACACCTGTACTGCTGAAATGTCATCTTTGTATCTGCACCATGGCTTCCCCTCTGACATAGCTCACAGGACATAACTGTGTATCTTCTATTTCCTGCACTTCTTCCCCTCCCAGCCCAAGCAAGCATGGTTCCTCTCATTCTCACCTTCCACCCCACCAGCTTCTGCACTCACTGGATCATCCTTCATTATTTCCACTACGTTCGACAAGGTTCCACCACCAGGCACATCTTCCCCTCCCCTTGCCTTTCAGCATTCCAAAGGGACTATTCCGTCCATCACTTCCTGCCTCCATCTCCGCCAACCATTTGCCTTCTCGCACCACCTTGCCACACAACCACAGGATATGCATCTGCCCTTTTAGCTCTTCCCTTCACATCAGCCTGGAACACAAACACTCCTTCCAGGTGCAGCAGTGATTAACTTGAGGCAGCAAAGTGCATTCATCCGATCAGCTCAGCACCACTGTTATCTACCTTGTTGTGACCTTGCACCTTATTGTCTACCTGCAATGCACTTCCTCTATAGCTGTGACACTTTACTCTATATTCCATTATTGTTTTTACCCTGTACTACCTCAATGCACCATGTAATGAATTGATCTGTACGAATGGTATGCAAGACAAGTTTTTCACTGTACCTCGGTACAAGTGACATAATAAACCAATACCAATACCACTGGACTTGATGGTAAGTCAAGCAGCAGATGCAATGATATCTAATGTGCGATGTGTCATCATGACAGTCAGTCATGATGACACATCAGCATTCAGGTTATCTTCCAGATTGGAAAATGATTGCACCTGAAAGCCAAAGTAGATATCGTTAGTATAAACCAATCACCAAGACTTGGTTTACTGCGATTTGTAGATATAGAGAGGTTAAATGGTGTTAAAAAGGACAGTACAGAACTTTTATTTCATTCCTCCACAATTTGACTATCTTCAACATTAGCTCCCAAATGATTGTTTCTGAGGAGAAGCTTTAAGAAGAACTCTGGCTAGATTAACCAGCAGTTATTTATGTTAAGCTGTGTTGTAAGCAGCAGTCAGGTCTAAGAAACTAGCTCTGGTCTTTGGTTTTTCTTTCGAAGCCATTTTTATTGAAGCTGGACAAAGCTGTGACCTGTTCCCTTGTGCAATGACCTGGCCAAAGGCCAGTTTAATACACTCAAACGTAGATTGTCCCTTAGTGGAAATAGCCTGTGCTTTAAAGGAGAGACTGGGTGGTGAAATTGGGTGGAAAGTGACCACTAGATTTGAGTCTTTTCCTGGTCAAGCCAAGGTAAAGACCTTGGATTGACAATAGTTTCTCAGAGGATGACTTTTTGGAGGGTTCCTGAATGGAACTCAGTAAGACTGCCTCAGGTCCTGGGACCAAGGTGCTTCAGGAACTCAGAAGACACTCTCATAACCTGGAGATGTTGAGACCATCTAAAACTGTAGCAACGTCCAGTAGTGAAAACTCTTCAAGGAAGCTTTGTTGGCTTGACTCTTGTCAGAATCTTCTCTCATCAGGAAACTAAAGCTTCACTTCCTTCTCCATGGACGGTTTCATTGCTTGAGAAGCTGGACAGCAATCTGGTTTGCAGTACTGGAGTGATGGGGAGTGTTGCGCAACACCAAGGCTATAGAAAAATTTCCGGCATGTTCTGCTTGTCCTAACTGAGCCACCAGCAGATTTTATTGCAGGGTCCATAATATCTGGATCACCAGATGCGCTGAACTGCTTCAGAAGAGTCATACCCTCTGAAGACAGGCATGGTGCATACACGGGATAGGTCCCTCAAGAAATGGATGTGGTAGTGGCTTTGAACAAGCCAAAACAAAGATTGTTATAGGTTTCCTCAATGGGAAAGGAACTAAAAGGAATAGCCATAGCACTCCACACTAACACTACAAAGAAAAATGTTCCATGAAGTTTTCCAGAAATTCCATCTGAGCTGCCAAGTACTTCTAAGCAGTGGAAGTTGAAGTCCAATGTGGATCAGAGAAGGTGAGTGTTGACTGTCGGGGAAGTCATGTTCTGTATAGGATGCTACCTTGAACAGAGATATCTTGTGAGGTCATGCAGCAGAGGCCTGGACTGAAGGCATGCCTCCACCTTGCAGAATGAAATGTGCTACCTCGTTATGGGTCATGAATGAGATGAAGACTATTAATGGATTCTTCAATCTTAGATTCTGCTTATTCTCTTGTGAGGTGGTGCCAAAAGAGACAGCTGTGGTTTTAAGTCTTGCAAGGATATCTTGTTATCATGACTTAATTGGAAGTTTGCAGATGCTGACGACATTAAAGCCTCCAGTACAAATGGTATCATTATGGATGTTTAAAGAATCAATAATGTGATTCCAAAAGCTCCACATGTTATAACTATGCTAGGCTTTAATTAAAATGTCTTCCAAATGCTTTATTATTAGATTCCCCATCATTCTCTTCCTCAAGAACATAAATATATTTGTCTATTACAAATAAACTTAACAGAAACAGATGTCTCTCTAACAATGTGATTATCCTGTCAGTCTGGTGAAAAGGGATAACAGCTTTAACAATGTCTTTGTATATGTTAAAGTATAGAGTTTCTTAATGATTTATTTTTCTTCTTCAAAATGATGAAAAATTAAAATTGTTTGAATATGTATTCAGTATTTGTGACAAAGAAGTAAAAATGTATAAAATATTCATAAATGACACAAAAGCAACAATTCCAATTACATTAGCAAGTTGATAATTTTATAAAATGCAACGGGAATTAATTGTAACTGATGTTTCTTTTAAATTAAATATATGCAATTTCTTACAAAGATATTCTGATGTTGATTGAACGTGTGGATAAAATCTAAGCAAAATGTTTAGGGGCTGAGAGTTTGAAAATGTTGATCACCCACAGCAGGACCAATCTCCACAGATATCACAGTAACTTGTGCTTCACGAACAAATGTACAACAGGAACTTGTGGTGCATTATTTAGGTATTCTAATAAACTGACAATACACAAGTCATTTTTGTGTCTTCCCTATTCAGGCAGAACTCAATCACATTTAATCTTTCACAAGAAGTTTCCAATTGAAGGTAAAATCAAAGGATAAAGCAAAGGCAGAGGATGAGGCAAACAGTGTGGATTTTGAATGCCAACCAGCTGTCAACAAAGAACCTTTTTTATCAGAGGTCTGGGAATAGGTCATGGGTGCATATTTCCAAGAATAGTGTTAGAATAAGAGGTCACAGTGAAAGTAGAAAATAACAAATACCATAGACGGAGATGTGAAAACTACACAGGTATTGTCAATACTCCAAATAACCTTCTTATTACAGCAAAAATAAATTTAGTTGTGAATTGTTTCCCATTTTAAAATATGAAGTCTATACAATTACAAAAACAAGGCAATAGTTAATCTGTAGGGTGAATGTGAAACTCAATTTTAAACTATCTGTACTTGATATTTCTATCATGAATGTTTTTTGTTTATTCTTCTATCCCAGGAAATGCACAAATCGTGGCTACAATAAAGTCAAGGATAAGGAATGACCATCACCTAAAGAAGGAAGACTCCGCCTGCCCCACATTTGCCGCTGGGTTCAGATTAAGGCTCTAAAAATCTAGGAACAGATTATTGGTCTGCCCCTTCTATTCACCAAGGTTACACAATGCAGTTTTCCTTAAAATAAGAGAAAAGAATTAAGCAGCATGATTGATATAATAAAAAGGGAAATCAAAGGAAGTAATCTAATCCATGAATTGCATGGTATCATACATCTCCAAGAAACCGCTCCAAATTCACCCTTCTGGCTAAAGGAGGTCTTGAATCCCTCAATTGTCTTGCTGCACGTAACTCCTACTAACTCATTACTCCGTGTGCACTACCTGCGCTTCTCGGAGAAGGACACTGGCATAAACATTTAACAAGAAAAGAGTGTCTTCAGCACCTCCTGATGAAATTGAACTTTTCTGTAGGAGAACGCTTGATCCATTTTAACAGTTATCAATGATATGGAAAACATTAGACCTGATGTTCGTTCGATGCGTTACAATTTCTGAAAACCAATTCCAAGCGCCGATCTCCCCTTTTGAGAAATATTCACGTTGTTTTAATTTTTTCTTTACCAGTTTTAAGCTAAATTCAATTTACTGTGTATCAACTTGCTGTCAACATTTCAGAATCTATGTTATATCTTAATACTAAATAGGACTCATTTTAGTCTCCTTTCATTTTCAGAGTCACATTTCACCAAAGTTCCGTGTAATTCATCCGTTGAAAATTAGGGATCAACACAGCTGCGTTTTCTCTGTCCGGTGTCCTAAGTCTTGAATATTTCCGCTGTGTCCCGATGATGCAGGTTGAAAAAATTGCTCAAGGTTCGGAAGTAATTTTGTTACAGGTGTGCTCTGAATGTCACATACTTTAATACAAATATTTATATAAATAACTGCAGTAATTTACTAAGGTTGTATTCCAGTTTAATGTTTCAGCGTTAAATTGACTTGCAGCATGCGAAACGTGACAGGTTTCTACCGCTTTGGCCTCCTCAATAACAATAGCTGATTTATGGCATAAGAGGGCGCTGGAGCACAGAGCAGGAATGGGGAAGGGGTTTGGATTCAATTCTTAATCCAAAATTCAGCACAAAGCATTTTTTTTCCTGCAATAATTCGTAGCGATGTTTAAAACTAAAATAACATTTGGGTGACCAATACTGATTTGCTTACAATATTTATGCTGGAAGACAAAACAGCGTTTGCAGCTTTGACGCTAATTTAACGCCGACTGTATGAGCTCACTTTTGCTTTTCAAGTTATAATTTCCAGTAATAAATATCACACCTAACGCCATAGTTAAATAATTCCTACTTTGAAACCTTGCGCCTTTATCCACGCTGAGCAATAAACATTTGACCATGCGCCCAGATGTTTTAAAAACTAGCTTTGAGAATGGAAATCAATAGCACATGTTACGTTTCAAAATGAGCTTTTTTGTTATTGGTATTTAATGTCGACTATGCTGTTGTTCATCTGAAATATATAAAGGTTTGGAATAAAAGATTATGTTTGTGACAAAGTAATTTGCCGGTAGTTAATAAATTGATAAAATTAAATGTTCATTAAACTCTGACTGACAATTTACTGCGGATTGAGCTCAGATGATAGCACTGGTTACGGTCCTTCTCCTCTTTTACACTGCAGTGGCCGGTTGCCGATTTTAGATCACTAAATACCTGACATACACCTTGAAATTAAACAATGAAATTATTCATCTTCTTCCACGGCGTCGAGTTATCATGATTTTGATGGTGAATTTCTAATTTAAAGTACTTTTTATAAAAATTGTGCGGCCCAGTTGAAAGTCATTTCATCGCCAGTTCTACTACCCAGACGTGAAGCATGTTTGTACAGAGGGAAATGATATATTTTCGAAATCATCCATATGAAGAAATCAAATAAACCAGGTGCCATTTATTGATAGTATTGAATTGTGCAAAATCCTTTCTTACCAAGAAAGTCCACATGCGAAACGCAATGAGACTTCCAACTTTTTCCGCGTTACGGTGCAGATGAGATTCTAGCTTATTATTTGTGCGAAGAAAAACTGAAACTAAATATATAGGATAAGTCTTGTTTGCAATGAACGTAAAATACAAAGGCAAAAAGGAGGCTCGTATGATGACCGAAAATCACTGAATTGCTATTATCTGTATTATTCTTCAACAATTTTGAAACTTTTCATTTGTGTTCCCAAATCCACCATTTGTGAGTGAAAGTCGTAATTGGGTGGAATCGCACGTTCACCCAAACTCACGGCTGTTTGTGGTAAATTCAATTATTTCTTGTTCCTGTTTTCGTAAATATAAACGTTTAACATTGATTAATGAATTTTAAACATTTCACACAATTGTTTTCAGGATAGTCAGCGAATTCTTTCTATTTTTTCCTGTTTTCGCTCTGATTTTGTGCAACTTTACAAAATTATTACTTGTTAATAAATAGCCACTAGTTTAAACTGTTATAATACACTCATTTTAAGCAATTAATTACATTTAAAAAATAAATATTCATTTTTATTTAGAATATTTGCCGTGTTTTATTATAGCCATCCAAACCATAGAAAAGAAAGTTTATATCTGCCATGGGTTTAATTTTTATATTGTACCTATCTTGTTATTTTTAAACATCCTTCCTAAATGCTTATTTGGAGCAGCAGCAAATGACAAATATACCGGCAAGAATAAGTCTCTTCAATTAAAATTGATGCTTTCTTTGCAAGGTCTTAGGATCCGATGCTTCACCTTTGATTTTTGCTTTCGGTTCTCACTTTGATTATTTGGAATATATCAATTGTTCATATTCCAGTCTACCATGTTTTTTTTCTTTTACAAAGACTAAAGCAGGTTTCAAATCTTTTGAAATGACGGTGTAAATGCCCAATACTATTTCAATTAAATAGAACAAGTTCCACATAACTGCGAGACACCGTTGGTCCGCCTTTATGCACTTGGTGAGTATATCATTATGTACAGCAAATGTTATATTTAAAGATATTGTTTAGCTAGGGATGCAAAATATGTTTATAACCAGTAAAGAGGTAGAGAGATGCCAGTGTTTTTTGTTTGATTTTGCAACTATTGAAGCAGGACGTTGGAAACATCCAAATGTCATGAAAGCTCTATCTGAAAATAGGTCACATTTTCAGTAATGATTGGAATAATTTGCAGTCTGATGGAGGCCTAGTGAAAGACCAAATATTGTGACCTTACATAACCACGGTGGCAATCCTCTGTGTGCTAACGCGCGCTGTAGTAATCCCAAATATAGAAACCCTGAATTAATTCGTCCGTGAAAGTTTATTCAGATGTTGGGCACTTTTATGGTACAGACAATCTGCAACCATCCCAAACACTCGGTTGTTTTTCCAATTAAAGTGGTGTTAGGCAACCCAATCAAATTAGCTCGCTATTAAAGCCCCACTTTATTATTTCGTTGTATTGTAGTCATATTGTGTTTCACAGTCTGCAAGACTTGGGGAGAAGATTTTAATATCGCCGGAGTTCTTGCAAAATGTTTTTTTTTTGATTGATTGACTGGGAATTATTGTAAAGGCCAATTACATAGCACAGATACCTAGCGTTTTCTTTATGTCAACGGCGATATTATTCTGTTAAAACAACTAAAAATAATAAACTTTTTTTCTAAGAGGTAAAAATCCACGAACTGCTAATAGAAATCTCGCTGTTTCAACTATGTTTCATATTTCCTCTTCTGCAATATGCGCTATATCAGGAGGTAGTTGTAAGTTCAACGCCGTCCTTTTAGACATGGTGTTTACACAGTTATAGTTGATGCAAGAAAGTAAATAGATCACTCTGCCAGAGAGCCGTTTAGTAGGATTAGGTTGCCATAACTACGAATTTGGTGAGTTGTACAATCTTAATTCATCAATACTCTTTATTACTCTTTAGTCACCCTTTATCAAATGTAGATGGCCAATGTAGTGGACGTTTTTACACTGGGTTACAAACTTCAGACATTTCATAAATTGGTCGTGATTTACTTTAGTTTAATACTAATAGCAAGCTTGCTATAATAATCTCACCAATGTTGTATATTCGAGGAAATTAGATTTTTTTATTTCGGAATGAACTATGACTTTGATTGCCGCACCTGCTTTATTTGAACTTCCTTATATTACAGCTTGAAAACAAGAGATTTCCAAAGCAATTCTTTTTGTCAATAAGAAACTATTGTGCTGTGTCTGCTGTCGGTTGTTAAGAGAGTTAATTCAAGATACAATTTGTTTACAAAATAACCTTTATTTCTATCAAATGCAAACACATAACTTTAACTGCCTTACACAAAAAAAGCTAGAACGAACACAGATCAGCGGCGAGCTTCTATATACAGTGCAAGTATACAAACATTGCGCTACTGACTTGCTGTAGCTTTTCCTAAATACAATTATAAACGCAGCTAACTTCCAGTACGTTTGTTATATACACATTTCCCATCATCTACTTGAAACAGTCGCAAAATAAGCCCCGACTCAAATCTACAATATATTTACTCCGCACCTTTAGTACGTAGAACGTTGACCGCTGTTCCATTAGAATATCGTATTTTCTACATATTACATTAATAATTTAGGATTAATTCTGTTGTGTTTAGACATTACACTTGAAAATCTAGGTACACAATAATCAAAGGAACTCCGTGATTATGGCTATGAATTACAATACCAGCGAAATATACTGTTATAACAAAATTGCACGTTAGCACGTTATTGTACAATGTTTATTTTAATGCTGTAAATATTTGACTCCTCTCGTGCATGTTTTAAAAAATAACAAAACAGGCATGAGACAATTTCCAACATTCCACCAGTGCTTTGCGGCAGTTTTAAGACGCTTTAGAGTTTTGCAACTTACTGTTTATCCGGGTTATTATTTACAACTGATCCGTAAAGTCCATTAGTATACACTTGATCTTTGTGTAAATTGGACCTATCTCGCATGAGGTCGCTGAAGGCATAATCCATGGGTGGACGAAAGCCCAATGTTGGGACAAGACCCGTCGTGGAATAAGGCGTCATGAAAGCAAGTCCCCTGCTATGGGCTGAATATGCTAAGCGAAGAGGATTGAGTCCTAGATGTGGCCCAATGGCATAGGTGTTGGGATCTGCAGTAAAATGGGCCGCATTAGGCTGGAGTGGCGAGAAAGCAGACCTGTTGCCCAGAGTCCCAATGGCCGGCGGCACAGTCCCAGCTACCAGAGGTCGATGTGATGTAGGTCCTTGAACAGTCTGGTGAGTCCTATCTCGGTGCCAGGTTTCTTCCGTTATCTTTTCTTGTTCTCTGTTGTTCAGGATCTGCTCGATAGCTTGGACAACGTCCCCTCCACAACCCTGGAGGACCAGCTCTAGAACGCTTCTTTTGTGCGAAGGGAAAACCCTGGTGAGAATTTCTATGGGAGTCCTTTGACGGGCACCTGTGGACGTGGTCCCGTCTCGCTCATCCTTGTCTGCCTCTGAGCCGGAGTCAGAGCCCAGCGGCGTGATGGTCCTTGGGCTATCTTCTCCTTCCTTTAAGACTTTGCAGATAGGGGAACTGAGGAATGATTCTCCATCTCCGTTCTCAGACCCAGATCCGTGACGAACATCTGGAGAGGAGGTCCCGGGGACACTGCCAGTGCCCGACTCGCTGTCTCCGGCCATCGGCTTCGCCAAGGACTGTTGAGGAGTAACAGCTCTCGGCATTAAACTTTTTTGAAACAACTCATACTTCTGGAGTTTAGTTTCTGCAAATCAAGTTTAAAATGTATTAAACTGTTGCTATCCGGTGCGATTTTTGTTCTTTAAAGGATTGCCTCATCTAGTGTAATTATCAACATATACGCGACAAGTTTAAAACAAATAAAATATCTTGGAAGCTCACACAAATATTTACGGGGCACGTTTTTGATAGCTAACAATTGGCCACCAGTAAATGCATTTACAACCAACATGCATGCTATTGTCAGAATCCCGAAACTAAATATCATCACACATCAATAACCTTATACGTATGGAACTCGAAACCTCTCCTCCGATTAGAGAAAGGGTTTACGAAGCCCAATGTTTATAATGCAGCAAAAATGACTTTTGCTTCGCTATTGCGTTTAATTAAATAAAATATTATCAGTGAAAAATAAATCCTTCGGTTTCAGGGGCGACTTCTGCGATAAAGGATCAATGGCAACAAATGATCTTAACATGTAATTTAATCAGAAAGTGAAACCACAGTCATGATATTTTTGGATGTATCAGTTCTCACTATATGTAAAATAATTACAAATTATTACTAAATCGCCCTGTATGCAATTGTTTCATAATGTTCATTTACTTGGATGGCAGTGGCACTCGCTGACACCAAAGCAAATGTTAAGCTAGTCAGTCATGTCTTGATCCTTTCATACCAGAATGCATCAAATTCATATTCTCGAATGTTCTCTTCTTTTACACAATTTGTGTATTGATGATTATGAAATCGTTATATATGAGAAATCTCCAAAACAATTTAATGGTCACTTTGAATTGCATTTGGCCAACCAAAATCCGAAAAGTAGAAGTTTTCTTAGGTCATACCAATTTTCCACGCAAGTAGAAGAGCGTTTTTAATTATCTTGGGTTGGAGGTTTAAATTCCAAAAGAGATTAATTGTTTATTAATTATTACATCAAATTGAATAACATCTGAGGCCTAAGTAACTCCACTGAGTATTGGTGATGAGGCAGGCCAGGACAATACCAGTTCGAAACTTCTCTCGTAAATACTTCCCGAGCGGCAATTTGCTTTTAAACACTTTTTCGTTGCCGATTTATATATCTGATTCTCAGAAACTAACATTAATTATATTGAAACTTAAAATATCTATACTTACGTAAACAAATTCTTTTTGAGTTGCTACTGTTATACTCTGAAATAAACACGCCTACGATTTCTGTGATAGAGAACCTTTTACAAACGCGGGTTTTTTTCACCCAACTGCTTCCTTTGCACTTAAAGTTAACGAGTACTTCGGTAGAGGGGGGAAAAAAACTACCATACGAATTACCACCGCAACTGCGGTCAAAAAAAGTTTTTTGATCAAAAGTTTCCAAAAGTTTCGAAAGATAAAGTTGTACCTGCGTTACCGTCGGAGCAGACAGAACCAAACACGTCGTAAGAAGATCGGGACGGCATCATACCGTTGGCTGCTGCGAGAGCCAATCCTTCCGCCGTCCCGTACAGAAGTTGCAGCTCCCGGGCTTCGTTCTCTTCCTGTGCTTGCTGCCTTCTCAGGGCCACCTGGGCCGCCATCACCCTCTGTCTCTCTGCGATCAGGGTGCACTTGGCACACATGCAATCCTTCCAGCGACAGTAACGTTTGTGGCCCTTCAAAGCCGAGACGACCCCATGGTTCCTACAACGGGCGCACTTGGGAGTCCTGGGGTACTTCTCGGTGGCGCGTAGAAGCAAAGGCGGAGCACGAAGGAGCGTGCCCGCCACCGAGACAGGTATAGCTGTCTGAGTCGTCGGGGTGCTGGAAAGCTCCGTACGCAATTCCATTACTTCAGAATTGATGCCGCTGATTTTAAAATGATGGCTGTAAATTTCACCCTCAAAGTAGTTAGTTAAAAACTCCTTTGAAAATAGTTGAGATTGCGAGGTATTAATGCGCAGGCAGGATAAGGAAAGACTCTAAGAGCAGTGTGAGAAGGAGGCGATTCTATGTATGACATTAGCATTAATGCTGCTGGTTACAGGGGTTGAATGAGCCCAGTTCCGCGCTCTCTCTATTGTTGCTCGTTACGTTTTCATTAGGGTGAAATTGACAACATGTGGCTCCTGCCATTGGCCGAATGGCACGCGGCTGAAAGCAGACTTCTGATTGGTTCCGGTTACTGTTACCTAGTGTCCACCTGAACCTTCCAAAATAACCAAGCGAAAATTACAACAGTATCTTAAAAGTAGGTCTGTTATCATATTAAACTAAACATGTACTATCCGTTATTCTGGTGAATGGTGTTTGGAGAGGTTAGTTTTTCCTTAGCAAAATATTCATTAGAAGTGTTTACTTTGTAGGCTGTCCTTATAATAATACGATATACAGAGTAAGTCAGACTTTGAATTCTGGGTAAGTAACAAGCATACTTTGTTATTTCCTCTGCTCATTCCAAACGGGTTTAACTTGGTTGGCTGTCATCAACAGACACGGCATTCGGGTGAAATAATACCCTTGAAACATTGGAAAACTATATTCGGCAAGCCAATTTTGTATTTTTCCATTGGCGAGTCGATTGTCGGTCTGTGAACGTGAAATGCGCGATATAAAATTTAAATTTATTGCTATATTAAATAATGATACATTTAAGACGCGAGACCTTGCGATCACACTTTCAGTTCAGCAGCCTCGCGTCGTAAACATGAGCTACACTGTCTTTCTTCACGGATGGTAACTTGATTCCGATGAAGGTAAATTGTGTTCAGGAAGAAAAAGATGGTTTCGCTGTGTTAAGGTTTCACTAGAATATTGAGTAGCAAATGTATAACCTGTATTATTTGCTGTAAGTAAATTTTAACCAGACAATAAAATCACTGTTTTATCCTGCGTGATTGGATTTTTTACATCTAATATGGCACATTTTCAACCAAATATAAATAAACGATAATGAAGAGTTGGACTTTTGCCAGTATAATAAGTCAAAGGATCGTTTTAGTGGAAAATGATCCAACAGGGTCCCGGCTGGAAGAGCAGAGAGTGTCTGGAAACTGTCGTAACAACATCGCCTCAGAAGTAGGTTCCCGGAAATGCCCGATGGATATTAATACATAACTTCTCATATAATCACATGATGATTAAATGCGCAACTTTATTTTACCAGTCCAATCCATATTGTATACTTTTGCCTTGATATCAAAAGGCACGGAGGAGCATAAAAGAAACTGTTGTTTATCAATTCCAAGTGAAAGACTTAGCAGCAACGTAAATGGACCCTGGAATATCGAACCTTCCAACGGTAGCGTCGAAACTTTTAGTATTTCTTAAGAGCTAAGATTGGAAATGGCTGAATCTGTAATAGAGCCCAAATCAGAAGTAGCACAAAGCTTATCTATGTGCGAAATGTTTAAGTGTTCTGTTTGAGCATATATTGACGGCAGCTCCCCACAACAGGACAGATCAATGTTTATTGGTGCTGGGGATTTACCCTCAGAATATCAACAGTAAAGGTTCGGCTGTGGTTTATTTTGTGTCTATAATTGGCGATAATTAAAATTAATTGACAAAACACGCTTAACTATCCATCTGATTTAATTAATTGTCCCTACATTTAGGGTTTGTAACGGCACATAGTTCATTTAAATATAGTAGCAAAGTTGCTGGAAATTACAGGTTAAGCAGTTAAATTGAGATTAGTTTATATTAGGGAAACCAAAAGAGAAATAGATAATATTCCGGATCGTGCTGGGATGCCATTCTTCAAACTACACAAATCAATCAGCTGTCAAACACCTCCTCCCTTGTTAGAACAGCCGGGGTAATTTAACTGGTAATTTTATCCACTGTTCGCGTTTATTCACTGCAAGGTGCATCGTTTAGCCTGAATCGGCTGGTTTCTTTTGAGCAAATTTCGCGCCTTGATAACGAATACCCAGTTTCAATTAAGAAAACGAGCAGAATTACACGCTTGTGTGGTGATGTAATTCACCAGATATTGACTTCCATTGGGATATGTGAAATCATGCAGGCCTTGGCTGGAATAATATAATGTTGGTGGTTGGAATGTATTATTGTGTAATGGGGGACATCCCAAATATATATCACTTCCCCGAAAGGCTGCTTTGTGCTCGAAGTGTACAGGTTCCCTGCCTTGATGCAGGTCGTTAAAAAAATTTACATAGTGGCCTTAATGCTCTGTAATGCCCGTGTAACTAGATTCTTTCAAAATATTTCTTGAAATAGTTATCAGAATTAAACACAAAATTTGCTGAAAATACACAACCGGTCAGTCAGCAACTGTGAAGAGAAAATAAAGGTCGAAAATAACTTCTGTCAGAAGTTTAGCCCTTTACCGATCAATTTTAAAACTACATAAACTAAACATTTTCGTTCAATGAAAAAAAAATACACATTTGTTTGGGTTTTAAACGACTATGAAAGCAATGTAGCGATAAAAGGGCTTTCATCGATCAGCTGAAAACAATAGCTGTAACAGGACAATGTCGGCTTTTATTTCAGTTCATACTCTTTGACTTTGGTCAAGATCAAAGAATCGATGAGCTGAGAGTATCAGAGTGCACGTCTGACGACAACGGAAAGATGGTGACAATATACTAGTGCCAGTTGAAAGAGAAATATCTAAGGAACACTGCTTTATCAGAGTTTTAAAGTTAACTTTTCGAACTGCTTATTTCGTGAATGTTGTACGTTTTATAAAATCTAATCATCTAACGTCAATTCATTCATACCAGAAGGGGAAACCCAGACAAACTTGTTACCAAATCTTGGCTAAGTCGCAAACCTACAATTAAGCCAAGTTCGACCGTTTGGTATCGGAGAACTATATAATTGACATTAGTTATCTATATTGGGTCTGAATTACGCCGATTACAGACATAATAAATGGAATGCGATGTTTAATTGACGAACCTTCCAAAAATGATAATAAAAACAGAAAAAGCTGGAAACGTTTCAGAACGAAGATCCTTCGTCAGAAGAGCGCGGAACCGTAACCCTTCTGACGAACGGTCCTCAACTGAAACGTCAACTCTGCTTCTCTTCCCACAGATGCGGTCTGGCCTGCTGAGTATTGATTTATTTTAAATTTCCATCAAACGCAGTTTTAAAGAAAAAATTCCTTCCAAAAATGACAATTTGTTGTTAGCGTTCTTAAAAAGCAAGTGCAACCAAATATAAATATGTGACTTATTTTCAAATGGATCTGCCTGCGGAAAATGAAAACGCGGAGGTGAATCCATGTACTCATTTCAGAAACAATGTTCATCTACTTTAACTGAAATGGTATTGACGATTTGGTGGTACCGATTAACGCGGTTGTGTTTGTCAAAAGAAATAGAAACATTGTAGGGCGCAATAGCGTCTGCAACGAGTCACATTAGGTTGGAAGTCGATTTCCTTATACTGTACAAATTGCGCTTTCGGTATTTATCGTTTCCTATTTTTCTGCGCGTTCTATTATGTGGAAAACGCGTGTTGGTATCTGTTCAAAAATGCAACAATTAAATATACTCTTTCAAATGTACTGACAGCTCACTGCCACATGTACATTGTTTGATTTTAGACAAATTACGTACTTATCCTTTGAAAAGTATTCTTATTCCAATAAGTATTCTCGCTTTTGGCTGTCAATTGGGCAACAGAATTGCCCAATATTCTTACTTATCCTAGTACTTTTTATCTGGAATTATCCTTAAGTGTTTATTATCTGTTCTCCCTTTCCTTTTGACAGATGACAGTCCTCATGTACCTGCTAATGTAAGTGGTCTTTAAGGTTTCATTTGTTCCAGGGCTGTTCCATTGACTTTTTCATTGTTTACTGAATGAATCAGTGTAAGTAAATGCCATCTGTTTCCCGCTGGTTTAATCTGCACCTTTAATTACCCAGCCAAGAGTCTAATAGAGATGATATTAAACTAAATCTTTTTGACATTAAAAGTAATTATCTCAGGACGAATCTTACACGAATGAAAATTACCTCGAAGATATCCGATTTTGAAGCTCACTTTCACAGACGTCACTCAAGTAGCTTTACACAATACTTAAGTTTTTACACCCGGATATCACCAAGCAATTTATGTCAATGATGTTGATTACAATGTTGTTGATACGTGTTGAATTTCAGCATCAGCCAATTCTAAAGAAAATAATTTCTAGCATTCCTAATTTTATATTTTCAAAAATAATGTTTAGAAAAAATACATTTAATATTTCACGATTGAGCCTCACAATACTTCACGTCCCAGGCCAGATATGTTGCAACAATTTACACAAAAAGGATAACATTCTTGCTTTATTTTTAAATACATGGAATAAAGTTGGGAAATAAACTATCCATCTCCGCATGAATTAGGATAATATATCGCGAAGACTATCCCGCGACATTAACAGCTAAAGTATGCATACCCAGTGTATACACATAAACAAAACGTGAGCAGACACAAATCATGCAAACACGTAAGTAATCATGCAGTATTAACTGCCAAACTTCGCGTTGTTAAATGAGCTAGTTTTGGAAAAGGGGGTAAATCGAAAAAGTGATTTCATCTTTTGGTCAGCACGTATTTATTATGGTTTGGGTTTAAACTGAACCATAATTTCACTGTCGCTGAATCACTTCCATTCAAGCAATTCATTTTTGAACAAGCTGTTATAGAGCAAATGCAACAACACTTTCTTAAAACCTAGAGACATTTGTGTTTTCCGGGTTTTTAAATTTCCACAAAGGAAAGATTGACCCAACATATGTAGCGGCATGTTGCTGACCCTAACTCCCTAGAGCTGCATTCTCACGGCTCGCTAGCTACTGCTGTCCCACCTGAAGGCAGCCCAGTCCCGCATTGCCATTGAGCCGCTCCCCGGAGCGGGAGCTGAAACAATTAGGTTACTACAAGGTTAGAGTAGCACATATAACATCAGATAAGCTTTGGGAAACCCAACACTTATGCACGCTTCGTCTCCTAACTAAGTGTTCATTAGGTTGTTAACCTCTTTGAGAAGCAAAGGGCATGTGATAATGTCCTCTTCACAAATACAATCTTTCCCTTAAGGCAGTTCACAAAACCTAAAAATAACTACAGAATAGAGGATTGGACTTGGTTTCTATCTTTAATTATTTGCATAACTAGGAGGGAAATGTTTAATTTAAACTTTAACTGCATATTTCCATTGTGCGCTGTAATGTTAACCAGCACTATTAAAATTAAATAGAATTTAAAACGCAAATGTTAATTATTGTTTGTTCAGTGTAGTAATATACAGAAGATAACCGTTTCGTTCTCCTATTTTGTCCAGATGAGTTCATGTTGTTAAATTGCTGCCTAAAATAGAGAAATGTCTTCTCTGATGATTTAGCTTTAACTTTTTAACACGATTGTTTTGTACATCAATATTTCATCCATGAGCGGTTATATATGCCTATTCAGTTTTCTCAGTGTTACACAAGACAACTACCCAAGTACTGGCCACAGATAAGGATTAAGGCGATTTTTACCCGCACCCTCCAAAAAAAGCATTAAACTGAATGTTAGCATACAACGTGCAACGCATGTGCAATGTTTTAGGATCTTATCTTGGTTAAGTTTAAGTTAGTAATTACTTTTATTTAAATTTGTTAAAGTACACTTTCTTACACAACATTGTACTTTATCCGACTTGGGTTAAGTACAACATCTGACAGAAGGTTGTCGATGTCCAATTCTGTTTAATCGCCTTCAAGAGCCGCTGCTGACAGCATGTCGGAGCTCTTCAAGATTCGAAAGTGAATGGCTTTTTAAGCAAACAGCCTCACCTTTAAAGAAATCCGCCAGTTCCGTTTAATAATGCTCTTATTTCTAATTGACGGATTTCCAGGGAAGAGCCCGAAATGAGTAACTCTGACCAGATTCCCACAGCTATTGTGTGGATTTTCGGTTCCTTTAGGACCATTTCTGTCTCTTTCTTTTCCAACCCCTCCGGCGTGGATTAAAGCGTCAGACAATTTTATCTTCGCACCTCTGCGCCGGTTAAAGGCACTTTGAGGTAATGTGAATAGGGGGCTTTAAGAGAAAAAAAAGTTGCATGTTGTTATAACTGCACCACTGATCATTCTGAAAGAAACTACGGCAACTGTAGGAACAAACATCTACAAAGTACTAATTGACCACTTAAAACAGCGGACCAGCACCACATCTCTCGCAGACGGACTTCAAAACTGTTCACAAAAGAGATGCGTTGGTTTAAAGGGAAACTGCCAATAGCAGTAGCACGTGTCTTTTTATGCAACTAAAAATAAGATTATTTTAGGGTTATGCTAAAATAGTGTTAGTCGCTGCAACAAAAGGGATCCCAACGAGATTCCGAAGAATTCTGAATCTGATCATTTAAAGTAGTCAAAATTAATACTCTTCGAATCTCATTAGCATGGTTGATTAAAGTGATATCGCGTTAGATTAATGATCTTTATTTTCTCTGGACCATATGAAAACGATTTTCATTTTTTTAAATGCACCAGGTATCCATTGTAATTAAAATTCAAGCCCCGTCTCATACATCTGCTTCGTCTTTGCCAAATGAATTGAAGAGGGAAAAAAAAGATTGCATTTAGATCACAGATGGGTGCAGGTTTTGGAAGAAATTTGAGAAACACCATTGTCCGAAATCAAAACTCAATGTGTTCGCTCAAAGGAGTATTCTTTAGCCTTCGGAGTTGTATTAGACTTGTTTTTTAAACTTGAAGTGTTCCACACAATCACGCGGGCCCTAAATGTCACAACCATTCTGATTCCAAGCGTGGCTGATTCTAAATGTTATAAAAGCTAAAGAAAAAGAGTACAATTATGAAGCAATAATTATGCTACTTAGTTCGCACGCCATAGCTTCCAAGGAAGCCGTTCTTTGGAACGCAGATATTCACCATCCCGGCTACGTTTCTATCTAGAAAGAGGTCGTGGATTGGGGAATGGGGGCTGTTTGTTTGTGTGTGTATGTTATATATATATATATATATATAATGTGTGTGTGTGTGTGTGTGTGTGTGTGTGTGTGTGTGTGTGAGAGAGAGAGTGTGAGTGTGAGTGTGAGCGCGCGCGCGCACACGCAGGGTGGGGGAGGGGCGGGGGCTGCTATTTGTAGTTGCCAAGTAGCTTATCAGATTTACAGCTCCAGTAGGAATGCAAGAGGTTATAGTAAAGACAAAACAAGACAACAAAACTCGAAATTCATTATCTGGAGTTCAGCATATTACACCTGGGTAGCTATTAACTTAGACAATACGTGATTTTCGGTAATTAGGCATACAACCGAGAGTATACAATACATAAATGCAAATCATAGAACTGTATTTCTAAGAAAAATATCCAAAGACGTTTGTCAATCCAATATCTCGGTGGAAAATTGTATGCTTTGTTCTGATATTCAGTACGTTTTGCAGGAACGTTTACAATACGTATTTGGTACTTCAAGATTGAAATACATAAAGGGATTGTATGAAATGTATAAATATATCTTATTTTTAATACATCATGCAGAGCTGGACTATTTTGGTTGTAATACACATTTCCTCCATAATTGTTTGCACATTTTCTTTGTTACGTGTGCATTTAATTTTACGAATATTAATGTATGAATGAGAATATAAACTTTCTCTCCATTAAGATGTTGGTTTCCGGTGGGAGCTCAGTAATTGTTAATTTGAAATGGAAAAAATAGGGTTCGGATACCCTAGCGTGTTGACTTGTCCAGTATTTAATTAAAATGCCAACAATTTCTTGCTAATTAATTAGATAAGGTACAAACAAAGGTAAACACTAGGCACAATCTTCCTGTTGATATTTAACATTTGAAAATAGACAGCAAATAGAAAAATAAACTTTCCCCACTGTTAGAAAAAGCAGATTGTTTGCGGTAAAGACTGGGAAATATAAACGTTCCTCTCCTAATCAATTGTTTCAGTATCAATTGAAACTTTGGTTAGTATTGAACAAATATAAGCGAGCCGAAGTTTTAAGTGTGCGTGTGGAATTCGTGGCCGGCTTGCAAAAAAAAATCGGTTTCCTGAAGAAAAACAAGTAAATAAAAATTCCATGAACGCTATTGTTTTAACTACAGCATTTGCATCAAAGTGCAATCACCATCATACTGTAGGCCAGGCGTGTTGCAGATATAAACTTAATACGATGGCTTGTGGTTTCCATTCGGCAAGATATGGTAAATTCTAATTCATTGGCCCTTTCATAAACCGTTATTAATATTTTTAATAAGGTGAACTATACAGAGATGGCTCTGATTTCAGGAAGTCTGAAAGGTTTCCTGTGTTGAAAATTAAAATGTCAAAACGACAGAGCGTACAGACCAGCGAAACCATTTGCTACGTGGCAGCCGGGCACAGTGGGCTTGCGGTTTTTTTTAAAGAGGACAACTTTCAACTTCATAAAATTATCAGCTCGTGGAATTAAAAAACGTATTTACATAAGAAATATTGAAAAATAAAATTCCTGAATCTGTACGAAATGGAAATTCTGTTAACCCACATTGCTTATTTCAACTTCTATTACAAGCTGTTATTGTATCCGTTTAACACAGCAATTTAAAATAGCGTGAGGATATTTAACAACGTACTTTACATCGCTTTCCTCATATGACCATCAAAGATGGATTTATGCAGATTTTTTTTTAAAGATTTACAACTCAGATATATAAACGATACTCGCAAAAAATACAGGAACGCTGAATTTGGAATCATTATGTAACGAGCAGACAAGATGCAATGATGCATCAACCGTGACACTAACAAGGGATTTAAAATCCAATCAACTTAACACGTTCGTCTTGCAGGCCTTTAAAAACAATATTTAAAATCCATCAATATTTTTTCAGTAAGTCTTGGTATTAATATGAGATCGTTATTCGTTATAATTTATGTAAACCCATATTTTCATTCTTATGTCACTATATAAACACCTAATACCAACCAATGTGAAGGATTACACATTCGAACAGAAATATGTGTAAAGGTAATTAAATTAAAAGTAGATAATTTCACAATACTTTCTGTCATGTATGTATATTTGCTACCGGTGGCCATTGCTGACTTGATGACACTTTCGGTATGTAACTGTCTTGCCAGGTTACTTGATTTCTAGTGCTATATAATACAAATTTCCAATTTTCTCCTGGAACAACTCAATTAGTCACCACTGGCGTGCAATGAAACTCACAGTTAACACGAGTTTAACAAACTTGATGCAACGCAGGGACTCATTTGCAGAGATAAGTTAAATTATTAAATTAATTTTATAGAAATGTGTTACGATACATATAAATTGAACTTGTTAAATGATATTACAGTACTGACAATAAGTGTCCCTTGTCAACGAATTCATTGACTTAAAACTAAACTGACAAAAATAGTTATATCAAGTTAGTATTATTTGTGAAACTCAGGAGCATGACAGCAGAAAAAAGCGTTTTTCCAAGAAGTTCGATTAAGAAGTTTCCTTCATGACGTATCTTTTGCCGGCGATTTAATGCGCAACGCATAATTATTGATTTAAAAACATGCGTGCGTGAAAAAATGCCATATTTTTTTAAACCAGCAAGACCTAGCATCAGAACAGAAATTGCCTGGAGCTACTCATTAAAACCATGCGATGACTATTTTTGTTAAATCTGTTGCTTGCGTTTATTCACTTGGAAATATTAATTCACGAGTGCGGTTCACAATGCCATTCCAAATTCCAGACTGTGATCTTTAAAGTGTTAAAAGACTGACAGTCATCAAAGCATAAACTCCCAGCCTTTAGTTACAACATGTGTACAGATGGCAGGGGTTGCAGAGTTTGATGAGCAAAGATCGTGGCTGTGCAAAGTAGACAATAAACAAAGAACAATAGGCTTCGACCTTTTGATTAAAACTGCATACCAGAAGACAATACAAAAATGAATCTTAATTCCAAGTGTCAGTAATCATTCACGGCAATGCATTTAATCAAAAGTATTCATTCCTTCTATATTCTTCACATAGCACTTCTCTAAAATGAAAGAGATTTATAATTGTTTATTATATTGACGTGGATTACAACTTTAACTAGAATTCCATTCTAAGAGGACGGCATTTGAATATTCGTCTGAGATCAAGTCATTTTAAGGCGGTGGCAGGACTTTCACCATGCAGCACCATACACTTTAGAAGATTCAACAATTCAAAATTAGTGTGTCTTTTACCATTGCATTTACTTCTGGCTTTAGAAACTCAGCTGATTTATATTATAATGTTTCAGCTCATTAGCCTAACTTCCAGACTCCCAGCAGAAGCAACATGGAGCTGGAAAAGATGGCACACTTCTCAATTCAGAATAAAGTGGACAAACTACACTTTTCTGTATGTTCAAGCATAAGCAGATATCATTTTCACATACGCCAACTTCCTTAAAATATTCATTAATATTTAACTGCATCTAATCCAATCAAAAATCATTAAGTTTTCCCATGACAAACGAGTGGACACAACAGCAGGGGTAAAGTTCAGTAGAAACCTATGTATTGAAATGGATAACCCAATTTTATCGTTAGTAGATTGATTCAATCTTCTACGCAGAGCACAGTGGCGATGCAGCATAGCCTTCAATAAAACTTCCCAAATTCCAACGTACAAGTACTTCACGAGAATACTCAGCTGTTGCATGCAACTCCAAAAATGCAACTTGTATCATCATTTCAAGATTTCTCAAACCCTTTCACCTCACAAATTGGATTTGTAGTGGAGTTCTAATCTTTCATCGACATGTGGTGACTCATCCAGAGCATCCACCATCCACAAATCACAAACCAGGAGTTTGGTGGAATTCTCTCCACTTGTCTGGATGAGTACAGCTTCAGCAACTCTCAAGAAGCTCAACATCAAGCAAGACAAAGCACCCAATTGTTTAATATCCCATCCACCAGTTAAACGTTTGTTCCCTCTACCACTGACACACAGTATCTGCAGTGTGGACCAGCTATAAAATGCACTGCAGTTCGTTACCTAGGCTATACCAACAACACCTCCCAAACTCATGACCTCTATCACCAATGAGGACAAGCATAGAGGTACATGGGAATAACATGATCTGAAAGTTCCTCTCCAAGTTGCACGCCATTCCAACTTGGAAGAATGTTCAGAGGGGCTGGAGCTGCAGAGGAAGGTGGCTCATCATTAGATATTGCCTTTACCTGCAATGTTCAGATCCAGAAAACAAGTATCTTTTCTGTTTGTGGTGTGATTTGTACAAGCAGTTAGACCATTACCAACCAAAAAATTGATACTTGTCTGTGGCAGCTACAATACTGATACTTCTCACTTGTCGAAGTTGATGGAAGATAGCTAGAGAACTTTACACAGGTTATGATTACTGTTCTCACTTATTTAGATAAAAGGATGCATTAAATTGGACAATATAGACAAATGCAAGGTGTATTTGGCAGAAAATCCAGCTGCTAGTAAATGAAATCTGTGCTCATAATTATAGCAATTTCTATTAGTATGCTCTTAGGAGGAACCTCTAATAGACATAAAATTGAGTGCCAGGCCTATTGATTATCTCCAATGTTTTCTTTTTACATTATTCTAAAACATTTTATGAGGTTTTGATTTGCCACTTAATCAGTGGGTAACATTCTTTTCTCTGATTCAGAAGGTTGTGGGTTCAAGACCCACTTCAATGACTTGAGAACATTAGACTTACTTAAGTCAGTACTGCACTGTTGGAGGTACTACATTTCAGATGAGATTTCTGCAGATGGATGTAAAATATCTCATGTCATTTTTCAAAGAAGCACAGAGGTTTGATGTATCATCAATATTTATTCTTCAGTCATGATCAGCAAAACAGATGATTTGATCATTATCATGTTGCTGTTTGTGGGAGCTTCCTGTAAGCAAATTGGGTACCACATCCCCCACATTACAACAGTGACTACACGTAAAATGTCTATTAATGGCCATAAACCACTTCTAGACTTCCCAAGATTAATATGTCACCAGACAAGTGCAAGACATTTTAGGTTTTACACAAAGGCCTGGAAAACAAAGACAGATGATACTGACAAAATTTCTGCATTATAAGGGAATAATTCCCTTTTATGTAGTAGTAGTGGTGATTTTCATCTTTTATAACACAGCTTGCAACATTCATATAGGATTTTAGAAACTTTTCCCTTTGCCAGCACAATGTTCCCATCTGCAGTAATATCATTCCTCATCTACAGTATGTGAAAAATACATAGGAGTCATATACCAAATAGTTGACCACGCTGAATCTGACCAAACTGTCTCTCTGATGAACCAGGCAAGTGTGGTGATTTCATAGCAGATCCAGAGCCAATACCTCAAAGATTTCTGAGTTAGCCACAAATTACTATACTCTGGTTATACCATAAATTAAACCAAGAATTGAAACTGCCAATGATTTAATTCTCTACCAGAAATTGTGCACTGTTCAATGGTTAATGCTACGGGTTGGCTAAATCAACATATTCTGCTGTACCATTTTGTCAAGTAGATACTTCAGCCAATAACCAGCTGTTAAATGCAAACAGAATATACAATATCACCATTCTCATTGATTTCAGAAATTTCTTGCTTCTCCATGATTTGGAATAAAAACAGAAAATGCTATAAATGCATCTGTATAGAGAAAAAAGTAACACTTCACATTGATGAACTTTCATCAGAAAATAGGTAATTCACCCAACCTGGTGAGCTTTACACCATTTTCTGTTTTATTTCATATTCACAGAACTTTGCTTTTGGTTCTTCTGATCTTGGTGCAAGCAGCATTGTATCCTTCTTATTGGTTTGCCATAATCAATTATGGAAATGTTGTCACCTTTTTATTTTTGTTGTATTCTTTAATACTTTGCAGTATATTTTCAAAATCTTGCACATTTAGTGTAAATTTTATAACATTTGACTAATTTTCTTCATAACCAGAATAAAACAATTTTTTATCCATTCACAAGGATCTTAGATGGAAACAATAGTTTGCAGGTGCCTCAAAATTCATTGGAGAAATGGGCTTGTGACAAGCAGATGTCCTTAAATAGAATGTGCGTGGTGATTGACTCTTGGGCTGCAGCATTCACATGCATACTTGTTTCACCGCAAAAGGTGAAATGTTAAAGCTACATGAACAGAAACAGAAAACTTGAAATACTTAGCAAATGTGGCAGTTTACGGAGAAAGAAACAGTTAACAGTTAGATCAATGGCCTTTCATTTGAAATGGACAAGATTAGATAATATAACAGGTTTTAGAATGCAGGGAAAGGGAACAAAAGAAAAAGCATGCAATAGGATGGAAGGCCATAGAGATTAAACAACAAATCGTGAGAAGATGCAAGACAAAAAGGAGTGGTAAAGAGATACAAGGAATCACATAGTGTATGTAGAGTATCTGGAAATGGCAGATGACGGCCAATGTTTAATGGAGAAATGACATGCTGCCCCTTAAGATCCAGTGAAGATCACAATGCTTAGTTTTCAGAGTGGAATAAGGTTCGGTGGATTGTAGTTGTTGAATCAAGTATTGCAAAGTTATTACAAAAGCAAATAAGATGCTAGGATGTATAACTCAGACAACTAAATATAAAACTAATGCAATTCTTTCTTTTGTACAAGAATTTAGTCTGGCTGGAATTCATTTCTGACCCTCTCACATGGTGACTGAACCAAAATAATATAAAAATTCATAGGCTGGTTTACTTCCTTATTCAGACACAGAAGGAAGCCATTCAGTCCATCAAGTTCATGCTGGTTCCTGGCAAAGCAATCACATCATTCCCATTCTCACTCTCCTTATTTCTCTGTAGTCCTGCTACTAACTCTATCACATGCGCATCAGCTCCCCTTTGATTCTTTTGCCACTTGACTACGCAAAAGGGTACTTACAGTCGCCAATTAATCTACCAGCAAATCTTTGGGATATGGGAGGAACTAGAGTACCTGACAGAAACCTATGTAGCTACAGAGAGAACATGTAAACTTCACACAGACAATACCCAGATTGAACCCAGGTCCCTGGAGCTGTGAAACAACAACTCAATGCTGCACCACCACGAATTGATCAATAAATATACAGTAATTCTCCATGACTAATGAAGGGGTTAGATTCTCTCCAAATCCCTGGGTTATTTATTTGAGCTGGTCAGCAGTACAAGTTATAGGAACACTAGGTTAGTTATGTGTACATGTTAACATCATCTTGTAAAGATCTGTTTCTTTTGTATATGCCCATACAAGCACTTCCTTAATTTAAGATTCCACACTGTTATCATGCTCCCATTTTCTGCATTCAGTTGTGGCAGATTCAACATCCATTTATTCTCCACTCCCCACATCATCATCCAGCACCTGTTAAATTTCAATGTAGGAACATAATTTACTTGCTCGCTCTGTGTTGTGTGCTTCTTCTCTGCCATTTCACCACAACAGCATTTGCTTTTCCTAACTCATCCTGATAACCTTCTGATATGATACAATTCTTTACATATTTTAAAAGTCATTTTGTAGGCCACAAAAATGTTTGTGAAAAGACTTGGCATATGTGACTGTTGATATTTTTGTTGTCCTTTGCTTCCTTGTCTTGGTAAATCCAATAAAAAATTCATTCATCTTCCATCTTGAAATTCTGATAAAGGATGTACACCTGAATTGTTATTTCAATTTTCTTTTTTGGAGACTCAATGACTTCCTCTGTATTTTTTACATATTTGTTTTCATGCCAATATATTTTATGAAACCAGGTCACAGATGACTGCATTTTACATTATCATTTAAGTGACAGCAAATTTAATTGAGTGTGAACATTGATCTAATAATAATGATGGTGTTCAATGGTATTCAAAAAGGCAAAACACAAAACAGCTATGAAGATTCTAAATTTAGTTTACATTGACCTGCACACATTAAGCATTTGTTAGAGACTCTTGCAAGAGACTGCTAGCTAAAGTTAAAGCACACGGAAATTAAGGCAAATTGTGGACCTAGTTATGAAATTGGTTTAGGAGACAGGAAGCAGCAAACAGGGATAACGGGCAGGCCCTCAAATTTGCAAGATATGTCTATTGGAGCCTCACAAAAAATATGCATTGTATATACAAACATCTTTGATGATAAGACAGACATACATCCAAGTCTATGGATATAACAAAGATAGATGACATTGAAAGCAGTGTAAATGGAAGAACTTGAAATGAAAGAACTTTTAATGGAAGAGCAAATGGAAAAAAATAATAAATAGTTCTCATTGGAGAGAACTATGGGGGCTTTGAATCATAAAAAGTATACCATACTATAATCTAATTGATAACAGGCTTGAAATTTGGGAGGTCTTCAGGTCTGTCTCAGGCAGGTGACCCTTATTTTTAAGCAGTCACCCCTAGCTCTATATTCTCCCACAAGAGGAAACCTTCTCTTCAAGTGTACCCTATCAATAAATCTCTGAACTGCTCCAATTTCATTACCTTAAATAAGGAAACCAATACTGAACACAATACTCCAAATGTGGTCTCTGCAATACCCTACATAACTGAAGCACAGCCTCCCTATCTTTTGTATTCAATTCCCCTGCAATAAACAATTAACACTCTGCTAGCTTTCTTAGTTACTTGCAGAATGTGAATATCTTCCTCACAATTGCTTTCCTAGCTAACTTTGTTTCAGCAACAAATTTAGCAACCATACCTTCAGTGCCATCATCCAAGTCATTTACACATGTTGTAAATTGATGAGTCTTCAGCACGGATCCCTGTGGCACACTACTTGGGAGATCTTGATTTCTGTCTGTTTCCTGTTAGCCAGTCAATCTTCCATCTGTGCCAATACATTACCTCCACACCATGTTTTTTTTAATCTTCTGGATGTATCCCTTATCAAATATCTTTTGGAAATCTAAGTATAATGTATGGAATGATCTGTCTGGATGGCATGCAAACTGAAGCTTTTCACATGTGACAATAATAAACCAATTACCAATTTCTGGTTTCCCCTTTATTATAAATTACAAGATGATACAACCTAGAATCATATTCCTGGAATTTAGATCAGGAATGATTTGACTAAAGTTCAAGATTAACTAGCAACCAAAAGCAAAAAGAAATAATTTTTATTAGTACAGCTAGGTCTTTGAGGAGTGAAATACTAACAGAGGCAAAGGGTGATGGAACGTTGCAACTCTTCTGCAAACAGCAATTGATGCCAAGTTAATTGTTAATTCTAAATCTGAGATTGATAGATTTTTGCCAGCTGAAGGTATTGAGGGATGTGGAGTCAGGTCAGAACTCAACCATTGAATGTTGGAGCAAACATCAGGGAGAAAACAGGCTCCTCCTGTTCCTACATTCCTCTGATTCAATGAAGTCTGGAATGCAGCTGTTCAAGAAGGTGGTTCACCAGCACGTTCTCAAGGAAAATAAATGTTGGTCTTACCAATAATATCCACATCCCAGAAATGAATAACTAACGAAAAAAAACAGGGTGGGGAGGGTAATTCAGCAGCGTATGACGATCTAGACTTGGCCAGTATCTCCCACAAGCTTTCTAACCTCACTCTTACGCCTTTCATCATTGCTTAGCCATTTATTCCACTGCTCCCTAAATGTCCCAGTTGTAATCATTGCGATAATCTCAGTGAGAGTGATGGTAAGTACTATTGTTGTTGGCAATGCTCTTTTGGTTTATGCTGGTTTCACATTTGGCTTTATTAGAATGCTACAGCACAGCAGGAGGTCACTCAGCACTTGTATCTCTAAACATTTCAAATTTCCTTAACAATTAAGTGCATTTCTCCATCTATATAATTATTGCACTCAATACTGGGTAACAACTATTATTATGGGAATTAACACCACAGTAAAGAACATAGAGCTAATAATATACACTGCTATCTGCATGGTTCTTCAATATCCTGAGGTCTACAGCAGGACAGTGTGCACATCTGATTAAAGGAACATCAATTTTTCCAAAGGGTTTGACCCCTTTTGTAGTTGTGATAGTTAATACCAACTATGCAATGAATGTTGAAGATTCTGAAGCAGTGCTTGTACTGCTAAAAAATCTTTATTATTTAATTCTACAAATGAAACTATTTGACAAGTGACTATTTTAAATTGTTCTCCGTGTATAGTATTACAAAATTCATTTACTGTTATTTTCTGAATGAGGTGAAGAAATACACAATTTATATTATTTTTGAAAGAAATATTGTGCTGGGAGAAACAGTAGAATTGCAGAAATCATGAAGTTTGTTTCACGGAAAGAAGCCATTTAAGATATTTTTATTAGTCACATGTACATCGAAACACACAGTGAAATGCATCTTTTGCATGGTGTTATGGGGGCAGCCCGCAAGTGTCGCCATGCTTCAGGCGCCAACATAGCATGTCCACAACTTCCTAACCCGTAAACCTTTGGAATGTGGGAAGAAACTGGAGCACCCGGAGGAAACCCACACAGACATGGGGAGAACGTACAAACTCCTTGCAGACAGTGGCAGGAATCGAACCCGGGTCACTGGCGCTGTAAAGCGTTACGCTAACCGCTACACTACCGTGCCTGCCCATGCGTTGGGCCATCACAACAGCCATAAATTGAGCTAGTTACTCCCACTTCTTATTTCATAGATCGTAGCTTTCAAAACACTCAGCCTGGTACTTTACAGAGGTGATGAGGGTTTCTAGTCCCCAAACCCTTTCAAGCAGAGGGTTCCAGCCATCCAGCTATCTACAGGTTAAGAAAAACTAAATTTGCCTCTAATTCTTTTACAGATTAACTTAAAACGATATCCCCTAGTTAGTTACATCTCTGCCAAGGGAAATGGGTCCTTCCTCTTCATCCTACGGCTTCTCATTTTACTTTACATCTGTATTATATTTAGTCTCATTTTTCATTGTTCCAAAGAAAATGACCCTAATCTAGTCATTCTCTCCATTTAGGTATAATTCACTGGTCCTGGCAACAAGCTTGTAAATTTTCTCTGCATTATCTCTGGTACCAATACATATTTTCTTTAGTATGATGACATGGACATTTAGCTGTGGCATAACTAGTGTCTTGTAGTTTTAGTACAATCTCCCTCCTTCTGTATTCCATGCCTTAGTTGGTATTTAATGTCTGTGCAAGTTCAATTTTTTTTGCTTTTATATTCAATACAATTTAATATAAACCCAGGTTAACATTGGCTACTTCAGGAAGTCCTTTCTAGTTCCACAACATTTTATATGCATCCACACTCACTGCCTTGAATACTTTCTAAAACTGTCTTCTTGAAGCATACATCACATTCCTTTCCATTTGCCATCTAAATACCTACACCCAGGCTCCTTCCTGCTGCAATGCTTTTTTTTAGAAACCATGTTGTGACAACCATCCTTGGAATAATGTCTTTTTCAAATTATTATCTGAAGGGAAAAATAATTTGTATTCTATTAAGTGTGTTGAAATGCCAACCAGGGTAACAAAAAAACATCCTTTTCCATACTGTCAAGGTGTGACCTAAGCACGTCATGAAAACCTCCCCCGGACCCCAACAACCACCCAAAAACATTTCCAGGGAGAGGGAAATGATAAAAAATCTTAGGCTAATTCAGGAGAAAGAAAATTCTAGATATTTCCACCCTAGCCACTATAGGCAGTTGAAAAGGTGAGGGTAGGGATTGAAGGTCTCCATAAATGAAAGAAACCTAAAATGACATTCACAGACCTGGGGATTTACAGCTCCACAACCACAGTGTAATGGAGGAAATGTTTCAATGACCTGAAGACAGCAGTAAATATCTTTATTTCTCCATCTCTCCCTTGTAAAAGCTAAGAAGAGCCTTTCCTCTACCAGCATTCAAATTAATTCCCTCCCCTTAATCACATGCTCCACCTCTCATAGTCCACGCACTTGGTTTCAATGGAGCTGTATAGGCAAAGGCAGGTACAACTGGCAGCTGATGTTCTTGCATGGGTTAGGTGCTATTGCCCATGGTCAAACTTCTGCAATGGTTCTGCTGGTTAGTTTTGAATTTATCACATCCTGTTGTGCTGTTCCTTAATCATATCCAAGAAACCAACTTGGCCTACAGGCACAGTGGTGGGTAAGGCTGTCCAACCACTGTTGTTTGTCTTAAGTGTTGAAACTGCAGCTGTAACTCTTTCTCTAATGTTCATCTAATGAAGCAAAAATGGTATCCATGATAAGCTAAGAGGGAAAACAAAATAATCCCCAAGGTGAAAAGGATTAGAAATTTATTAAGGCTGATTTGTGTTCCTGATGAACCAGTGCCCAAGGCCAATCAGGTGAAATTTTACTGGTGGGGCCACCACCATCTACAGTCATAAGTCTAATATTATGCAAGCCAAATCTGGAAAATCATCTTGTTTGTCAGATAACGAGATACTGAATGTGGCAGGCCTGAAAATGACATGATGGGATGATTTGGGCAGGCTCGGACAAGTCCCTCCACAAAATTCTATATGAAGCCTTTGGCAGTTTTGAAAATCCCTCCTCCAGGTATGGCAGCTGTCAAGTTTCTCAAATATTTCTGAACTCTGAGATGTTACATTTTAAAATAATTAAAACAAGATAAACATTCTAAAAGATTAATAATGAGAATAATGCTAACAGTTTTAATTAAAACATTAAATAAAACCACAAAAGGCTTAAAAAGGGAGGTTGGCTTCATCATCCTTTCCTCCCTACTAGTTCGACAATCCTCACCTGCCATGATCTGAGTGGAGATGCCCTACTTTAAAACGTTAGGGAACCTCAGTAAGATCCAGCTCAGCTGCGAGGCTCCGGGCAATGGCCAGGGGAGGTCAGCCAGCAGGATTGGGGCTTTTCCTCAAACGCAGAAGGGATAGGATCTCGAGAACTTACAGGAAACTGCTCTGAAAAATTCTAGAAATTGTGTGTGGAACTACTAGTATTCACCAGCAAAATCTGGACCAGTGAGTTGGCTGTTTGATCAGGCTTGTGAGTTGCTCGGTTAAAATTGCACTGCATGATTCTGGTTTGAATATACAATGCAATTGCCTACATTCACTGAGGGCTTCAGCCACCTAACTAAAGTCAGGAATTAAAAATGTAATTAGGCTATTACAACAGGAACAGGTGGCAACTCAGATCAGTCAATTTTAACTGCCCCTCTTACCTGGTTGGTGCTTCAGGTAAACTTTAAGCATCCAATTATTCCAAGCATGGAGTTGTCTTGGACCACATTCCCTCCTCAAATACCACCAAAAAAAAATCTGGTTATTCATCTTAAATCTTGTTTGTGGCATCTTGCCTCATGAAAATTGGCAGCTGGAATCTATCTTGTGCAATGATGACCTTTCAAAAGTACTTCATTGGATATGAAACATTTGTGATGGCTGTTTTGTATTATCCGCCTGTGGAAAACAAAAGCCTTTAATTTACTGCTGTTTAATTCTACAGAAATAACTTCCTTTCCAAAAGCAGAAAATAATTTTATACCTGACAACTCTATTTTTCTTCTGAGCAAAGCAAATATAGTGAACTTAGGAAGAGATGAAAACACAAACAAATTAAATTGTTAAACAATAAAAAAAACCAATCTGCTCATGCAGTTTAAATGTATGACCTGCCTGCTGGCACACCATAATACTTGCAGTCTATTTGTGCACCTGTGTCCCTTTGCAAAGGTTACTTTTAAACAGAACATGAATGGCAATTCTAACCACACCATACATTTAGCTAAGTGAACCAGTTTAGCAACACAAATCAATTTTGCACCCTAGTGAAATTTGAAGCATGGGGTTAACTGATCTTGGGTGGCTTACATGAAGTGTTTTCCCTTTCCTTGTACCTAAGTGACCGTGAAATGTAATTTGTCTCTGACAAGTTGAACAGACCCCAGAACTATTCTCAGACATCTTGTACATTTAAATGGCGGGGTGCCAATTTAGAAATATTTTATTTGCTGGAATATCACAAGGCAGTGCACCTAAAGCCAAAGGTCCAATATTCAGGCTCAGCTGTGGAACGTTCCAGCAAATTCAGCCACTCCAAAAAGCAATTTGATCTCTTTCTATCCCCAGGACAAGGTACAGCAATTGTAGATTTTCATTATATGTCACGGACATGGGCAAAGAGATGCCAATCACAACTGCTTGATTTGACTCTTGCCAGAACCATACAAATTCTAAATTTGGATCTCCACGTTTTTTGCAAGCAGTTCTATTTGTTTCTGCACCTAGAAATATTCAAAATTTCAGAGCAAAGTACAATGATGAAATAACTAGAAATGTACAGCTATGAGTAAACGTGGTGCAGATACAGTTTAGGAAAGTAATTAATTAATTTCAGGCCAATGCTCAAAAGGAGCACACCTTCATACTAGTTAAAACTGTGGCTATCTAAAAACCTCTGACTAGAATTTATCCCAATACCCCCTTTGTACTTATCTCTTCCACAAGACTCACCCTTAATCCTATCAGACCACTCAAATTCACATCCTGGCCTCATGCTAGGTGACATTCTACTATTCCCAAGTTTCTGCTCCTAGATCATCATTAAAACAGTCCTAACCAAAGTTATATTTATTTGTTTCTCTGACTCTGGCTTTGTGTATCTGCCTTCAACTTTATGTGTTCCAAAGTTTTGAAATTACAACCCAAATAATATTTTTTTTAAGGGCTGTCCTAAAAGGCAATCTGTTTGATAAAACCTAATATCATTCTTTGGCTTGGCATCATTTTTTGATTTGCACTTGGGATTTTTTTTTATTTATAGTTCAAGCAAATGAGAACTTGGCAAAATCAAGTACAAAAAAAAATTAGAAACTAAATATTACCCCAAATATAGGCAGAAGAGGAAGGATAAATAAATAAAAAATATGTAAGAGCATAATTCTGATTCTTTGGATGGCCAATGAAGCCTTAAGACAAATTTATGAAAGAATATTTATCGTAAAATAAATGCTGGGCACTTTCCGTTGAAATGTAGCTTCTTAGAATATTGAAATGCCAATCAAATTGTTGTCATAAGAAACCTACAGTCAATATACTGTACCTGCCTTTAACTGTAACTTAAAGGTAGGAACATCAATACGAACAGTGAAAGTTAATGCAAACTTGTTATCATCTATTTTCTTTACATTATACAACAATATTGGAAAACTTTTCTGCAATGGAAAAATGACTTTCTCCATTAGGTGGCAAAAAGTCCAAATGAAAGGCAAAATCTCTACAAATAAAGGGTATTCTGAAAGGTCAAATTGAAATCTTCCAAGATTTGCTATGGAGAATAACTTTCATCCATACTTTAAAGAGACAAGTATTATTTATCATTGAGTTACAGACCAACTGCCTTTTGGCCAATATCCAATATTGATGCCATCTGATCTGCTGAGCACTTCCAGCATTTTGTTTTTATTTTAATTTTCCCTCAATTGCTTTTTACTTAATATCATTTCTGAAAATAACATAGGAAATTTTATCTTATGTCTCATATATGATAGTATTTAAGGAGTTGATTCAAAGTAAATTTCTCACTTGGATACTTCAAGCTTAGGTTGTAAAATTATCTGAGAAAAATTAAATTGTATTTATTATCTGTGATAGCAACAAAAATAACAATACTAAGGTCATTACATCTCTTTAAATTTAATTCCCAATTCCCCTGCATATTGTTGAGTCAACAGAACTAGCATTAAGATAGCCCAGGTGCAAATATAATTTTCCTTTTGAAAATCACCTTCATTGTGGACATTTACATTCCACATGCCAGAAAGAAACCTTTAGGTCAACAATATTGTTAAGTGGTTTAAAAAAAAATCATAGAAACAAAGGAACAGGAGGCCTTTCAGTCCTTGAACCTATTTTGACATTCAAAGATCTGCAACACAGTGGCATACAACTGCCTTTGGCCCACATCCCATATTAACAAAAAAACAAATCAATCATAGACTTAAAATTTACAAAGTGGAATTGTTCCAAAAATCTACTGTCCATTGTATGTACAAATCTTTCCTACATTCACTCCTGAAAGGTATAGTTCATACTTTTATACAACGCAATTGTTTCATGTACTAGATCTAATTTAATTATGTTACATCATCGTTTTCCAATTTACTTGCTACACATAGAGCAAACTTTCTTAATATTATTTCATTCATTTCAGAGCTATCAATAAAACTAAGTTTCCATCCCTCTTCTTCACCTCCACAGCCAAGTTCTCTTTATTCCCCTAATTGTTCATACTAGTGGGACACTGGTCCCAACCCAACTGTACAGTTCCGTCCTATCTCAGTGTCTGACAAAATGGAACACCACCTTCCCTTTACTTCAGCAGTTACAACAGCTTCCTGATAAATGTTCTACAGATTTGTATCTCTTTGATTGCTAATTATTTCACCAAATTACCCAGTGATTCCTAACAACGAAATGGGTCTGGTTAAAATTGTATTTCAGCTTCTTATGATTGTATTCCTTGTACATATGTCTGGTGTGCATTACCAGATCTTGAGGAATGCCATGGCTGTTGAAAATTAATTGGCAGCATATGTAGGTTTATGAATCTTAGCTACACATTCAGAGGTATTCCATGAATTAACTGAAGACACACAAGAACACCAGCACAATAGAACAGAACAATGAATGAGAATAAAAAGCACAACTTCCAACAAAGTATGTAATTTGTTTGTCTGGAAATGATAAATTTTTAGAAGATTGATTGGAACATTTTAACCAAACTTGAAGGCAAGGGGTGTGGGTATTTCCAACAGAATTATTTGACAAATTGTATCAATGATTCACTCTAGTTGCAATATACTCCATGATAAAGGAATGCAGTATATTATTACATTTCATGTAACTCCCGGTGTCCTGGTGAGTACCTATTCCTAATTTCTTCTTTTTCTGTAGAGAGCAGCTGAGTTAATGTTTCAGTCTGATAACCATTCATCAGAGCTATGTCATCGACCTGAAATGGCAACTCCATTTGTCCTGCCATAGATGCTATTTGTGTATTTCCAGCATATTCAGATTTCCAGCACCTGCAGATTTTTGCTTTTCAGTTATCTGCATCTCATTGACTGTTCAAATATTATGATCAGGATTTATTGCATTTCCATTAAAGTCCATACTAGGGCAATCTTGTGTATTTGTTGACAGGGGCATAACCTTGGATGTAGGATTTGCATCCATTCCATTGTGGTACAGAGCCTCGAAGATGAGGAATTAACAATTTGTATGATACATCAAATAAATGCCAACTTCTCTCTGGATAAAACTTAATTTAAAAAACGGTTAGTTGAAAAGCAAATAAATGTCATTACCATGTCAGTCAGTAGATATCGAAGCAGTAACTTCACATCATGTTAACTCCAGGCATTAAGTCTTTTGGCTTGTGATGTAGCTGAAATGTTAAGATTGTAGCAACAAGGCCCTGTAAACAATTTAGACTGGGTAACAATTGTCTCCAAAGACAAAGTTGACGTGATAGCTTTTGCATGTTATGGATCAATATTATAAAACACTGCTGAACCTTCTGCTGAGGATTGCTCAGAATCATTGGAATTTCGGTACAGCAACAAGCCATTTGATGTACTTGAACTGAATACAGACCACTCCAAGACATTGATTTTCCTAACTTTCAAATTATTTTAATCGCTTTTGTCATTACTACTATATTTTAAATGCTTTAATGAATTTGGAAATGATCACCACCCGGCAAGACATTTCACATTCTGTTCAATGAGAACATTTTCTAATATTCCTGTCTAAACCACAGGTTTATTTTAAGGCCATAGCTTGTCTGTACTTTTTTGTTAAACCTCTGCTCACTTACTCCTGTTTTTATTCTGCATATTTCTATTAGTCCCCTGACAATGTTGTTAGCTTGAGACAGCCAGTTCTCTCTCCTTTGATCCAGATACTTAACTTCTCTACTATGTCCTTGTAGCTCTTGATGTATATTTCTAGCATCCATGCTGCATTTTTTCTTGGAATATCCTAATTAGTGAAGTGCTGGAAATTGCTCATGATATTCCAGATATGGCCAAACTAACATTCCCATATGGCATCATCTGAAGGGCAAAATTAGAGAATTATAAACTCAATTTTCCTCCTTGCCAGCCTCTTCACTCCTAACACACACATTTTATAGTTCCATTCCTTTGCTTAGGAATTTACCAATTAAGATTTTTGCTGACTTTATCCTTGTTCTCAAAATGCATCATCTCATATTGTTTGCTATTGAACAAAATGAGCCACTTACCGCCCACTGTCCTTGATTGGTCTCCATTTTCTTTCATGAAGTTGTTATTTCTCATTTTTTGGTATTATCAGCAAACATTCCAATCAGGGCACCAAATTATATCTGGTAGATATCATAATATTTACCTATACAACATGTTCACAAGATCACAAGACAAGGGAGCAGAAGTAGGCCATTCGACCCATCGAGTCTGCTCCAAAGAAAAGGGAAAAAAAAGAATGAGAAATGGGGGGGGGGGGCAATGAAAAAGAAAACTATTCTAACCCCAATTTCCGGCCTTATCCCCATATCCCTTGATACCTTGACTAATTAGATATCTATCTATCTCCTCCTTAAACGCCTCCAATGATCTGGCCTCCACTTCTGTACATGGCAAGGAATTCCATAAATTCATTACCCCCTGGCTAAAGAAATTTCTCCTCATATCTGTTTTAAACCTGTACCCTCTAATTCTAAGATTGTGCCCTCTGGTCCTGGACTCACTCACCAAGGGAAACAGCTTGGCCACATCTACTCTGTCCAGTCCTTTCAACATTTTAAATGTTTCTATGAGGTCCCCTCTCATTCTTCTGTACTCCAGTGAGTACAGTCCAAGAGCTGACAAACACTCATCATATGTAAGCCCTTTCATTCCTGGAATCATCCTCGTAAATCTCCTCTGAATCCTCTCCAACATCAGCACATCCTTCCTAAGATATGGGGCCCAAAACTGTACACAGTATTCCAAATGAGGCCTCACTAGTGCCCCGTAGAGCCTCATCAACACTTCCTTACTTTTATACACTACACCTCCTGAAGTGAATGCCAACATAGCATTCGCTTTACCACCGATCCGACCTGGTGGTTAACCTTTAGGGTATCCTGCCCGAGTACCCCCAAGTCCCTTTGTACTTCTGTACTTTGAATTTTCTCCCCTTCTAGATAATAATCTGCCCGTTTGTTTCCAAAGTGTACAATTGCACATTTCTCAACATTAAATCTCATCTGCCATTTCCTTGCCCATTCTCCTAAACTATCTAGGTCTCTCTGCAACCTACCTGTCTCCTCAATACTCTCTACTCCTCCACCTATCTTGGTGTCATCTGCAAACTTAGCCACAAAACCATTTACTCCATCATCCAAATCGTTAATGTACAGGGTAAAAAGCGGCCCCAACACTGACCCCTGCGGAACACCACTAGTAACCAGTAGCCAACCAGAACAGGATCCTTTTATTCCGACCCTTTGCTTTCTGCCAACCAGCCAATGCTCCACCCATTCTGTTATCCTACCTGTAATTCCATGACCTCTCATCTTATTAATCAGTCTCTTGTACGGCACCTTATCGAAGGCCTTTTGAAAGTCTAAATACACAACATCTACCACCTCTCTCTTATCCACCCTACTTGAGATTTCTTCAAAAAACTCCAATAGGTTGGTCAGGCAGGATCTTCCCTTTACGAAACCATGTTGGCTTGGACCTATCTTGCCTTGCACCTCTAGGTATTCCATAACCTCATCCTTGAGGATCGATTCTAATAACTTTCCCACCACTGACGTCAGACTAATAGGTCTGTAATTTCCTTTATGCTGCCTCCCACCTTTCTTATACAGCGGAACTACATTTGCGACCCTCCAGTCCTCTGGAACCACGCCGGAGTCTATCGATTCCTGGAAAGTTATCACCAATGCCTCCGCTATCTCAAAAGCCACCTCCTTCAGAACCGGGGATGCACCTCATCCGGTCCGGGAGACTTATCAGTCTTTAGTCCATTTAGTTTTCCTAGCACCTTCTCTCTAGTAATCTTAACTGAACTCAGTTCCATCCCTTGAGACCCCTGACTAACCGGTATATTGCTGAAGTCTTCCACAGTGAAGACCAATGCAAAATACTCATTTAGTTCCTCTGCCATCTCTGTATTATCCATTATAATCTCTCCCGCACCATTATCGATTGGTCCTATATCAACCCGTGTCTCTCTTTTACTCCTTATATATTTAAAAAAAACTCAGTATCCTTTCTAATGTTATCTGCCAACTTTCTTTCATAATTCATCTTTTCTTTCCTAATGACCTTCTTAGTTTCTTTCTGCAGGTTTTTAAAAGTTTCCCAATCTTCTGTTTTCCCACTAATTTTTGCTCCCTTGTATGTCCTCCTTTTTGCTTTTATTTTAGCCTTCACCTCTCTCGTTATCCACATTTGTGCCTTTTTTCCATTCAAAACCTTTTTTCTTGGAATATATCTATCCTGCATTTTCCTTATTTCTTGTAGAAATTCAATCCATTTCTGCTCCGCCGTCCCTCCAGCTAGCTTACTCTTCCAATCAACTTGGGCCAGTTCCTCTCTCATGCCACTGTAGTTTCCTTTGTTCCACTGAAATATCGACACACCAGCTATCAGCTTCTCCTTCTCAAATTTGAAACTGAACTCGATCATATTGTGATCACTAGATCTTAATGGTTCCTTTACCTTTAGTTCCTTAATCACCTCCGGTTCATTACACAGCACCCAATCCAAGACAGCCGATCCCCTGGGCTCATCAACAAGTTGCTCCAAAAAGCCGTCCCATAGACATTCCACAAACTCACTCTCCTGAGATCTACTGCCTTGCTGGATTTCCCAGTTCACCTTCATGTTAAAATCCCCCATAATTATCTTAACGTTGTCACTCTGGCACGCTTTTTCTATTTCTAACTGCAACTTATAGTCCACTTCCTGACTGCTATTAGGGGGCCTATATATAACTGCTACTATTGTCCTTTTACCCTTGCTATTTCTTAGCTCCACCCATAAGGATTCCACCTCTTCTGACCCAATGTCCTTCCTTTCTATTGATTTTATATCATTACTAACCATCATGGCCACACCACCCCCTCTGCCTACCCGCCTATCCTTCCTATACACTGTGTACCCCGGGACATTGAGTTCCCAATCACATCCGTCATAAAGCCATGACAATGATTGCCACAATGTTGTATTTATTAATCTGTAGTTGTGCCACTAGGTCATCTACTTTATTCCTAATGCTATGTGCATTCAAATATAGTACATTTAGTCCAGTATCTGCTATTGATTTTGTTGTACTTCTAATGTTCAGCAAATTATCCTGATTATTCACCTGCCTGTCCTTCTTACCATCCTCACTACACACTATCTCGGACTTGTTTCTATCTATCCTAACATCCTGGTTTGTTGTACTTCTATTGTTCGGCAAATTATCCTGACTATTCACCTGCCTGTCCTCCTTGCCATCCTCACTGCACACTGTCTTGGACTTGTTTCTATAAACCTCCTCCCTTACCCTAACATCTTGTATCCTATCATCCTGGTTTCCATCCCCCTGCCAGATTAGTTTAAACCCTCCCCAACAGCTAAACATTCCCGCCAGGATGTTGGACCCTTTAGACCTTGGGTGTAACCCATCCTTAGTGAATAGGTTATGCCTCCCGCAAAAAAGGTCCCAATGATCCAGAAATCTGAAGCCCTGCCCCCTGCACCAGTCACTCAGCCATGCATTCATCTGCCTTCAACATCCATGTTGAAGATTTGTAGCCTTAACGTTGATATTTATTTCACAATTAAGAACATAAGAAATTAGAACTAGGAGTAGGCAAGTCAGCCCTTTGTTCCTACTCCACCATTCACACTAAGACAGTGGCTAATCTTTAACTTCAGTGCCACTTTTCTACACTAATGCCATATCCTTTGTTTCTTTTAACATCCAGATGACTTCCCATCCGTCTTGAATGTATTCAGAGACTGAACCGCCACAACCTTCTTGGGTAGAGAATTCTAAAATTTACTACCATCTGCGAGAAGAACTTTCTTCTTATTTCTGTCCTGAATGACTGACCCCCTATTTTCAGGCTGTGAGCCCAGCCAAGGGAAACATCTTCCCTGCATCAACCCTATCAAGTCCTGTAAGGATTTTGTGAGGTTTCAGAGAGATCACCTCTCAGTCTTCTAAATGCAAGAGTACAGGGATGCTGCTTAATGCTCTCATGCAGAGTGCTGATTCATAATAGTGTTCTTGGCCCTCCAGTCTGAACATTCAAGTACATGGAGGCACAAAAGACTGCACATGCTGGAATCTGGAGCAAAGAAACAAACTGATGGAGGAGCTCAGTGGAGGAAAAGGGACAGTCAACGTTTCGGGTTGAGATGCTGTGCCGCTGCTGGAGTTGCTCCAGCAGTTTTTTTAGTTACTCTCAGGTACATGCCCAACTGCACTTTAAAAATTTACTCGTTTGAAAACCCGGCCTCCCCCTGCTATGTTGGGAATCTGAGTGGTCGTCTGTCCTCTCTGCTCTTCGTCATTGTGTGCTGGGATCTTTGATGCCAGGAACTTAAGCACAGGCCCTGCCCTCTCTGCTGCTGTGCCACGATGCTCAGCACTGAGATGTGGGGCTCAGGGCTATACCCTGGCTGGCACAGTGAGTGGGGATGTGATGGATGCTGCTGTTTCCCTCTCACTGTGTTTGCCTCCACTGCCCTTCCCCCCTCTCTTGTTAACAACCTAGGTTACTGCCACAGCTGCAGGGAGGGCAGGGATTCACAGCAGGTCCCTGGCACACAAGTTCCCAGTCCAGCAGCATGCAGCTATCAGCCAGGATTTTAATGAATGATGGAGCAGATTCAAAGGGCTGAATGATCTACTCCTGCTCATATTTTTTAATGAGCACAGCAATAGGGAGGGCAGGGATTCACACCAGGTTCCTGGCACAGCAGCACTGATGACTTTTTAAGCACTGATTCGATTGCTGCTCTCATTTCTGGGAACAATACACAAGGTATCAGTGTGTAGGTCCAGTCTGCTCAACCTCCCCTCATGACAAACCCATCACAGCAATCAATCTGCTCAACGTTCACTGCATTTCCTCAATTGCAATTATATCCTGCATATACCTGCAGGCCATACCTGCATACATTATTCCAGATGCTGTCTCACCAATGCCCTATATAATTAGAGCAAGAAGTTTCTACTTGTGGACTCAAAGTCACTTGCAATTAAGGCCAATATTCTGTTTGATTTCTTGAGTGCTTGCTGTACCTATATCATTTTTCAATGATTCATATACAATGTAACCCAGGTCCTTCCAAATACCAAACACATTTAATCTCACCCATATAAAAATACTTTATCTTTACATATTTTTCCATATTATGTTCCATCTGTCATGCTGTGCCATTTACTTAACCTGTCTATATCCCTGAAGCCTTCTGCATCCTTCTCACAGCCTACCACCTCACCCAATTTTGCACCAAACTTCAGTGCATTATCTTTGATCCCTTCATTCATGTTAATTCCTGCTGCATTCAATCTGTCCCATCTCCTAACGCAAAAATGACTCATTAATTCAGACAGTTTTCTGCTTGTTAACTAATCCTCAATCCACACCAGTATTTTAATAATTTTTATAATAATTTAATAATTTAATAATATTTTAATAATGTTTAATAATTGTTGTGTGCCTCCTGCAAGTCCAAGTATACCATAGCCTGTTCCACCCATCTATTCTGCTAGTGACAAATATAAAGAATTCCAACAAATTTGTCAAACATGACTTCTCTTTCATAAATCCATGTTGATTCTACCCAGTACCATTATTGTTTTTCAAGTGCCCTATTACCACTTCATTAATAATAGATTATAGCATTTTTCCTATTACTGGAAACTCTTTCACCATGTTAGGATATTCTAAGACAACTTTCAGTAATTGACATTTTTCAGTGTAATTAGTGTTGGAAATTGCTCTGTTGAAGCTTTTTTTCTCGGCATATGGCTTGTATAGTTTGCAGAAGGAAACAAAAGCTATCATACATCCTCAATACTTCATGTCTACTGAGAACAGAATGCATTATGGGGAGGAATGGATGACCACTAAAGGGCACATGATCGATGAGGCATATAATGCAGGAAACCAAGAACATCAGTAAAGGATAACTTAATCTCAGAATATTTTCAATCATAAAACTCTTGACTAGTCTTTTTTCCACACCAGTTTATTCCTGACCTTTTCTGATGGTAGTAATATAAACCCACAACTATTTATTTCTGTAACCACCTAAAAGGAAAAAGACAGGCTCAATATGAAAGGTGGCTACAAAAGGAAAATTATATTCCACTTACATTTTACTGAAGTTGTAAACCAAATAAGAAAATCGTGCTGTATGAAAATCATACACTTTCCAAATTCTCGCATTAAATCTCAATGGCCAAGAATGACCCCATGCCTACTTTGACATCATAAATTAGGCTTTAAGTAGAAATCCAGACATGGAATTGTGCACATTTATGAGCATTGTCTCAAGTATGTATTGAATTAAAACAAATACAGAATTTCAAATCATAGCACTTGCTCCAAAAACCGGTTGAATTACAGATTTTGTGGTTGAATGGGTACAGGGAAACCAATTCTAACTAATATAATTCACTTCACCTTTGAATAGTGCATTGATGAATAAACATAGGCCAAAATAGTGTGAAGGTTGTAAGTCAGTGTTCATCACAGATTGCTTTCCTCCTATATATCTTTGTAAACATCTACATTTCTTCTGAGGTTGGCAGCATACAGGCATTTTACAATGATGATGTTGATTTTGGGCTTTTAAAAGAGGCAGATAGTTGTGGCATGTAGCTGGACAAAAAAACAAAGTGGATCTTGCAGCTTTCAGACTTATGCTGAGCTTTCATCAACTATCCGGGAAGCCAGAGTCCCATGGAGAAATTCATTCCTTTGCTTCTAGGAAAAGAGTTTCCTGAGGATAGAGTTTCACCTCCAGCAATGTTTCAGTTGGATCAAACTGAGATACCTGTTAAAATAAAAGAGTAAGTATTATTTTCATACAAAAAACATTTAACCTACTTACTATTTCATTGACACAAAACATATCTTTAAACAAGGTGTGGGTACCTCACTGAGTGATTCAGTTTTATTCATATATGACTGACAAGAACTGCTCTCATTTTCCACAGAGAATCAACCAAATCCGTCACAATAAAAAAACTCTTTTTGGGATAAAGTATAGTTTCTCATTTAACCTGAAAGCACAGGAGTTAAGCATTTGCAGATAGTTTCCTTCTTTATTATGCACATTACATTTAGTTCTTCTCTGCACCATTTCAACTGTAATTAGTCTTTTTTTTTCCACTTCCTCTGCTGTTAGAAAGTTGTTCAGACTTGTCGCTAGACTGTGCTACGTGACCCATGTTCACTGGCATACAGGAATATGCCAGAATACAGACGTTGCAGATCAACATCTCAGTCCTGAAGACAAATTTGTTATTCCCCTACTTCACTACAGGGGAAGGAATAATATCATAGTACACATGGGGACAGCAGGGAAGACTCAACAAATTACTCCTTCAATGGATATGGTATATTTACTGCATCTTATTCAACCCCATGGTCTTCTCAGAAGGAAAGACACCAAGTACATCAATATTCAACGGCCAACAACAAAATTTCTGGCTCTGGCAAGCATCCAGGATGCAAGATCTCCAACGATATACTATATAGGAGGGTACGGTAGTGTAGCGGTTAGCGTGACGCTATTACAGCGCCAATGACCTGGATTCAATTCCGGCCACTGTCTGCAAGGAGTTTGTACATTCTCCCTGTATGTCTGCGTGGGTTTCCTCCGGGTGCTCCTGTTTCCTCCCACATTCCAAAGACGTATGGGTTAGGAAGTTGTGGGCATGCTATATTGGCACCAGAAGCGTGGCGACACTTGTGGGCTGCCCCGAGAACACTCTATGCAAAGATGCATTTCACTGTATGCTTCGATGTACATGTGACTAATAAAGATATCTTATCTTGAGCCAAAAGACCAATGGAGTACACAAAATTCCATTTTAAGGATATTAGAAAGGGTATGAAAGTCTTCAGATTATGAGAAGTGAAAAATGGTAGCTTATGAATGATACGGACATAGAGGGCAAGGTTAGATAGATCCTAGAGCAGGATAAAATGTTGGCACAATATTGTGGGCCGAAGGGCCTGTACTGTGCTGTAATGTTCTATGACAAAAGCGAATTGTGACATTGATTTTGTATAAGAATGGACCATTGGGTTTTCAATAGCTCAATATTGGATGTCAGTGTCAAAAGCATGGCTACAGAACCATAGATCACTTTACATCATTAGTAGAAACACCTTGAGTTGTGGCTTACTCTATTTTTCCTAAATTGGCTTGGTTAGTTGTGAATGGCTTCAAAGCTTGAAGGTTGCATACCCATCATAGATGGAAGTATGCAAGCCAAGGGTGTCATCAACCTAGGCAGAAACATGGACACAGGAGCTACGGTTTTCCATTGTAGTGAATTGGGACACTACAGTATATGACAGAACTTATGCCTATTTCAACAACAGGAAAACTGACTGAAACCATCTTGGGTGACATGTAGTATTTCAGCATGCTTCCTGAAATTCAATGGTGAGTCAACATGAAAGGGAATTCGGCAATTAGCTACAAGAGATCTGGAGACCTGTACTTGCTGGGAATTTCAAAGCTGTCAGTACCATCACCCATTAAAATAGCTTATAGAATTCATTGCCACATCATCTAGGGAAATGACAGACTGCAAGGAAGAACTGGTAACCTGACAAATGGTGGAAATATGTTGAATGATGTAGTTCCCTTATTTGGATTTAATTCTAAATAAACAAAGAATACACATTCACATACATAACTCAGAGCTGCCAGATTAGTTGCTGTTATTTCACCCACTTCTGCCCATCCTGATTCTATCAGAAAGTTTGCACATACAAAGGAGAAGATCCTCCCAGAAATCATTGCTGAAAATGAGAGAAAAATCAGTATGTGCGAGAGAAAGCCGATGAATCACATGAAAGAATAAGTTTTGTGGGATGAAAATTCCCCATGTAACAGAAAAAAATAATTACATTTTGAATTCACACTCAAAGCTACAGAAACTTTCCCAAAGTTGTAAAAAAAAGTTGCCAAAGTAACAAATGAAAGTAACATTTAAACACTGCTTCATAACAACCTGAGCATAACGCCCTAACAGAAACTATTGTACAAGTGCACTCACCTGGTGAAAAGGTCATTTTGGTTTATTATAAGAAAAATTCCTGTAGTTTAGCACACAAACAGGTGGGACGATAAAGCCATTCAGATTTGCTTTACAGAATTAATTATCACCATTCTCTGGCACAGCACTGTTCAATTATTAGAATACTATTGAGCTCTGTTCAATAATCTTACCTTTAAAGTCTATATCTCCTCTAAACAATACTTGCATGTTAAATTCATAATTTAATCATTTAATGTAAATAAAGCTTAAGGTGTTCACAAAAATATTTCAGCAGTTTTAAAAAAAATTAAAAACTGTAATAAAAAATTAAAACACCAAATCAGATTTACTAATAGCTTGAATTAAAACTTCATATACATTTCGCTACAAGCAGTCCCCAGGTTATGACAAGGTTCTGTTTCTGAGAACTGTTCATAACCTGAACTGTTCATAAGTTGGAAGTGAACAAAAACATCGTGTGGGAGAGGATCACAGGTGCTGGAAGGGCAGCCCTCACCGAGTCAGTGAGCGAGTCCGCTGAGGCCTCCCAGCTCTGCTCGACCCTGCCCGATTACAGCTTGGGAGGGGGGGGGGGGGGGGGGGGGGGGAGAGAAAGAGGGGTTGGAGAGAAGAAATGCGGAAGTGCTCCATTCCCATCTAGCAGAAAATAATTGCACCTCCCCAGCAGCCAGCAAATCCATCCCCAACCATCCCACTGGTCTCCCAAATGCTCATTCGTATGCTTGGGGTGTCCTATAAGTTAGGCATTCATAACCCAGGTAGAGGCTGTAGATCTTTTAACCTGATCTATGGCTAGCATCCACCTTCTGCTGGATCCTCTGGTCATACTGACTGATTGTGACCCAGTCGCCCAGTGTTCTGGAGGTCTTGCTGCTGTGACTAAGGTAGAGCAGGCTGCAAGTAATGACTAAGCCTCAGCTGGTGTAAACTGAGGCTCTCCTCCTTTCCCCTAACCACTTGAATGGCCTTCTGGTAGCACGTGTTGTCAAAGGCCTTTCCACCATTTCCAAATGTCTTTTAAATGTGATTTAATACCTATTTGTTATAGAAATTAATTTAAGAAAAATAAATTAGAAAACAAACCACTTTGCTACATTTATCCATGTGTGCCAGCAGTAGCTGGCATAAAGTGGAGAGATCAGAAACAACATTTACTTTTCTGAGGCAAGGAGACATATAGAATGCCCCTGGACTAGAGAACACCCCAAAACACAAGAAAGTAGGAGCAGATAGCCATCAGCCCCCTCAAACCTGTCCCACCATTCAATATCATCATGGCTGATCTAATGTTGGTCTCAACTCCTCAATTGTGCCAGTTCCCCATACCTCAATTCCTCAATCTATCAAATATTTATCCACCTCCATTTTAAATACTTCTAATGATCCAACTTCCACCACCCTCTGGGATTGGGAATTCCAGAGGTTCGCCACCCACTGCGAGAAGAAACTTCTATGGATCTCAGTTTTAAATGATCAGTCCCTTATCCTGCAGTTATGTCCCCTTGTTTGAGATTTTCCCACTCATGAAAATATCCCAACATCTACCCTGTCAAGCCTCCTTAGGATCTTACATGTTTGAATAAGGTAATCCTTCATTCTTCTAAACCCCAAAGAATACAGGCCCAATCTATAGAGTCTCTCTTGGTAGCACAACCCTCTCATTCCAGGAGTTAGCCTGGTGAATCTCCTTTGTACTACCTACAATGTTACTATATCTTTTTTTTAAATTAAGGGGACCAAAACTGTACATAGTGTTCCAGGTGAGGCCGCACCAACACCTTGTACAATTGCAACAAAACTTCCCTATTTAAAAGCTCCAACTCCTTTGCAATGAAGGTCAAAATACCATTTACCTTCTTAACTGGTTGTTGGACCTACCTACTGGCTTTTTGTGACTCGTGCAATAGAACACCTTCATCACACTGTACTTTACTCATTACTCTCTCCATTTAGAGATCTGCATTTTGACTTCTCTTACCAAAGTGCATGATCTCACATGTCCATATTAAACCCTATTTGCCAGTCTTTTAACCACTCACTATCTATCTATCTACAGGTCATCCTTGAGTTACAAATGCCCAACTTTTGGACGTCCCTTCATATGAACGAGCCTTCATAATATTATTAAATTCAAAGTCCGATGTATGTACATAGGTTTGTTCCTACAAACAGCAGAACTAGTTTCCTCCCTCTCACCACTTTTAGTAATTGTTCTTTCCTATCAGTCTTGTGTTGCCATTCATTACAATACTGTGGAAGTATGGTTAACATAAGAATTTTTTTTTAACATTTTCTGCACATGGACAAAATTGGCTAAAGGATGTCTGGAAAATTGGTATTTGTTGGTTACCTGGGATGGCCTTTATTTCCCATTGCAGACTCTCAGTCTCTTTATCACAACATGCTCTTCCACATATTTTCGTAATCATACATACTGCACCTTCCTTCAGGTCATTAATGTAAACAGTGAACAACTGTGGGTCAAGAACTGATCCCTGCATTACTTCACTAGTTAGCTCCTTCCACTCTGAAAAGGACCCATTTATTTCAACTCTGTTTTCTATGACACAGCCATTTTCCAATCCATTTTAACACACTTCCTCCGACACAATGGGCTTTTAATTTATGCACCAACCTCCTATGTGGCAACTTGTCAAATGCCTTTTGGAAATCTAAAGATACTATACCTGCAAGTTCCCCTCTATCAACTCTCCTTGCTACATCCTCAAAGAATTTCAACAAATTTGTCAGACGTGATTTACCTTTCATACAACCATGTTGACTCACTATAATTATATTCAGCTTTCCTAAATGATTGGCTATTTCTTCTTTGATTATAGACATCAGCATCCTGCCAATTATAGCTGTTAAAGTAACTGGGCTGTAGTTCCCCACCTTCTGCCTTTTTTTTGAGCGAGGGAAACATTGGCTGTTTTGCGATCTTCTGTTACCTTCCGGAGTTTAGTGAGTTATGAAAAATTTCAACCAAATTTTTGGGTCCACTACCTCTGCAGCCACTTCCTTTAGAAGCAGAGCGTGCAGTCTGTTGCATCCTGGCAATTTGTCCACCTTTAGCACTCCCCATCCCCAAGAGTTTCTCCAATAGTTTATCCCTTGTAATTGGGATTTTTGAAGTTTTACCATGTTATTTGAAATTAGTTCATCTGATGTTCCCAAGATGAAGACTGATGCAAAAAGTTTATTCAACACACCTGCCATTTCTTTGATGTTATTAATTCACCAGTCTCAATCTCTAGAGACCTCACATTTACCTCTTCTATTTATATATCCATAGAAACTTTTACTGCTTCTTTTTATATTACATGCAAGTTCTCTTACAAGATTCATTTTCTTCCTGCTTATGAGCTTCTTTGACTTCTGCTACTGGATTCTAAAAACTCAGTCTTCTGGTCCACACTATCCCTTGGTACTTTGTATACCCTAGTTTTCAATTTAAAATTATCTTCTACCTCCTTTGCTAACCATGGATTGTGCCTCTTTTTGATTGGGGTAAACTCTTACAGAGCATATACACCAGCTACCTGGATATCTGCCACTGTTCTACTGACCATTCTCTTAGCTTGTTTACCCAGTTCACCTTAAACAACAACTCCCTCCTACCATTATAACTGCCCTTATTTAAATTGAAAATATTGGTTATGGACCTGTGGGTGTTCATCCTCAAACTGCGTTTGGAATTCCATCATATTGTGGTCACTACCTCCTAGGGGACCTTTAACCACAAGATCCCCTACTAATCCTTCCTCATTACACAAGGCCAAATCTAAAATAGCCCTTTCTTGCGTAGGCTTCACAATGTACTGCTCTAAGAAGCAATCCCCGAAGCATTCCACAAATAATTCTCCTGCATTAAAAAGGCAAGTTTTGTTTTAAGCCACAGTGTAGTAGGTGCCTAGAATGCACTGCCAGGGGAAGAAGTGGAAGTAGATACAATAGTAACGTTTAAGCAGCATTTAGACAGGGACATGAACACGCAGGGAATGGAGGGATATAGAACATGTGCAGGGGGATGGGATTAGTTTGGATTAGCATCTTGGTCATGGTGCTATGGACAGTTTGCACATGCTCCCTGCAGACCCCATCCTTGAATATGCAGGGAACAAGAACCTTGTACCTATTAGACAAGAGTAAGGCTGAGGCTCATCATGAACTCTAGATCCCTTGACCTCCCTCTTCTGCAGTCAATGGTATTGGTTTACTATCGTCACTTGTACCGAGGTACAGTGAAAAACTTGTCTTGCATACCGATTGTACAGGTCAATTCATTACACAGTGCAGTTACATTAAGTTAGTACAGAGTGCATTGAGGTAGTACAGGTAAAAACAGTAACAGTACAGAGTAACACCATCTTGTCCCTGACCATTCACCAATTTAAAGGTAGTTAATCTTAGGGGTGTGACTGTCTCCTGAAATGCCATGTCCAGGCAATTCTCCCCCTTCTTGACATGTTGCAGTGATAAACAGTGACTATCTCTGTAGCTTGAACTCCACCTCATCGAGCCTGAGCCAAAGTTCCTCAAGCAGCCAACACTTGCTGCAGAGATGGTCACTGTTTACCACCAGTTCCCATATGTTGCAACTACAATACATCACCTGCACAGCTATCTGTTCTAAATTAGTTGTATTTATTAGGTGAATTAGTTTATATTAGTATTTACCACTTTAGAAATAAAGACCTTGCTCACATAAGAAGAGGTCAGAAGAATCTATAGGCACAGAAAAGTGGAACATACTGATGAGCATACTGAAAACACCAGTGGTTCTGTATGAAACTACTGGCTGGCTGTCAGCGCCATTCAGCTCATTGTTTAAACAAAAGTCATCTGACCTGGAGGACTCTCTTGAAAGCTTAATGTTTAGAATTGTTAGGTATTTTTGTGAATTGGTCTTCTGAAACATTTACTTTCTGGACCTGCTAAACTTACATTTAATTAACCTCCTATCTTCATATTTTTCATGTGTGCATACATCATATTGATATTCTACACCATAAATAAAGTGTTAACTATTGGTGGATATTCAATTTCGTTAATAGCCAGAATATGATAAAAAATAGTCTTGCTTTCACTTCAACCCACTGAGAGTATTTATGCAAATAAAATTAAGCTATGCCAAATAAATTCATCAAACTACTAGACTTAGTTAGTACTGTTGTTGTCAAAACACCCACAAAAGTCATCACATCTTGAAAAACAGTATGTGCTAAATCGTTAATTTTATTTCCTGTTTAAGGGAGTGTTATCTTGTAAATAAGGTATATGACATTGTGGGATTCTGCAATTTGGTTAACTCTGTGAAGATCCTGAAAGTATTTTGGACATTTTCTTCTCTCCCCACCTCCCTACCCCCTGCCAAGTAGCTAAGAATGCCTATAAGAATTCAAGTAACAAGAAACCCCATCTGACCATATTGGAATATTTAAGTTTTGAATAAGATTTATATATAGGCAGGTTATAAAAATATTATTTAAAATAAACATCTGACAAAAACACTTTTTAAACAATAGAGAACCTTGGCAACAATTAGCACAGAACATTTCTGTTCTGAACTGCTCATCTTGAAATGATAAATATGCCACAATATAAAAACCAATCCAATGGAGGGTGGCTATTGCACTCCAATCATCTATTATACAATCCCAGGAATATCCTTGAGAAATAAAAGCTGCCTACTTCAGAATGATCTATCATAACCAGAGTTTATTCCTATTCAGTTAAGCCATGAAATTTAAATTATATTGTGCATTACTGTTCCATTACAGTAACAGTGGCATCTACACAACAGGGAAGACTGCCCAGCTATGACCTATCCATAAAAAAACATGATTATTCCAGCTCAGCTAATTACTGACCCATCAGTCCACTCTCAATCAGCAGCAAAGTGATGGAAGGTTACTTGACAGTGTTCTTAAGCAGCCATTACTCATTAATAACATGCTCGCTGATGCTCAGTTGGAGTTTCACCAGAAATATTTGGGCCAGACCTCTGGTAAGCAGACAAAAGAGCTGAATTTGAAAAGGGAACTGTGAGACACTGCCCTAGACATCAAGGCAGCACTTGACTGAGTGTGGTAATAAGGACCTTTGATAAAACCTGAAGTCCTTGGGAAAACCTAAAGCCCACTGATTGGTCATACTTTGCATAAAGGAAATTGGCTGTGGTACCTAGGAGTCAAACAAGTTAACCTCAGGATATTGTTGCAGAAATTCAGCAGGGTAGAGTTGTTGACTCAACAATCTTCAGTTGTTTCAGCAATGACCCCTTCTTTTATCATGAAGAGGAGATGCTCAATTCCATTTGCAGCTTCTCAAATAAAAATGAAATACCCCATGCCTGATTTTAGCATGATGGCCTTCAGGCATGAGCATTTATTTGGCAAGTAATATTCATGCCAAAGCATGACTATTTCCAACCAGAGAGAACCTAACCATTACCACTACTGAGTCCCTCACCAGAATCACAAAAAATTCAGGTCTGACTCCCCAAAACCTTGTCCCCCTCTACAAAGCCCAATCAGGAATGTGCTGGCAGTGTCTTGATTTGCCTGGACAAGTGCTGCACCAACATTCAAGAAACTAATCACCATCCAGAGGAAACAGGCTGATTTGATTGGCAGTAGATCCAGTATTTTACATATTCAGCCTCTGTACAGCATACATCACCTGCAAAATGCATGTTATTCATGAAAGCTGTTTGATAATATCTTCAACACTTGCAAACTCTGCTACATAGAGATGGTAGTTGTGTTGTTGGAGATCAATAAACAGTCTCATGACACGATTGTAGGAGTTCCTCAGGGCAGTAATGACTTGACCATCTTCAACTGCTTCATCTATGACCTTCATTTCTTTGTCAGAAGAGTGCATACACTATGATATCTCCAACCTGAAGGTTTTCCTCCAAATCACACACTGTCCTAACATGAAAATAATTACTATTCCTTCAGTTACCTGGTCTGAATTCTGGAACACTCTGCTCCATAGCACTGCAGAAGCACCTTCGTTAGAAGTGCAGCAGATCAACTTGTCAGCTCACCACCAACTTCATCATGGGCAATTAGAGATGGGAAATAAATGCAGGCCTTGCTTGGGATGGCACATCCCAGAAATGAACTGAGAAATACTGTAGAAGACAATATCTGCAGAACTATTCAAGAATTAATTTACTAAAATCTAAGAGGACATGCTTGGAAAAAAGTCTAATTTAGGATAAATCAGAGTCATACAGTATGAAAAGGGATCTTTTGACCCACTGAGTCTACACAAACCATTAAACACCCGTCAATGCCAATCCAGTGAAATTGGAAGAATTTGTGGAGACAGCACTGGTGATGTTTTTGGAGTTCCTTGAGATGTCTGCTTTAAGTAGTCCAGGTGTCAGGATTGTATAGGAGGGCAGGGATCACTGCTGCCTGGTAGACCAGGGAGTTTTGTGCCAGGTCTGAGGTCTTGATTTTCAAATACTCTTTCCTCCAGCACCAAATGTTGTGCTGGCACCATGAAGGTAGTGGTGAACTTTGTCACTTGTGTCTGCCTTTGCTGAGAAGCGGCTCCCAAGATATGGGAAGTAGTTCATTTTCTCCAGGGTTTTGCCATGAACCTTTATTGTCAAAGGGTAAGGTGGTGCAGCAGGGACAGATTAGTAGAGGATCTAGGTCTTGTGGATGTTGAATATAAGATCCATCTTCTCACACTTCATTGAACAAGCTGATAACACCTAGGAGCTCGGCCACCAAGTGTGCACTAACACAAGCGTTGTCTGCATTTAGCAGCTCAACTGCTGAAGTTCCAGTGACCTTAGTTTTGGAGTGCAACTGCCTAGGCTGCACGGTTGAACAGTTTCCCATTAGCTGAAGATTAGCTCCATTCCCACAGGTGGTTTGCTAGAGATGAGATGTAAAACTGTGCCAAGAAAGACCAAGAAAAATGAGGCAGTCTAGGAAACGTTGGAAAGCAACTTAAATCATGTTTGATTGCTAACTTTTTCTGAGTTCTGACAAAAGGTCATCAACCTGAAACATTAATTTTCTCTCTCTCTACAGATGCCACCTGACTTGCTGAGTATTCCAAACAAATTTTCATTCTGGATTTCTAACATCTGCAGTTTTCTGTCTTCTGATAAATCTATTGTCAATTGTCTCTTCAGGAAGAGATTAAACAAGCAAACTGGTTAGGCAAAGCTTTTTTTTAAAAAAGAAAAAAAAAGCTTCATCAGCATAAAGCTGTCTGTAAAGTAGAGCAATACACAAAAAGTGCTGGAGGAACTCAGCAGGTCAGGCGGCATCTATGCCCCCTTCCTTTCCAGTCACGATGAAGGGTCTTGGCCCAAAACGCCGACTGTTTATTTCCCTCCATGGACGCTGCCTGACCTGCTGAGTTCCTCCAGCACTTGTTGTGTATTGCTCCAGATTCCAGCATCTGCAGAATTTCTTGCGTCTCTATAAAGTAGAGGGCATCTTATCATTTGGCCAGCACTTTTGATGGCTACGTTGTTTGATTTCACATGTGTGGATGTGACTTGACTGCATGGTGGTTTTGAAAGCAGCTGATCCATGATGCAGAAAGGATCCATTCCGAATTCATTTGCTTTTATCAGCTTGACAGGGTGCATCTTCTTTATACCGCAGATAATAAATGGTGATTCCTTTTCAGGTAAGTAGCAATGAAGTTTGGAGGGATGTTAAATCTGTTTCTTCATTTCCCTAGAGAGTTCCTGCATGTAGTTAATCATCTTGTATTTTTCCTTAGCAAAATAGGTCTTATAGTTTTAGCAAGCCATATTTACAAATAGTTCATTCCACTCATGATCAGTGGAGTGGGTGGTAAAGTGAAATGTATCAATAATCAATTTTGATCTGTGACTGAATTCAAATTAAATGAAGCATTCGCTGAAGGTGAGCTACTAAGCTGGGAATTCTAATACAAAGTAGAAAGTAAAATTGTGGTCAAATTAAGCAATTAATTTCAAATACAAATGGGACTTCTGTGCATAGATTTTGATTCCAATTAATATGGTATCCTTAAAAGATTTTATACATTTTGTACTTCGAGATTCATTTATTATATGCATTAGGTACTTTAAGGGTTACTATTAATTATAATGTGCAAGGGATCATATGTTTATATTTTCTCACTACAGAATCCATTCCTTACTGTCAACTAATATTACATTGGAATTACTTGTTAATTTCAGCACATTCATGCATCAGAAAGGAGGCAATTTCCAGTTTAACTCATGTCAGCTTTGTTTTGCAGGCTTGCATCTAATGAGATGGCACTTTTTAAATCCCTAAAGAAAACTCAAATGTGAGGACTTGAGCGAGAATGGTAGCAGCCAAATGCACAGAACTGCAGCTTTATCTGATAATAATGAAAAAACACAAAATGTTCCACTTAACTGTATTCACTAGGTTATAGCTGAACAAGGGATCCTGTATTCAAGGACAATAATCAAATTTATTTTAACATAGTATGTTGTAATTTTTGGCTCCATGTTGTCAGTTAAACGTTAATAGTAGCCTGAAATATTAAACTAAAATTTATTTACCTGAAAGCTTGTATGAGAACACACAAATTATGGTCATACATAGAGATCATGCCTCTTGCTGCCCTTCAAACATTGAATTCACTAAGGACAGCAGAGTTTGCAAATGTTTACACCATTATCCAATTAACAGACAATAACACTCCAGCATCTGTCAACAAACAAAGCTGTTGTTTTGCTTCGCTCCAAGGCATTTCTGTTCATCTGGCTTGTATGTGTGCTTAATTAACACACCGTACTAGTCTATTGTAAATAACTTTCTATGATCTTATTTTATATAGGTCTCTATAATCTCCTTTTGTCAGCTTATTTTGCTCTTTTGGCCATGGTGACCTATTACACCCTTCAGGATATCAGCAAATTGAATTTCTATGTCGTTCCTAAATAAGGGAGATGAAAAGCATTTTCAACAGTGTTATTTGGACAAAATTTCATTTGTAAGGTTAAAATAACTGCAGGGTGATGGTAAGAAATGTAGGGTGGTCAGAAGGACAGAAAATGGATGTGACTTTACTTCACCAATTTTGTAAAGCATAAATTCTGGAAGTATCCACAGTGGAGGAAGGAAGAGGAAAATAAAAATGTGTACATTGACAAATTAAGAGAAAACACAAGAGTTCCACTGAAATGAAAGGCACTGATATGACAGACACAATTTTCTCTGTGATCTTACTGGGCTCCACTTATTTGATAATCTTAAAAAAAATTCCTCCTGTCTTTCAAAATCATAACATTCTTCTCTCTGATAACTCTGACTCATCATCCCAGTTCAGTTTTGAGAAACTGTACAAAACATGTTGCAACTTTATCTAAATGTCAATTTTACCATGTGATACAATCAATATCTTTTCCACCTCATAACTGTATGACCCAACACTGTATTCTTGTACAAGCAATGCATCAACTTTGAGTAATGATTTGCTCAAAAGTCCTTGAAACAAATAACGATATTTTATGTTGCTGCACCCAGATGAGTACAGTTTTGGAGAGGTGAGATTTTGGCCAAAAATACTTGAATTAGAGCAAACTGGGGACTTTGGATGGCCATTGTAAACCATGCACCAAATATATTTCTATATATTTCAAATATTCTAAATTCCTTTATAATAAGAATGTTCTTCATAAATATGCCACAATAATTATGCCATCTTGCAGTATTTACCAAACTCAAAATGTGGATCCATTAGTTACTTGCTTAAGTAGAGGAAAAAATGAGATATAAATTACCTTATACTAAGTTAATTTTCTGACAATCAGGTGTAAATATTTCCTAAACTAAGTTAGACGAGGGCAGTGATCTTTTACTTAAAATTGGGCAGATCATCTCAGATCTGCCAGCTTTTACTTACTTAAATGGATAGAAACTTGAGACTCCTGTGCCACAGGCTAAAGTCCATTCTTCCTTTCCGATCCTGGACATCTGCACTGCACCAATGGACCCCCCATGAAGTCCAGTGCAGCAGAGCATTAAATACATATCCCAAAACAAACTAGAAACACGCTTTCCCTTGGAGCAAGGCCCATCATAACCTCAGAACAATGATCAGGAATTTATTCATTTTATTTGATTTAATTCAGTTAATTTGAATGTATTTAGGTTTTTGATTTTTGGTAGTTTTAATTTTATTTTTTTGAAATAACTTTTGTTACTTTTAAATAGCATTCATAATCATTTAGAAACATTAAATATATTCACAAACGTTATATTAAATGACAGATTTAATAGCCTCTGAGTCTGAGTGCAGGGTCTCATCAGATGCCAAAGTCATTTTGGGTGCAGAACTTGACTCACTTGGGGAGGTCCAGAAGTAACAAGTCAGCTATGTGCCAGCCTCCTAGTAGAAGACTGTCCTGGCAGTGGCTGGCATGCTATGGAAGGTGACCAGCAAGCTCAGACAGCTTAACTATCAGATTTCCACCCAACTCTCAATCTCCACCAAATATAATGCAAATTAGCATAGTGCTTATCCAATTGCAAAATGCTCAGTTTTGGGATCAAAATAAAAATTTCATGGAAATATATAACATCTGTCATCTATCTTGTCATTGATGTGATCAATCCTTCATATACAAGGTTTCTAGGCTCAAAGAAGCAAAATTTCTAGAGGGAAGTAATATTTAAAAGGGTTATGAGAACCTACACTACATATTTATGAACTGATAGAGTGTACCACCAATGGAGTCAAACTCATTATTAAGTGAAATGTTACTTTTTTTTCCAAAATTAGCACACTAAATTATTTTAGAAAAATATACAATTATATTGATGTAGCTGAGGCTATCTTACTAACAGTAAAATGATTTCATTTCATACATATTTTTTAACATTTTAATTTACATATATATTGTTTAAGATAGACTTGTGGTTTTGGTAAACTGACAACTAAAAAATCCACTAAGTACAGGTGACCCTACATCATGGGAGGGGAGAGAAAGAATTGCTTCCTAGGAAAATGGTCCGCATCGCGATTTTCTGTAACATGAAGATGTGTCATCTGCACGTGTCAAGAAATGGGAGTTGCACAAAATAAATTTTGTGTTGATTTATTTACTCCCCCCCCCCCCCACATAAATTCCGTGAGAGTGAATTTTATTCTGTATCTCCAATTTTTGGGTAGTGACTTGTGAATTCTGTAAGGGCAAATTTCCATTACCCGAACAGCTGTAACATCTTTATATTAGAAATCCCTCATGAAATCAGAGTTAAATTATTTGCCTTATTTCTTTTGTACTTCAACTTAATTTAAATGCTATTTACAGCTTACATACTGTTTATTTCCTGATTGCATACATGTAAGGTACATTTTGGAATGTTCTGATTTATTATTTTGTTACAGGAAAAAAATTCCTATTGATCCACTTTGTGGAAACTGATGAGTTTTTCTTCAATTTAAAGTATCCTGTAACAACTACAAAATAAACCCTGTTCTTAGGTAGACCTGTAAGCTAATGCAAAACAGATTTTGGACTGATCATAGAACACAATCTTAGCTGCCAATGTGGCAAGTGTACAGGAATAATGAAAAGTCAAGGGACTTAGAATCTGGAGAGAATAATTTTCCTCACAATGTCACAAATATACTCATGGTATGTAAACTATTCTTGAAATAAGGGTGGGCTCTCTGGAATTAACAGATGGCCTACATCTGAAATTTATGTGCAAATGTTTATCAACTCGTTAGTTGATAAATCTATATGATAATACTCGGTAAAGTATGAGGACTTTTCCATATGCCAGCTTTGTAGTTGATGTCCAAAGGTACTTTTTTGAAATTGGTCCAAAAAGAAGTGGTTTGGTGCCTAGTTAGCTTTCCCTGTAGGTAATCTTCCTGCCAGCTGCTAGCATTCAGCAGATTCTACAGACAATCCAAGCAGACTTTGCTCGAAAACACATCAAGAGTTCCATACTGAAGACACAGACAGATAGCTGTAATTTTTTTTTAAAAGTGATTCAGCCACAATGTATTTATAGTATATTATCTTTCAGCTAATAAAATGTGACAAAATCTTGAAGTAAATAATCTTTCAAAAATTCAGTGTTATCATAAAGCTGAATATCATGCAGAATTCTTCCCTTTTTGCATTTCTTCCATGTGTAAAAATCAGAAAGATTAGTAATAAAACAATGTTACAGGCTTGCAACTGATTTCAAGCTCAAATGTAGAGAAAATGTGCCAGTATTTGTCAAGTCAAAGGGATGGTTGATGTTTCAGGTCAAGACCCTGCATTAAACTGGTGCAGGGACTCAACCCAAAAAATTGACTATCCCTTTGCCACCACAGATGCTGCTTGACCTGAGTTCTTCCAGAAGCTTATTTTTTGCACCAGATTCCAGCATCTCTTATACCTCCAAATATTTTTCCAAGTCTGATAGTTTAGATTTTTGCTTCCAGTTAGAGCTTTGAGTAGGTCCCATGTAGGTCACACTATCGAACAAAAAATTATATTTCCCCCTTTTGCAAAAGAATGAACATGCCAGTAAAAAGAAATTTGTGCAGTGCCAAAAGGGCGGCAATAAGGATACATTGGAAGTGAGCTGTGAAGGAGCAGGAAGGTCTATACTGCAAGGCTAACCTACTTAGATTTTTTTCAGCATGTTGCACAGCTACTGAGATTTCAGTGAAGAGCAAATTTGATGAGGATCAGGCATATTATGATTGCATGGAGTTATCTTTCTACTCCAGATGATTTACAACAAGTAAAGCAGAAATATTTGATTATTGGAACAAGTGACTACTATTCAAATCTGTTACAGAACTGATACATTCTAAGGACTTGTGGGAGATTTCTGGAAAAAGCTGTATGCCACAAATGCAAATGAACGATTTTGTATTCAAAAGAGCAGTCAGCAGCAGTCCAGCTGAAGGATATCCACTAAAAGCTGTCCTGATGTAATTAGGAATAGGTTAGCCCCACAGTGTGGGACCTCCTGCCCCTTCAATGCTTACTTCAAATCTAGGAGCTGTTGAGAAATCAGCTCAAAATCATTCTTTTAAATACAGTACCTTTATTAAGGAATCCCGTGACCAAACTCTTTAAAGGACAAGTTTAGATTGGAATGCTGGCTCCTGGCAACAAAAATATTTATTGGGCCAAATTATTTAGCTTTTCCCAGACTTACACTGATAAACTGCAAGTCTTGAACAGAATCACGCTGAGCAATGTGCCTCACCATTCCTAAACCAGCCAAACCTGCTGTAGGATTGGAGTCCCCACACTTTTGAATGGGAATTCCTTACCTGGAGATGAGGAGGGAAAAGGTAATTAAAAAAAATGTTTTAGTTATTTCTTAGTGTTTTCAGTTATTTTTTAAAATCATTTGAAAAATAATTAAAAGAAAACTACTTCAAACCTTTGAGGGGAAGCAAGCTCTGTCCCAGCCACCTCATGCCACATTGTGTTAGGATGTTCCCGAGGCAAGGCCCAAGTCAAAAACATTGCTGAAGCTGCACTGCACTTCACCATTTATCAGTCCGATGGCTCAGCTCATTTGGCCCTTTGCTTTCAGCCCAGGTAAATGCATGGAGGCAAGGACCATAGGTGGTGAGCTGAATTCAGCCCATTGTGCCCAAAATGATGATGCTTCCTCCTAAACTGTATGTTAGCAATGATACTGCAGAGAAACATTGCAATCCCACATAGAAAGCAAGTTTAACTTCCCAGCGCTTATGCTGGGGAATCCACTGACACAAGGAGTTCTCCATTGACTACAGTGCTTTAAGTTGTTTCTAAGTGTTCTTGCATGTTCTTTTTTCTGCAGTTTAAATTTTGTGCTTAATTTTTAAAAATAAAGTTAATTACAATATCTTTTGAACGTCATAAACATTCAACAATACTATGTTTTTCTAGCTTTGACAGCTGGTTACATCAATGGGTCCGTGGACAGGTCTTGATCTGCCCCTCTCACATTATGGGATGGAAATAGCTTTGCCCAGAAAGGTATCAAAAGTCAATAAGGTATCATTCCAGTGATGATGGTGAATACAAGTCCAAAATAAGTGCAAAAGGAGTAACTAAGGAATTCACAGGGTTATGGACAAACTGAATCCAAAATTTCCAAGCTCTTCTCTTAAGCTGTGCTAACTGTAAGGTGTTGAGTGGATAACTGTAAATTGTAAATCAAGCCACTTTTATGCAACAGCATGCTTTGGGGTACTGAGATAAATGGTTCCACAGATATTCTCCAGAGCACCATTGATGAATTATTGTACTTGGAATGACATGTTTTCTCAACTGAGGTTCTGGCTAGCCGTTGGTTTCCATTACACAGTTATCAAACCTGAGCATTTACACCAAAGTGTTAATCCATCCTTCTCTTCATATCCGTTGACCGTTCATCTACAAATTTCAGAGAAGAAAGCAAAAGGAAAAGCAAATTTCATTTTTAAAATTAATGTTTTTACTTTTAAGTGTCGTTTGGCATTTTTGGATCACTACTTGGAAAAAACCAGAAAAATTAGATTTCTTTTATCTTCTCCCCCTTCCCATCAGGCAGAAGATACAAAAGCCTGAAAGCACATTCCACCAGGCTCAAGATCAGCTTCTATCCCGCTGTTAAAAGACTACTGAATAGTTCCCTAGTTTGATTAGACAGACTCTTACCAGACTCACAATCTAGCTCGTTGTGACCTTGCACCTTATTGTCTACCTGCACTGCACTCTCTCTGTAATTGTAACACCTTATTCTGCACTCTGTTATTATTTTACCTTGTACTACCTCAATGCACTGTTGTAATAAATTGATCTGTATGAACGGTATGCAAGACAAGTTTTCCACTGTACCTCGGCACATGTGACAATAATAAACCAATTTACCAATTTATTTTTAATTATTCTTCAGTGTTTCAAGAGACTGTCAGAAACAAGCTAAGCCCTCACAGCTTTTATCCTTGTCAGATCTGGGGTAAAGGCTTTGCTGGTTGTCAAAGCTTTCAGGGACAGTTTAGATTGGGATTTCCAGAAGTGCCATCAAAGACTCTCTTGTCAATTCAAAAGCTGCTAAAACACAAACAAATAATATTTTAAAAAATTGTAAACAAATACTAATGCTTACCAATTCAAAGGAACACAAAAAAATATGGGCAAATTCAATTGATATTAAAATTATTGTTCACCTAATACTTACCTTTGCCTGTCACAACCACGAATGAAGCTGTTATTCCTGCACTACGAGTCCAACATCAGAACACAGTCAGAAAAAGACTAGCAAAAAGTGGCCAGCAAGTTTATGACTTGAATGTTTTTGCAAAGCCCTGCCCATAATTCTGTAACATTGGCTTTCATCTTTCCAAATTGAATGAATATTAAGTTAGTGTAGAAAAGGTGATATGATACACTTACATCTCTTCTGGGGAAGGTGCTTAGCAGTTTATATTCATCCTTTGGGAAGCCTTTGGAAGCCACAAAATCGAAGACAACTTGGAGTCTGTTGCTTGCTAGGAAACGTCGTTCAAAGAATTCCCCACGTGGTGTTCTGATACGTAGCTTACTGACAAGTTCAGTGCTCTCTTCTCTTGGCTCTGGAGGTAATGACTGCTCAAGGGACAATCGAATAGCCTGGACAAATAACAAAATAACCGGAGCAAGTCCTCAAACAAATGCAAGCACAGAGAACAGCTTTCCACCAAACTTCAGCAAAAATAGTTATCTGGTCAAAGGCCTCCCTTTGCCCATTTCAGTTATGAGACTTGTATTACACATAGTCCATAAGAGAATATACAGAAAAGATTTACTATATTTATGGAAAATATTATGAATTGTAACAATTTTCTGGATTTATTTTCACCTGTTTTTTTATATAAAAGAGTTGAAATCTGAAGAAGTCTCAATCTGTTGTTGGCTTTTCCATTAAGTAGATTTTGCAATTCAGATAATCAAACAATGTGGTTATGAATTAAATTATCAAAATTGCAACAATATTTTCTAAAATCCAATAAAAGTTTTTTTGGAAAGCACTTACAAATTCTAACAACTTGTATTATACTAAATTTGTTTCTGCAATTAAAGGTCATTCAAATAGACACTTCTTCATCAACACTTGGCTGCAAGTTATATAGAGGTTCATGTATTTCATTTGTTTCTGATCTTACGTCATCATACTTTTTGTGTAAAAGTTTTGTTATTATGTAGTCCTATGTTCATACTTATAAACTTATCTTTAAATTGTTGAAGTAATTGTACAATAATGAGTATCCATGAATTGATTAATATCACATTTTGTTCAGCTGATTAGCTTCTCCTCCATTTTGTTTATTCCCATTTCATACTCACCGTATAAAATTAATATTTTATAATAGTTATTTCCTTTGGCTTTCAACCATTCTGTATCACATTCTCAACTGTTGCCAGACTTAGCTTTTGACAACATCCTAAATCCTACTAAGCAAGTTGAATACAGAGCATCAGTTTATAAATGGAATTAACTTGTTGCTCAACGGCATTAAACTCTGGCCCTGCTTTCCCACCCCAGCTTCAGTTTAGCCACCTGCTGATATCTTGTTCCAGCACGTCCCTCTTCTTCCGATATCTGCATTAGCTTCAGGTCAACAAACTCCCAAGCCTGGCTGTCCTCGCTTTCTTGCCCTGCGGTATGTTACCTGGAAAAGTTGCCCCGGCTTCATTTATTATTCCATTTTTTCCCCCACGCCATGGTGTCCTGTCCTCATTACAAAGTTAGGATTTCTACAGACTCCTGTGTACTTCACCTTTGACTGCAAAGGCCAATAACTTGGTTTGTTCTGCAGTGTTATTGTCTAAAATTGTCTTATATATTAAGGCTAGCAATCTAAGCAGCCACACCTGAACTAGTACTTGGATCCACTGCAAATATATTGAGCACACATAAGAACTAGAAAAGTACCATTGCTCCTATCTGCCCTTCCACATTGCCCAACCTATTTCCCCTGCTCCTCCTCACCCCCAGTTCCAGTTTTACTCCCAACCCCCTTGTATCCTGCATTTCCTCCTACCTGCTATACTACCTGCCCTCTCCACACACCTGTTGTTCCTAGTTGCAACTCAGTACAGACACTTTTTCAAAACTTTACTGCTTCAATTCTTAGGCATAAATACACACAGCTCTCCCACAAATATTCAACAACTGCGTCAGGGATGGTGAATATTGAGCACAGAGCTCTTCGAAGAACAAAAATATCAGCAGGTCATTAAACCTCTTTCCTGTTACATATTGTCAGCTTCCAATGTTACTATTCCCATTAGCTTCTCAGTACCATGCAAGTTAACAAAGAAGGCCTGTTGGGGTACAACTTTGTTCTTCAGAACAATTAGATTGATAATGTTAATAATATTAAGGTAGACAAATATCAAGCTGAACAAACATCTATTTGGCCAATTGAAAAACAAATAAAGGAAAATGCTTTATTACTGCATAGGACATCTACAGCTGTATTGGAAAATTAGTAATAACAAAAACAGTGAATAAATGGACATTATTGTACGAGAAGCAACAAACTGTTGGGAAGATCCAAATATCAAAAGAAAATCAACAGACTCGACTCGTTGATATTACATAGTCAAAGCCTTTTAAAGTGCATTTCTGAAGGCAAACATCTCCTATTGCACTCACTTTCTAAACAAGTAAATTCACCTGGCTGCATTTAACTTTGGCTGAAATGCATCATTACAGAAAGCGTGTGGACTTCCAGAACTGAGGGTTCAGGTTTCAAAACTACCTTACTTTTGATGGTACTTCTAAGCCTGGTTGCACATAAATATACTGATTGAAAAAACATCATTGGTTCATTAACAGAAAAAGTTGTTTTAAATGATCATCTAACAAAAGGCAATGCGAGCTAACTACTACTTTGTAATCAAGCATTAACACAGAACATAAGACCATAGATGAACTGATGTAATTTCAATATTTGTTGTTCAGTATTAAACAATATTGAGGAAGTTGTCATAACCTTTGCTATGCAGCAGCTGCAAAATGAAGCCAACTTAGATGCTTCATGAGATCATGGACTTGTTTAAAAAAATACCGACAATGAGCTTTTTTAAAAAATTAAAATCTCCTCAACATTTGAACTCTAGCAGCAGATCTCTGTATTTAAGAAATAGTATGCAGATCCTAACCTAAATTGGCACTATTGCAGTTGGGCTCAACATTGTTTCTCAAGTCACATGCCAGTATAGAGCTGCTTAGTGCTACAAATGAGAAACAGCAACAGATTCCTGATCTGTTTGTTCTCATGCCATGTTAAACTAAGATAAATTGTATTTTTACTGTTTGAAGATCAGCTAACTCTGTAGAAACTATGGACTGAATGCAAGGTCTTCTCCTTAAGGGTCTGAACCATGCAATGTGGATAATATACCTGAGCTATCAATGGAAATTTTAGATCTATAATTGACTACATAGTTTCAACACAATGCAGGTTTTTTGATTGGAATCATATCCATGTCATTTGGCCTCCACATTGACAACTCTGTGACATCCTGAAAAGAAGATGGGTAAAATATATTTCCACACGGAAAATCCATGTTTTTTTTTTGGCAGGCCACAAACAGAAATAATGTGTACAACAGAAAATCGAACAAAAAATGTTAAAAATGAAAATGTCAAATTTAGGATTAAATATTAAGTAAATAATGGAAGCAGCAGCTGTTGAGAGTTTGCTCATTCTTAATGTGTTAAGAATCCCGGTAGCAGTAGGGATACTGAGGAGCAGACTGGGAGGCAGTTTTTGGAGAAATGCGAAAATAACAGGGTTATTATAATGGGAGACTTCAACTATCCAAATATTGATTGGCACCTACTTAGCGCCAAAGGTTTAGACAGGGCGCAGTGTTGTTAAGTGTGTCCAGGATGGATTCATAGAGATGTCATATTAGATCTAGTTTTAGGTAATGAACCGGGACAGGTGGACAGATCTATCCGTGGGTGAGCATTTGGGGGACAGTGACTACTGCTCCATAACCTTTAGAATTGTCACGGACAGGGATAGGAGCAAAGATGACGGGAAGATATTTAATTGGGGAAAGGCGAATTATGAGGCTATAAGGCGAGAACTTGGGAGTGTAAACTGGGATGACATTTTTGAAGGGAAATGTACTATGGAGATGTGGTCGATGTTCAGGGATCTTTTGCAGGATGTTAGGGATAAATTTGTTACGGTGAGGCAGAGAAGGAATGGTAGGGTGAAGGATCCGTGGGTGATGAGAGAGGTGGAACAACTAGTTAGGAAGAAGAGGGCAGCATACATAAGGTGTAAGCAGCAAGGATTGGACAGGGCTTGTGAGGAATATAGAGTAGCAAGGAAGGAACTTAAGAAAGGGCTGAGGAGAGCGAGAAGGGGACATGAAAAGGCTTTGGCGAGTAGGGTTAAGGAGAATCCCAAGTTTTTTTCTCGTACATAAAGAGCAGAAGGATGGCTAGGGTAAAGATAGGTCCAATTAAAGACAAAGGTGGGAGGATGTGCCTGGAAGCTGTGGTGAGGTTCTCAATGAATACTTCTCTTCAGTATTCACCAAGGAGAGGGGTCTTGATGATGTGTAGGTGAGGGTAATGTTCTAGAGTATGTAGATATTAGGAGAGAGGATGTGTTGGAGTTGTTAGAAAATATTAGGACAGATAAGTCCCCGGGGCCTGACGGAATATTCCCCAGGCTGCTTCGTGAGATGAGGGAGGAGATTGCTGAACTGTTGGTTAGGATCTTTGAGTCCTCGTTGTCAACGGCGATGGTACCGGAGGATTGGAGGGTGGCGAATGTTGTCCCCTTATTCAAAAAAGGTAGTAGGGATAGTCCAGGGAACTACAGACCGGTGAGGGTAAGCTGTTGGAAAGGATTCTAAGAGATAGGATCTATGACCATTTGGAGAAACATGGACTGATTAGGGACAGCCAGCATGGCTTCGTGAAGGGAAGATCTTGCCTCACAAGCCTGATAGGGTTCTTTGAGGAGGTGACCAGGAAGATTGATGAGGGTAGTGCAGTGGATGTGGTCTACATGGATTTTAGTAAGGTGTTTGACAAGGTTCCACATGGTAGCTTCTTCAGAAGGTCAGAGGCCAAGGATCTGGGGAAGCTTGGCCGTGTGATTCAAAATTGGCTTGCCCGTAGAAAGCAGAGGGTTGTGGTGGAGGGAGTGCATTCGGATTGGAGGGCTGTGACTAGTGGTGTCCCGCAGGGATCGGTTCTGGGACCTCATCACAAAAAGTAGATTTATTAACAACTTAGATGAGGGGGTGGAAGGCTGGGTTAGCAAGTTTGCAGATGACACAAAGATCGGTGGTGTTGTGGATAGTGTGGAGGGCTGTCGAAGCTTGCAGAGGGATATTGATAGGATGTAGAGCTGGGCTGACAAGTGGCAGATGGAGTTCAATCCGGAGAAGTGTGAGGTGGTACACTTTGGAAGGACAAACTCCAAGGTGGAGTACAAGGTAAATGGCAGGATTCTGGGCAGTGTAGAGGAGCAGAGGGATCTGGGGGTTCCTATCCACAGATCACTAAAAGTTGCCTCGCAGGTGGATAGGGTAGTTAAGAAAGCTTGTGGGAGGTTAGCTTTCATAAGTCGGGGGATCGAGTTTCAGAGCTGTGAAGTGATGATGCAGCTTTACAAAACCCTGGTTAGACCACACTTAGAGTACTGTGTCTATTTCTGGTTGCCTCATTACAGGAAGGATGTGGAAGAGTTGGAAAGTGTGCAGAGGAGATTTACCAGGATGCTGCCTGGATTAGAGAGTATAGATTTGAGGAGAGACTAAAGGAGCTAGGGCTGTTCTCATTGGAGGATGAGGGGAGACATGATAGAGGTATACAAGATATTGAGAGGAATAAATAGAGTGGACAGCCAGCGCCTCTTTCCCAGGGCACCAATGCTCAAAACAAGAAGACATGGCTTTAAGGTATCGGGTGGGAAGTTCAAGGGAGATGTCAGAGGGAGGTTTTTCACCCAGGGAGTGGTTGGTGCATGGAATGCACTGCCTGGGGTGGTGGTGGAGGCTGATACATTTGGACAAGTTCAAGAGATTGTTAGATAAGCATAAGGAGGAATTTAAGTTAGAGGGATATGTGGGAGGAGGGGTTAGATAGTCTTAGGTGTGGTTTGAAGGGTGGCACAACATGGTGGGCCGAAGGGCCTGTATTGTGCTGTATTGTTCTATGGTTATTATAATCAACAGCATACACAATTTCTTCAGAAAGTTTACATTAGAACAGTAACCACAATCCCATCCAAAGCACTCAGGATGGTTAATTAGGGCCCCTATTTAAAACCCACCATCTAATCAGGAGATTGACTTTCAAACAAAATTCTAAAGAGGACTCCTTTTAAACAATACATTAAATTAGAAAAGATTTTCCAAAGCAACATGTAGCATGGACTGAGCCAATTTTTAAAAAATCAAAATTGCTTTTCACCAATCAAGTTAGTTAATTTTATTCCCCATATTTTTGTGGGTCCTAAGCTTAATGGACCATCGTAGTTCGACATCTCAAACATAGTTCAGTTATGGGATTAAGGAGTGCTACTGAAACACAGATGGGAATCAGATTCACAACACAAGGGATAGTAGGAACTAGGTCAATGAAACAGGCGAATAAAAATGAATTGAAGTGATGCCAAAGAAAAACAAGCTATTGTCAAAGGTATTGACAAAGGTAAATAATTCATAGTGATTACTGAATGGGACATCACAATGTAAATGATATAAAAATTTGTCTTTCTATAATACAAATGTTGAGTACATGTGAGATAGCTGGGCAATGACGGAAGGATGGCTAATGATACAATGCCATTGTAAGGATACAATAATAGTGACAACAGATTTGAAAGGCAACTAAAGTGGAATAGAAAACTATGAAATAACAACATTTTTCACACAGCAATACTGAAAAGAGTCAGCTGGGTTCGAGGCTGATTACTTTGAATATTTTCTGTTTTTAAAAAGTTTGGTTTGGAAAAAGTTAGAAATTTAACAAGTTTTAAACCAAATATAGAATTGGGGGCAAGGGAGAGAGGGGATTGAGTGGGAGGCTGTAGAGCTTAAATGGTAAAATGGTAGCTGACAAGTAAACAAACTGAATACGGGTCTGGAAAAGGTGTAAATGGGCCAGTGGAACTATTACCCAAAGCTGTCTGAAAAATATGGTAACAGTGATTATGAACTCAATGCATTGCAAGACACCACCAAACACAACTTCTGACCACCTGATCGACTCAGCACCAAATTCAGCATAGATGGCCTGAGTCAAGTAGGCAGATGCACTTTGCATCTGAATCCTCACCTGTCCAGCAGGGATGGCTGGCAAAAGAAGCTCAAATGATTCCTTGGGATTGTCAATCTTGATTAAAAAGGCAAGTGCAGGTAGTGGTTCATTCATTTTCTTTACATTACTTGTGTTTTAATTAATTTCCAGTAGTTCAACAGTAGAAAAAATAATGGCAAATGATTTTAAGTGTCAGAGTTATTAACAGCACAGAGACAAGCCTTCTGGCCAAATTTGTCAATGCCGATGGTGACCCCACTAATCCCATTTGCCTGCATTAGGACCGTATCCTTCTACTCCTTTCATATCCAAGTACCTGTTCAAATGCCTTTTAAATTATGTAACTGTATCTGCCTCCACTATCTCCGCTGGCAACTTGTTCCATATAACCACCATCCTCTGTGTGAAAAATGCACCCCTAAGATCACTTTAAATTTCTGTCCTCTCACCTTAAACCTATGCCCTCTAGTTTTAGACTCACCTACCCTGGGGGTAAAGACAGACCATTTACTCCATCTATGCCCCTCACAATCTTAGACATCTCTATAAGATCACCCTCAGTCTCCTACACTTCAGTGAGAACAAACTCAGTCAATACTACCTCTCCTTGTAACTAAAGCCCACCATTCCAGGAAACATCCTGGCGAACCTCTTCTACGCTCTTTCCAATGCAATTACATCTTTCCTGTAGAGTGGCAAAAGTACCTGTACATAATACTCTAAGTGCGCCCCAACCAATGTTTTGTACAGCTGCAACCTGATGTCCCAATACTTGGCTTAGGAAGGCAAGCACACCAAATGCCTTCTTTGCTACCCTATTCACCTGTGTCTCCATTTTCAGGAAACGATGAACTTGTACCCGAAGTTCTCTCCGTACACCAATGCTCTTAAAGTCCCTGCCATTTACTGTGTATTACTGCCAGATACTGTGCAGTATTTGATGCCCCAAAATGCATTACCTCACACTTGTCTGGATTAAATTCCATCTTCCACCGTTCCACCTAACTTTCCAGCTGATCTATGATCCTCCGTATCCTTAGACAACCTCCTTTCCAATCTACAATTCCACTGACTTTCATGTCATCAGCAAACGTACAAATCAGACCACCTGCATTCTCACTGAAGTATATACACCACTGATCTCTGTTGCTACAAACACTGGTTACAGACTTCCAGTCAGAAAAACAACCCTCCACTAGTACCCTCTGCTTCCTATTACTGGATTTCAGTGGTAACCAAAATGGAATGGATATATTTTAAAATATATTTCATTATTAATTTCATTTACAAAAAACTAAAATATTACTGAACTCTTTTTAGATGTCAATGATTATCAAATGCACTTAAAAAGTAGTTATAAGGACCTTTCACATCAGTAGGGCATAAAAAGCAGCAAATACTGTATACTTCTGGAAGCAGAAACTGGCATTGTCTAGAAGGAGCGTTGGGGACCTGCAGTATAGAAAGGAAGACATACAAGGTCAGGGGCTTCTTACATTTTCTCATTCTCAGCTGCATCTGCTCTAATGATGCCACCCTGTACTACCAGTGCATCTGGTACATTTCCTTTTCCCTGAACTGAGGAATCCTCTCTGCCATGGTTCATGGTTCCTCTCTATCAAAATTCATCAACCAGAAATGTTTCAGCTTTCTTTCCACAGATGCTGCCTGACATACTGTGCACTTCCAGCATGATCTGTTTCTATTTCAGATTTCCAACATATGCATATTTGTCCTTGATAATTACAATCTGAAAGAAAAGTACTGTCTGGGAAGTATTGTAATCAAATTCAATAGTTACAGTAAAAATAAATAAAATTTTAAAAACAAATCAAAGCAATTGTACTGTCATTATCAAGAAGCTAACTGCTTACACAAGCCAGCTCCCAGGAATATTCTCCAACTATTCTCAAGTGAACCATTATAAAGGATTGGATTTAAATTCTTAATGATGTTCTTTGTAACAATGACATTGCGCCATAAAGTTTATAAAACAGAAGTACGCTTATTCTATCTGGTCCAGATATTAGAAATCATGCATATAACTAATAGAAACTAAGACGGGTTCAAACAGGTTACATCAGTCGCGTGATAGTTTGTGCACATGCAATGAAATTATTTGCTTTCCAGTGCCTAACTCCTGAACCAAATAATTGATTAAACACAATGAAATCACCCGTTATTAGTCTTGGGAATGAAACAGTGCATTGTTTCCCACTACTTATAACAAATCTTTAATATGCCTCTTTTTATTATCAATAACTTGAGATAATTTTACATGTTGAACTCTTGAAGCACACCTTATCCAAATGTCAAATCATTTGTTGCTGAACACATCTAATTCCCAAATTAAAAAAGAATGATTTATAAAGCAGTCAGAATATTTTTGGCAATATAACTACACAGGAGGCCATCTGGCCTATTGGGTCCATGCTGACTCCTAGAAGAGCCATCTCACCAGTCCTATTCCCCCATATTTCTGTGTGCCCCTGTAATTTGTTCTCTCTCACATGTGCCCATCAACTCCCCTGCAGGTGTGGTGGATACAGATTCAACTGTGATTCAGAGTGAAAGTGAATTGATTAAATATTAGAAAGTTGAAACCATTCCAGGGCATTGGGAAAAGAGCTGGGAAATAGATTGCTGTACTAAGGACATTGACTCACAGGGCTGAACGGCCTGTTCTGTGATGTAATGATTTTGATTCTGTGATTTTAAATGGTTTCTGACAAGTTAAAACAGAAAATTTCTGAATGCATTTGACTGTCTGGGAGTGACTGAAAATGAAGGAGGAAATTGCTATCAACTTACGAAGGAATCAAGTGCATGGCACCAGTAATTGCATTTCTGAAAGTAGTGCTTTCAAAAGTGATGGCTCCTCAGAGATGAGTCAGCTATAAGGGGTTGAAAGGATGGATGAACTACAACAACATGGATTCAGTAGGAACAGGTAAGCATTTCTGCAGTCGCTGACATAGAACAGTACAGTACAGTAACAGGCCCTTCGGCCCACAGTGTTGTGCCAAACTAATTAAACTAGTAATTAAAGGCCTAACTGAACTAATCCCCTTTGCCTACACAATGTCCATATCCCTCCATTCTCTGCATATTCATGTGCCCATCTAAGAGCCTTTTAAATGCCTCTATTACCACTCCTACCACATCCCAGGCACCTACCACTCTGTGTAAAAAAACAACTTGCCCCACACATCTCCTTTGAACTTACCCTCTCACCTTAAATGCATGATCTCTAGTATTCGACCCTAGGAAAAAGATAATGGCTGTCTACCTCTCACAATCTCAAACTTCTATCAAGTCTCCTCTCAGCCTCCGCCATGCCAGAGAAAACAATCCAACCTCTCCTTATAGCACATGCCCTCCAATCCAGGCAGCATCCTGGTAAACCTCTTCTGCACCCTCTCCAAATTCTCCACATCCTTCCTATAATGGGGTGACCAGAATTGAATGCAATACTCCAGATGCAGCCTAACCAGAATTTGATAAAGCTGCAACATAACTTCCTGACTCTTGAACTCAATGCCCTGACCAATAAAGGCAAGCATGCCCTTCACCTTCTTTACCACCCTATCAACCTGTGCAGCCACCTTCAGGGAGCTATGGACTTGGACCCCAAGATCCCCCTGTACATCAAAGCCGTTAAGGATCCTGCCATTAACTGTGTGCTGTCCCTTTACATTTGATCTACCAAAGTGCAACACCTCACATTTACCTGGATTAACCTCCATCTATCATTTCCTCACCCAGATCTGCAACTGATCTATATCCCGCTGTATTCTTTGGCAATCTTCTACACAACACCACCAATCTTTGTATTGTCTGTAAACTTACTATCCCACCATACAAGTTTTCATCCAAGTCATTTATATACATCACAAACAGCAGAGATCCCAGTATAGATTCCTGCAGAACACCACCAGTCAAGGACCTCCAGCCAGAATAAGTCCCACTGAAGACCACCTTCTGTCTTCTATGGGCAAGCCAATTCTGAATCCAAAAGCTCAAGATCTCATGCATCTTGCTCTTCAAAGGCAGGCATGGAGGTGTAGTGGTTAGTATAATGCTATTACAGCACCAGTGACCCGGGTTCAATTCCTGGCACTGTCTGTAAGGAGTTTGTACGTTCTCCCCATATCTGCATGGGTTTCCTCCAGGTGCTCTGGTTTCCTCCCACATTCCAAAAGATGTACAGGTTAGGAATTTGTGGGCATGCTATGTTGATGCCAGAAGCGTGGCGACACTTGCAGGCTGCCCCAGAACACTATGCAAAAGATGCATTTCACTGTGTATTTTGATGTGCACGTGACTAATAAACATATCTCATCTCAGATGATTCCAGGATATGTTGCCTCTCTAATACCAAGATGAAGATTTCATTGAGCAGCTACAGAAAATTCTGGGAGTAAGATGGATGAAATAAAAGGGACGACCAATCATTTTGCTGTGAGTGTACAGTAGATTCCCAAACAATCTGGTGGAGACAGTATGCTAAATACATAGGCAGGTTTCTGAGAATTGCAGGAAAAAAGTTTTACGGTTGAGGATTGTAACTATAGAGGAGAGAGTGATGAGTTAAGTCTTCAGGGAAAAAACACTTCTCCTCAAACTGCCAAACCCTTACTTGCTGTGCGGGGTATGATGGATGGTTTGGTACAAGATAAAAACTTTATGGCAAATACCAGAAAGTCAGCACAAACTTGCCCGATAAACTATGGATAATATACCAGTTGGATAGTGTAAACCCATATCACTCAGAAAGGTAATAATGTCTTAAAGACACAGCAGTGATATGCAAGTGCAATTAAGGAAACCTTGGATTTGGGGGAAGGCAGAAATTTTATGAAGCCCACAAATCTAACCTGTTGCTTTCTGTTGTCTGCAGAGAAAGTAAGCAGAACCTTTCATAGCAAGGCATCAGTCATTTATTTGTTGGAAGCATAATCAATTAATAATACAAAAAGCAAAATAGTACACATGCTAGAAATCTGAAATGTGACAGAAAATGCAGAGTAGATCAGATAATTGTGAAAAGAGAAATGGAGTTCTGATGAAATATCATTGATCTGAAACAGTAACAATATTTTTCTCTCCACAAATGTTACCCAACCTACTGAGTGTTTCTAGCACTTAACATTTCAGACTGACCAACTGATGTTGCTGCAACAAAAAAGCCATGCCACACTAGTGGTAGTGGTTAACTGTAAATTTTGTTGCAGGAGGTAATGTAGAGCATCTGTCAGAAAGTGTAGCCTCGTATGCATTGCTACTAGGTGAGCTGCACCAGCACTGATATACTCCACAAGGAGGATAAGGATAGTTGCAAGGATGGGCCAAGTTTTGCTGATTCATAGCTGGTAATTCTAAACGATTATCAGCCAGTCATGTCTCAGGAAACTCATGGCCTTCCCATGCTTCAGTAGCATTCAACTCTCTGATACATAATGAAACTCACCATTGAGCCCTGTAGCACAGAAGTGACTTGTTGAGGAAAGCCAGAATGCATTTCACGTCTAGCCCTCAGCTTTATACAAAAAGTACAAGTGTAGGAACAGTGACCCCATTCACTTGAATAGGTTGGAAAAAGGTAAATGCAGGAAAGTGCTCGATTTTGCTTTTAAAAAGTTTTCTTTTTCATTGTATTATTTAGCAAGCTCTCAAAGGCTCCCAGGGCTTTTGGGGAGTGAAACCTTAAGATACGACAGCCAAGGGTTATTTGCTGCTTGAAAACCCTTTCCACCCAGGATACCAGATACGAGGACTTTGCTTGTTTAACCCTCTGGATCTTGAAAACAAAATGTGGGTGGACCACGGGAGGCAAATCCAAGCAGTGAGCTCGATCCAGAATCATCCATCTTATGAGTTCCTGTATTTCTTTCTTCCTTCTGTCAATATCCTTTAGCCACAGTGAAAATGAAGGACAATCACAGGAAAACAAGTGCATCAGCAGAATCCTCCTGTCCAACGTCTTCTCAACTAGTAAATGCATTTCACTGTTGTTTAAGTAGTTGACATTATAAACTATAAGAAAACAGTTTTCTGGAGATAGTCCTTCAGGGCACTTCACAAGGGAATCAAATAAAATTTAGGTTATCCTACACAAGCAGATGATGAAACATTTAGTCAAAATGATAGGTATTAATGAGTTACATGGAGAGAAAGGTAGAGGTACTTACATATATTCAGTATGGGGTATACTGGCAGTAATGGAGCATCAGGGTAGATAATGTGGTCAAGACACTGGGGTGAAACTTAAAACTACAACATCTAATCCTGAAGAAAAGAATGCTGCCACTCAGCCATGGTTGGAACCAGAAGCACGAACATGCAGGTGAAAGCAGTGATGTGATGCAGATCCCATTGCTATATAACAGAGACTGAAGTTGCTGGTTGGAAATGAAATTGATATGTACAATATGCTCAGAACACACATGCAAAGAGATTCAATTCATACACGCTTACCTCTCGTTCTTCCTCCTGTTCTTTTCGAATCTGTTCTTGACGCACCTGCTCTGCTATTTCTCTTTCTTGTGCTTCTCTCTAAAGAACAAATACATTTCGAATTTAAACACATTGAATTAAAAATAAATTAATGCAATTTCGAAAAAAGTTGAAGACCATTTTAGTTCATCAAATTGTACTCCTAATTTAAGAAATATTTTAAAATGTATAGAAATCCTTTAATAGCATTGATTTACTTAATGTAAATATTTCTTATACAAAAAGATAAAAGGCTGAATTTTGTGGAAAGTAACAAGCCACTGCAAGCCTTAAGCTCCCACTTACATTTATGCTCATTCCCTGTTGAGAACATGCTGGGTGAAGCTGGCACTAACTCCAGCAAAGGACCTTGTGCTGTGGTAGGTTTTCCTTACATATATTAGGAAAGTTTCTGAATGTAATTAACATCCAAAAACATTTAAAAAGTAAACAAGCTGCTAAAACAGTTGAAACACAAATTAAAATGGGAAAACTGCCATTTAAGGCAGCACAACAGTCAGATTTTGGGGGGGGGGGGGGGGGGGGGGCAATGCCAGCAATCCCACACAGAATGCAAGTTCAGCTCTCAAAATATCAAAACCTGGAACACTTAAAACTATATAAATATTCAAATAAACTCCAACTATTGAATAAACCTAAATATGAACACTTACTTAATCCCTTGTACCCACTCTTCTCCTTTGAATCAACACAACTCCTCCTTGTGCCAGTGTTAAGTGCTGGAGAATTGCTGTCACTATGGGGTTCCACCACAGGATTTCATGAGGTGCCCAATGGCAAAGTTGCCAGAGAACAGCTGCCAAGAAATTCAGGACTTCAGCTTTCACACAGGTTTTTGTGTGGCAAAACTGACGGCAATTCCCCACAAAATTCAGTCAGTTGGGCCTCTTAAATACATCATTTTTCTGAGATATCCCAAATATCACGAAATTTCCATTAAAGTTAAGGCAAGAACAATTTGAATTTCTATAGTATTTTTATGATGTGTACCAAACAAAAACTGACAAAAAGCCCAGTATTGGGAAAAAATGTGTGTTCAACCAAAGAACTGAGTTTTAATAAGCACCTGGGATGGGAAAGGTACAGAGGCAGAGAATTTCATGGGGGGGGGGGGGGGGGGCAAGAATAGGGGGGAGTTCCAAAGGCACCTTAGAGTTGACGCCTCACAGCTCCAGTGACTGAGTTTGAGTCTGACCTCTTGGGCTGTTTGTGTGGAGTTTGAATGTTCACCCAGGGATCCCACGGATTTCTCCGGGGAGCTCTGGTTTCCTCCCACATCCTAAATACATGCAGGTTGGCCACTGTAAATTTCCCCCGTGTGTAGGCAAGGGATAGAATCGGGGGGGGAGATAAGAGTGAGGGGAGAACAAAGTGGGGCAGGGTATGATTAGTGTAAAAGTGTGTGCTTGGTATCAGCACAGATGGGGTGACGGGCCTGTTGCTGTGCTGCATTTCTCTATGACACTTTACTAGTTACTAAGGGTGCAGCAATTAAAATCACGAATGAAACAAATACTGAAGGGTTGTAGAGCTAAAAGAGATTATGGAAGTTAGGGGATCAACCTGACCATCATTTTAAAAAGAAAATTGATGGTCTTAAAGATGAAAAAAAACATACCACATATCATTATGAGAATAAAAAGTCAGATTTGTACAGCATAGAAATAGGCCCTTCGGCCCACCATGTCTATGCTGACCATCATGCCCACCTCGAAAAATCCCACTTCCTGGCATTAATTCCACATCCCTGTATGTGCTGCTCATTCAAGTACCTGTCAAGATGCCTCGTAAATGTTGTTACTGTTCCTGCCTCCACCAACTCCTCTGGCAGCTCATTCCAGATACCAACTAGTTTTTGTGTGAAAAATTTACCCCTCAGATCCCCTTTAAACCTCCTCCCTTACACCTTAAAGCTATGCCCTCTAGTTTTAGACACCCCTACCATGGAAAACAGACACTGGCCCTATGTCTCTCATGATCTTACATAACACTATCATGTTACCTCTCAGCCTCCTTCACTACAGGAAAAACAGGTTTACCTGACCTAATCTGTTCTGATAACTGAAACCCTCCAGTCCACGTAACAGCCTTGTGAATTTTTTCTTGTACCCTTTCTAGCTTAATCACATACTTTTGTGTGCGGTGACCAGAACTGCATACAATACTCCAAGTGTGGCCCAACCAACGTATGGAACAACTGTAATATGATGCCCCAGCTCTCATACTCAATGCCTCAGGTGATGAAAAGTTGACCCATATCCTGTTGTAACCTTAGACAACCTTCTTCAATGTCTACTATAACACCAATTTTGGTGTCATCTACAAATTTGTAAGTCTTACAAAATTGAACAAACCTTAGCCCGGTCTGCTTCCAGAGAAACTCTGTATGCTTCATCTTGTTCTCGTTTTACTTTCTCTCTTGCTTCACGTTCATCCTTATAAAAGAAACATAAGAGAAAATAAGTGGTGAATAAAATTAATCGATAACTAATTGTAGTTTGGTTTAAAGCATTTATTGGATTCACAAGATGGCCCTGTTGTACACTGTCATTTGTGAGCCTTTTAATCTTTATTTGCCATCAGAAGTTTTTAAATGATTAGAAATATTTAGTTTCAAAGACAACGTAATATATTGTAGAAAACTCACTACTAATTGATATGGTCAAAATAGCACAATTGTTCTTTCTTGTATGAAATCAATATTGCATTTGCTGTCTAAGAACTTTTAGATCTGTAATGAGAGAAGAGGATAACATGCTAGGCAATAACAGGACACTAATATTCAATATAAGATGGGAATTGGCCAAAGTTAATAAGAAAAATATCAGTAATTAAGAAAAGTAATGGCAAAGAATATCAAATCCCAATATGATTCTATTCAAGGACTTTAAAGAAAGGTGGTGAGAACAATGCAGATGTTCCAACGATAATCTTCCAAGTTTCCTTGATATGGAACAACTGTACATGTCATTGTGATTTAAAAGGAGGAAACTAAGGAATTATGTATTAGCTAAACTAACATCTATTGCAAAGAAATTGGTAATCAGTCTATAACTAAAGAATGAATGACTGAATACTTGAAAATCTTCATCTAACCGGAGACACTGTAGATGTATACGACCATAAAGGTTTGGTCGTGTCTATCAAAACTGACTGCATTTTTTTTGAGGAATTGATAAAGGTAGTGGATGGGAAATGTAATTTATATGAACTTTCAGAATGCATTTGATAAAATCCTTCCTAAAAGACTATTTGGTAGAGTTGAAGCTCATGGAATTAACCCATTCAAAAAATTAACCAAGCAGAAGGAAGCAGAAAATAGGAATAATGGGCAGGTAATATTATTGTTTTAAGCTATCAATAGTGATTGCATGTGTTCATTGAGAGCCGATGGTGTTGGAGAGACAGGCTATATTTTTACCAGAATTATATCGTAATTGCAAGGGCTAGATTACAAGGAGAGTTGACTCAGGCTTGGATTGTACACCCTGTAAATTAATAAACTGAAATTTCAGCCTTCTATAAAGGGGACCATACAAGACCTGATCATATATTTGAAAGGAGCAGTTACACTTGGAACTTCTGGGTTCACGGACTTAACTGGGTGAAATTTTGTAATGTCTGAGCAAAAGGAGGAAGACCTGAACCTCTGTGCTAGTAATCGCTGGTCCCAAGGTACTCTGCGTTGGAGGTGGCAGCATATGGGATGCTTGCCTTCAAAGGTCAGGACATAGAATATAAAAGTTGGCATCATGCTGCAATTTTAGAAAATACTGGTTACACAGCACTTGGGAGTACTGTGTGCAGTTCTGGTCATCACGCCAGAGGAAGGATGTGCTTTTGCTGGAGAGAGTGCAGAGGAGATTTACCAAGACGTTGCCTGAATTATAGGACCTTAGTTGTGGGGAAAGATTGGATAAGCTGGGCTTGATTTCCTTGGAGCGAAGGCAGGTGAGGCATGACCTGATAGAGATATACAAAATAAGAGACATTAACTGGGTAGATAGAATCTTTTCCCCATGGTCTGTGCATCAATAACAAGACGGCACAGACTTCAGGTGAGAGTAAGGAGTTTTAAAAGGAATTTGAAGGGAAAGCGTTTATCTTCCCCACACAAGAATGTGATTGATATCTGAAACTTGTTGCTAAAGAAGGTGGACGAGTCAGGTACAATCACTATGCTTAAGAGATGTTTAGACAAGCACTTAAATAGGCAAGGCATAGAAGCACACAGATCTTGGGCAAATGGGATTAGTATAGATGGGCAAAAAGGTCAGCATGGACCCAACGGGGCAAAGAGCCTGTTTCTGTGTTGTACAACTCCTTGACTCTATCATTACATTCAGATGCCTCAACAACAGTTAGATCATTATGAATGAAGTCGAGTAAATTTATCTATCCTGTTGGCTCACTCACTATCTGCTGCACACAGAGTCTGGCATCCATGTCCTTCAGAACCAAGTCAGATATGTTCTTGAGGGTACATCAGAGCCACCCAGTGGTGGACAATGAAGTTGCCCACCTCGAGCATGCCTTTTCTACTCTGTTTTCTCTCCCCAACACTGAGAAGTACTGATTCATCACTGGCAGAGAATAATAGGTGGTAATTAGGAAGCATTTTCCTTGCCGGTGTTTAACCTAAGTGATTCTATCTTTAGGTCTCTCAGAGCCTTCTCTCTCTGCAACCACCACTGGTGGGTCTGTTTTGCTGATGAGCAGGAGATACACAGAATCTAGGACAACAGAACCATAGAAAGCATCCTATCTGGATGCATCACAGCTTGGTATGGCAACTGCTCTGCCCGGGACCGCAAGAAACTGCAGAGAGTTGTGGACACAGCCCAGCACATCACAGAAACCAGGCTCCCCTTCATGGACTCTGTCTATACCTCTTGCTGCCTTGGTGAAGCAGCCGGCATAATCAAAGACCCCACCCACCCAGGTCATTCTCTCTTCTCCCCTCTCCTATCAGGCAGAAGATACAGGAGCCTGAGGGCACATACCACCAGGCTCAAGGACAGCTTCTATCCCACTGTGATAAGACTATTGAATGGTTCCCTTATATGATTAGATGGACTCTTGAGGTCACAATCTACCTTGTTATGACCTTGCACCTTATTGCCTACCTGCAGTGTACTTCTTCTGTAGCTGTGACACTTTACTCTGTATTCTGTTATTGCTTTTACCCTGTACTACCTCAGTGCACCGTGTAATGAATTGATCTGTATGAATGGTATGCAAGACAAGTTTTTCACTGTAACTCGGTACAAGTGACAATAATAAACCAATACCAATGGCTGAAAGATGTACTTCTGTGATTGTGACCATGTCAGTCTATAATTTGCTTACAGAATGCCTCTTCTAACTTGGACACCAATTTCTAGATATTTGTGAGTGTACTTTGTAAGAACAACTGGGCTGGGATTGCCTTTGCCATTCTGAATCTGCTCCCAGGGTCAGCACTAGGTGACCCATTTGGTTTTGTACAACACCTCAATCCAGGCAAGTAACAATCCATGTTCTAACTCGTTGCACCCTTTGGAGGTGGCTGTACAAGTGTCTTTTAGAGATGTCTGTACATGTGTCTCCAATCTTTCAAAGACAGACTGGGAAAATGACGAGATGAGGCTAGGTATGAACTACAGGTCATTCTTTCTCTCAGATATCTCAAACATAGAGTAACAAAGTTATTTTAAAACTCTCAGGTTACTAGATGTCCTTATGTTATGATACAGAATAACAATACTGGTACATTACTTGATATTAGTGGGTCAGCACTTCACAAATTGCAGAATTCCTAACATCCTTCTCCATCTATTAAATCTGTATATCAATATGCACTTTACTTTTATCTCCCAGTTCATAATCAGTGAGTTGTCTGTATGCCAGACAAATCTGACATGCGGTTGTGGCCAGCAACTGCTCAATATAATAAATATGATATGCCCATATATAACCAAGATAAGTAATGGTATTTTCTAATGTTTTTGACATTTTGGAAAATAAATTAATGCCTTGGTCTCCAACATTTGAATCAACTTTCACTTTGATGATATTTTGCATTTATTTCAGAATACATTGCTAAAAAAACAAAACTATTTAAAAGGATAACTACTCCAAAATTCTTTTCATGGAATTAAAATGATAAAGAATTCAAAATCATAGCTTCCATGATTTGTAATCTGACCTTGAAATCAATATCTATCATTGAGAAATGTTGGTTTTTATTTATTATAAGATTCTAGTTTACAAACTTAAGAAAAAAGGACCATGAAAATTTGCATCTAGTAAATGATACCAATAGTGTATTTTGTGAAAAACAGCAGTGAATTGCAATGAATGTTCTCTGTTCATTATGTGAAGAGAAAATTCCTCATGACAAACTATTCCCCAAAAGACATCAGACAACAATAACAGGTTTACAAACAGATTATGAAACCATTTCAATATGTAAACTGCAATTTTGATCAGCTGTCAAGTGTGAACTATACACATTAATTTCAAAATTGTTTCACCCGAGCTAGTGACACATTTAATCTTGATAGCTTACCATAACTGACAGTATGCAACCCAGATATTTCAAATCAGGTGCAGTGGCAAGTCGAAACAATTTAAGATCAATTCCATTCATCTCTTGCAAAACAAACATCCCATGAATCACAGTAATTACACTGAACCAGTGAGTCATTCAAGCGTCTAAAGCTCCAGTTCTATATATATTACCATCTGCTTTAACCTTCATTTTAAACTACACCATAATTACAGTTTTAACCCAAATGAAGGTCATTGAATTTCATATTTTGATCTTACTTTGAGTTGTAAACTATAAGCATCAAATAAGACAAGTTTCAGAGATAAAACTGTAAACCAAGGGCAATGAATAATATTAGAATTGGATTAGATACATTTCTTGTTAAGAATGCAATTCAAGTTAGTTCAATGTGATGGAAAAACTAGGAACATTTCATATGTAGAAAGCAGCAGAGCTGGATTGAAATGTGTTGGAAATGGTAGTCTCCCCCAGAAACAATTAAATGAATCAGAGCAAAGCCTACAAAAGGTTGGATTTTATGCTTATGTAGTGGTTGCTACCGCGGAATAAAACAAGACTCTACTCGGAGGATTGCCAAACAGAACTGGTTTATTTTCCCGCCTTGTGCGGGCCCTTTAAGGGAGAAAAACTCCCGCCCAAAAAACCGGCAATGACGTAAGTCCTACGTCATCAGGACTTTCCCGCGCGCGGGTTCTCCCCGTCGCTCGGAAAGACGAGGCCCGCCGCCATCTTGGGCCTCGTCGCTCCGACACCGCGCGACCCGACTGCCGAGCCGGTTCGCCCGACTAGACGATGAGTCGCCACACTTACATGTTTAAAAAGATTTGCTAAACAATGTAACCAAATGGATAAACAAACTTTTCTCACATTAATTTTAAATAGGAAAATAGGATAAACAAGATCGTCCATCCAGAGAGTACCAAGATCAATGTGAGATGTAACATTGTTTCTCACCTAATATGCTGAGCATTTCTAGCACCTTCTGTTTTACTTCAGAAAGTTTCCAACCCTTTCAATGATACTTCAAAAATAATTTAAAGTCATTCAAAGATGATTCATCGTAAGTCACTATTGCCTTGTGACTTGATTACAGTGTGGCACTGCTAGAGGTCTGGAGCTGGTGTCCTGTTAAACTTCCTAACCCTCCCACCCCTAAAAGAAAGGGCACTCAAATAGCAATAAAAACAGACAGAATTGGAGAATTTTGGCAGTGCATTGCAAAGAGCAATAGTTTATAAAGACAAAGCTGAAAATTATAAAAGTCAACTAATGTAAAATATCATGCATGACTATAATTCAAAAATCACACTACTTGAGTAAGAATATTCTACTGTTAGTAGAATTATCAGAGCCACAATAAGCAATGCTTCACAGATAAACCTTTTAAAATTGACAAAGGATTTCAATTAATAACCAAAGTGAAACATCATCTGATTAACTCTAAATTATTAACCAAATGGAATAAAGAGCCATTCAAAATGAAGTAAAATTAATCCAATATGAAGTTTTTAGATTTCCCAGTATGGGTCACTAAAGTGTTATTCTTGAATATGAATCGAATATTGACAATGAATTGTTGTATTCCTAATGAAAGCAATGACAAAAGTCCAATACTATGACTTGCATAAGAGTTTTTCTTCAGCTTAGCAGGGCCTTAAAATACAATTGTACAAAAAACTCATAGATTTGAATAATTTTTCCAAATGTTCCACACCTCATAATTGCTTTATAAACATATTTATTTAACTTGCTGAAGCTTTTCACTTGCATTGGTTCATTATATCACCTGACTTTATCAGACACACCCTAGGCCGGAAATGTATATGCAAACTCTGCTCATTCTTTCCACAATCCTGGCAATAGTAATCACCTGAGAATTGAAAATATTGTAATTCTATCAGTTTCAGTATTAAAAAATCTTGTCCACAGTAAAACAAAACACAAACTTACTGGTCTCAAGTAAAGCAATAAGAAGTCCCACAGAATCGATAACTAGTCATTTGACTTGAAATTATTTCTCGACATTACAAGTTCACAACAAAAAGCAGGAATGTTAATGGAAATGAAAAACATATTAAGTTAATACTTTGCATCTGTCTTCACAGTTGGGGAAGAGAACAAAATAATTGTAATGCAAAGGATAGAAATAAATCAAGGGAAGGAACTTAATAGATATAATACAAATAGAAAAAAGTTAATGGAAAATGTAATGAGACTTAAGGTAAACAAATCTCCAACACTGGATGGTTTCCACTTCAGTGATTTGAAAAAGTGGTGCTTAGGAAATTACATATAACTTGTGTCATAAACTTCCAAAGCCCTCTTGATTTTGGAATTATGCCACTGAATTGTAAAGTGTCACTATGATTTAAGAAGGGTGGGAGGTCAAGATGCATAACGTCCAAACTGTCAAACTAACATCAGTTGTGAGAAAGATACCGGAATGTGTCATCAAAGGAGAATCACTGACTGGCTGGACAAGTTTATGATAAACAGACAGGTTCAGGATTAGATATGTGAAAAGTCATAGCTGTCTAATTTAATGGACCTTTTTTTTGAGGAGGTTACTAAAAGGATGGATAAATGAATGCCTATAGATGTTATCTATATAGATTTCTAGAAGCCATTCAATAAGGCTCTCTGCATGAGATTATCAATGAAAATTAAAGCACACTAAGTTAAGGAAAATAAAAGGGAAAATGCTGGAAATATGAAACAGATCAAGCAGCATCTGTGGAGAGAGAAACAGAGTTAACCTTTCATGATGATGACCTACAATCAGAACTGGAAAAATTAGAAATAAGACAAGTTAAGAAAGGCGAGGTTGTGATAGGGAGAGTTAATAGAGGGGAAAGTGTAGATGTAATGTATTTAGATTTCCAAAAGGCATTTGACAAGGTGCCACACAAGAGGCTAATTCATAAATTAAGAGACCTCTGTATTGGAAGAAGCATGTTAGAATGGATTGAAAACTGACTGTCACATAGAAAAGAGTTGGAATAAATGGTTCCTTTTCAGACTGGAAGGAGGTAACCAGTGGAGTACTGTACAGATCAGTTCTTGGCCCACAATTGTTCACTCTTTACATCAATGACCTGGAGGAAGAAAAAGTATGTGAGGCTTCCAAATTTGCCAATGATATGAAAATAGGTGGAAGAGCATGTTCTGATAAGATTACTTGATCCTGCAATGGAATATAGAGAGACTGAGTGAGTGAGTTGGCAAAAGATTGGCAAATGGAGTTTAATGTGGGCAAGTGCAAGGTCATGCACTTTGATCAGAGAAATCAAAAGGCAGATTATCTAAGTGGAGAGAAACTGGCAAAGGATTGTCTTATAAGGAGGCTAGGTAGTTTGAGTTTGTATTCCTAGGAGTTTAGAAGGATGAGGGGTGACATTATTCAAACATACAAGATCCTAAGGAAGCAGGGTAGATGTTGAGACATTTTCACTCATGTTAGAGTTACGAACAAGGGGATATAGCTACAAAATAAGAGGCTGAGGTGAGGTGAGCAGAAATTTCTTCTCTTAGTGGGAATTCTCTGCACCAAGGGTGATATAGGCAAGATCATTTGAGATACTTAAGGTGGAGATAGATAAATATTTCAAAGATCAAGGAATAGAGAACTGGGGAACTGACACGGAAGAGGAGTTGAGGCCAGCATAGATCAGCCATGATTGTACTGAATGACAGGTGGCCTATTCCTGCTTCTATTTTGTGTTCTTTAGGGCAGTGGTTTTCAACCTTTTTCATGCTGCGGACCCCCAGAACATGTCCTTGTTAGATGGTGGACCCCCAAAGCCCACAAAATCAAACAATCAATAATTCATGCATACAACACTTAAATTACTGCACATAGGCCCTATTGAAATAGTGACTATTTCAATCATCGATAATTACCAGCAGTGTCTTTCAGTGTTCAGTTCAATGTGAAGGTTGTGCCTGTTTTGCACTGCAGAGTTTGTCCAAACATGGTGGTATGTGCGACAAACATACGCGTATGTCATCCTCAATATTCAGTCTTGATCTGTATTTGGTTTTCACGGCACTGACTGCAGAAAATGCTATTTCGCACAAGTGGTTGCAAATGGTAACAGAACATTGACGGCTTTGCCGGACAGCAGTGGATACTCCTGGGAACATGCTATCCAGAACGACAACAGTGACATTCGGTTGAACTGCAAGCGCAAAGTCCTGTCAGATGACAGTTCAGCCAATTCTTCTTGTTCACGTCCAGTTAAATCAGTAAGCATGCATTCAAACAGATTTCGAATCCAATCAAACATGCTCATGTCATCGTCGCCGAAATACTCATGGAAATAATGTGACAGCGGTTGAATATGGTTCAAAACGATGCTCGCAATGGCCTCTGTCTTAGTCTCGTTCACTGTCAGAAAGTCAGCCAGCAACGGAAGCATATCATAGACACCTTGCTTGCATCTTCCATTCCAGATACGGAGTTTTTTCTGGAAGGCATTGATTTTGTCATGCGTTTTCAGAACATTTGAGCCAGGTCCTTGCAATGATAGATTTAAGCTGTTGAAAATATCTGCAAGATAAGCTAATCTGGCAACCCACGTCTCATCTGTCAAGAACTGTGCCAATGATCCGTTATGCTCATTTAGAAAAATGAGCAGTTCATCTCGCAATTCATATACACGCTGCACAACGTGGCCTCGTGACAGCCATCTGACTTCTGTATGTAGCAACAAATGCTTATGCTCGGCTTCCATTTAATGGCATAGGTTTTCAAACAAACGATGATTGAGCAGCCTGGCTTTGATAAAGTTAACGATTTTAATGTATGTGGAAAACACATCTGCAAGATTTTCATCCATATCCTTTGCAGCCAAAGCCTCACGGTGAATCATGCAGTGGGTTGCTGCTACATGTGGAGCTACTTCTTTCACTCGTGCGACGAGACCCGACTTCCGTCCCGTCATTGCGGCAGCACCATCCGTGCGTACTCCAATGCCGATTGTACAAAAAAAAGTGTCAAGCACATGGAAAAGTTCTTCACCGGTTGTACGCCCTGGGAGCGCCTTGCAAAACAAAAAGTCTTCCAAAGCCTCTCCTTCCCAGCAATATCGAACACAAATCAACAACTGAGCAGCACTGGCAACATCAGTACTTTCATCGAGCTGAATCGCAAATCTGACTTGCTGAAGACATGCTATCAGCTGGCTCTGTATATCTTCAACCATATCGCCAATTCTTCTGCTTACTGTGTTATCAGACAGTGGAATGGCTTTTAGTTTTTGACTGGATTCTTTTCTCAGTACAAATTCACACATATTTACTGCTGCAGGCAGTATAAGCTCTTCTCCAATTGTGTGAGGCCTTCTGGAACGTGCTATTTGTAATGCTACCAAATATGGTGCGCGAAGAGCCTCCTCATTTACAATGGCGCAGGCTGTCATTTTGCCTTTCTGCTTGAGGTACAGCTCCTTTTGCCGCTCAAAATATTCCTTCGGCTTACTGGCAATATCTGGATGCACTGTTGTTAAATGGCGCTTCAATTTCGCTGGTTTCATTGCATCGTTGGACAGTGTTTGCAAACACACAACACAGAGAGGTTGGTCTGCATTTGTCCCCACTGCGATGAAGCCATATGAAATGTATTCTGGATCGTACTTGCGTTGTTTTCTCTTTCAGTCACCCTTATCCCCTTCGTCATCAGAATCTTCCGGTTTCTGGTCAGTTTTTCTCTTCAGAAACTTCTCCATAACTCAGCAATACATGCTGGACAGTTTAATTACTAGTAGTGATAAAATTATCAAAACTAATCTAAAATTTACACGTCTGCGCACTTTTCATTTAAGAGTGACGTCACTGTGGCGTAAATGCATGGTAAGTAAGCAATATTATTAAGGCACACCAACAACGTCACTCAGTCTTGCTAGCACTACAGTGCACAACAGAATAGAAGTAGTGAACACTACTGACTACTCTGACTACACAAATCGAATATTAAGTGGCAGCTTACCAGAAGGGAACACCGTCTAAGTCTCTAGGATTCTCACCTATAACAGACAGAATAGATATGGCCGATTTTCTGAATAGTGGAAAACTGGAGCAAGCAAGCAAGCTGCATCTTTGTAACAGGTCGCTTTTCCATTTTTTTTCTTGGCTTGCTCGCGGACCCCCTGGCAACCCACCATGAACCCCCAGGGGTCCACGGACCACAGGTTGAAAACCTCTGCTTTAGAGAGGCAGAAAACAAACGCGATAGGCTGAAGACTAGGATAGATGAAAGAATGCTGTAGAGGCTAGTGGATAAAACATCTAAAGGTTTAAATGGGAAGAAACAAATAAAATCTATAATTCCAGAAGAGGAGGCAAAAAAAAAACCCAACTGAAAATGGTGTAAGTGACTGGAATGACTATCTAAAATGGCTCAATTCAATTTTGAGCTCCAAAAACCATAATATGTATACGATGAGCTGTTTTCCCTCAAAAGTAAGCATCACTACAAATGATGTAGGAAGCCAAAGACAGGGAATTCAAAGTGGCAGTGGGATACAGTATTAAAGTGACAGGCAACCGGAAGCTCCCTGTCACCCTGGCGACTGAACAGACGCAAACACAGGAATACCTAGGAGCTCAGGCAGCATCTCTGGGAAGAGAAACAGAGCTCTCTCCCACCACCATTTGTGTCATTTAAACTTCCCCTAGTCTTCACCATTTCACAGATATTGTTCCTTTAGCTCTCTCCACCATTTCCCGCGCTCTCTGCAACTTAAAACTTTATTTCTAACTGTTCCCAGGTCTGATGAAAAATCAACCTGAAACATTAATTCCAATTCTCTCTCCACTGATGTTGCCCAACCTGCTGAGTATTTCCATAACTTTGTTTTCTTTCAAATGTCTAGCATTTGCACCAAATTAATTTTCAATTTCTAAGTTAAAGATAACCCTCAAACCTTATAATTGTCTGGAAGAAATGAGACAGAGCATGTATTCAGAATTGGGAGTTGTGACCAGTAGATTTCTCCGGTATCAGTACTCAGGCCTTAGTTTTTCTCATCACATTTATTAATGACAACTGAGAGTTGTGCATCCAAGAAAGCAGATAATGTTAAGATGGGTGGTACAGTAAGTCCAGATGGGAGCAGGGGATCAAAAAGTGGACAAAGAGTAAGTGGCTGAACAAAACTGTGTCAAATAGATTTCAAATTAAAAAAGTGATATCATAACCTGTGTGAAGGAAGTAGAAAAATCTGCTACAAGAAAACCCGAGGAGGCAGTCCAAAAGAGATTCACAATGCTAATTCCTGCGATGAGGAAGTCCTATCATGAGTGGCTAAAGAAGTTGGATCTAAATTCTTTGGACTTTCAGAGGTGATCTTATTGAAACATACAAGACCTGAAGGTGCATGACAGTGCACATGTTGAGATGTTTCCATTAATGGGAGTCTCAAACAAGGGGACAGACTTACAAAGGGGCAATAATGTACAATCATAGAGCACAAAATGGCCCTTTTGGCCTATCTCGCTATAATCTATGCTAATCCCATTTGCCTGCATTAGGCCAGTATCCCTCTACACCTTTCCAAAGTACCTGTCCAAATGCCTTTTAAACATTGTAGTTATATCTGCTTTTACCACCTCCTCTGGAAGCCTGTTCCAGATAATCACCAATCTCTAATGTGAAAAACTTACCTCTCAGATCACCTTTAAATTTCTCTCCTTAAACCTGCCCTCTAGTTCTAGGCTCCCCTGCCCTGGGAACAAAAAAATTGACTATTCATCCTATCTGTGCCCCTCATAATTTTATAAACCTCTAAGGTCACTCTTTAGTCTCCTCCAATTCAGTGAGAATAAACCCAGCCTATTCAAACTCTCCTTATAACTACAGTTCTCCATTCCAAGCAACATCCAAATGAATCTCTTCTGCTCTCTATTACTACCACACCCTTCCTGTAGTATAGCAACCAGAACTATACACAATACTCTAAATGAAGCCTAACCAATGCTTTGTACCGCTGCAACATGATGTCCCAATTCTTATACTCAATACCTCAGCCTATGAAGACAAATGTACCAGACACCACCTTCACTAACTATTCACTGACGTCTTCCTTTTCAGAGAACTGTCGACTCGCAGCCCAAGGTCCCCCTTTTTATCAATGCTCTTAAGGTCCTTGCCATTTATTCTACGTCCTGCCAGAATGACTTCCCAAAGTGCATTAGAGCCATAAAGAGATACTGTATGGAACCAGGCCCTTTGGCCCAACTCGTCTATGCTGACGAAGGTGCCTACCAGAGTTAGCCCCATTCCCCTTTCACCTTAAATCTATGCCCTCTTGTTTTAGATTCCCCTGCCCTGGGAAAAAGACTGACTATCTACCCTATTTATGCCCCTCATGATTTTATAAACCCTAAGGTTTACCCCTCAGTCTCTTTCACTCCAAGGTAAACGGCCTCAGTCTCTCCTTATAGCTCAAGCCCTCCAGTCCAAGTAATATCCTGACAAATCTTTTCTGCACTCTCTCTAGCTGAATTGCATCCTTCCTATAGTGTGACAACCAGAACTACAAACAATGCTCCAAGTGTGGTCTCACCAATGTCCTGTACAGCTGCAACATGAAGTCCCAACTTTGTACTCAGTGCCCCAACCAATGAAAGCAAGCATGCCATATGCCACTTTCAGAGAACTATGTACTTGTACATCTAGGTCTTTCATTCTACAACACACACCAGGGCCCTGCCATTCATTATTTATGTTCTGCTCTGGTTTAACTTCAAGTTCCTAGGAGTGAACATCACCGATAGCCTGTCCTGGTACAACCACGTAGACGCCACGGCCAAGAAAGCTCACTAGCGCCTCTACTTCCTCAAGAGGCTAAAAAAATTTGGCATGTCCCCCCTTTGACACTCACCAACTTTTATTGATGCACCATAGAAAGCATCCTATGTGGATGCATCACGGCTTGGTATGGCAACTGCTCTGCCCAGGACCGCAAGAAACCGCAGAGAGTTGTGGACACAGCACAGTGCGTCATTGAAACCAGCCTCCCCTCCATGAACTCTGTCTATACCTCTCACTGCCTTGGTGAAGTAGCCAGCACAATCAAAGACCCCACCCACCCTGGTCATTCTCTCCTCTCCCATCAGGCAGAAGATACAGGAGCCTGAAGGCACATACCACCAGGCTCAAGGAGAGCTTCTATCCCACTGTGATAAGACTATTGAATGGTTCCCTTATACGATGAGATGGACTCTTGACCTCAATCTACCTTGTTATGACCTTGCACCTTATTGTCTACTTGCAATGCACTTCCTTGAGCTGTGACACTTTACTCTGTTATTGTTTTTACCTGTACTACCTCAATGCACTCTGTATTAACTCAATATATCTGCACTGTGTAATGAATTGATCTGTATGAACGGCAAGTTCGAGACAAGAGAGACAAGTTTTTCCACTGTGCCTCGGTACAAGTGACACTATTAACTAATACCAACTTCATAAAATGCATCACTTTGCAGTCAAATTCTATGTGCCATTCCTTTACCCACTTTTCCAGTTGATCTAGGTCCTACTGTAACCTTAGCCTTCTTTGCTGTCTGCTACACCACCAGTTTTGGTGTTATCTGCAAACTTAATCATGTCACCTACTCTCTCATCTAAATTGTTAATATAAAAGACGAACAACAGGGTCCCTGTGGCATACCATTGATCACATTACCTCATACTTGTCTTGATTAAATTCCATCAGCCCAACTTTCCAGCTGATCTATGCCCCTTTGTATCCTTGGACAACTTTCTTCATTATCTATGACCCCACCAATTTTCATGTCATCTGCAACCTTGTTAAATCAGACTACTTACCTACTCATGTCATGTACATATGTCCAAGGTCCAAGCACCAGTCCCTGTGGTACCGCACTTGTTACAGACTTCTAGTTAGAAAAACACCATCCACCTCTGTCTCCTCTCATCAAGCTAATTTTGGATTCAGTTTGCTGACATGCCTTGGATCCCTTGCACCTTAACCTTCTGGGCCAGTCTGCCACACGGGGCTTCGTCAAATCCCTTAACAGATTCTATGCAAACTACGTCTGCTGCTCTGCCTTCAATGTCCTTGGCTACCTCCTCAAAAAAACTCAGATTTGTAAGACATGATCTCCTCTACACAAAAACCATGCAAACTGCTCCTAATCAGTCCCTGCCATTTCAAATGAACACAAATCCTGTTCCTCAGTCTTCTACAACACCTCCCCACCCACCAATGCAAAGTTCACAGGTCTACAGATTCCAAGCTTATCCCTACAGCCCTTTTTAAACAAGGAGATGATATTAGCTATTCTCCAGTTTTCTGGTACCTCACCCATGGCTAGTGAAGGTGCAAAAATCTACATCAGAGCTCCAGCAATTTGCTCCCTTGATTCCTTAAGACAGATCCCATCAGGCCCTGGGGATTTATCTACCCTAATGTATGCCAATATTTCTAACACTTGCTCCTTCCTGATGCAAGGAATACTAAGATGCAAGGAATACTAAGATGCAAGGAAATTTTTTCTCACAGAGGGTGGTGATGAGTCTCTGGAATTGTCTGTGGGAGGTTGTGGAGGGTGGCTCATTGGAAGTATTTAAAGGGATAGTTGATCTCTCTTTGAAAGATTGGGGAAGTGAGTACGATGGGGAACTGACCCAGAAAAGGAGCTGAGCCCTGGAGCAGATCAGCCAAGATCATACTGAATAGTGGGACAGGCTTGAGGGGCCAGGTGAGCTATTCCTTCTATTTTCATGTGCTCTTGTATTTTTTGAACAGCTACCTAGAACTTTGAAACTAACTAAAAACTGGGTGTATGTGCATGCGAATGCCTAACACTTGGTCAATAGCTTAAAAAAAATTCAGAAAGAATGAAAGAGTGTTTTTTTTCCCCCGAAGGAGTTAGGATACAACAGGCAAAGTGCTTCAACTGTAAAATGCTTTGGTTATACCCCATGTAGAGCACTGTAGTCAGTTCTAGACACTGTCTGCAAGGAGGAAATTGCATGTATGGAGGGGTTATTCCACAGGCTCATCAGCAAGATACTGTGGCTCAAAAGTTCATATCAAGAGGTTTGATTGTATAACATTTGCTGCCCTCTTTTGAATATTGAAGACTGAGGGGTAATGGCATGAAAATTGGTGCTATTTTTAAACAGTGTGGAGATTGTTATAGGCTACAGAATGATATTGATCAGCTGCTAAGTTAAGTTGAGCAGAGCAATGACAGATGGAATTTAATCCTGATAAATGTGACAAGATGCATTTCAGAGGATCAAATAAGAACAGGGTGTATTATGTATGGGAGTTTCATAGGGAGTATTGCAAATTAAAGGGACCTTGGTGTACAAATCCAAAGGTCCCTGAAACTGACAGCACAGGTAGACCTGGTGGTGAAGGCAGCAAAAGGGATGCTTTCCTTAATTAGCAAAGGCAAAGAGTATAAGAGCAGGGAGATCTTGGTACAACTTTATAAAACATTGATCAGGCCACAGCTGTAACATTGTGTGAAATTCTAGTCACCACACTATAGGAAGGATGTGACTGCACTGGAGGGTGCAGAGGAGATGCATCAGAATATTGCCCTGGATGGAGCAGTTGCATCTTGTGGAAAGACTGGGATTGTTTTCTTTAGAGCAGAGGTGGCTGAGGGAGGTCCCAAGACAGGTGTACAAAATTCTGAGAAACGAAGGAACTTTACCCCACGGCAGAGGTATCTAAGACCAAAGGGCATTGGCTTAATGTGAGTAAAAGATTTAGAGGGGATATGAGGAAAATGTATTCCCCCCCCAGAAGTGGGTGCAATCTAGAAGGAGGGGGTAGCGGAGGCAGAGACTCTCAGAAAATAATAAGCAGCTGAAGCAGCAAGAGTCACTGGATACAGTACATTATGGATCATGTGCTAGTACAGATAGTTATTTGAGGGACAGCCAAAGGGCCTGTTTTAGTGTTGTACGATTCTATGGTGTTTCAACAGGATAGAAAAGGAGAAACTATTTATGCGGAGCAAGAAGGCATGATCTGAAAAATAGAGCTAGCTACTTAAAAATGAAATTAATATACATAGTATCAAGGGGTTTGGAAGGAAGGATGTAGTTGGAGGCAGATTGTGGAACAGTCTCAAAATATCATCATCGTGTTTGGATGGGTGTGACAAGCTGGGCAGTTAAATCACAATAATTGGAATGTTCAATATGGAGTTGGCCAGTGTGACAGAAGTGTTGGGTTATTAGAATGATAAGCTTAGATGGGGGATAAAAGGTGAGAAAGACGATGAAGGTATTGGTCACTGCTCTGTGGAGACTTGGGTGAAATGTTTGCTGTTCCATGATAGTCCCAAACTCTGTTCTGTGCAGGTTGTGGCCTTGACCTCATGTAAAAGCGATTATGCAAAACCCACCAGCCATGACAGTTGCAGGACTGATAAATAATCCCGATGGCACAAGTTTCTTGCATTAAGCCAAATATCCACACAACAGGCTTTGCATTTTCTGTGTGAAAAAAAATCTCTCTCGAAAGAATGGCTTTTTGAATCAAATGGCAGATTTGACTAAATGCAGATGCAATGACTACTAGTTCAAAAGTTACATATCTGTGCAGTCAATGTAACATAAGGAATTCAAAGTGATATTCATACTGATGGAAATCTTGCAGCTAATTTTGACTTTTTGGGTGGTTGACCATGCGAGTACATCGATCTGTCAAGCATTCCGGGAGTAAAGACAGCTGCAATTTTGCCTTCTGGCTACATTTGAATTTATCAGCTGAGGTGTGAATACCAAACAGACAACCTGATGCAGTTCAATACTTCAGCCTCTGAAACATTAGCCAATTGGATACCTCCAAAGACCTGAGCAGCAAGGAGGCAGAGGGAGGCTATGGCAGCAGCTTTCCATAGTTTTTTTTCTATTAGAAATGTCACTTTTGTTCCATCTGATTAACAATAGAAAACTCAATTTACTAAATCCTCCTGAAGAAAATTCCTGCAGACATGGGTGAAGTGTGTGTCACAATCTATCCATCTGACCCCTTAAGTTCAAATCAGGGGTCAAACTCAGTCAATGAGACCTTGACATTCCTGGGAAAGAGGCAGACTTCTTTTCATAAAGCTGGTTTGGCTGCTCAGTAGTTTGCCTCTAGAAAGAGTCAATGGACCATCATTGAGTAGAGTACACCAATGCAACCAAATACATTTTCAGGTCCTTCTTGACCAACTAAGGCCCATCTTCCCAAGTGTAAATTGACCCCACAATTTCAATAGAAAAATCCTGAAAAAGCATAGCTTGAAGATTGAAAGGTGGTGTGTGTCACCATTTGATAGATTTGTTTTTTTAAATAAATGCATTTTTCAATGAATGGCCATACTTTTATTTGCTTGGTAATTTAAAATTTCTAGCTTTCAAAAGCTCAAGTTTGTATGGTGGAGTTGCGTTGCAATGCAATTTCAACAAGTTTTGTCAGTTGTGCAACTGTGACTATTTTTACAGTAATAACCTTTGACAGCTGAAATAAAAGAATGCATTGTAGAGATATTATCAAATGCTGCTGTCTTTAAAATGAACCCCACCTAGCAAACTTGTCAGAAAGAGTTACTGTAATCCACAAAATAGTCTAATCCTCAGGCAATAGACTCAGCCAGCAAAAGACAGGTGTGCTAAGTTCTAACACTTTTGGCTTTCGATGTCTATCTACTCATTAGCTTTGTATATGACAAACTTAAACATTTTGTGGTCTGTCATGCAACACGAAGGTATCAATCATCTGCTAACAGCCAAAATCTTGGAACTAAGCTTTCTGGAGTGACATACAGTACTTCTACGTAAATACAAATCTGAGAAATTTGCATTCGCTTGACCTGACTACTAATATGGTTTATTGCCATAACAAGGGAAATACAAGCCCAAAGTTTTATTAAAAATAAATCATTCTTTAAGATTAAAATGGAGATTGCACTTCTTTTTGCTTGTTTTTGGCTATATTTGCAATGCATGCAAAACCTTCATTTCAAAACTCAAAATCACTGAGTAACTTGTTCAATAACATTATAATTGATTCTACAGAAAATGATAGTAACTTGACAATATCATTTTTAAATTTAATCTGATAATTTATAAGATCAGGTTTTTATATTGTCACCCTAATCGTTATTTGAAAAATGAAAGATGGTGAAATGTAGATCTTTTCAGATCAATAAATCATACTGGACAGGAAAGAAAATGGCTTAGTTACATTCCTTAATGTACAAATCAGTTTGTTGACTTAACTTTTACATGAAAGATTGAAAAGCAATTGTATGTCTCCTTGGTTTACTTAGGCTTTCATTCATAGCACATATTTCTGGAACTCCTTTATTGACACTAAACATATACTGTCTCCTTTACAAATGTAACCTCCTCTATTACCTGCTGTAGTTTTCTGTTGGTTCTTCCTTTCAAAAGCTCTGAAAATGGAACTTGCATCCTGTTCTTTTTATCAAAGATTTTAAATATTTTCAATGTTTTGTTTTCTTACCAAAGTAAAAGAGAATCTAACAGTTTGTTTTGCAGGGAAAAAAAAAGGACAGGATGAAGGAAGTAAAGAGAAAGGCAATGATTTTAACAATCATTTCAGCTTCAAATTCACCTGCTGCAGCTAAAAACAGATAGAAAGCATTTTAATTCCCAGATCTCAATGTACTAGAGCTGCACAGCATGGAAAAAGGCCTTTCGGCTCTCTATCCACCCACCCAGAACCTATTTGCAGTAATCCCATTTTATTCTCTCCACACTTCCCTAGATTCTATCACTCCCTATACATTTGGGGCAATTTACAGCAGTCAATTAACCTACCAATCTGCATGTCTTTGGGATGTGGGAGGAATCCAGAGCACCTGGAGGAAGATGTGAAATTTGTTGTTTTGCAGCAGCAGTACAGTGCAAGGACATAGAAATCTATAAATTACAAAAATAAATAAATATTCCAAAAAAAAATAATGAGGTAGTGTCCATGGATCATCCAGAAATCTGATGGCTGAGGGGAAGAAGCTGTTCCTGAATAATTGAGCTTGGGTCTTCAGGCTCCTGTACCTCCTCCCTGATGGTAGTAATGAGAAGAGGGAATGTCCCAGATGGCGAGGGTCCTTAATGATGGATACTGCCACCTTGAGGCACTACCTCTTGAAGAAGTCCTTGATGGTGGGGAGGGTTGTGCCCACGATGGAGCCGGCTGAGTCTATAACCCTCTGCAGCCTCTTGCGATCCTGTGCATTGGATGCTCCATACTAGGCTGTGATTCAACCAGTCAGAATCCTCTCCAATGAACATCATAGAAATTTGAGAGAGTCTTTGGTGACATACCAAATCTCCTATAGATCCTCTGAGATGTTGACACTCAAGAACTTAGAACATACATAAAACATTACAGTACAGGCCCTTCGACCCACAATGTTGTGCCAACATTTTATCCTACTCTAACCATTTCCTCCAACATAGCCCTCCATTTTTCTTTCTTTCATGCTCCCACCTAAGAGTCTCTTAAAAGTCCCTAATGTATCTGCCTCCATAACCACTGCTGGCAGTGCATTCCACGCACCCACCACTCTCTGTTTAAAAAAAAACTTACCTTTGGCATCTCCCCCCACCCCCCAATAACTTCCTCCAATCACCTTAAAATTACGTCCCCTCGTGTTAGACATTTTTGCCTTGGGAAAAATTCTCTGATGGTCCACTCAATCTATGCCACTTATCATCCTCCGCCTCTCCAAAGAGAAAAGCCCTAGCTCACTCAACCTATCCTCATAAGACATGCTCTCCAATCCAGGCAACATCCTGGTAAACCTCCTCTGCACCCTCTCTAAAGCATCCACATCCTTCCAACAATGAGGCGACCAGAACTGAACACAATACTCCAAGTGTGGTCTAACGAGAGTTTTATAAAGTTGCAACATTACCTCACGGCTCTTGAACTCAACACCCTGACTAATGAAGGCCAACATGCCATACACCTTCTTAAAAACCCTATCAACCTGCGTGGCAACCTTGAGGAACGTATAGATGTGGACCCCAAGATCCCTCTGCTCCTCCACACTGCTAAGAGTCCTGCCATTAACAATTCCGGCCACTGTCTATAAGGAGTTTGTACGTTCTCCCCGTGTCTACGTGGGTTTTCTCCGGGTGCTCTGGTTTCCTCCCACATTCCAAAGACGTACGGGTTGGGAAATTTTGGGCATGCTACATTGGCGCCAGAAGCGTGGCTACACTTGCGGGCTGCCCGTAGAATACTACGCAAAAAGATGCATTTTACTGTGCATTTCGATGTACATGTGACTCAAAGATATCTTATATACCGCCTTCAAATTCAATCTTCTAAAGTGCATCACTTCACACTTTTCTGGGTTGAAATTCATCTGCCACTTCTCAGCCCAGCTTTGCATCCTATCAATGTCCTGCTGTAACCTACAGCAAGCTTCTACATTATCCACACCACCACCAACCTTTGTATCATCAGCAAACTTACTAACCCACCCTTCCACACCCTCATCCAAGTCATTTATAGAAGTCACAAAGAGCAGGGGTCCCAGAACAGATCCCTGCAGAGCACCACTGGTCACTGACCTCCAGGCAGAATACACTCCATCTACAACCACCCTCTGTCTTCTATGGGTGAGCAAATCTGAATCCACACAGCCAAGTTTCCCTGGATCCCATGCCTCCTGACTTTCTGAATGAGCCTTCCATGAGAAACCTTATCAAAATGCCTTACTAAAATCCATGTACATCACATCCACTGCTCTACCTTCAATATGCTTTGTCACATCCTCAAAGAATTCAATCATGCTCGTGAGGCACAACCTACCTCTCACAAAGCCACGCCGACTGTCTCTAATCAGCCTATGCTTCTCCAAATGCCCATAAATACTGTCTAAGAATCTTCTCCAATAACTTGCCCACCACTGAAGACTCACCGGCCTGTAATTCCCTACTCCCTTTCCTGAGCAAAGAAACAACATTTGCCACCCTCCAATCATCTGGCACTACTCCTGTGGTCGGTGAGGATGCAAAGACCTATGCCAAAGGCACGGCAATCTCTTCCCTCGCTTCCCATAATAACCTTGGATATATCCCATCCGGCCCCCATTACTTAACTATCCTAATGTTTTTCAAAAGTTCCAGCACATCCTCTTTCCTCACATTGACATGCCCTAGTGTATCAGCCTGTTGTACGCCATCCTCACAAACGTCAAGGTCTCCCTCACTGGTGAATACTGAAGCAAAGTATTAAGGACCTCCCCTACCTCTTCCAACTCCAGATACATTTCCTCTTTTACACCTGATCGGTCCTACCCTCACTCTAGTCATCCTCCTATTCTTCACATACATGTAGAACGCCTTGGGGTTTTCCTTAATCCTACTTGCCAAAGTCTTCTCATGTTCCCTTCTAGCTCTCCTAAGTCCATTCTTAAGCTCCTTCCTGGCTACCTTGTAACTTGAAGCTGCTCACTCTTTCCACTGCCGACCCCTCAATGAGGACTGGTGTTTATTCTCCCAACTTTGCCTTCTTGAAGTCCACAATCAGTTCCTTGGTCTTGCTGACGTTGAATGCAAATTGTTGTGACACTCAACCAGTCGATCTCACTGCTGTAAGCATCCTCATCGCCTTCTGAGATTCTACCAACAACAGTAGTGTCATTGGCAAATTTATAAATGGTGTTTGAGCTGTGCTTAGTCACACAGTCATAAGTGTAGAGAGAGAGTACAGCAGTGGGCTAAGCATGCATCCTTGCAGTCTGCCTGTGTTGGTCTGCGAGGAGGAGATGTTGTTGCCGATCTGCACTGACTGTGGTCTCCCTACAAGGATGTTGAGGATCAAGTTGCAAAGAGAGGCCCAAGTTCTGAAGCTTGGTTATTAGTACTGAGGGAATGATGGTGTTGAACGCCGAGCTGTAATCGATAATTGGTAGCCTGACATGTCTTGCAGTTGTCCAGGTGCTCCAAAGCAGAGTGGAGAACCAGTGAGATTGTGTCTGCTGTAGACCTGTTGTGGCGGTAGGCGAGTTGCAGCGTGGTCACAAGAAGAATGGACAAACACCATGCAGAGAGCACCAAAGGCCAGGAGTAAACCTGGATCACTAGAGCTATAAGGCAACAGCTCTATGAGCTGCACCGTTGATTCTCTCAGCATCATGTGGTAATATATTTCAAAGCAAGAACTGAATCTAAATTTTCATATATTGCCTTTAATATTCTTTGCAGAATATTGCCATTGGAAATATAATTACATCTGCATTGTAGGAAACACAGCAGTAAATTTGCTCATTGCAAGTTCCTATATATTGTAACGTGACAATGGCAAGATCTGCTTAAATAATATTAATGGAGGGATAATATTGGTCAAGACACTGGGAGAATTCTCTTGCTCTTCTTTGAAATCATGCCATGAAATAATCAAATTAGTCACCACCCTGCTGAATAAGTTTTTCTTGATACTCCTTTCTCACATTTGACTCTCATTCTACACTTCCTCATCCTGCTGCTTCTTCCTTTCAGCACTTGTACTAACATTTGTACTTTTTTTCCAACAGCTAATTATTTGTGGCTAATATTTCAGTTGTCAAGATAGTGCGCACTAATTATGAGCTGCAAAAACGGAAAAAGGCAGCTCAAAGAGTTATAGGTTAATGACATTTCATAAGAACCCACCAGTTTGAAACATTTTACCTACATCAAGATTGTTATTGTTGATACGCCCATCCACTTGCAACTCATCTTTATTTTATTACTTATAAATGGATACAGCAATGCTGCTCCCCTTACATAAACATATTACTGAAAGAAAAAGTTCTGAGCACAACTTAGAATTTAATTCTTTTTGCACCAGTTATTTCCTACCTGCCTCAATCTGAGCAGATTATTAAAAATCTCCTAGAATGTTATTGCTCCACTTCCACGGCACCCACAATGAAGATGTTTGTATATTTATTCCATATGGGCAAAAATATATTCCTGGTTGCCTGATTCGATGTCTTCTGGTCACTTATCTTGCAGTTTCTGCAGCATTCACTGCTCAGGAAGTATGCGCAGGAACATAGGAAGCTGCACAGAGCACTGGACTCAGCCCAAAACATCACTGGCACATCTCTCCCCACCATCAGTAGCATCTACAGGAGGTGCTGCCTCAAGAAGGCAACATCCATCATAAAGATCCCCACCATCTGGGCCATGCCATCTTTTTGCGGCTACTATGGGGCTGGAGGTACAGAAGCTTGAAGTCCCACACCATCAGGTTCAAGAACAGCTACTTCCCTTCAACCATTTAGTTCTTGAACCAACCAGCACAACCCTAACCACTACAGTTCAGAAATACTGTGACCACTTTGATCACTCTGCACTAAAATGGACTTGGTTCTTTTTTGTTCTAATCGTGTTCTTTCTTGTAAAAATTGTGTATAATTTACGCTTATGTTTTTCTTGTGAATGTTGCTTATATGATGCTATGTGCCTGTGATGCTGCTGCAAGTTTTTCCATTGCACCTGTACATACATGTACTTGCGCAAATGATAATAAACACTTTGATCAGCAGGCCTGCTACTGATCAAGTTCACATGACTGAGCCAATGGTGCCCTCTGTGTCACTCAATCATGGACATGTAGGAAAAATCACATGACCTACCCTCATACTTGCTGATAATTTCAGAGACAAGAGATTCTGCAGATGCTGGAATCTGGGGCAACACACACAAAATGCTGGAGGGTCTCAACCCAAAACGTCGACTGTTTATTTCTCTCCATAGATGCTGCCTGACCTGCTGAGTTCCTCCAGCACTTTTGCGTGTGTTGCTGATAATTTCACATCTGATCAACACAAAAACCTTTGGAGATGTCTCTCAGCCATAATTTGTTTTTGGGGGGGGGGGTGCAGGAGGGTGGGGTGGAGGGGGAGGCAGAGGGATTAGCGTCCTGTTCTGTTCATTATAAAGAGGTTTGGCCCTATTTCCACTTCCCACCCAGAGGTCAGAAGCCATCTCAAGTTTCCATGTCAATCATCTGACAGAGAGAGTGGAAGTCAGAAAAAATTTAGAAATATTAGGCACAAGTTCTATAATTATTGTATTATTGGTGCACAACATTTACAAAATCCACTTACAACTATCCAGTGGCCTAGACAGTGTCAGAGATCTCAGAAATGGGTAGAGTCCCACTCAGTTAAAGGCCTCCCACCATTCAGCAGTTGCACCAGAAAATCTCTGAAGAACCGGGTTGCTGAATGACAGGGCTTCCCACAGACACAAAAACTGGAAGGTTCCAGTCTCAACAGCATGATCAGGGACTGGCCTTGCCAGCAAACAAGTGGTTGAAAGATGGCCAGCTCAGTAATCAACAAGTTACTTCACTGATCCAGCCACCTTCCAACCAGTAACTTAAAGTATCGGCAGTTACTCCAGTAATTGCCACATGGTAGATTGGTTGAATCCACACTTTATTTTTAAGTATGACTACAATGATTCTATCTAAACATTTCTTGCATACAGGAATACATCAGCATCTCATGTCTCCCCCTTTCTAGCATTCCTTTCTGACAGATTCTCTTCAGCCAAGCTTGCACCCAATTGCTTCAGTTTCTATGAGTTTATTTTGCACTCTACGACCAATGCAATATGTGCAGATTAAGTAACTGATGATGTTGATCCTCATGTAATGCTGACTTAACTTTTAAAAATGCCAAACTGAGCAGTAATCACCCAGCTAACAGAGAAACCAGCATTTAGCAGCATGAAGAACAATTCTACCCATACGACTAAATGCCACCTATTGTAAATGAAGGCATCTTCAATGAATTGCAGATTTATTTGAGATTGAGAAGATATCACATTGGGAGAATTGAGCAGTAAAATATTTTATACAAGATAAGGCACTGCATCATTCAGTGGAGTGCAAGACACTCCTTAATATAGAAGAAATAGGGGCATTGGAAGCAGTTTGCTGGGCTGCTGCAAACTGATCAGACATAGCATAACAGGAATGAGGAAGAAGAGTTATTGTTCTGAAAGACAGATGGATGGGGGGTGGGGGGTAAAGGGTTCAGGCCAGGATCCTTCACATGATCCAAATATCTCCAAGAACTTTCAGGACACAGACATACTTCCCTTTACAAAACAAAAGGTGCAGTCTTGGCTTCAATAAGCATTTGTCAGCTTCATCTGATTCTAGCCAGTCATCACAGTCAAAACATGTGCAGAAGTTTTTAAGCACATTATTAAATGCACATTTTTAACATTATTTGTTGAAGTTAATTAGGATCATTTATAAGCTTCATTTGAAGCAATGGGACATATCGTACCTACTTCTTGCTGGCTGTTCCAGATTTCAGTGACGTACAACCAAGCCTATGCCATTGCTAAATTCTAGTATCAAAGCATAGATGCACCGAGCAGATACATCTTGCAACCACATTTATTTGAATAAGGGTGCAACAGTGCAAAGATTACTTTTTTAAAAAAAAATTATTTACTTTTTCTTATTTTACAATGTTTTAAGTTCTGGGTGCTTTATTAAATTGTAATCTAACTTTTTTTTTGGAAAAACACGAGAGGCCAACTGAACCGTTTGTAAAAGGTGTCCAATTATCTGAGAACTTAAAACAAAAATAAACTAAGGGAAGTATCTTTTCTTCCATCTGGGCACGTTGCGACCTTCCAGACTCTATATCAAATTCAATAATTTCAGAAAACTCACTTTCCTTGGTTCTATCAGGACTAGCCAGTTCAGCTGTAGGTCATCCTCAGTTTTTCTCTCTCCACTGACAGTGCTTGATTTGATGACACTTTCCTACACCATTGATCTGCATTTCACAGTTTTTATAGGCCCTTTTGTTTGTTTTCTCTAACTTCCTTAATTAATCAACCAGCCAGCTTCATAAAGAGCTCATCATCACAGCAAATCTGGCCTCACCTTACCAGACATCTTTCCTTTGCCTAATCCATCCCTCCCTGCAAGTTAAAACTAACATTTTCTCTCCTTCCCAATTCTGATGAAGGGTCTTTGATACGAAACACTAGCTCAGTTTCTCTTTCCATAGATGCTGCCTGACCTGATGAAAGTTTGTAGCATTTTATTGTTTTGCTTCAGATTTGGCACTGGGTGAGAACAGGGTTGGATTTGTAATAATCCTGAATTTACAGATTTACACATATGAATAATTGCTTATTTTAGACAGGGGACATAATCAGCATTCTTGGAGTTACTTCCACCAGTACATAACCAGCTTTAGTGAAGGGAAATAAATGAAGTTTTAAATTTTTCAAAAGTAAACTTTCAAGTGCAAAACAATAAATCTCGCAACTGAGGGAAATTTATTTGGAAACAAATAATGTCCTTAATGCCCTTATTTGTTATACTGAGCATCATATCCAAGAAGACAATAGGTAGAACTAGGAAATACTCCTTTTTAGTGGCTGCATTGGCTTCTCTTCCCACACCTCGATCACCAAAGGGACTTCCAAGGATCTATCATTAACCACTTCTTATTTTCCAATTACAGAAACAATACTCAAGTCAATCTCACCTCCAGATTTTGAACCCTCCACCATCTCCAAATTGTCAGACTGCTTGACCAACATCCAATATTTGATTAAAAGAAATTTCCGTCATTAGAATGGGTAAGTTATTTTCTTTAGTTCTCCCATCGAAGTTTGTTCCCTGGCCACTGATTCCATCCTTATCCCAGGCACTGTCTTAATACAAGGCAGATTCTTTTTTGCAACCTTGTGTCATATTTGAGCTTCAGGCCACATAGTTGTGCCTCAGTTAAGACTGCTTTTTTCCCCTTTCAGTGAAAGCACTCTATTCTGCCCTGCTTCAGCTTATCTGCTATCAAGATCCTCATCCATGTTTCTTTTTTTTAAATAAAAGATAGTCTTATCACTTCAACTCCCTACACTCTTAGCTGGGCCCCATCATTCTATTTCTGTAAACATGCCATCCAAAACCATGCTGCCCTCATTTCCAGCCAATTCCTGCTCACTCATTACTCCTATTCTTGCGAGCTGCCAATTAAGCAATTCTTCAATTTCAAATCCCTCCCTAGCCTTACACCCCATCTATCATTCAGCTCACCTCCAGTCTTGCAACCTCCCTAAATATCTGTGCTCCTCCAAGTCTGGCCACCTGATCATCGCTGAATTTAACTGTTCCACCACTGAAAGCCGTGCCTTCAGCTGTTAGGACTCTAAACTCTAGAATTCCCTCTCTAAAATTCTCTACCTTTCCTCCTTCAGGAAGCTGATTAAAATTCAACTCTTTCACCAAGTATTTGATCACCAACCCTATTATCCCAAGGCAGGATCAAATCTGTTTGTCCATGCTCCTATGAAGCAACAAGTGATGTTTTGCTAGAGTAAAAGTCCCTATAATACAAGCTGTTGTTTAAAATATGACTTGTCTTTTCACATCTTCATTCTTGTTTTGCTTCTTGGGAATACTTCGCTAGAAGTTTCCAAATGCTTCTCTAATTTGTATTTTCAGAAAGATTTGTTTTCGTATTCACAACATATTCTTATAGATTGCATCAAGTACCAAAATTTTTTCTCAGATTTTTTTTTTACCTCATCTCTTATATCCTCTTGTTGTTGAGCTGCAAAGATCTCCATGGCGTTCATCAGCCGCATCATTAAATCATCTACTGTTGTGTTACCTAGCAACAAAGGAACACAATTGAGCTTTAAGTTATTAAGATTACTGAATGTTTAATAGAGGGAAGCAATTCCAGCTTTCATTAGAAAAGCATTAAGAAGTGGCACTGTTAAAAAGGGTATGAATTCAAGATTAGATTGAATGGATTCCTTTTGAGTGCTAGCATAGCTATTTTTATATCATATACTTTAACTCATTTGCTTCTTACAGATAGGAAAAGATCAGGTTGGAGGCATTAGGTGAGAGTATAATAAAAATCTTGAAAAGATGAATTTAGCAAGAAGCATTTTAACATGCGATTTAATGATATAGATACTGGACTAAATAAAAAGGCACCTTATTCAAATTTTATCATGTCATCCATATTATAGACGCAAGTTTAAAAACTGACAAATTTTACATAAATTATATCCAAAAATATCAACCTTGTACTTGAAATTACCTTGAATCACATTCAAAACTTCATTCGAAGATCTTTTTCCCATTATAATAAGTAGTAGTGGAAATTGATCAGTTTTATATGTTCGAATTGTCTGTGCCACAACACTGCCAAAATGTCTTGTGCACATACTCAAAAATCTGTAGAAAGAAGGTAAAAGCAGTTAGGCCAAGTAATGCATTCAAAGTTTATTTGTGATCTAATGAGGCACACGGCTAAAAATTCACTTTGCAATGAATTACAGTTACAGTACTTTCAATATTATTATTTTATCTGAAATTGGCTTTGAAAATATTCTCATCTACAAACTTGTTTTCTTGTACAAAGTTACATAAAATTTATAACATGCTACAATTGGAATTCCTTTTCTAGCCATCACTTTAAAGATGTCACAATTGGTAACTTCACTGTTGTGCTGTGGACCAGCAAAATGCAATAGTGAGAACAACATTGCTTTTTGTAAAATGACTGATAGTGAAATTTTCAAAATTATCATATAGAACATGGAACAGTACAGCACAAGAACAGGTCCTTTGACCCACGATGTCTGTGCCCACCATGATGCCAATTTAAACTAATCCCATCTGCCATTGTCTGTATCCCTCCATCCCCTGCTTGTTCATGTGCCTGTCTAAATGCCTCTTAAATGTTGCTGTTGTGTCTGCTTCCAACATTTCTTTTGGCAGTGTGTTCCAAGCACGTAGCACTCTGTGGGGGAAAAAGACTTCACAAATCTCCTTTAAACTTTCCCCCTCTCACCTTAAATCTATGTCCTCCACCCTAGGAAAAAGACTCTGATCATCTACCCTATTTATGCCTCTCATAATTTTATATTCTATCAGGTCACCTCTCAGCCTCTGATGCCCCAGAGAAAATAATCCAAGTTTGTCCAACCTCAATACTCAACACCCCGACCAATGAAGACAAGCATGTATTATACTTTCTTAGCAAACCTACCTACTTGTGTTGCCACTTTCAGGGAGGAATGGACTTGGACCCCAAGATCCCTCCGTACATCAATGCTCCTTAAAGGTCCTGCCATTTACTGTATACCTTCCTCTTACATTTGACCTCCCAAAGTGCAACACATCACACTTGTCCGGATTAAACTCCATCTGCCATTTCTTCATATACTTTGGAGTTGTTCAGTTAAATATTCATATAAAGTTATTGAGAGACAAAAAAAACTATATATGGGAATGATGATCCTCAAGTGAAAAAATTTTGACAATGTGATCATTTCCATCTGAATTCAAGTAAAATGCAGGGAGTGGTCTTTTTCCACTTTGTTTTACTAAGTTGTGAATACAAACAAAATGTGTAAAAATCAATTTTTATTGTTAAAAACAAAACGCTAAAATGAAAACAACATCACATCTACTTTAATTTCATGTAAAAATTCCTCTATGTAATGGTTCTGAAGATAAATACTAAATAAATCACAATGGGTGAATCCCTACATTTCTGGAAGCATTATCAATTCTTAAATGTTTTACCATTTAAGAGCTAAACAAAATGAAGGATTAAGTACTTGCCACCACAGGCTGGACACAAAAGATAACCTGAGCGTAGGAAGGAAAATCAGATGCAGAAGATTGCCTTCATGAAGCTTACTTAATTTCCTGATGCCCATACATACATGAAATTTTAACACACTGTATTTGCAAAACCAAGTAATAATTCATTTCAATCATCCCACCATTCTGTTTAACCATCAATTTACCTTAGTGATTACAAAACAATCGAAGATTATATTCAAAACTAAAATTTTATCACACTGTAATGGTAATTGTAATGACACTGGATGAGAGAAATAATCCAAATTAGAATATCACTAAACTCATTAAAAGGCATAAGTACAGCTTTGAAAACTACATCTTGAGCAGGAGCTCTTTCTTACTTCAGTTTGATCATTAAAATAAAATTAAATAACCCGTATCTATGCTACTATACAAAAGCAATTTTTCAAAATAGACAACTGTATCACGTTGATATAACTTTGCGGTTTGTTCTGATAGCAAAGATAGACTCCTAAAGGCAACTTTTTGGAAGGAATACTTTGCAGTACTGCTTGTGTCACAGGCTTTAAAAATACTAAAAAATCTGATGTTGGAAATAACCAATTTTTGTTTGGCTCTCACTCTAGCCCCAAGTCCCACATATTCACTATGAAAGTACGTGAAAGTACTGAAATTACAACTATAAAGCTATCTGTTGCTATGAACAGATTTCGCATCTAAAATATCTGAATGCATAAAAAGGCCACAAAGGAACAAGTGCAAACTGAAGGTTCTTTCTCTTCCTGCCCCCAAGAATTCCAATTTAAAACTTCTCTGCTAGAGATATCTGGAATATGATCAGAGCAGTGAAGAATAAAACAAATGGTAGCTCATTGCACCTTTTCTTTTTGGTTCAAATATGGGAGTGTTTTCTTGGGACTAAGCTTTAGCCATCATAACTTCCGGCCAAGTGAATATGCAGCATTAAAAGAAAAGTTATAATAAGTTGAACAATTTGCATAAAATCAAAAGGCTCAATTTTACAACGAATCCTAAATTATCTGCAAGACAATTTCTGGCAAAGGGTTTTCACCATGATGGGAATTTTGGATGGACAGTAAGACAGACGACAGACAGCCATCATGGGACTTGGCTTTCATTTCCTGTTCAATTTGCTTATTATATAATGTAGAACCTCAATGCCCAGGCAAAATTACAAATAATAACATTATGGCTGTGCAAGAATGGGAGAACATGGAAAAAGATGGACCAAACAGTCCTTGATTTGGCCATCTGCTCAGACTTGCTCACCATATGCTCCATACATCTATACTAACCTGGTAGCGAAGCATGGTTCCAATCAATTTTGGGTCTCCTGATCCCATAGATGGGTCGTGAGGCTTAGCAATGTCTGAACAGCAACTCCTCTTTTACTTAGGCAGTTCCTCAGGATTAAGGATGGCTTGCTCTGATTTTGTGGACTCTGAGATGGTTAATGAGACCAACATGGAAGCAGCACACTCTTCCAGAGATGGGGCAGGAGACAGCTGATAGGACAGTTAAAGGGGATGTATTCCTTCCAACATTTATGAAGGGCTTTTGTACGCTTCTGGTGCATTGCCTCAAGGTTCTCAATATCATTCCCAATGCTCCTTCTCCACTTCAAGTGATTGTGGGCCAGAGGCTCCCAAGAGCTAGTGGGGATGTCACATTTCTTTCAAGCAGCTAGGAACAAATCCTTGTATCTTTTTATTTACCTGCTAATTTCCTTCCACGATAAACTTCAGCCTCCCCCTACTTCTGCCTTAAAAGTATTTAATGATTGTACTTCCATCATGCTTTGGCAAAGAGAGATTCAAAGACTCATAGCCCTCAGAAAAAGGTTTGCATTATATCTTCCTTAAGTGGATGATCCCTTATTTTTAAACGGTGACCCCTAGTTGTAGACTCTCCCAGAAGAGGAAGCATGCTATATCCACCCTGCCAAGACCTTTTATGATCTTGTGGGTTTCAATCAAATTGTCTCTCATCCTTCTAAATTCTAGCAGATACAAGCCTAGCCTGTCCAACTTTTTCTCATAAGAGGGCCCACCCTTCCCTTCCAACACATTTACACCCTTACTTAATTATGGACATCAATATTAAACTCAGTATTCCAGATGTCCAATGCAACTGAAGCATAACCTCTGTATGTAAGTATTCAATTCCCCTCACAATAAAGGATAACATTGTTAATTTTCCTAAATTTATTGCTGTACCTCCATACTAGCCTACCAGCCTTTTTGCGAATTATGCACTCAGACACCTACTCTCTTCTGCATCTCAAGAGCCAACTTATTTCTTTTACCCAACAAAATGGACAATTTCACATTTTCCCCCACATTACACTCCATTTGCCAGATCTTTGACCAATCACTTCGCACTTCTAGGTTACCTTTACAACCTCCTTACTTCCTCATCACAATGTACTTTTCTATCGATCATCGTGTCTTCAGCAAATTTAGCAATTTTACTGTTGATGTCTTCCTCCAAGTCATTTACACAAATTATAAAAGCTACTGACCTGGCACCAATTCCTGTGGCACACTACTCTTTATTTCTTTGGCAATCAGAATAGAACTCTTGAGCAATTGTTTTCCTGTAGCTAGTCAAACTTCTATCCATGCCAATAGATCACATCCAATACCAGGTGGCTTTATTTTCTGCACATTATCAAATGCCTTCCAGAAATCTTAGTACATTCACTGGGTCCACTTTATCAACAGCACATGATACTTCTTCAAAGAATTCCAATAAATTGGTCAAATAAGATTTTCCATTCACAAAACCAAGTTGACTTTGCCAGATCACCATGAATTTTTCTAAGTGCTCTGATACAATGTTTTTAGTAATTGCATCCAACCTTTTCCTATGGCAAATATTAAGCTAACTGGCCTATAGTTTCATGTGATTGGCCTCTAACCTTAGTTGAATTTCCAATTTAATGAAACTTTCCCCCAAATCTCAGGAATTTTGGAAATTTAAACCAATTCATCACCTTTCTTACAAGCCATATCTTTGAAGACCCTAGGATGAAGTCCATCAGGACCTAGAGACTTGTCAGCCCACAACAATTTGTTCAGTACCACTTTCCTGATGATTATAATTTTCCCAAGTTTCTCCCTCTTCTCCAATTCTTGATTTGCAGCTATTACTGGATTGTTACTGGATGGCTTCACCACTCGTTGTTAATCTTTTTAAAAATATCTACACAACTCAATGTTATAATTATACATTTTGTTCATAATTCGTTATGATGTAGGAGGCCACTCAAACCATCAAGTCTATGCTGGCCCTCAGAATAACCCCATACTCCCACACATACCTATAAACAAGCCCAATCACTCCTGATTCTAATACCACCCATCAACATTAGGAATCATTTACAGTAGTCAAATAACTTATCAACTAGCTTTGGGATATGGCAGGAAACTAGAGCACCTGGGGCGATCCATATGATCACAGGAAGAACTTGCAAACTCTTGCAAACTCCACACAGACAGCACCAGAAGCCAGAATCAAACTGCAGTAACATATAACAGTAACTATTTCAAGATAGCTTTGTCATGTAAATTTTCTTTCCAGATTAATCAAGGTCAATTTCTTCCTGCAATCCATGCCCATCTCTATTAATCTGGGCTAGATGAACTGTCTGAGACAGGGAAACTCTATATGGCCCCTGCCTCAGGACATTGAGGACCTTTGACAAAAGGCAAGGCTGGAGGTGTAGCCTCACCTCCTATTAAAATTGTTAAGATGTTATTAGTTTTTAGATGTCTCTGATAAAAAGAGATGCTTAAAAGTTTAAAAATGTATTTAACAATATTAAATAATTTAAAACACACACATCTCTCTCTCTCTATATCTATATCTATATCTATATCTATATCTATATCTATATCTATCTATATCTATCTATATCTATCTATATCTATCTATATCTATCTATATCTATCTATATCTATATATCTATATATCTATATATCTATATATATATATATATCTATATATATCTATCTATATATATATATATATATCTATATATATATATCTATATATCTATATATATATATATATATCTATATATATATATATATCTATCTATATATATATATATCTATCTATATATATATATATATCTATATATATATCTATCTATATATATATCTATCTATATCTATAGTAACTCAATTTAGATTTCTTTTCCTAACCCAGGCAAAAAATCCCCATTCTAATCTACTCAGTGTGGAATTGTTTGAATCGTTTTCTCTGCTTTTACTGGTGTTTGGTAAAAATCATATTTTTATTGATTCAAACTAAAGAAAGTTTTTAAAACAACGTTAGGTCTCTATAAAATGCAACTAAATCAAAATTGGTAATAATGAGCTGAATTACGCTAGCTGTTGCTGGCTTTCCTGAAGAGAACTGCCGGCACTGATTTGATCACAAAGTAGTACATCTGATCATTGATCCGCAGCAAATCCAGGTAGATTGGAGTGATGCATGCCATCATTTTTGTCATTCAAGCAACAGATGGGCCAGCAGACAGTCACTCAGCTTGACCTGGATTTACAGTGGGTCTGTGCAAGCCCAGGGTGTACTTATGTGGGAGCAACTGAATGCTTGCTGTTTTCTTCAGGAACACCAGCCACAGCCGGCATGATTCAGCCCGTAGTTATTGATTAAGGCTTAAATGTATGTTACGGAGAATGAAAGTTGACACTAATCTCAAGTGAACTTATTTTTAATAACCAGATACCTGATTTTGCCAAAAACTAATTAAAATATAAACATGCCCCCAAACTAGACTAAACATAAAACCAAATAATTCAAGCCATACTAATCATGTAAATGACTAAAGAAACATTGAATAGTTTCTGCAGTTTTGATTTGAAACATAAAAATGCATTTCTGTGATCTGAAAATAGAAAAAAAATCTTTTTTTTAAAATGGAAAATGTAATATGACACCTACCTGTGGTTTAAGGATGTTTTATTTTCCTTGTACTGATTGAGCTACATCTTGACTTACAAGCTACAATGTAATTCTAATCAAGAAAGGTAGCACACAACTGCCAAAGCCATTTTACGTCATGTCATATAGTTTTTGTTATAAGTAGGAATATGTTGTGGCATTACAGTATACCTCATATTATACATGGCCTTGATTAACTACCTGATATCAATAATGATTTATTAATACTTAGACAATGAGCAAACACATGAGACATGAAAAACGATGGAAGTATATTTGTCAATCCCCAACCTTCAACAACTACCTAAGTATGGTCCTGTGGTATTTTACTTTTTATCCAAACTTACATCGGCAGGAAATTTACACCACACCAAACAAGTGTCGTAATTATGAATAGTTTTCTGAAAGCAGTGAACAATAAATAAGTCCATCTGAAACCTCACACTAATAAAGTCATTAGATGCTGCCCTGTTGATGGTTCTCTAGGCCTTCTGAAGTTACAGGAATACACTAGCTTGTTTGTGAGGATACTGCTAAAGAATAAATACTGTTGGCAGAATGTAGATCTGGTGTTAAACCATGCTGCAAATTGATCCAGACATTCTGTTAAAGCTGAGCTGATATCAAAAGCAGTGGAGAAAAGGAGAAAATGAGAGTGTCCAACATAATCCAACAGTAATGGGAGCCCCAGAAAACCAGGAAGAAACAGTGGGAAACAGACAATGGCTCCAGATGTTTTGGAATCTTAATCTTTTGTAAAATAGTTTGTAAAGGACTCTACTGGGGGAGCCTTAAATAAAGCTGATACTTTAACTACCTCTTTCTAAACACAACATGCACAGACGGAACGTTTAGATGACTACTCTACTGGAAAACAGTTCAGATCATGTGCCCCTCTATCTCTCTCCACAGAACAACAATTAAACTCCATCTGTTTCTTAACTACCTACAGCAAAATCCCTATTCAGTATACTAAGCAGTGGAACAACATACAATTCTGGAAGCTGCGTCCCACACAGAGGCCCACACCTGTAGTGGATTTGCAAGTGGGTCAAACAGGACCAGCACGGTCAACTGCTCTCCAACCAGGCGTGCATCATTCAAAGCCTTGTTTGTGTCAAGGGTCAGCAGCTGTGAATATGGTTAATTACTTGATGATTAGGAATGACAGGTGAGGAAAACCTGCTGCTGCAAAGTGCTCAGGCAACTTAACACTCTATTTTGCATGGCAGATTCTAGAGATGGAGGGGTACAAATCCCAACATATACATATTATTATCCTATAGCAATATATATCCAATAATCAGAGCACCAAAATAGTGAACCGATAACAAAAACTGTTCAAAAATAACAATAGTTCTTTCTGGAGCTTCTTCATTAAATGTGTGTTAATGATATTTCAGGGAAATAATTAAGCGGCTTTTCACCTGTCACCAATAAATTCTCGTGAAAAACATAGAAAAGTACATCATACTTAAAAGCTTTCAAAACATAAAAATAAAGAATAAAGAATGCAACTGCTACTAGTTGTCATTTTATTGATCAGATCTCCACTTCCATTTACAATAGTAAATGTATTCTAAATAAGTTTCTTTTTAAAAAAAGTCTTGAACTAGCAAATGAAGTGTACAAAAAAAGTAATATCTGTTGATTAATTCAATTTGAAAATAATACGATGGTTGGACAGACACTCACGTGACCAAATTTTGGTATGTAGCAGAATTCAATAGTATCTACCAGAACAGATTAGTTACCAAATAAAAAATATATAATTACAGTTTTCATGTATAATATCCCACTAGCAAAATTTTCACACAAAATTTTCATAGTAATGGAATATTTCAGAATACAAATATTTTTGAGGAATTGCTAGAAAAGTTCATCTATTTAAAAAATTCATGCACTAAGTGCAACGTAATATTGCTTATCAATCACACTGGCTGGTCCAAGAAGTTTGGCATGGCCAGACTTGTAAAGCTCAACCAATATAAACAAGCAATACTATAAAAGCACCAAATCTGTTCCCTTTTTTGTGCCTCATTTCTGTCTGTTATGGTGCAAGGACAAAGTTAAACAGATTCCTTTGATGGATGTTAATGTGACACAGCTAATAACATTTAGCCTGTTAAATAGGGAAGTGTAACTCTTAAACAGCAATATTTTTAAGAAAGAGAGATGTTCAGAGCAATTCTAATGTTGCACTCTCTTGCTTAATGATTGAAGTTAACAGAGGACATGGGTTAGAAAGGCTTCACAGCCCCCTTTGTTCATGCAAAGGAAGGAGGCCTTATTTCAGTAAGTGCCTGTCTGAGGAAAGTTATAACCTGTAGCTTGTAAGGTTTGGGAATGTAAAGCAAAGAAAGGGAGTTAGAAATCAATTTTCTTGCACCTATAGTTTATCATACCAAGGATCGCCAGCAACATGTTCAATATTAGCCATGCACTGTAATCAAGAAATGCCCCATATATGTAATAAACAAAAGATATAAAGACTTGATGTTGGAACATGTTTAGAACTTAAGCCTGTATACTAAGCTGAAGACTGCAATAGGTTTGAATTCTCCAGTGAAAACGCGATAATGTCACACTTGATAAATCTTCAACATCCGACATTCAATACTGCTAAATTTATTTATGTTATGGACTTGCTATAACCTAGCATGTTACTGAAAACCCAATTGCTGTACTACACGAAGAGTCCAACATCAGAACCCACTGAGAAAATGACAACAAACATCTTTCAAGAAGTTATTCTTCATTTCCATGTTTGTTACTGCCATTGAAGGTTGTTCTAGATTTCTGACAGTCACAGAGGGAAGTGCCAACTGTTCCATGTGGAATTGCCAGGACCTCTCAGAGGAAAGACAAGCCATAAATTTTACTTTGAAGATAAAATTATTTCCCTTCAAGTTTTCTAATACTGGGTCATTCTGGTGGCTCCATCGATCAGGTCATTCTAAAGGTTGCTTCATTTCAAACAATAACTTTAGAATCGCAATGGTAGAAGAGATTATTCAACTAACTGGAAAACATGCATGTTAAGACTATAATTTTGTTTACCAGGGTCTCGCTGTTTTTGAGCGCACACTAGGAAGAATATTCGCTCACTCTTGACTCAACTTCCTTAACAAACCTTTAGAAAACATGTGCCATAGCAAATAACTTTTACTGAAGCAGCACACAAATTAGCTTTATCCATTTCATCACTGATAATACCTAGGTGGTGGTCAAATACGGATGGAATATTTTGTTCAAAGGAATCCCCATTTCTTTGAGGGGAAAATTGTTGATTAATTTAAAAAGTGTTTCTGTAAAATTTTAGGGAAAATAATTTACTGGCTACATTCAAATTAGAAAACTATACAAGAACTTGCATAAATATATTGTTATGTGTACAGTAATTCCTTCATGAATATTCCAAAGAAAATATGGATTTTAATTATTTATTCATCAAAATGCTTGGTTAATATTTCATCCTCTACATTAAGCTCAGGTGTATTTTACAATATGAATAAAGATGGAACATATTTTAAAAGTGAACTCAAAATTGCTTTTTTCTGTTTAGCTTCCAGCCTTTGCATATACTTTAATATGATTCACTTCTCAGCCATATTGATGACATTGTGGTTGTTGGATGCTAGAGATTTCCTAGAAATAGTTGCTTGATTGCAATAGATATCAGAAAAGAGGCATGTTCTTGTCATTGAAATCACTAGATCTTTGTGGGGAGCTTTTTTTTTGAAGCAGTGAACACTATAGCCTCATTGGTAATTGCTTATTCAAGATCAATAAGCTCTCAAGAAAAAAAAACATTAAGTTAGAAAATAAAATTACCTTGCTCTGTTAGCTTCCCGTGTCATGTCCCATGCCCAAGTGATAAAATTTTGACTGAGGTAGGAGACAATAGATTCAGCACACAGTAGTTGGGAACAGAATACGTTTGTAAGAACACTGTCATCATGATGGAGGTAGATGGCGAGTAGCTTTCTCTGATAAAAGAAAGTAGAAATTATTCATCTTAAAACTGCAAATACAAGTTACCCTCTATTGTAAATAGCAGATATATACAGTGGAAAAATGTGAGATCATTCACTTAGGTACACAAAACAGAAAAGCAGAATTTTTTTTTAAAAAGAGAGAAATTGGGTAGCGTTGATGTTCAAAGTTCTGAGGTTTGTTTGTGCACAAGTTCCTGGAAGCTAATTATACAGCATCCTGGAAAGACCACACCTTCAATGTGGTCCCCTTAAAAGGTAGTGCAGTGAAGATTCATTAAACTGATTCGAGGAACACAAGTTTGCCTTATGAGGAAAGATTAGGTAGACTAAGCCCATATTCTCTAGAAATCTTAGCAAAACTTCCAGAGCTTGACATGGATACATGGAGGATGCTTAGCCTGGCCGACAAGTCTAGATCTCATGGTCAGAATACAGGACATGCTGCTTAGGATTGAAATGGGGAAACATTCCTTCACTTACAGTGGCAAATCTTTGAAATTCTCTAGCCTGGAAGGCTGTGGAAGCTAAGTCATGGTGTTTGTTCAAAATATAGATTGATAGATTTCTGGATATTAAGGGATTTGGGGATAGTACATGAAAATGACATTGAGGTAGAAGATTAGCTAGGATCCTGATGAATGGCAGATCAGGCTCAAGATCCTGACAGTCCACTTCTGTCCTATCTGTTCTTATGTAACTGAATAATATTGGGAGAGAGAGCAGTTAGGGTAGCTGTGGGATTCAGCATGTTCTTTGTAGATGCTGGTCATTAGCCTATCAAGTGAGAAGAATCTGGAGAGGTCAAAATGGAAAGGAAGATATAGGAGATAGGACACAAAGCTAACAGCAGAGTAGAAATTGGCAGTAATGTGAAGAATTGTTGTAACTTTCCACATCACCTGCTACATTCAACAGATTATCTTCACAATTTCTGACACCTCCCACATGATACCACTACCAAAGGTATCCTGCTCTGCCCCTTTCAGCATTAAAAAGGAATAGTCCTGCTACTCTGCCATCTCCTCTTCCCAAGCAACTGCAATACCTGTTACCTCCACCCTCAACTCTGCCAGGGGCCTACTTTTTCCCCACAAGCAGTGATTAACTTGTACCTTCAGTTTAGCATTCTGTATCCACTCTTCAAGACGTGATCTCCGAACACAGAATGTGTGACTGCTTTGCGGAACACCTTTTGGTCTTCAAGTATGACCTCACGTTTCTAGTTACTGACTTTAATCCTCCGTTGCACTCCCACTCTGACACCACCGTCTTCTAACCACTACATTGTTCCAATTAAAAACAGCATAAACCTGAGGAAACAGCACCCCAGTTTCTGACTAGGTTGATTACAATCTCCTATATTCAAGAGAGAGTTCAACAACTTTAGAAAATTAGCATTTTCATTCCCAACTTCTAGCATTCACTCCACATTCCTCCCATAATTTCAGACACCTATTCTGCATTTTCACCTCCCCCAGATTGTCTTTTTGTTCTTTTACTTGTCCTATTATTACCTTCTTTCACTTTGTGACATTTAATCTTCCTGCCTTCCATTGCATAACAAACCTTCGCCTTTGTTCTTTCTTCCCCTGTCCACCATCTTTGAATTTTTCAACCAGCTTTAGCAAGAATTATCAATGATACATCAACTTTAGATTTTCTTTCCATAGATGCTGCCTGACACTGAGATATTCCAGCATTTTGCTTTTACTTCAGATTTCCAGCATCCACAGTAATTTGCTATTGTACTAATTTGTGTTGTGATATCCTCTGTAACATCATACAACAGATTGTTTATAGTTCCTGCATTAATAGGCATTATACAGAATATTCCGACTGTAACAGAAATTGTTATAAAGTTTCCAGATACCACATTACACAGGGAGAGAGTTTGTGTACATCAGTCACTTTTCAAATAATTAAACGGATAAAGTTTCACAAAAATTAATAGAAGTAATGGAACACGGACCAAAAGCAACCTTGGAGTAATACCAATCCCAGTACAATTTCATTCAAAATTAAAGTCTGTCCAGTTAATTCTGATGCTTTAAATTGCCCATAAATTCTGCATATTATTTCAGATATTCAGCAGAAAATTTCCACATGGCTGGCAACATCATAGATCTTTGCTTCCTTGGTTTTAAAAGGTAATGTTGGTCCCCAAACTGAGATATGGGAAATAGATATTTGTCTTACTTTATGCAGTGATTTGTTCAGTTTCTCTTGAAAATGGGATATTAATATTTAATTTTATGATGGAATATTGAGAAATGTGTAATTAGTTTGCTGAGAAATATTATGCTTGAACCTGGATTATACTTGGATCAAGATTTTTTTAAAATGCAGACTAATTCTGCTAATTAGCAAATCTTTATATCATAACCTGTTTAAATCAATCATTGATCAGTTAATGTCAACAAAAATAGTGATTCAATTTCAAAATAATGGTTTCTAATGCATGAAATTATATCAAGAACATTTATTGAATAAGGTTATATAACAGCAACTACAAACTATACTTATGGTGAATACAATTGTATTAATACTTTGCTGCAATATTTGATGAAAAAACATTTCATGAGCTTAGGACGTGCCAAAATACTTTGTAAAGGAACTATTTGAATTGCACTTCAGAAAATCAGAGCACAGAGGAACAGAAATCAGGCTTGTTGGCTCATCTAACTGATTCCATGCCTTTGCTTTTGCAGCCTTATAAACTTGACCTTCACAGGTCCAAAGCTAGTCATAATGTAGGGAAACACACAACAATCAATTTTCATACAGGAAAGTGACATAAACACCATTGAAAAAGTGACTAGCTAGATGAACTCTGTTGGTTGAGGGATAAATATTAGCTAAAATGTTAGAACTCCCTTGGTTTTCATCAGATGGTGCCAAAGAATGTTTTCTGGATAGACTGGGCTTCAAATCAATATCTCATCCAAAAGAAAACCTCCATCAATGTAGCACTACTACAGTGCTCTAATGCAGTGTTAGACAGAATCAGGTGCTCAACTTTTGAAGTACAGCTTGAACCTACAACCTTTTGACCCAGAGCAAGGAATACAACTAGATAGCCAGGACTAACATCTATTAAACATTTACCAGAGAGTAATATTTTATATAAAATGGGACATAAAATCACATTCATTTTTATTAGACAGTTATAAAAGCTGTCTGCAAATCTGATTTTTTTTTGCTGGCAATGATGCAAATAGCCACTTGAGAATAACTACATAAAAATGAAGGCATTCAAAAGCAACTTTTTGCTCATTGAATGTTAGTAGTTTTCAGTGTAAATACAACAAACCCTTTTGACCAAATAAAAACTTGGAAGTCTTTTTTCTGCTGAAACAATGTCTAATTAGGATATAAAAACCACATCGATAGCCTTGTGGTGTTTAATTAAAAAGAGGGAGAAGATCAGCCACAGTCTGCCCTGTAGCTCATCCATTCTACATTTCAAAGCCCAGTGTGCAATATCCAGGTTACTCCACTAGAATCCCTGCTATTGTATGAAGGTTGTTAGAGAAGGAGGGCAAGGCTATGTTTACTCAATGATTAGGCTTCAGAATAAGCTTCTAGCTCCTAGAGAGACAGCTACCCACTCATTCATTGGGCCAATTCAAAAGCCTTGAGAGATTAAACAGCCATGCTGAGCAGGCAACCAAATACAGGCACAGAAAAAGAAATAAAATTCTTTAAAAACTCTTAGATGACTTCATTATTTTCCGCATACGAAACTTTAAGACAGTGTTTAGTTAGTGAAAAACCCACATTGACCTCTTCTAAACCTTTAATCTGTTCTTTGTAGCACTGTTGCTTTGTGGCAAGCGGATGGTTTTCTTTCTCTCCTTTCTCTATAAGCTATTAGAAAAGGTCTTGTGAAACTGTCACACAACTTAAAGATATATTCTTATTTCAGCTTCCCACCCATCAAATACTTCACAGGAAAAAGAAACAGTGCTTACTTATGCTGCATTTAGGATGATCCTAGTGCATTTTTACTACCAGTAATGGAAAAACAAAAGATCTGGTACAAGATCTTCTTTCATTTGAATGGAGTAGTCTGGGTTTAATGTTAAATATCATATCATCATTTTACTTTATTGTCACCAGAAGACAATGTTATGTGCAAAAAAAAATCAGATACCATCACATGGTACGCTATTCTACTCCATACAAATCTTACAGTTACAGAAGAGTTTTTGTGCTAACTATGGAGAGTAGAATGTATGCACTACAAAACTATTGATGCAGTCAAATAATTTAGAACACGACAAATACAGCTTCACTTATTAAGTTATAACAGGGAGATTTACAAACAGCAAACACATTCTTTTTGTATGATCATTAATATATTTCAACAAAATTGGAATTTGGTTTTCTAAACACACTTACAATACTTTAGACTACTTCCAAAGAACAAGTTTTTGTTTTCCATTAATTCCAACTACTGCCAGGAGCCTCGATTTTCAGTCTCTAAGAGAATAACATCTTGAGTTTTTAAACATTTTGGGGGTGAGGGGGAGTGGGGAGATTGGATATAACAGTTTCATTTATTGCTGCAACAAATTCTGTTCTCATGTTCGGAGTGTCAAGTAGCTGGGATACAAGGGGAAAGACATTACTCCTATGTTTCAGGGAAATTAAATTGTGTTCAACTCTCTTCCTTTAAAACACATTACAGGACCCAGAAAGCAACCAAAACCAAGAAACCACTTTGCAACTGATTGTGATGGCCAGTTTATATGGTTCCAAGTGCCTCCAGGAGATGAGGTGGCCACCTCAATACCATAATTCTGACAGATAAGAGCTCCCCACTTGCTCTTACCACTAAAATGGCAGTGGTAAAGGCTCCAGAGTACACACAACAAACTGTCAGTTTAAAAAAAAGCAGCATGGACTCCATGGGATGAAAGCTCCTCTCTGTGCTGTAATGATTCTGTGAGAAACTATGTAAATAACAGGGTTTAAAAATTTTCTGTATTTTAAGGATAAATGAGCCCAGGCATTTTTTTGGGGTCAGTGTGAAAATAATCAGAGCAATGAAGTGATGGGATACATGTCAAGAGAAATAGTACAGGGAAATATTTTGATGCAGATGCACATGCAGATGTGTTCAAGTATTGGGGAAAGGAGATATTTAGCTGAAAGTGCTATCAATAAGAGCTTGTCATTTTTGTTTTGGTGCTGGCAGCAGTGATTCAACATCAATCTCTTCATCTCCTTTATCTTATTCTGCTCTTTCCTTCTCCATTCAAATTGCATGGTACATCAAAGCTTAACAACATGTAGCACATTGGGTACATATCTTGGGATACTCTGGTTATTCCTGATTGCGTGACACCTTGGTATGGCTAAGTAACTGAACCAGTATTTCAAGAAGTCAATAATAATTTAAAATGGAGAGAGGTTTTCAAAGGGATCTGGTCATCTTTGTACACAAGTTGCTGAAAGCAAACATGCAGTGCAGTTAGGAAGGCAAATGGTACTTTGGCCTTTACTGCAAACGGTTTCTAATATATAGGGATGCCTAACTGTAATTAGGTCTTCTTCCCAGACCCTCACTCAGGATTGAAGACGATTTCCTTCCATTCCAGTTTTGTGGGTTCTGAGAGAGCAGATGAGGCCAATGTGGGAACTACAGTTTGCAGCTGACAAGGTTGGCAGATGTGTAATTTGTAAAGTGGTATGTGCTAGGATTTCTGTATGCCCCTGAATCTTTTTCTCTGTACATCTCTTAATGTCCTCCTGTGACAGAACTCGGTATAGTGTCTATTATGTGAATCTAGTGTCAGCCATGTGAATGTCATGGCCAGCCCAACAGAGCCAGCTGAGAACAACTTTTCCTCAATCAGCCAAAGGCTGTGCTGGTGCTGAATTTCATCATCGATTTCTATCTTCACTGAGAAATGCTCCCAACATCCCAACATGCACATGGGAAAGCTGCATCATTTCCACAACACTTTTCTTAATCTTTCTGGTCGCAATGTTTCAACTCGCTTCTGACAACTTGCTATGGGAGGCCTGCTCCTTATTGTACATACATTTTGCTGCTGTTTACAGCATGTTAATAATGAACTGCATTGGTCTTCCAGGAGGCACTTTTTGTTTATTTTTCCATCAAATAATCATGATATAGCGCATCATGCACTTTAGTGAGCATCAATTCAAGATCATGCACCTTGGTACAATGGAAACCATTTCAATTGATGGAATTGTGTGAAAATTCAATTTGGGCAACATGGGTGTTGGAAATCCTGGCATCTGAAAACAAAACTACATAGCCATTTCATTTTGCTTCCAGTGGTGCAGTGCAAATTAACTCATGTTTATCTTGGTAGCTTCCAATACCACGAGTACACTTCAAGTTCTATCTAAATCTACTTACACTTGATTACTTCAGTTATCTTTTCTTAGATAAATCTCTGTTGAGATCCTTCTGTGGACAGCATAGTGGTAAAGCAGCTGGTGCTGCTGCATCACAGCCCCAGTGAGCCACACCTCCAATGCTCTGTGGAGTTTGCAGATTCTTCCTGCGACTGCACAGGTTTCCCGTAGTCACTCAGGTTTAGAGTCAGATTCATAAAGCATGGAAAATGGCCCTTTGGCCCAACATGTCCACGTCAACCAAGTTGCCTGGGTTAGTCCCATTTCCTCCCATATGCCAAAGATGAGCTGGTTGGTAACTTAATTGGTTACTATAAATTATCCCTTAGTGTAGAGGGTGGTAGGAAAGGGGGAGCTGATAGGCATGAGAGAAAGAATAAATTACAGAGAAATAAGTGGCAAAATGGAATTGCTCTGAGCCAGCACAGATTCAAGACACTGAATGGCATCTCTTTTGTTGTAACAAATATGGGAGAAATATATACCCACTTCTTTAAACATCTTTTCAAACTATATAATCATGAAACACTCCCTCAGTCCTGTTGTGCAGTCTCTGGAGTGGGGAATGAACTCACAAATCTCTGACTAAAGAGCTAATATTGTAGCCAACTGAGCCATAACTAACACAAGAGTGAATTACTCCACATGCAAGTTCGTTATTCAGGTACCAAGCAGATTTATTAAATGTAGAAAATGTAAAAGAACATAATAATTAAACTTTACATTAGCAAAATGATCTAATGCTAAACTATTATTTTATAGTTCTAAAAAAATTTTGATCTTTAATATTATTTTTGTAGCAAGAGTTTCCCACTCCTTTTCCCAACCTCTTCACGTTTTCTGGGGAAATTTAGGATTTTGATCCTACTATGATGAGTGATTATGTGTCCAGATAAATATTGCATGGATTTGGAGAATCTGGAAATAGCGATGCTCCCATTATACTATTTTATTTGTAACAGAAGTCAAAAAAGCTTGTGGGAAATCTGCCACACTGCAGATAGCACATGCTGCAGTCAACATGCTCTGGTGTTGGAGAGCATGAATATTCAGTACAGTGTCAAGAGCATTAATCAAAGGATCTTTGTCTATGACATGGTGGGTCTATAAATATGGGCAAATAAAGGTAGCTCACTCCTGTCATATCTCTCACACTTTCCATTGCTTCATTCATTTTTTTCTTCATCAATCAAATAAACCAAAGTGAAATATCCAATCTTTCAAAATTAGAACTGTATCAACCAAAGATCTAACATCTTAAAGTATGAGCAATAAACCTCCAAACATAATCTAACAAGGATAGCAATAAAAATACCAGCCCCAGCAGAAATCCAAAGATAACTCTAGCTGTGTCAGGCTCCTTCTCTAAATTGATTTATGGCATCTACCTTCTCACAATATTCATACCTCTTTTGTGTTCTTCACATGTGCCACAAATAACAGCAAGTGGAAAATTTCCCCAATGAGTATGTAATTAGCACCAAAAAGGAGTGTGTTGAGAATTTTTTATTGGTACTATGGTGCATCAATCACAGATTCTTGTAAATATGTACATTAATACAACACTTTAATAAATGAACAAAGGTTCGTTTCCTGAAGGAATTGAAATTCAAAAATTAGCCAATCCAAGCTCTCTTACCCCAAAAATTCTGTTGTCTATAAATGTCCTACAAATAAAGGAGGAGCAATCATTTCCCATGTAAATGAGGGTCTATAAACCATGACAGGTTGACAAGACAACAGATTAACTGGGGGAACATTCCCGAGAGGATGCCCTTGAATCATCTATTATGCTACTCAAAAATTAGGCTAAGTGCCAAGCTCCCTGATGTTCAACGTCAATTGAGCTCAGTCAAAAAGAAAGGATGGAAAAGTAAGTTTCTTGCACAAAGGCCTGGCAGCGTTAGTGGCATTTTTCACACTTTCCACTACCCACAGCTCTAGGTTTTAATATTGCTCACATAAGAAAATCAGGAAAGGATCTTAGAGTTGTGACAAAGATCATAATCAAGTTATTGCCCCAGTTTGCACTTTTTCCACATTATCTTTACCTCTTTTGATACAGCTTATGAAATTAAACAATTGGAGAACAAGCTAAATTACAAGCAATAGATATCAACTGTTCTTCCGGTTATACAAGGCCGCCTAAATCATTTCAAGTAGTACTGCAAACTCCAGCACCTCCCTGTGCAAAGTAACACTGGTATTATCTGGTCACCTATAAAACATACAGCTTATGAAATTAAACAATTGGAGAACAAGCTAAATTACAAGCAATAGATATCAACTGTTCTTCCGGTCATACAAGGCCGCCTAAATCATTGCTAGTACCACCCAGGAGTTTCACCTTTTATAATAGAAATGTAATTCTCTCATGATAAATCCCAAACAAGCAAACACCCTCAAATGTCCAGGGCATCAAATCTGTTTGTCATTTCAACATGCACATCCACTACCAAACTGGCATATCACTGTAAATTGTCAAATATTTTTGAGTGATTTGCTGTATCTTTCAAAGAAAATTTATAAATTCACACCATTTGCCAAATCATGGACAATGCATCAAGTCGATACAAATAGGTTTATTATTTTCCATTCCCCAAAATACACTGGTAATTGTCTTAATATCTATGTGCTTAATATCAAGTAAAAAGATGTTCAATCTATAATGAATAATTTTCTTCACTTCTTATGTTGCTACCTGCATCAAATGTTTAGATTCATAGTTATACAGCATGGAAACAGGCCCTTTGGCCCAACTCATCCATGCCAACCAAGATGCCTATCTACGTTAATCCCACTTGCCTGCGTTTGGGCCCATATACTCTTAAACCTTTCTATATACCTGTCCAAATGTCTTTGCAATGTTGTAATTGGACCCACCTCTACCAGTTCTTTACGTAAACTCACCACCCTCTGTGTGAAAAACTTGCCCTTTAAACCTTTCCCCTCTCATCTTAAATCTATGCTCTCTGCTGTTAGGCCCTCTCCTCCCAACCCTGGGAAAAAGACCATGACCATCTACTCTACCTACACCCATCATAATTTTATGAACCTCTATGTGGATCATTCCTCAGCCTCCTTCAAAAACAGCCCCAGCCTATCCAATCGCTCCTCCTGTTGCCTGAACCCTTCAGTTCAGGCAACATTCCTATAAATCTTTTCTGCACCCTTTCTAGCTTAATCACATCCTTCCTTTTGCATGGTGACTTGAACTGCACACAATATTCCAAGTGTAGCCTAAACAGTGATCTGTAATATGACATCCCGACCCCCAGACCATATGCCTTCTTCATCACTGAGTGCCTGTGTCACCACTTTCAAGAAACTATGTACTTGTACCCCTAGCTCTCTGTTCAACATTACCCTGCAGGGCCCCCCCTTTCACAGTGCATGCCACGGACTGGTTTAACATCCCAAAACTTGTCCGAGTTAAATACCATCTGACATGCCCTCTTGACCTCGCAATCTACCTCATTATAACCTTGCACCTTATTGTCTACCTGCACTGCACTTGCCCTGTAACTAACATTTTATTCTGCACGGTTGTTGTTTTCTCTTGTACTACCTCAATGCACTATAATGAACTGATCTGTATGAACAGTATGCAAGACAAGTTTCACACTGTACCTTGGTACATGAGACAATATTAAACCAATTTAATCTATATCCTATTGTAACCTTCTTCACTGTCCACTGTACCATGATTTTGGCGAGTTCTGCAAACATACTAATCATGCCACTTATATTCTCTTCCAAGACTTTACTATATATGTGAACAATAAAGGATCCAGCACCAATCACTCTGACACACCACTCGTTACAGGTCTCCAATCCGAAAAGCAACCCTCCACTACCACCATCTGCCTCCTACCAGTAAGCCTATTTTGTATCCAATTTGCTATCTCATCCTGGATCCCATGTATTCCAACCTTCTGCACCAGCCTACCATGCTGGACCTTGTCAAAGCCTTGCTAAAGTTGACAACATCTACTGCCCTGCCATCGTCAATCCTCTTGGTCACTTTCTCAAGAAACTCAACCAAATTTGAGGTACATGATCTCCCACGAACAAATCCACACTGACTATCCCCAATCAATCCTTGCCTTTCCAAGTGCAAATAAGTTCTGTCCCTCAGAATTCCTTCTAGTAATTTTCCGACCACTGATGCAAGACACATTGGTCTGCAGTTTTGACTTGTCTTTCTTAAATAAAGGCACAACATTAGTTATCCTCTAGTCTTGCAGCACCTCACCTGTGGCTAATGAAGATGCAAATATCTCTACCAAATGTTGAAAGATCCCACTATGCCACACAATGCCAAAGCATTCAAATGCTTCCTTTTGAACTGTACAGAAAGCCTGTTTTGGTATCAACACAAAAATGCATGTTGTTCCTGACATGATAAAACTCACCTTTCAACTATCTTGTCTAAAAAGACTCAACCTTTTTATCTCAATTTTTGATAAAGAGATGTGAATTACCTTGCAATAAAATATTAAAAATTTAGATTCTTTCATAAGGAGACAATGGAATATTATATATTGTAATTTTTATAAACATTCTATAAAAATCTCAAAGCATTATATTTCTTGGCATTTGTTGGTTTCAAGGATGTAAGATTTTTTTATTAAAAAAAGATAATCAAACGAAAATAGAAAAGATAAAAAAAAACGGTCAACTGGGCCATCACTCTAATCTGTACATAATCAGTTTAAAGCATCCTGATTAGATGAACTGTGAGCGGCATCGTGAGAAAAACTTAATCAAGTGTAGTGTTTTACTTAGCGATTAAGTATATATCAATTGATGGTATTCCAAAATCCTTAGTAATCCAGCCACTCAAATAAACATTTAATGAGTTTAGGTTCAAAAAACCTGGCAGTGGATTTGGTTAAAACAGATTTCAAGCACCATACTTTTCCTTCCTTTTATGTGATTTAGTGGTTTTAAAGATTTTTTTTTCTTTTACTAGTAAAATTACAGAATTTTAAATCCAACTTGCAAAGAAAATGCATTTCTGTTTCAAATAATGTGAGATCAATGGCATTCTATACAAATGGTCCATAGTATAATGGTTGTAAAGGTTTAAATGTAAATCACATAGTTAAAAAAAATTTAAGCCATTCTATGCTTAAACAAAAATTCTTTCTATAATTTTGTTCAAAAAGATTTTTGTTGAACATGGCTAACAATTATTTCATTTTGAACTAAACACTTTACAGGTTTTGGATTATAAAGAGAGAAAGGTTGTTTAAGGTTAAGTTTCTTTACTTTCATCAAAACATTAGGAGATAAAGGACTATAAAATACTTCAAAATTATTGACCCCCCCCCCCCCACCCCCAGATAAAACTTTCCCTAACATTTAGTATAGCTATTATTACATGTTTGAAGAGTAACTATTTTATACATTTTATTTTGGAAGCATGTGCATTGCTCTGTGAAATTGAGTTACAAATTACTTGTTATATTTGTATACTTGTTACATTTTTCCAAACTGAATATTTAATATAAATTGTCTTCCATTCCAAAAAATATCTTCAGCAGAAATTAAGAACTATGAGTTGTTCAGCCAGATAAACACTTAACTGTGCCAGAATAAATTTATTGAAGGGTGGAGGAGGGGAGGTGGTGGTCAGAGGTAGGCAGGAAGAAAGAATGCTGCCAATTTTTTTTTAAATATGTATTTTGTCTAAAGACACAATCTGTTCAAATGATGAGACTGAAAATTTAATAGATATTGAGCTAATATCGTGAAAGGTCACTTACATCTCTGGCTTTTCCGTAGAATGCTTCTTGAAAGGCAGCCTCAAGTGATCCAATAAAGAATACAGGATGACAATCACCATATCTATTATTTGACAAAGATAATTAAGTTCGATTCATGCTTAAAAAAGGCACAATAAATGAATAGTTATTGAAATGGAAACAAAAATAGACCATCCAGTTCCTGGAGCGCACACCACCGTTCAAAAATAATCATTACAGACTTTACAAAGTGCCACAATTTCTCCGTATCTCTCAATTGCCTTTTTGTCTAAAAACAAATAAAAATGATCAGTCTCAATCATGAATATAGTTAAAGAATTCTAAAAGCTCATAATTCTCTTAGTGAAGTTCCTCCAACTCAATGACTGATCCAACATCCTAAGACTACGATCTCCAATTCTAGATTTCCAACCAGGGAAAACAACCTCTAATATCTCCACTATCGAGTTTTCTAAGATATTTTGCGCATCTCAGTGCTATCACCTCGCATGAGTTAAAATTCTAAAAAAAAATGACCCATTTAATTAGATTTGAAAAAGGAAGGCACAAGCACCAATCTATGAATGAAGCTGTTATTGAGTATTTATGTTCAGTTAGTTGCAAGTTAGAAATGGAACTTGCAGTTTGTTAGATGACCATAATCAGTACTAGAAGATATTTGCACAACAAAATTCTTTTATTGAAACCAACTATAAATTTAGAGTATAGAGGCATATCACCAAAGAAAATGTATGTCTGAATGGTTCCTTGTATACAAAGAGAAATACCTGACAAAGAAGCTATTATTTTTTTGGGCAGGAAAAGAAAATAATGTACAATATTTTAAAAAAGACGATAGGTAAAATAAGATTGGAGGACAAATGATAACTTCTTAAGAATATTAATAACAATTCATTTTTCCCAATATCACTTAAGAGTTTATAGAATACAGTTCAAATTGTGTTACATTTGAAATGGTATCTGATAATCCCAATTCTTCTTAGCAAGCTGAAATTGTTTGATTTTAACAGTGGCATGGAGCTTGGGGTCAGCAGCAAATGAACAATGAAGTTTACTAATTCTGCTTACAGCTACCAACAAATTACACATGGATATCTAAGAGTCAATAAATAGTCATGGAATTCCATACAATGAGGTGCACTCCACAGAGGATTTGGAGCCTGTGTGAATAGGACAAGTAATGGTGCATCTCCTCAATCAAAGACTGAAGGATATATGGTATATAAAGTAATGGAACTGGGATATTTGATTCAATGTGAAATCAGGTACCGGCAACCAATGGAGATAAGTTATGATGCAAAAAAAAACTAAAAAAGGAAACAAAAAGCTTTTTTTTAAAAAAAAACTCAATACTATTTATTGAAAGAAACGCAGCCCCACATTCAGAAGAGTTAATTCTCAATACTAAAAAGGCTGTTCACTGGTAATTAAGACTTTCCAATGTTAAAAATTCACTTGCCCATGAATGGGCAAACCCTAAAATTTTCAGGCATGTTTAGTGGATAACTATCACCATAGTCTTCATGTGTTTTAGTATTATATGTCTCAGCAAGGTATGAAAGCTTATGGAGGAGCTAGATACTCATTAAGCAACTTGCAGAGGCTGAAAATCAAATTTGCTGATGAGGGCACTGTTATGGCTTGGTGTACTGCCCTCCACCTCCCAGAGATTGGATGTCAGCACTCAAACACCTCTTCACATCTCCCACTGGACCGTGACTGCACCAGCAAACATCAGGCTATTTTCGACAGGTGCTCACTCACCTCATTTCCTCAGGGGATTGCCCTTCACATCCACCAAGCCTTGCAGCCCCCAAACCCCCTTGACTCCCACACTTATTCCAACTACACCTTTTCTCACCTCGTTTTCTCTAAGGCTCAATTCAATTCCTATATTTTCTCAGGCTCTGTCATATCTGTTCTGATGATACTTTCCACACCTGTGCTTCTGAGAGGTCTTCCTCTTTCCTTAACTGTGAATTCGCTGCTACCATAATTGACACAGTACTCAACTGCATTTTCTATTTCATACACTTCTGCTCTCACTATAAGTTCCACCCTGGACATTCTCTCTTCTCCCTCCTCACATCAGGCAGAAGATACAAAAGCCTGAAAGCACGTACCACCAAGTTCAAGGATAACTTCTATCCCGCTGTTATACAAGACTCTTGAGCAGACCTCTTGTACAATAAAGATGAACTCTTGGCTTCACAATCTACCTTATCATGGCCCTTGTACCACTGTCCACGTGTACTGCATTCTCTCTCTAACTGTAACAGTATTCTGCATTCTGAATTTCTTTTCCCTTTGTATTACCTTGATATACTCATGTTTTGAACTGATCTGTATGGATGGCATGAAAAACAAAGTTTTTCACCGTACTTCAGTACATGTGAAAATAATAAACCAATTAATGCTCATTTTCTCACATCCAGTTCTAATGAAACATCATCAATCTGAAACAAGTGATTTTTCTCTTTGCAGATGCTGCCTACCTGGGTATCTCAAGCATTTACTGTTTTTCCTTCAGATTTCTAGCATTTGGAGTAGTTTCCTTTTTCTTCATTGAGCAACCACCTGTTTTCAGTACTAAATTGTGCCACATACAGACATTGAAAGCTTCTGTCCAATTTACTCCTTAAGTGTGATGCCCAATAGCATCAGTCATTCACACAATTTACTACACCTATTGCACCCCTCCACACACACAAATAAATTAAACAGAATTAAATTTTCCATTGAGCAATACAGACATGTATAAATATTTGATGCAGATGAACCAAAAAAAATCCATGTTGAATGAATTAAAGGATATTACAAATGATGACTAAAATGTTGATTTAAACATTTCCAAAAAAGGCATCAGAGTGGCAAAGTTTTTTTTTTAACCTTACTTAAAAGTTTACCCACGAATGTACTCAGAATGGATGAAAAGTCCATGGCAATTTGCATTTGGTGTTGTACTGTGACTAATTACTGGGTTTAGGCTGCCCAAACTAAAGTTATATAAATATGTCCAAGACATGGAAGTGAATAGATTTTCATCTCATCGATTTGGCTTGAAGAAAATCAGGTGCATAAATTCAGATCACCAATTTACTCTACTAAAATCTATCATTTTATTCTCTATGATTTTCTTACTCCCAGGTCACTGATGTTATATTTCCAGGGATATATAGTCCAGTTTATCTTTTCTTACCACATTTCTACATCTTTATTATTGACATTACATTCAAAACATTAAGTAAATTATTAGAAATTTCCAATCTTCCCTGCCCCCTTCCCATCTATCCGTGGAGCTCCTAGTGCAAATGGATTTAATGTTGGCCTGGACTTCTCTTTAAAGGAAAATGCAACTGTACCTTGAAGAAAATTCTGCAGTAAATTGTAATAAGGCATCTCCCTCATTTTCAGCATCGTCGGGCACTAGCATAGAAATACAAAGGTTAAAGTCAACCTTTTGGATTACAGAGATTTGGAAATGTTCACTCAGTCCTCAAAAAATTACTTTATTTGTTGGAATATAATAAGCTTAACCAGTAGATTGGAGGAGAATTGTATTGCAATGCAGTAAGGTTACAGCATTGCACATCACGTTGATATTTTACTTACCCAATAGTACGGTAAGTAGGTCAAATGAAAGCAAATGAACTGTTGTCCTTCTCAGACTTTATTTATCTACTTAAAGTTACTACATGGTTTATATCAAACTGACATGTCCGTATTAAAACTAATAACGGATCTAAGATCTAAAACACAAATCACATTCATAAATGAACTGCAACATAAACATGAATCAACATAGAGGCTATATTTATTCATAAATACAAGATGTAGATTTTACAGTTCTTTGAGGTGTATATAATTGAATTTCAGATTAGGGATTCAGGAAGTATACCGGCAATTCAGTTATGCTCTGAGGGATAACAAAAACTAACATTTTTCCATCTATTCAATGTTTAAATGAGCTTTCTCAGGATGCAATTTTTGATTCTGATTGCCTTTGCCTGTGGCAGTAGATTGATACTTCCATATTTCAAAGTGTGATTTTGCCAGAATGAGAAGAATTTGGGGCAGAAAGTTAAAGTAGCTGATGTAGTTTTTGTTATCAATAGCCTGCATCAACAAAGCTTTATTATACACATTTGGCAGGCCAACATTTCCTCTATTACAAGTGCAGTTTGAATCAAGATCTAAATAGTTAGCAAGTTTATTTTTTAAATAATTATACCCAAAATCATTCCAAATATAATGTCAACAAATTTAGCACCAACTGTGAGATTAATTTATTAAAACTTTTTAAAAATTTATACAGCACAGTAAAAGGCCCTTCCAGCCCAAGTCACCGAATTACACCCACATTAACCTACCAACCCGTACACCTTTGGAATGTGGGAGGAAACTGCAGCTCCTAGAGGAAACCCACGCAGTCACGGGAGAACCGAGTTAACTGAGGCCCAGTTTAAAGGCCTTTAGTTAAGAGGTACAGAATGAAAACCTTTTACTTTGGAAAAATAACAGATTTCAAGAAGATTAAGATATTCAAAATAAATTAAGGAACCAGATTTTGTCCATGTAGCTAGGTCATTCAGCTGGGCAAATAGGGAACCAGGGCACAAAGCACAGAGTTATGTTTTATTCTGGAAAGGACATCCTTCCAAAGACACTGTATTCCAAAATATGCTCCCAATATGCATTCAAGCAGCATAGGTTTCAACGGAAGCAAATTTCAGAAAGGAAGCACAAAAGTTATATCATTGTATGTTAAGTACATGCAACTGAAAACTAATGTTTACTTTATTGTATTATAGAAATTAGGCAAGCTAATGGCATTAGTGATGCTAATCACCATTGTCTACTGAGGTGTGCTAGATTGTTTATGGAGACTGGAGACACATTTCCCCAGAGTTTCCTACATCAAGTTTTTTTTTGCAGAGACTCGATAACTATAGGGTATAAAAGGGAAAGGGGTAAGTTTAAAAACATCCATGCATTATAACATGACAGGATAGGCTGGGCTTGATTGATCAGTTGGCCTTTCTTGACTTTATTATATAGTTTTTTTTCTCTTGAACCAAATAGCCTGAATTTACTATTCACTGTAGACCGGCTTCACAATTTCTGTTGCATCTTAACTGCTGGATTCACACCCATTGCTCCACCACTCTCTGCTGGTCCTTCCAATCCATGGGCCATTAGCACACATTTAAATGGATGACTTCTGGATTCAAGGTTCGATCTCTGCTGGTTCCTAATCAACTCACCATTCCTTCAGAGTTCCCACAAGCCACTGGACAACTTTCACCACCATCACACCCATTACTTTTCTCCTCCCCAGTAACTGGATCTATGGTTGCTTCATTTGTCAACCTGGTCATTGATCAATAGGTACTTAAACACACTCCCATCCTGATCATATGTAAAATGAATCTCACTACTGCATCTATTTCTCATCCTTCAATTTCAAACCCTTCCACATCTTCTCCCCACTCCACATATACTCTCGCTACACATCAGCCCTAATCTCGACCATATCTTTGTAATCCAAATTTGCTGTGTGCTCCATCATGGGTACATTTTAGCTGCTGCTCCAGACCAAAACCCATCATTCTATTCCCTTTTTTAAAAAATTATTTCCTTGAGGGCCTTTCTCTGCTCTCTCCTCTTCGTCCACCTGGTTATGTCATCTTCATACTTCACTCAGGTAACCCACCTCACCCTGATCCTGACCAACACTACTTCCTTTTTTCCCCATTTCTGGGTCATGCTTAAATTGCATAAACTGTCCTTTCCATAGTCAATGGCCAGCCATTTAACCTTGCAACTTTCCACATTCTGCTAGTCTCAACCACTGACAAAGCAAACTCTGCCAATTATTCTTTTCCCTTAGTACCCAAATCCACCTACAACCCACTTCTTCCAATAACTATGCCTGGAAAAAAGTTGAAATGCCATGACTGTGACACACCACCTGTTCTTACATCACTGGAGCTGCTAATTAGATGATCCATTCCTATATATTTGATTTCCTTTCCTGTAGCAAAATCCTCATCAGCTCCCATCCCATTCACTTATAAATGCACCTGTTCTCTTCATATCTAAAAAAGGTTTATTTTCCTTTCCCTAATTGCCTACATCTCACATATTATTCCACTGGGGTTTGGTCTCCTCCGTCAGAATAATTTTTATGATCACTCTGAAAGGCAAAGATAATCCAGATCTCTTCTGCACTATGAACATCTTCCTTAATTTCCTCTCCGTGTTGCCAGATAGCTCTGATCACGGGCTGAGAAAAAAAATGCCAAAACTGCTCAAGGCAAAAAAATGACTAGCTTCATCTATGGAAACCTTTACATTAACATATACGCACACACATTATAATTAAATAAAATTAAAGAGCAAAGGTAAATTGTAGAAAAGCAGTGCAAAAAGGGTTTGATATCATCAGTAACACCAACTTACTCATTGGGGATTTTTTTGATCCAGAAGAAATCATGCCAAAAAGTTCACCATCATCAACTCCAAACTCAGTAGCATCTTCAAAATCATCTCCTTCACTGTCACTGACCATGTGAACATCAGTGCACTAAGGATTTAAAAGTGATCAAGTTAATAAATTCCTCCAATGGTCAATGTAATCAAAATAAATTTTAAAGCAAAAAAAATACAAGAATAGCAACATTAAATAAATAAAAACACTATATAATTTGCTTATTCTTTATTGATTGTCTGTTGCTTCCTCAAAGAAATTACAAGGATTGACAAGGGGGTTTTGTCCGTTTGAAATGATTTGGACAGTTTAATGCTTCTTTGAAAGAACATATGAAACAGAAATCAAAAGCAAAATACTGCACATGCTGAAATAAAAGCAGAATATGCCGGAAATACCCAGAAGACCAGGCAGTGTCTGTGAAGCATGAAACAGAATTAGTGTTTCAGGCTGATGATATTTCAACAAAACTGGAAGAAATGAAAGAAGTTTTAACTTGGAGCCAAAGGTAGAGAAGGAGAGAGGGAACAAAAGAGAGGTTCCATGAGAGATTGAATGACATAAACAGGGATAAAGAGGGGAGTAAAGGTATGTTTGGAGAGGTAAGTAGGAGACAAGTTATATCTGAAAGAAAACAATGCTGGAAAATGAGAGATACAAGGCTGGAATGGCCAGCCATCCTGAAACCGTTGAGCCCTTAAGGCTGCAATGTGTCAAGTTGGAAGACAAGGCGCTGTTCCTCAAGCTTACATTGAGCTTCATTCAATGCAGGAGGTCAAAGACAGGGAGGTCAGAGTGAGAATGAGATGGAGAATTAAAACGGTAGACAGTGGAAACTCAGGGTGACTCTTGCGTACTGAACACAGATATTTTGCAAAGCAATAAAGCAATATTTACTTTCCCCGATATAGAAACTACTGTGTTGCTTACTGAATGCTGCACTGGAAAGTAGTACAAATAAATCACTGCTTCAACCTAGAAGGAGCGTTTGGTTCCCTGGACAGGAAGAGAGAAACGAAAAGGGGAGAGAGATAGAAAGATGCCTTGTGGGAGCAATTCCTTTAGAATGCTGAAAAGGGAAATGAGGAGAAGATTTGTCTAGTGGAGGCATCATGTCGAAGTCATTGGAAATTATGAAGGATGATCCATTGTTAGCTTGAATGTTCCTCAAGATTGCTTTGCCATTCACCAAGATCATGACCAATCTTCTGCATGAAGTTCACCTTGCTGCCAGTTTGCCTTTTCCTACTAACTGCTCATTTCCCTGTACTCAAACATCCACCTCTCAGCCTGTAATGTTCTCAATGATTCAGCTTACACATTCCTCTTAGGTAAAGAATTATAAATATTTACAAACAATCAGCCAGCAGCAACACCACTGCCTTACAGCTCTAGGTAGCTGGTTTGATTCTGACCTCAAGTGGAGTTTGCACTCTTGAGTTTCTCCTCCCATAACCTAAAGAATTGCTGGGAGATTATTGTAAACTACACCTTAATGCAGACAAGTGGCAAAAGAATCAAAGGGAGTGATGGGCATATGAGAAAGAACAAATTGCAGGATTACAGGGAAATAAGGAGAAGTAATAGGGTTGTTCTGCTGGGACCTGATGGCTTCTCCTAAATGGTCAATAACTTTTCCTGAGACTATGCTCCTAAATTCTAGATTCTCCATCCAAGGATAACAGACTCATGGCATCTACCCTTCAGTTCCTCTCAGAATCTTGCATGCCTCAATACATTACCACACATTCTCCTAAATCCCAATGAGTGTAGGCCAATCGTACTCAATCTCCTTTCACAGGGCAAACCCTTCATTCAGCCATCTATCTATGCTCCACTGATTACGATCTCTCCATACACAAACATTTGTTAGTTTCTCATCATATGAAAGGATTATCCTTTTCATTCTTCCTACCAAAGTGCATAAACTCATTTTCCCCACATCATATGTTACTTGCCACTATATTGGCCACTCACTTACCTATACCCTTTTGCAAATATCTTTTACCCTCGTTACAGCTCGTTTTGTCACGTAGCTTTGTATCTTAAGCAAAATTAAATATAAAACACTGTCTTTGGCACCTGTTGTTAGTGTAATCTGTAAATAACTCTGTTCCCCATGGCAACCCGTGAGTAACTCTACCAACCTGATAACAAACCAGTTATTTTTATTCTGATTTTTGTTCTTCAAACAATCTTCTACATTAACAAGTTACCTTCCAAACCAGTAAGCTCTCATTTCATACACAATCTTTTCTGTGATACTGTACTAAATACCTATTGAAAATTTAGATACACTTCATCCATTGGTTCACTTTTAACTACCGTAATAACTACACTCGCAAAAAACCCATTAGATTTATCAAACATAATTTTTCTTTCTTAACACAATGCTGGTTTTGCCCAATTATGATCTTCCAGGCATGCTATCATATTCTTACTGATGGATTCTAAAATTTTTTTGACAAGAGATGCAACACAGCAATTTGCTTTATCGTTGCCTTTTCACCCTCTCCCTTTCTTAAATGGTGGTGTATTTGTTACTTTCCAGTCTCCTAAGACTTGTCTACAATCTAGGGATCCGCAACCTCTATAGCCATCTTTTTTTGAATCTTGGGGTGCAGCCTCGGATTCAGGGAACTTGTCCAGTTTTAGTCCCCTTAATTTTTCCTGTACTCTCTCTTTAATGATGATAACCAAGTTCCTCACTGCCGACAAACCTCTGGTTTCTCTCCATTTCTGCTACCTTAATGGTGGCTTCTGCAGCAATGATAGATACCAAACACTTGTTCAAATGTCTCAGTATTTTTTCCATACTCCCTTAAAATTTCTCCCATCGTAGAATCACTGGGACCCACATTTATTTTTGCTCCTTTTTTAAAAAAAATGTGGGTAGAAGCTGTCAATCAAAAGAGACATTAAACCAAGATCCATTGGCCCTTCTGTGCATGGGCATAAACTATTCCATAACAATACTTTGAAGAAAGGCAGGAGAATTCTCCTTGTGCCATTGCCAGTATATAGTCTCAATTAACATCACTAAAACAGAGTATCTGTCAACATTACATCTGTGGGAACTTGCACGAGACAAATTGAATTGCTGTGTTTTATACTTTATAGCAATTCAAAAGTAAACTGGGATGTTCTGAGGTTGTGAACGGCATCATATAAATTCAAGCATTTCTTTCAACTCAAGCAATTTTCATTCACATTCACACTAGTCAAGCTGATGATGAGAAGACATAAAATCTATTCATTAATTATTCATAGAGTCAGCTACAGCCAGGCTGTTCAAGTTAATTACAAGCAACCACAGCAATAAAGCTGAAGTGGTTTATATAGAAAATGTGAACTGAAAGTAATACTACAAAATACTGGGCATTTCTCATTTACAAGATTAGCCAAAGCAATCATCACTTAGAGCTTTATGGAACACATCTTTTACTGACGATGACCAATGGTAACATTTAGACAGGATACAGTTTTATTTCTCATATTTTATACATTTTTGTTTCTTTCTGTTCTTACCTCCCAGGAAAATGGGTGAACATTGTGGCTCTCAAAAGTCATATTCCAGTCATGCAAGCACATTATGGAACCTTACAGTAGCAGAGAATCAGCTTTTATCTGACTTAATGGGGAACAGTTATCAAAAGCACACCGTAGGATCAGAGCACCTTTTGCACAAACTTACTTGGTCCAGATGCAAATGGCTTACTTTCCCGGCCAGAAGCATTCTGGATCTCAGCAGCATAGCCCGAGTAACAGCAGTGCCTCCAACAGAGCAGTGAAGCAACTGCTCCCCAAAACCTCTCAACAACTTTGACAGCCAACAAAGCCCCTGACCAACTTTAATGACTTTCAAGTCACTAAGCATTTTCAGAAATGTCTCTGGATATCTTTAACATTCAGAGACAGTTAAACAGATTTAAAAATGAAGTAAATAATCAAAAAAAAATCAACATTTATAAATCGAAAATAAAATATATAAAACTGCATTTTTAAAAAAAAAATTAACCTAAAGAATTTTTAAAACATTCCACATTCTCCTTTGCTCCTTTTGCTGGAAGCCCAACAAATTGCAATGAAACCCTGCACCATGGTTAGACCTGGCATAAGGTCCACAAAATAAATTGCTGAGGAGCCTCACAAGACTGAGCTTGCCACACACTGTTCCAAGGCCAATGGTAAATTCAGGACTTCAGTGCTTGACTATGTGTGTCTGGTAGGCACAATGTAATATTCTTAGCCAGTTAGTAGCAGATAGTACATTAGATCAGTGACAGGAGTGCTTGGTGACATCAGCTCCTGGTGTGTGGATTTGTGGGATCAATTCAGATAAGTGGTAAGCATATCATCTACAGCGCTGTAGAGAGTAAAAGGGGATTTCAGGGATCAAGAGATAATCCATTCACTGCAGCATACCAGGCCTCTACCTCGCTCCTATTGCCACTTTATTCACATGACTTGTTCATTTAGTCTTCTGTATAATGAAAAATCCCAGGAAGATTATGGTAGGAGAAGTGTTGATGGAAAGTCATTTGGAGTATTGTTTCTTGAAATAGCCAAGGCCCAATCCTGATAAATAGGAGGTGCTAGAAAGGCTAGCCAGACTTAAAGTAGATAAATTACCAGGTCCAGATGGGTTGTACCTTAGGTTGCCGTGAGGACAAAATTGCAGAAACCTTGGCCATAATCTTCCAAACATCTATAGATGAGAGTGCCCAAGGATCGGTAAATTGAAAATGTTACACCCCTGTTCAAAAAAGTGCATAGAGATTTATCCAGTAACTACAGATCAATCAAGTTAACCTCTGAAATGGGGAAGATTCGAGAAAATCTTGAACAGAATAGCACTTGGACAAGTGTGGATTGATTAGAGAAAGCCAGCATGGAGTTGTTCAAGGTAAATCACATTTAATTAACTTGGTAGTTTTTGGATGAAGTAACTCAGAGGGTCCTTAAGAGATATGTAGTTGAAGTGATATATTGGCCTTCCAAAAGTAATTTGATAAGTTGCCATACAACTGTTTTATCATCAGCCCTGCGGGCCATGGAATTAAAGGGGTTATACCAGCATGGATGCTAAATTATCTAAGTAAAAGGACACAGATTACTAGTAATTTTTTTTACACTGAAGGGAAGTGTATGGTGGAGATCCTCATGGTCAGGAGTAGAACCACCACTTATCTTTATATTAATGATTTGGACTTGGGTGTACAGGGCACGAATATGTAGATGACAAACCTTGGAGGTGTAGCAAACTGTGAAGAGTAATAATAAGCTTCAAGGAGATGTAGACTGGCTTGGTGGAAAGGGCGGATGGCTGACAGATGAAGTGTAATACTGAAAAATGTTAAATCTTACATTTTAGTAAGTAAAATAAGTAAAATATACAATTCCAAAAGGGGTACCAGAACAGAGAGAATTGCAGGTATATATACACAAATGGGTATTGTGGTTTAAAAAAGCAAACAAGATCCCAGGCTACAGAAACAGATATAGCAGGCAAGGACAAGGAAATTGCAGACACAAGAGACTGCTGATGCTGGAATCTGGAGCAAAAAACAAACTTCTGGAGGAATCAGCAGATTGAGCAGCATTGTAGGTGGAAAGGAATTGCTGATGTTTCGGGTTGAGACCCTTCATCAGGACTGAGAATGGAGAGGGAAAATAGCCAGTAATAAAGAGGAGAGGGGGAAAGAGGTGAAACAGTGGCCAGTAGATGACAGGTAGACAAATGAGGGTGGAGGACGATAGACGGATAGAGCCAGGTGGGGAGAGGAAGGGGTGAAGTTGGAAGACAGAGACAGGTGGGTAATAGGTGGAAGCAGACAAGGAAAAAAAGGCATGGAGCCAAGTGGAGGGGGTGGAGTTGGAAGGGTGCATGGATTTAAAATGATTGGTAGAAGGATTAGAAGCTAAATGAAGAAATATTTTTCACCCAGGGTGTACCATCTTTTAAGCACGTGATGTGCACTTAAAAAGACCCATGGCCAGTTGGGCAATGGACCAAATGCTGGAAGGTGGGATTCGACTGAGTAGCACTTTTTCGACTAGCACTAAGTTCACTGGAAGGCCTCCTTCCTTCACATTAATTTCTATGAGATACAGCATGCAGAAATCACGTGGCCTACAAACCAAATTCCTCTCTATCCGTCAGCTATCCAAGGATATTGGCCCACTATTCTGTACATGAAGGTGCAAGAACTAATATACAGAATTATGTGAGGGAATATAAGAAAATACCGAAAGGTCATCTTCTTTTCAAGTATCTAGTAATAAACATTAAATTTAAATTAGAAAAGCAAAATGTTTGTTACCTCTTCAGACTGTTCTCGGGTTTGTGCAGGTGACGGCCTTTTACTAACTGTTAGTCGATGGCAGGGATAACTGAGTCCAGCAGCAGCTAAAGTAATCTGTAAAGAGTCCAGAGTAACATTAAATAAATCAAAATGCTGTGCAGCTAACTTACAGATTACCATGGCAATGTTTTCCTACTTCAGTCAATAATGTTATTCAAATAGTTACAAATTTTTGTTTTCACCTTTACAAATCACTGTTTCAGTCTCATTTACAGTTTGGTACATAATTCTGGATATTTTAGGAAGATTGCTAGGTATTAGTGATTTACTGGGATGGCACTCAGGCAACAGATGAGTCAGTTCTATTTGATTATACATTAGTAAAATTCGATGCTGAATCTTTAAGATACAAGTTATTGTAGTTTATTTTTCAGATTCTAACCTGATTTTAGCACAAGACATGAAAAATAACTACATGAATTTATAGCTACAGAAAAATTTATGTATATTTTTAATATTACATAACAGTAACAAATATGCAAGGTTCATTCATTATTACAATAGAAATCCAAGGAATTTATGTCTGCATAGATAACCTCCATTCCAGTGAAAACAATGTGCTAGTTTCATTACACATGAAATTGCTTGGATTACAATAAACGTAAAATAACCAAGGAGCAAGGAGAAAAAAAAAATCTACACTAGGATTTATGATAATGTGTGGCCACAAAGACAGTCCTATTTTCTCCTTTTTGAGTGATGTAAAGCTTTGCCAATTTTAGATTCCAAATCCATCTGAAAGACACCTTCAACATATAAATACAAATTTTGTACCAAGTAAAATCAGAGGTTCCACAGACCACATTGACAAATTTTGGTGCTGATATTCTTTTCTGCATAATATTTTAGCTTGTATGGTGATAGTACGGCACCCAATTAGCTTCAATTTAGTCATTACCTATTGATATTCCTGGACCAATATTTAGCTATTTACTAACACTCTTATTCAACCTTCTCTAGCACTCCATTCCTGTTGTTTAGTTTGTTTTTGTTAATCAGGGTCCAAGCAATCCTGCAGTTAAATTTAACACTCAGTGACACAGACATCCAGACGAAAGCACCAATTGACATAATCATCTTGGACAGGACCTGAAGATCAAGTGCACGTTCCCTGCACATCAGTCTGTGGGTTCTGAGGTGGGTGATAAAACCAACATAGGATCCATGGACTTGCCATGGGTGGGCATGAAGTGCTTGATGGGGCAGGGAGAAGGTGCATTCCTTCATTGAGAAACATGTCAGGACAATAACAGCCTTGCTCGACACCTGTGTGAAGACAGATTGGTCTACTGTGGATCTGTTGAGTAAGATCATGACTTGTTTGCATGCCCTAAGACATAAGATGGGGAAACATTTCTGCAGGCATCCAGATTTGGTATTGGTTTATTATTGTCACTTGTGTTGAGGTACAGTGAAAAACTTGTCTTGCATACCGTTCATACAGATCAATTCATTACACAGTGCACTGAGGTTGTACAGGGTAAAAACACTGACAGAATACAGAGTAAAGTGTACAGACGAAAGCCACAGCTACAGAGGAAGTGCAGTACAAGTAGACAATAAGGTGCAAGGTCATAAGGTAGATCGTGAGGTCACGAGTCCATTTCATCATATAAGGGAACCATTCAATTATCTTATAACAGTGGGATAGAAGCTGTCTATGAGCCTCATGGTATGTGCCCTCAAGCTCCTGTATCTTCTGCCTGATGGGAGAGGGGAGGGGAGGGGAGAGAATGAACCAGGTGGGTGGGGTCTTTGATTATGCTGGCTGCTTCACCTATGCAGCGAGAGGAACGGACAGAGTCCATGGAGGGGAGGCTAGTTTCTGTGAATGTGCTGGGCTGTGTCCACAACTCGCTGCAGTTTCTTGCAGTCCCGGGCAGAGCAGTTGTCATACCAAGCCATGATGCATCCAGATAGGATGCTTTCTATGGTGCATTGATAAAATTTGGTGAGTGTCAAAGGGGACATACCAGATTTCTTTAGCCTCCTGAAGTAGGGGTGCTGGTGAGCTTTCAGGGCAGTGGTGTCTACGTGGTTGGATCAGGACAGGCTATTGGTTATGTTCACTCCTCAGATTTGAGAAGAATATTCCATGGTCCCTCTTGCTGAGGGAGTTGGAGGCTTCTGACATATCAGAAAAAGGCCATATTGATGTTGCTCCCTATTTTTGCCTTGGGTTGACAAATGGAGATTATACCCATTCTGCCTCTAAATTTAAGGCGGTCAAAGATGGTCCTGACAATGACTTTCCCCAATGGCATTCAGTCGGATGATTCCTCTGTTGGATTGCCTTCATTCTCCAAGGTCACACTTATGTCATAGAGGTTCCCTAGCATGTCCTCTGCTTCCCAGATATGGCAAGTCAAGTTGTGAATTTGTGACAAAATACTTGGTCGAGGACCTTATCGCAACCAACATCCTATTTCACCAGAAAGATAAGAACAAGACATTTTGGCAGCTCCCCTGAATGAGGCACTGTGCAAGCTGGAAATTGCAAGGATCTCCTCATTTCCTACATCCTGACAGGTACTGATGACTATCAAACTAAGCACCACAAAATCTACTGTCATCTCCATTAGCCTAGCCCCAAAACAATGGTAGCAATAGAAATGTTGCTGCAAGGAAATCTATGTTGAAGTCTCAAGGACTCCACAAAGATAGTGCACCTCAAGGACAATGCCTCAAACACAACCTGATGACTCCCAAGAAACAGGAGCTGCATTGTCCATAGTGTGTGAACTGCCCTGAAGTACAATGTAATTTGTGTCTGTGAATAGCCTCATGGTTTCTCTACCTGAAGCACCAACTCTGGTTTGATGTGTTTATTAACAACAAACATATGATATTACTGAATTGGAAGTTCCACCATATCTCAAGGAAAATGAAACAGAACTACAGACACCCGAGGCAGAGGTCCAGCAAAAATACTTCCACCTAAACAGTTGGAGCTTACAAAGTGCACAGATATCCAGCAGTTTGCTGATAACCACAACATGCACTGATTGTTCAGCACCGTTGATGACGTCCAAGACCACATTGCACTGGGAGCCAAGGATGAAGGTTAACTTATCAAGAACAAAAAGGCATTTCTAAGAACTCTTCAACTGTGACTCTTTCCTTGGCGTGAATGCCCTCAACTCCATCTCACAACAAACTGTGCAGGCCAGCTCACCCCCACTCCTGACTGACAAGAAGTTAAGGCGGCCAAATGCTAACTGAACGACAAGTCTTCAGGAGCAGACTGTATTCTTCAGCTCTGTTGAAATTCTAGAACACAGAGGAATTTCAGTCACCAATTCACAGTTAACAGATACATAGGACATCACAAAATATCCTGAAGACTTCTGGGGCACTTATTATAAACCAAACAAACGTTGAAATAAATTGCAATTGAGCAAGCACGAGTAGCTACCATTGTCCTCTCTGATGTTAATTGAAACCTGTTGCCATCATCTGCCTTTTTTCACGTTTGTTAATCTCAGAGAAATTCAGCTCTTAAAGCAATCTGTTCATATGACCCCACCCCCACCTCCCCGCTGTTTCTCATGGTTACACACAGAACAAAATGATTTCTTTTGAGTTCCATTGAGTCAAGGTATAATATACATGTTTAGCTATTCAATTTCCTTTTGTTGCATTAATTAACAGGTAGACAGTAATCAGTATATTTAAACAAAACAGCGAGGCTACTAAGGGATTAATTAAAATAAAGACACCACACTGTCAATACATTATTCTAACACATGGTTATAATTTTGAAGGTAGCCTAACTTACAAATATAATACATGTAAAAATGATTTAAAAAGTGCTTACATAGAATATTTTAGTGGATATTATGAAGCAGTGAGAATGCCAGTTCAGTAATTGAACGGGGAATTGTTTATTTCTGTGTTTCCAGATTTCAGGGTCCAAAGTGATTTATCTTGGAGACAGCCACTAATAAAGTTAAAACAGAATAGCTTGTTTTACTTTAATTGCCTTTATGAAACCCACAAGGCAAAGTAAATCCTATGTGGCCAAGCCAAGACAAACATATTAAGTTTCCAGGATAATAAACAAGATGGTTAATTATGGCGGCAATGCTAATTCAGTAAAATAAACTCTGACTCTGCAGAATCTTGAGCTCTACAGGCACCCAAGTCCTGGCTATATAATTAAACAAATGTGAATAAGCTTATTATACAGATTTATTACAGTCAGATAAAAACAGTATTTTTCCATAAAACATTGGTAGGTGATATACTTATGATTTGGAATTACAGGAGAGTGGAGACCTTGACAAATTAAAAAAGGTACAAGTGTATGGAATATTTTTAGAGAGATAAATTACACCTCTTTTTAAATATTGTCAACAAAATATTTATGTTCCAAATGCCTCAGTTACTATGCAAACTTCACATAGGAACAAATTGCGTTTATTTTGCTAATTTAACACTAAGACATCTCAAAGCACTTCCCAGGAAAGTAATCAAACAAAATTTGATGTAAAATTCTGTATTCTTAAAACCCCAAAACAGATTAATTATAGTTACGAAGCAAACATAAACTGCAGTGGCCTTTTAAAAATATATTTAAAATACTATTTAATTTAGAAAAGACATTCTAGTTCAAATTTCACAATTTTTTTGGAGTCATAATTTATCATAATCAATTTCCTTCTGTATGTTTTGAAAGGAAGGTCATTATCTCCTGTCAATTGCTCTAATTTATATTGTGAAAAGAATAGAGACACAGAAAATGCTATAAAAGACCAACCTGCCTAGACTGGCATGTTGCAACATTTGCAGCAGGGTTAAAGTACTTTGGTCAAAGCAATTTTGAAAAGTTTGCCCACAATTAAATGGGAAGTTAGATTGTTATATTCTCATACAAATTGGATGTCAAAGACAGACATGCTGGTCCAGAGCAATTATCTTGGATAACATAGTGTAAATAGCACACAGACTGTAAGCTGTACCCAAGAGACAATACTGTACTTAAGTAACATGAATTTTAGGCTCCTGCATTCTTATATAAACATTGAGATAAAACTTTGACACATCATAGACCAAAAAAGATAATTTATTGCTCTTAAAATGCAAGTATTCCAAAATCAAACTTCACAAGTGCCATTTTGGAATATTTGGTTTGGGAAAAATTAGTTCCATCTTATTTTCAGTATAATCCTCTTCAAATACAATTGATAGTTCCACTGAACATAAATTGAAAAAACTATTTTTGGGATACATTTTGTAGGAATGCCTGCAGTGATTAAGTGGATAACACTATTGTCTCTGACTCAAAGGTTGTGAGGTCAAGTGCCACTCTAGAGAGTTGAATAAAAAAAACAAAACAGACGATCCAGTGCAATTCCACTATACTGTTCTATACACTATTTTTTGATTACACATCCGCTTCCTTAGGTAAATATAAAAGATCTCACGGCACAACTTTGAAAAAGACGAGCAAAGTCATCCCCAGTGTCCTGGCCAATATTTATCCCTCAGACAAAAATCACTAAAATAAAACCTCATTGCTGTTTCTAGGAGTTCTCTACGTGCAAAGTATATTGTAGGAAACATTGCAGCCAATGACTACATTCAAATGGAACTGTATAAGCAAGGTAGAAAACAAAACAGCGAAGATGACCATTTCTGCTATATATCTCAGAAAACCTCCTGAAAAGTATACGTACTTTTCAATAGTAAGTCAGGACAGGATTGGATTGCACCCAACAATGTTGACATTCTTGGTTCAATTAATGTTTCCGAACCCTCATATGAACAACATCACTTAGGGAAAACATCTAAACTTTTGATAACTGGAGAACTACATCCTGGGAAAAAAAAGCACAATTTTTTGAAAAGGTCACTAATTACAGGAGATAAAATTGTGTATACTGCATGTAGTAAACCTATTGAATATGATTCCTTAACTACATATGACAACATTACCTCTGTTGCAACCAATGCCATCAAAACATTAAAATACTATACGTGCATTACTTAGTTATATTTTCCTACATCTATATACATGTGGAAAAGTAATATATCCAAATCTTTCATTGTATGATCCAGGGTGTGCCTCACATATAATGTGGTTTAATAGTGATACGATTCAATGATCCAAGTGCATCTTTTGTGCCGAGTAGATAATATGATGAGACTTTCATCTTTTTTCTTACAGACTGAAGTTTAATGCCTTATCTGAAATATTCATTGCTTAAAAACCCAACTTTGTCTTGCAATGTTTCTGCAGTATATTCCATCACCTATTACTTGCAACTTACTTCACGTTGTATTTTGGTTACTTGCAATACAGCCAAAGCATATTTTATATTAATTAATACACCCAGCTCTTCGTCATTATATCCATTTGCATTCATTGTTGGTAACACAGACACTCTTAGATGAAGCTAATTGTATCATGTTACCAATCTGAAAATAATGTAGCAGTAGATTTTTCATTTTGACTCCCAGATAAACAGGTGGAAATCAGATGAATCTGAGAAAATGAGTTTCTAAAGTCAGACTGCTGCACTCAGCAAACCACCTTCATTATATTTCTACATGGTTTTCCCCTTTGCTTTTTGTCACTACCTCAGCAGGCATTAAGGTATACACTTAATTTTGCTGGTGACCACAGTAGATCTCCCAAAGAAATACTCCCACTAGTGGCACAATGGCACAGCTAGAAGAGCCACTGCTTCAGTGTTGACTGTGTATTCACCTCATCAATGACCCTCATGATTTTATACACCTCTATAAGATCATCCCTCATTCTCTTATACTCCAAGGAATGAAGTCCTAGCCTGCTCAACCTCTCCCTATAACCCAGTCCCTTGAGTCCTGGCAACATCCTCATAAATCTCTTCTGTGCTCTTTCCAGCTTAATGGCATCTTTCCTAAAGCAGGGTGACCAAAACTGAACACAATACTCCAACAGCAGCTTCACCAATGCCTCATACAACCGCAGCATAACATGCCCAATTCTATACTCAGTGTCCTGACTGATGAAGGCCAGCGAGCCAAAAGCCTTCTTCACTACCCTACCTGTGATGACACTTCAGGGAACTATGTACTTGTCCTCCTGGGTACCTCTGTTCTACAGCACTGCCCACGGCCCTACTTTTCACTGTGGAAGTCCTACCCTGGTTTGACTTCACGAAATGCAACACTTGATCCAGCCCCAATTTATCCACCTTAATATGCTTTCACACCACAAGCACCTCCTTGCTTGTAATGTGTACATGTTGGAATACATCACTACTCATTTCCCTTAATTCCTTAGCCTCTATGGCCTTCTCCACAGTAAATATAGATGAGAAATATTCATTTAACACCTCACCCAACTCATATGGCCCCATTCCCAGATGAGTGCATTGATCCTTAAGGGGGCCTATTCGCTCCCTAGTTACCCTATTACTCTTAGTGTAATTGTATAATTTCTTAGGATTCTATTTTACCTTATCTGCCCAAGCTCTCTCATGCCCTCTTTTTGGCCTCCTGATCTCTCTCTTGGCCTCTCTCTCCCTGGCCTTTCCTGACCAGTGTCTCAATATCCCTCGTCAACCAGGGGTACTGCCAGGATTTTCCCTTTCATTTTAGTCTAAAAGCCTTTTCCACTATTTGAAAGGCAGCAAGTCATTTTGCCCTATTTTCTGGCCAGCCTGACACTTACCTATTCAAGTCTAAGCTATACAAACACCAAACACCCGGGCCCATAATGTGTTTCTTAAATTAAAACGGCAACTGCACATCAAAAGCATTTCATTAGCTCTAAAAAGTGCTTTGACACGATCGGGAGGCTATGAATGGTATTAAATAAATTCAAATCTACCTTTGTCTTCCTACCAACACACATTAGATGCCTTTAGTTAAGCCCAATGTATGAAGTTGTACGAAGTGTAACATATCAGCATCTTCCACAAAACAACTAAGCTTAACAAAAAAATTTTTCTCACCTTAATTGTTCTGGTTTTTAAGGATGTTTTGTCAACCACATTTCATTAAGAGATGGAACAAAACTGGTAGTGTATAGCAAACCATTAAAATGTAAACAATATTCCTTACAAATAGGGCAATTACATGAAATATATAATTACATGAAATACAAAACAGGAAACATGCATGTACAGGTGTGCAGACAAGGTAATTGAATGTTGGGAATTAAAACATGTTAGGGAAACTAATGGTATAGATCTAAGTAGGTTTACCCAAGACCACAATTGTAATACTGGAGTAAAATATAAAATTAATCAAGAGAAAAAAGCACGAAACAATTATCTAGTTTGTAAGGTTTTCTTCAATAGGTGAAGAGAGATTTCGGGCATTGGCACTTTGTAAGTCAATGGAAGAGGGGAGATTCACAGGGATATAGGATAAACTAAGATAAATTGAATATTTGTGATATCTGTTAAGAGATCACATGAACCCCTTGGCTCCATATGCAGTATTAAATGCATGCCATACCTGAAGAACAATAATTTGTTTCAAGCAAATTGCATTGGAAGGATAGCGAAAACAAATTCCATATAGTGTTTCCCAAGGTTGACTTTGGTCAGTGCTGGAGTTCTAGCAGGTTCTACTTCAGAATGAGTTTCAACCAAGGGTATGTGATCTTATCTTATTTATTCTGTATCTACATCAAGGGGCTCACTACATATTTTGGAGTCATTCCATCACCTCAATTGACTTAGTTATATAACTATATATAAATGCACCATATTGCATTCCCTCTGGAGGAGGTGTAAAAACTTTTCATAGTTATACATGTTATTTACAAATTCAGTCTGTTGACTGACTATCTTAGTCAGTTTGACCTTCTCAAATGTGTACTTGTTTTTGATAAATTCATTCCTGGAACTGAGGAATTGGAAACTACAAAACCAATTCACTACAATTTTATGACTCATCAACAGACTCCCTATCAACATCATGAACAGTTTTTCGTACATGTTTGTTCACAGATGTGTCTCTTGCAGTAATCATTTGATTTGCACAGACATTTATGACATGATGACCAATATGAGCCAAGGAAGTTTTCAGATTACTCCACCAAATTGCATGGGATCAAGGGAGAGCTAGCTAATTGAATACACAATTGGTTTGATGGTAGGAAACAGAATGGATGGTGGAAAGTTGTTTTTTTGGACTGGAGGCCCATGACTAGTGGTGTGCCCCAAGAGCTGGTGCTACGCCCATTGTTATTTCTCATTTATAACAATGATTTAGATCAGAATGTACGCAGCAATTTGCAGATGACACTAAAATAGGTGGTGGCAGAGTCAGTAAGATAGTTATCAAGAATTACAGCAGGATCTTGATCAGCAGGGTAAGTGGGCCAAGGAATGTCAAATGGAGTTTAATTCAGATAAGTGCAAGGTGTTACATTTTGGGTAGACAAATCAAGGTAGGACTTTCACAGTGAACGATTGGGCCATGGGGAGTGTTGTTAAACAGAAGGACTGAGGAGTACAAGCATATGGTACCCTGAAAGTGGTAGACAGGGTGGTGAAGAAAGCTTTTGGCACATTGGCCTTCATTAGTTAGGGCACTGACCATAGAAGTTGGGATGTTATGCTGCAGTTGTAGAATACATTGGTGAGGCCGCATTTGGAATATCGTGTTCAGGTTTGGTTACCCTGCTATAGGAAAGATGCCATTAAGCCTGAGAGAGTGCAGAAAAGATTCACGAGGACCATAAGACAAAAGAGCAGAAGTCGGCCATTCAGCCCATCGAGTCTGCTCCGCCATTCTATCATGAGCTGATCCATTCTCCCATTTAACCCCACTCCCCCGCCTTCTCACCATAACCTTTGATGGCTACTCAAATACCTATTAATCTCTGCCTTAAATACACCCAATGACTTTGCCTCCACAGCCACCCATGGCAACAAACTCCACAGATTCACCACTCTCTGGCTAAAGAAATTTCTCCGCATCTCTGTTCTGAATGGGTGCCCTTCAATCCTGAAGTCGTGCCCTCTTGTACTAGACTCCCCTACCATGGGAAACAACTTTGCCACATCTACTCTGTCCAGGCCTTTTAACATTTGAAATGTTTGAGGTCCCCCCTCATTCTTCTGAACTCCAAGGAGTACAGCCCAAGAGCCATCAATTGTTCCTCATATGTTCCTCTCATTCCTGGAATCATTCTAGTGAATCTTCTCTGAACCCTCTCCAACGTCAGCACATCCTTTCTTAAATAAGTCCAAAACTGCACACGTTGTCAGGACTCGAAGGAATGAGTTATAGAGAGGTTGAGCAGGTTAGGATTTTATTCTTTGGACCGTAGGGGAATAAGGGGTGATCTTAAAGAATTGTATAAAATCATAAGGGACATGGATAGGGTGAATACACACAGTCTTTTGCCCAGGATTGGGGAATCAAGAACCAGAGGGCATAGCTTTAAAAAGAGGGGAGAGATTTAACAGGAATCTGAGGGGCAACTTTTTCACCAAGAAGGTGGTCTGTATATGGAATGAGCTGCCAGAGAAAGTGGTTGAGGTAGGTACATTAACAACATTTAAAAAGGCACTTGAACAGGACCATGGATAGAAAAGGTTCAGGAGGGATATGGGCCAAATGGGACTAGCTTAGATGGGCATTTTGGTCGTTTGAAAACAAAAGGGCATAGTTTTAAGGTAATGGGTGGGAAATTCAAGGGAGATGTCAGAGGGAGGTTTTTCACCCAGAGAGTGGTTGGTGAATTGAATGCACTGCCTGGGGTGGTGGTGGAGGCTGATACGTTGGGCAAGTTCAAGGGATTGTTAAGATAAGCATATGGAGGAATTTAAGATAGAGGGATATATGGGAGGAAGGGGTTAGATAGTCTTAGGGGTGGTTTGAAGGTTGGCACAACATGGTGGGCCGAAGGGCCTGTATTGTGCTGTATTGTTCTATGGTTCCGTCCTATATGACATTATGACCAAAGTTCCATAGCTGAGTATTATAATGCTTAATGGTCAGATGACTAATTTGGATACTGATCCAGGCTGATCCATCCTCTCAAAGTGTTTGCATAACTATTTTACACTGTATCTTGCAGAAACCTTTGTCTACAGGTTGCAACGTGAAGAATCATGCTTTTCCTACCAATATCCAACAATTCATGCTGTAACAGAACAAATAAAAATTTCAGCCCAATCAATTCCCTACATTGTGAACAAATCTTTCCCACTATATCTCTGGTCACCCAGTGCAGTCTACAACTACACACGTCATGGACACTGGCCATTTCAGCATAACATAAACAGCTGTCCTCAGACTTTCAAAACTTGTCCTCAACAAGTCTGAAGATTGACCTTGTTCCTTTCAAAGCATAAATGAATAAACTACTTGACATATGTAACCTTGGAATAGTCTGCCATGGTGGCCATTCGCAGCTCTGTGGAGTATTTATGTTTGAACAGGTAAATAAAATCATCTGATCAAGAGGATGCAGTGACATCACCATATGATTAAGCATAAGCAACAAGTTCTTTGTTAGTAAATATCTTAATTTGAAACTTGTGTCAATGTTATTGTAAGTAGAAATTACAGAACTCCAGCAGAATGCAAGATCCACCTTAAGATACAATAAACCTCATTCAAAAAAAGGATATAGGAGGAGAAAGGGGATTTAATTTAACAAAGACAAACACAAAAAAGATAGTTATTATTCTTCGGACCCTACAAAAGAATGATTAAAAACTGATTATCATTGCTTGAAGGTAAAGACAACCAATAAGATATTTATTTATTAGTCACATGTACATTGAAACACAGTGAAATGCATCCTTTTGCATTACTGAGAATGTGTTGGGTAAGTGTCGCCGCTCTTCGGCGCCAATATAGCATGACCACAGCTCCTAACCTGTCTTTGGAATGTGGGAGAAAACCAGAGCACCCGGAGGAAACCCACGCAGACACAGGGAGAACATGCAAACTCCTTACAGACAGCAGCGGAATTGAACCCAGATCGCTGGCGCTTTAATAGTGTTACGCTAACCACACTACCGTGCCACCTAATCTATCATAATTATGGACATTTTAGGAGATAATTCAGTGGGCACTTTCAGTTCAAGCAATTTCAAATAGCAGCTATGGAATTAAGAGATTCCCTCTTGGCTAATCCAGTAAATTTTCTGCCTCCTTGATAGTGAATAATAAGACTACAGTATTGATATACACAATACCCAATGCATTTTAGTCTGCAGATTCCAAACAATTATGGATTCAGTATGGCTCGCATGAAATGTCAGAATTGTCCCCATGGAGCTAACACTCTGATGCTTATTAGTGTACAGAATATAATGGATTAATCAATAGCCAGTTGGAACTGCCAGCCACTTTTGTTAGGCAATGGTTTAACCACATAAGGAGACTCAAGAGGGGATATAAAAACAGCATATAGCAATCAATTATGTAACAATGCATTGAGATGGGTTTTTGATGGCATTAAAACTAAAGAGAGAGTCTGTAGCAGCTTCAAGGAAGGATACATGATTATATAAAGAGTCCTGAAGAAAGTAGGGGAAAAGAGGATTCAAGCTCTTCCATGAAATTAAAAATGATCATGTACTTCTGTTTGCAGCATTATCAAAGGAAAACTCTTGGAAAGTTGCAACTGTTGTTGAATAAACAAAGATCTCAGTTCCAGGTGCAAGTTAACAACGTTAAAAGACTGAAGAACCTCTGAATGAGGAGTTTACATACCCTGGAGGAACCAAGGAACCACAACGAAAGTTCTTAAATTTTTTTTTTTGAGATAATCATGATCTGCAGAGGTTCTGAAAAGCCACATAGGTCATAGCTGCAGCATTTGTATCTCCTCAAAAGTCAGATCAAATAGTGGAAAATCCAACACAACAACATCAGAACCAGAAAATGGAGCTGAACATTTTCATCTCTCGATTTCCTCAGTGTCTTAAGGCATAGCAATTTCAATACTGAATTTTCTCAATGACCAAGCATCCACAATGCTAAGATAGAGAATTCAACAGTAAAGGACTTTCTCCTTGTCCCAATGTTAAATGCAAAACTTCAAACCTTTGACTATGTTTGATTCTTCATCCTGAGGAAGCAGCCACTCCAGATCTAGCCCATCAATCTTCTCAGAATCTTGTCTCAATGCTGTCATGTTTCATTTTTCATGCCAGTGCCAAAGAAAAATAAGATAATGTGCCTGAATGACTATCACCCAGTGGCTCTGACATCCATCATGAAATGCTTTGAGAGGCTGGTCATGGCACACATCAACCCCAGCCTCCCAGACAACCTTGACCCACTGCAATTTGCCTATCATCAAAACAAAGCAGATGCCATCTCCTTGGCCTACACTCTTCTCTGGAGCATCTGGATAACAAAGACACCTATGTTAAACTCCTATTTATTGACTGCAGCTTCACCTTCAATACTATAATTCCAAACAAACTCATCTCCAAACTCCTAGACCTAGGACTCTGCACTCCCCTCCTTGACTTCCTGACCAACAGACAGCAATCAGTAAAGATAGCCAACAACATCTCCTCCACGATTGCCCTCAACACCGGTGTCCTTCCCTATACACTCACAACTGCGAGGCCAAATTCTGCTCTAACTCCATTCATAATTTTACAGATGACACCACCAGAGTAGGCTGGATCTCAAACAGTGATGAGACGGAGTAGAGTCAAGTGGCATGGTGTCAAGACAACAACCCTTCCCTCAATGTCAGCAAAATGAAGGAGCTGGTCACTGACTTCAGGAAATGGGGTGGAGTACACACCTGTCTGTATCAACAGTATTGAGGTGGAGATGGTTGAGAGCTTCAAGTTCCTAGGTGTAAATGCCACCAACAATTTGTCCTGGTCCAGCCATAAAAGAACATCAATACCTCTACTTCCTCAGAAAGCTAAGGAAACTTGGCATGTCCCCAATGACTCTTACCAATTTTTATAGATGCACCATAGAAAACATCCTATCTGGATGCATCTCAGATCAGTATGGCAACTGTCCTGCCCAAAACTGCAAGAAGTTGCAGAGAGTTATTAATACAACCCGGTCCATCATGCAAACTAACCTCCCCTCCATTGAGGGGCAAGAGACTGCAGATGCTGGAATCGGCACGGTAGTGTAGCAGTTAGCGTGACACTACTACAGCTCCAGCGATCGGGGTTCGATTCCCATCGCTGTCTGTAAGGAGTTTGTACGTTCTCCGTGTCTGCGTGGGTTTCCTCTGGGTGCTCTGGTTTCCTCCCACATTGCAAAGATGTACAGGTAGGTTAATTTTGGTTTAACATGGGCAGCACGGATGTGTTGGGCCGGAAGGGCCTGTTACCACACTGTAAATAAAATTTTAAACATTTTAATTTTAATTTAAAAAAATCTGCTGGAGGAACTCATTGGATCGAGCAGCATCTGTGGGAGGAAAGTAATTCTCGGCGCTTTGGATCAAAACACTGGAATCCTGATGCAGGGTTTCGACCTGAAACGCCAACAATTCCTTTCCTCCCACAGATGCTGCTCAACCTGCCGAGTTCCTCCAGTAGATTGTTTGCTGCTCCCCTCCACTGACTCCATCTACACTTCCCACTGCCTCGAAAAAGCAGTCAACATAATCAAGGACCCCTCCCACTCCAGTCACTCTCTCTTCTCCCCTCTCCTGTTAGGCAGAAGATACAAGAGCACGAACCACCAGACTCAAAGACAGCTTCTATCCCACTGTTCTTAGACTCTTGAACAGACCTCTCATATGCTAAAAGATGAACTCTTGATCTCCCAATCTACCTCTTCGCAGACCTGAAACGTTGACTGTTGATCTCCCTTCACAGCTGTTGCCTGACCTACTGAGTTCCTCCAGTGCTTTATGTTGCTCCAGATTCCAGTATCTGCAGTGTCTTGTGTCTGCACTTTCTCTACCTGCAATGCACTTTCACTGTAACCCTACATTCTGTATTCTGTTTTCTTTCCACTAACTTCTATGTAATGAGCTGTCTGGATGGCAGAAAACAAAAGCTTTTCACTGTATCTCTGTACATGTGACAATAATAAACTAATACCAACTATGAGTTTAAGCCAATCTTACTCCTGGTAATATGGCAATGCCCTTATCCCAGCAGTCAATCTGGTGAACCAGCTGCACCCACAAGCAACTGTACCCTTCCCTTGGTTTGAAAACCAAAACTGTGCCCTCACCAAAAGCTTGACAGAATCTCATCAAGACTTCTTTACGTTTGCATTGCAAGGATGTGGGAGTAAAACCCAATTTACCATTTGCCTTTCTAATTGCTGCTGCATTTGTATGTTTACCTTGCATTTCTCATGAATCAGCAGAACAAGATCCCTCTCACCAGGATCTGTTCATTTCTCACCATGTAACAAAGGTGTTTTTTCTATTCTTTCAAAGAGCATAGCTGCAATTCTCCACACAATAATCTACCTGCCACTTTATTGCCCACTTATTTGATCAACCTCTCTGCATTCCCCCCTCACAGCTTTCCTTCTAACCCAGGCTGGATCACTTGCAAGCCTAGATAAGTTGCACTCTCTTTTTCGAAGAATAACTTATGAATAGATGGGGCCCAAAAACAGCCTACCAATCTAAAATACTTGCTAGTCAAAGGCTGACTAGTCTATAATTCCTAATTCTCACCTTTGTCAAATTGTGGTGATACATGTGTTACCCTTCAAATCTGCTGGTGTTGTTCTAAACTCTACAGAATATGAAGAGATTTGAATCTTGTAGCTAAGACAGGAAATTCCATCTTGCTAGTCAGGAAATTTGTTGAATGCCATGATATCATAGTTCTTAAGGCCCAGACAGAGTCAGCATTGCCCCTACTTTGTGGAAATTAACACATGCATAGCAATTCATTTGAGAAACTATATTCTTCAAAATTACGTGCCCATCTACCAAAGGAAAATCTAGCAGTTCAATAGTCCACAAAAGAACAAATTTATTCATAGAATGCCTGCTGGGAAATCTTCAGATAGATTATCCAATCACATAACGAAGCACGTTGTCTACTTTAGATAAATTTCAAATCTCCTCCTCCTTCACTGGTATGCATTTAACAAAAACAAAACATTACACTAAGACTGAAGACTTTCTCCATTCTATTTGTATACATTTCAGTCTTCTCTAAAGAGCATGTATTGTTGGATTCTGCCAGCAATTCCTTGTACATTTTCAGGATTCTTGCGCAGATGCAGAAGTCTGATCTTCTTGGCTAAATTTCACCAGTAACATCCTGGATGTGCTTCAAAAGAACATAAGAAACAGAAGCAGGAATAGGCTAAGCAATAGGCTGTACATCAACCCTGTTGTGCCCTTTAAGAACTATGCACATTTCAATGAGACCCACATGGACTCCAGCATTGAAATAGATGTCCCTGGAATTCCCTAGCATTTATGCTAGGACATCTGCTCTTGAATCTTGCAGGAGCTTAAAACTGGCACAGGTCTGCAAGCCCATTCATTTGAATGATAAACTGTAGGGGCAAGGAAAATTGGTAAAACAAGCTAAGTAGCCTTTTTTATTATTTGTGAATCCTTCAGTGCTTTTAAATAATGTTATTCAGTGATTTAAATTTTTTATTAAATATTAAAACTTTCACAGTTAATGGCATTGAATGTTTGAGTACCAGGAATAATGAGAAGTATTAAAATATTTTTTTGAAGAATGGAAAGCTGAGAACATTGCAATTGTAAATGTCTTCAGAAAAGTTTCATGGGTAGGGCTTTGTCTAGCCCCCTCAATTACATCATGCATTGTGCAACAAAGAAAGATTGGTCAGAGCCAGCATGAAGAGTTATAATAATTCAGATCTGGTAAATTCAAGGTCTTGGGGAACATGTGGGGAGTGTGGCAGCAAGCCCCATTCATCAAAATCTGGGCCATTATAGTTTCAGAAGCACACAGACATACTTTTACAAAGTCTGACAGTACACTACTGTCACAAACCAGCAACAAAAGAAACACACTGAGCATGATTTAGTGTTAAAAACTATTTTATTAATCACTACTTATGATAATACGTAAAATAAAAGTAAAAATGTTAGTATGTTAGAATTCAAGAATGTTAAACCTCGAACGTTAACCCCAAAACTAAACTCGTCGTGTGTGTGTGTGACAAAGTCCAAAACTCCCAGTTCCGGAATGGTTCTTAAAGTTCAGTTCCGCAAGCCATAAGGTGAAACATGAGCAAGGGCTTCTTCAACAACCACCGTTGTCTGAAGATAAGATGTAGATGTAGAGAAACATAGAGAGAGTAAATACAAAATCCAAATGTTCCACGATGGAACCCAAACGACACTTCAGTGTTTACTCGGTAGTGACTTCCTCACCCCGAAAAGCATCCGAACCGTGGTCGTCCACACACAAATACCTGTTTCCTTCTACAGGTCAGCAACAAAGTGAACTCCACCAGATTACTTCCAACTTCCATACATGGATTTCAGTGGCAAACACAGTTATTGTTTCTCATCCATCGATAGAGAAAACAAGCAGGCTGGTGTCTCTCTCCCTTCTCTCTCTCTCTCCTTCTTCTTCTAACTTCTTCAACAACGTCAATACGTCCTTTATCTTCTATTGACGTAAGCACGCCCCACACACACATACACACACACTCTCTATCTTAAAGGGACTTTCACTGAGTCCATAACACTACACTCAAAGATCACAAAAGCTGATGTGCAAAGTGGAACTCAGTGCAGCTTATTAGTCCCTGGCAAATTAAGTTAGGTATAATATCCCACCAGAGAAAAGCAGATGAACTCTATTGATGCAAGCAGTGTTTTACTTCATAAGTTAAAGGATGCACAGAACTAATAACCCAAATAAAATCTGAACTTGTGTTTTTTCCTTCATTGATCTGACAATCGTACTTTTACATATATCCACAGAAAAATGTGGCAAGAATAGTTTAGAGTGACAGAAAAAAAAGTAGCAAAAACCTTTAAGCCTTGCAAATGGCGAGAATCACATTTGCCAATAGGAAAGGACCCATTTCAGACCTCAGTATCAGACTGTCAGAGACAATACCCATTCTGCACAAGTTCAGATACCACAGATTCAGTTCAGTCTCTGGAGAATAGCTGGTTAAGCCTTTGTGGTGCTTTAGGGTAAAAGAAGAACTTGCACTCACACTGGTTTTCTTTAAGTATGCAAGCAATATAATTCAGTACAAACACAATCTTGGTGGGAATTTGAAATATGATTTTATGATTCACCATATGTTAAAGCAGCACAAACAATCCTTCAGGGACTTAATCCCACTTTTCTTACTTGGTTCCCAAACCCACTCAGTTAGATTTAATCAGTCTGATGTATACATAAGCATAAATACTAACAGTGTTAGACAAGTATCTGGAGTGAAATTAGCAGCACTGGCTACTGGTTATTTCAGACAAGTACTAAATTCTGATGTTTTCTTACACTTGAGATACACTCACTGAAAAAAAAGTGCAATATCCCAAATTGTCTTGAAGAGACAAAGAGCTAAGAATACACCAGAAAAATAAGAAAATGATTTTAAAAGGTCTGATTCATTTCATGATTTTCAGAACAGATTAGCATTTTTATGTTTCATCATTTTCACATTTTGTATGATGGTATGCAACAACCTTCCTATAACAGATGGTGAAAATGTTTGTAGGCTTTGGCTAGCATGTCATTTTCTTTATTCCAAATATAATTAAACCAAAATGAAATGCATGCAAATAATCAGCAAATAAGAGCATTATTCATTAAAATTATTTGATTTTTTCCATTAACTCTTGAAAACAGAGGCTAAAACTTTAGCCTGCAACAATAGTGCAAGCATTATTTTCTTGACATCTTCAGGTTTCTACGCCATATGACATAATCTCATCATCCACAAGGACCTAACAGCCTCACTGGCATGAAGTAGCAAATCAAATACAAATCCCACCTGGGAATGGTCTAGAGCCCTTGGATCTTAGGAATGAAAGCTGTTATCATTTTGTGAATTACAAGAACTATAAAAGGACACTCTACTCAAGCTATCATTGAATGTCACCTGAAAGCAATCACAAAAGGGCTCTACCTAGGCTTATCTCTGAGCTCTGTCACTAAGGCAACCAGAAGGGAATAAGTTTCAGTGGGTCTATGAATTTAGGAAACCATAAAAGCCAGGGCAAAAAGGTATGAGCAGCCTCTCAAAGACTGACTGCATTAATACATTAGCAAATACTGTGAAACACTGGATAAATGTCAGCAATTATGGAAAGACTCCTCAGAACAATCCATGATGTCTGTCAGCCTCCTGCAGTATGATATCTAAGTGTCATTCACTGCCACTTAAGCTCTGGTTTTCACTGACCCAAACCACAACATGTAAATTAATTTCAAAGTAGAACAATTTAAAACAAATTCATTCATGGGTGCTACATGTCACAGATTTTACAGTGACCAAAGGATACCCACCTCTCTGAAGTTTGTGATCATAGAATTTTGTAGAACTTCGTACAGTCTCTTGAGCAAGTGTTTGCAGTATATAAAATCAAATACTCAAAACCTGAATTTGGTTCTACTCATTTAAATTTACTTGCTGGATGTGAGAAAGACTCATGGTGCCATGGGAACCATTTTCTCTACATTTCTTGTTAACCTCAAGCTCAATAAACAAGGAAACTGGATAGGCTTGCTGTAATTGGATTCCTGTATAATCTTGATTCTTTTCTGAACCTGATGGACCTGGCTCATCTGGCAACATCAGTTAACTTAATCTAAGTCAACACTCATTTAATATATTATTTTTTGAATCCCTTTAGGTAGTAAAAATACACTGACGGCTGCAGCTTTCACTTTAATGAGGGATGGGATACTGTACTAGTTGTCAATAATTCTGTTCTAGCATATCCTCACTAGGGAATCACTTATAGACTTCCATGGTTGGTAAATGTTTTCATTCTGAAGTTCAACTGTGACAAAGAAATAACATGCAATCATTCTATATTCTCATTTTACACTTAAAGGGCATGTTTTCAGTATTTTGAGAGCAAGAATAATTTAGCATTGCAAATGTTGACTACAGTTCTACTGACAAGTAGAATTTACCCTTAACATTCAAACAATAATTGGAATAAAAAAGGATCACTACTTAAAAATAAAGTATCATTTTATATAATGATAATCTGTGTGATGTAGAAAAAAACAACAGTCATCTAAAACCAATAATATTATAATATTTTGGGACATTAACCTTTCACCTTTAAATATAATGATATAAAAGTCAATATTACAAAATTGTTGCATTGTTCAGGGGCAGACAGTGAACTGTAAAAGATCTTTATTAAAAAAAATACTTGTAATATTCTCATTTTCCTTCTAACTTCACCACATGCTGCCATACACCTTGAAGTCAAAATACATGAATAGAACTGGAGAGAAAAATTAATGCTACAGCAATGATCTACACATGCAGCTACAGCATACATCTAGCCAGAAATATATAGTTCATGCCCCAGCCCTGGATGATGTATTCCACGATGGCAATCTGCCCAGATGTTTTGGCTGAAGTACCAATGTTGCAATGTCAATTCATTCCCGAAAATGTGGCTGCACTCTCACAGTGAAAAAACTATTCCAAGCTGTTTGGAGAGGGAAAGCTTAAAAAAGTTCTGTGAATAATTTTTAAGCTTTCTAATAATTAAAAAATCCTTTGCTATGAGGAGTTAAAAAATGTTCTGAGCGATTTAGGATGACCAGACTCAGTAGAACAAAACCCCTGGGTAACTGAAAAATATAACTGCAGATGTTGAAAATCGTAAATAAAAACAGAGTATGCTGGAAATATTCAGTAGGTACAGCACCATCCATGGGAAGTGAAACAGAGTTCACATTTCAGGTCAATGACCTTACATCAGGTCATCAAGCTGAAACACTAACTCTCTTTCTCTCTCCATAGATGATGGGTCACCTGAGTATTTTCAGCATTTTCTCTTTTTATTTCCTTGTATAAACAACTGCATTCATCATCTCCATTGGCAGCTCCTCAGCACTGAGAATGTCTTGCTTCTAGTCAAGTACTGTGGTGGCCGGTTAGGCCAACATGGAATCCGCAGACCCTGCCATAGATGGGACAGGAGATGCTTGACGCTGTACTTGGCTTTTGTGTGCTTCTGATGAATGGACTCATGGTTCTCATGCTATCCTGAATGATTGTTCTCTTTTGTAAGTAGTCATTGGCCAGGATTTCCACAAATCATTTTGGATTTTACACCTTAATAAGGAGGCTTTGAGAATATCCTTGAATTGCTTGGTCTGTCAATCTGATAAACCCTTGCTGTTTCCGAGATCCCATATGCTATTGGGCATCTGAGCCACACAGCCTGCTCATTGAAACTGACATTGTTATGAGGGGTTCAACTCTGGGATGTTGTTCTGTGAGAGGACACTCAACTTAGCTGGCTTACCCTGCCAATAGATTTTGAGGATTTTGTGGAGACAGCACTTGTGGTGTCTCTCATATACTTTGAGAATCTTCTTGTAGGGAGTGTACATCTCAGGAACATACAGGAGAATAGGCAGCACTGCTGCACACTAGACCATGAGCTCTCAGTCAGGTTTGAGGTCTTCAAATGTTCTTTTCCTCACATGCCAAAGACTGCACTAGTGCACTGAAGGCAATGGTGAATTTCATCAACGATTTTGCCTCTGTTGAGTAGTGGCTTCTGAGACATGGGAAGCAGCATACATTTTCCAAGGTCTGATCAAAGATCTTTATTGCCAGAGGGCAGTGTTGCACAGTGGGATAGACTGATGAAAGATCTTGGTTTTGCAGAAGTGCAAGGCTCATTCTCTCATAAGTATCATCCACAAATCCTGGGAAATTACTGCAGCTTGTTATCCCAAGAAGGTTGGCTAAAACAGTGATTCCAGAAGATGTAGCAAATGATTCATAAAAAGTACTTTGCCAATAATGAGAAGCTAAGATTGTGTCTATAGAGCAACCACAGCTCAATAAATTTGGGAACATAATATCCAGATCTCTGAATGACTGAACTCACTGGGAAGGAGGTCGTAGTGTTGGAAAAAGAGTCTGCATTTTTGAAAAGATTTAGATTTTTTTTAAAAAAAAATTAACATTCCTTCCTTCCTAATGGCATCATCTCCTTGTTAGGATAGGATTTTACAACGATTCTGCATTACCTTGAAACCTTGCATATTCATTTACGAACAGTGAATTTACCCTACAAATATTACAGGTGTTTCCAATCCTACACTAATGATTTCCAGCTGCAGAAGAAGGGGCAGTTTTGGTTCTTCTGCTAGCAGGTGGAGAAAGCCCTATACTTGCAGGTAACGTGCCAGGGAGGGGTTCAGGAGTATCAGGTACCAAATGAGCATCACAACAGTTGGACAAGGAACCACTTGCTGGCTCAATGCTAGTTTCGCTTTTGATACACGTGTCATCATAGATACAAGATGGTACATAAATACTGTCAACTTTCCAGTACATCCAAAATAAACCAATGGAGACAAGTGTCAGTGGCTCACATCAGGGTAGGTAATAGCATGTCATTAATAATTTAAGCTAAAATACCGATGCAGTAAATTTCACCTAAACAGAATCTTTTATGTTATCAAGGTACAGGTGTTTTGTCAATTGCCATTTGCAGGATTGTACGGAGTTGATCTGATTTCGTAAAGAATGGACACAAAATGTTATTACAATCTGCCACCAAGTCCCAAATGCATTTTATGCACTGATGGAATTCAATTTTCTTAATACATCACCAGATGATTAAAAAAAAACTTTGTCCCCAAAACATCACAAGGCTCAAGAACAGAAATCTGCAAGTTATCGTTAATGGAAGTTTTTCAGATTGCAGGGTGATAGACATTGGCATTCTCCGAGAGTCTAGGAAACTAGGATCGTTCGACTTGGAGCAAAGGAGATTCAGAATGTACCAGATGAGTTAGACAAGGTAGACAAAGAAAGGCCGTTTGCATTAGATGATTGCACACGGACTAGAGGATACAAATTTTACTGTGCACAAGATACCAGGAAGATGTGAGGAGGATTTTTTTTTAAAAAGGGCAGCAGGTGGTAATGATATGGAAGTTGCTGCCTTTAAGGGGGATCTATGATTTCAAAAGGAAATTGGATAGGCAGGCAGAAATATAACATGCAAGGATAAAGGGATTGAGTGGAGGGGCCAGCTAGGTTGCCCTTCTGAGAGCTGCCATGAACTTCATGAGCTGAATGGACTGTGTGCCAGCATGACTCAGCAAGCATGGGAAATTGAACAGAGAGGTGGTGAACAAGCAAGGGAGGGGGTGGGCAGGGGATTTACTAGGTCAATAACAGGTGGTCAATACAGTTTAATTTTTTCTTTGTCTGTTCATGCACAGTAGTAATGGTACAACTGAATGCCCTATTTAACCATTTCAGAGGGCATTTAAGAGTGAAGTACATGATGGCCATGGTGGCACTGGCACAACTGGTAGAGCTGCTGTCTCTCAGTTCCAGTCACCTGGGTTCAATCCTGACCTCTGGAACCATCTGTGTGGGGTTTCCATGTTCTCCCTGATTGTATACGCCCCCATTTCTTCCCACTTCCTAAAGACATGTGGGTTGGTAGGTTATTGGCCACTGTAAATTGCCCCTGGTGTGTAGGTGAGTAGAAGAATCTAGAGAATAGATTGGAATGTAGGTAAAATAGGTTACAGGGAGAATGGTATTGCACTTTGAGCCTGCAAAGATATGATGGGCCCAAGTGGCCTGCTTCTACACCATAAGGAAATTTAATAATACATGCCAGAGTGGGCACAGATGACAGATTTCATGCCCTTTGGCAATTCAGTTGCTTTTGCAAACATCATTACTATGACTAATTTGTTTGTTTTAATCCAAATTCCAGATTAAATTCCACCTGGTGGGATTTGAATTTGCATTTGCACCTGGATTGTTAATCTGGTAATTTATCTACTCCATCACCATTACAACCATGTGGAGAATAAAAAGAGTGAAAGGATTGGGGAAAGAGAAGACAATTAATTTGAATCATAAATATACAGCTTCATTGATTCTAACTGAATGATATTAGTTCCAGAAAATTTAAAATACAAATATCACATTCAGTTCTTTGTTAGCCCAATCAAATAATCAATTCATTTATTAAAAATGACTTGGTCAATAAAAAATATTGATATTTTTAAGACAAAGCTTGGCTTCATTGCAGCAGATATTCCCCCCCACCAAAATAAAGCTTAGAAGCTCTATAATAAATTTCCCCATATCTTAAATATTTCTACATTAAAAAAAATCATACTAGAAGCTCACTCTTTAACAGATTAAGTAAATTAAATTCCAGGCTTCAGTGAACAGGCTTTCATTCCAACTGATGTTAAAACGTTAAAAAAACTTGAAGAATAGGTGGCTAAATTATTTCAGTTGAAAGCCTTTATGCATTCAGATACTAAAACATCTTGAAATGTTTATACAGCTGACTATTCTCAACCATGGGCAAATCTGAAAAGTAAGCTCTTGTGCCCTAAACTTCTCTTCAATTATGCAAGATGTTTGGCTAATGGTTACAATAGTCATATAAAAAGAGTAATACAGAAATGAAAATATCAAAACCACACACTAACAAATGCAGAACAGTACATAAAAGAACATCTGCTGAAAGAAAGTCTCTGCCTATTCATGACACAATAACAAGGATTGAAGCACAGTAAAATACTTTGAAAATAGATTGCACTCACAGAATCATCCTCGGCAGAGGCAGGCCAACCTTCCCATACCTGATGGCGGACGTGAATGTTTGTGAGGTCAAATATGTTACGCTTTACCTAATAAAAGCAAAGTTTAAAAAAGATATAATACATTTCATTTTGTTTTTATTAAAAAGTCATCTCAAGCACACAGTACATTTCAGCACGAGTCTTGACATAACAAATGCGGAGAATAGTTATTCATGTCAACTTCATATTAAGAGCATTTATATTCTATGATCTTCAAAACATTTTCAAAATAAAAATGCGTGGTTGCCAAAGACTGCATCATTCAATGTGGAATGATGAGCACTGGATAGTCATTGAGAAAAATCAACAAGATACCCCATGATTTTGAATGAGTTTCCTCAGGTCCTACAAATTGTACATATCAATATGATTTGGGTTATTCAATCAAAAGTTGTTGAACAGGCATTTTTTTAATATTTTACCATTCACTTGAACTGGAGGCGTTTATTGTTGATCTTTCATTTTTAAAGCACATATTAATGCAATGTACTAAAGAATACCAATTATATACAGTAACCTCAGTTATACAAGTCTGACCTAGCTTCTGCTAAACAGTATCAGTGAAACAAAGCTGCTGGAAATGCCACAGCTTTAATGCTGTGGAAAGTTTTAGCATATTTGACTGCTAAACACTCCTTCTGCATGAAAAACAAAATAATGCTGGAGAAACTCAGCAGGCCAGGCAGCATCCATGGAGAGAAACAGGCGGTCAACGTTTCAGGTCAGGACCCTTCTTCAGGACTGAAGATAGGAAAAGGGGAAGCCCAATATATAGGAGGGAAAAGCAGAGCAGTGAAAGGTGGACAAAAGAGGGGAGGCAGGGTGGGTTCAAGGTGGTGATGGGTTGATTCAGGCAAGATAGGCAGGTGTGGGGGAAGAGGGGAGAGGGGACAGCAGACCACCGGGGGATTGGTCAAAGGTAAGGAGGAAAAAAAAAGTGGGGGGGGGGGGGGGGTAGAAAAAATAGATAGGCTAGGAAAGTGAAGAAAAGAGGCATGGTGGGGGGGTGGGGGTAGGGGTTGAGGGGATTACTTAAAGTGGGAGAATTGAGAAATCATGGCGTTAGGCTGCAAGGTTCCAAGACGGAAAATGAGGTGCTGTTCCTCCAGTTTGCACTTGGAATTCTCCTGGCAGTGGAGGAGGCCGAGGACTGACATATCTTTGATGGAGCGGGAGGTGGAGTTGAAGTGACTGGCAACAGGGAGGTGCAGATCGTGGTTACCTATGGAGCGCAGGTGTTCTGCGAAATGGTCACTTAGTCTGCATTTAGTCTCACCAATGTAAAGGAGGCCACACTTGGGGCACCGAATGCAGTAGATGATATTAAAGGAGGTGCAGGTAAATTGTTGTCTAACCTGAAAGGACTGTTTGGGTCCCTGGATGGTGGTGGTGTAGAGGCAGGTGTTGCACCTATGGCGGGGGCAGTGGAAAGTTCCCGGGGTGGGAGTGAGATGGGTGGGGAGGGAAGAGTGAACTTGGGATTCGCGGAGAGAATGGTACCGGCAAAAGGCAGAAAGGAGTGGGGAGGAGAGGGGTTCTGTCTGCGACTCCCTAAGTTCATTCCTCCTTCCCCACCTATCCCACTCCCACGCCAGGGACTTTCCACTGTCTCTGCCATAGGTGCGTCTCTCCCCACTCGTTCCGCATGCCTGGCAAATTTTGAAAATAATCTTCAAATACTTAAGTGTGATTCTATATTATTTTGTAACCTAAAACATACACAATTAATCAAAATGTTAAAAAACCTTATACTCAATCCATCAATTGAAGAAGAAATTAGTACCAATTATTTATTGGTTATGCACATTAACAAAACTTCAATATTTAATATAATCCTCAAATGTTAGAAACATTCCATATTTCAACAATGTAATTCAAGAAGCTAATAATTAAACTTCGTTCATTATAGGAATTATTGCAAAAAAATCATCTTTGCAGGAATATTATCAAAACACAAAATTCCAAGATCACTGGTGTCTGCAATTCAAATGTTCTTCTTTACAAATCAAGCTTTGTTTCTCTGAAAACTGTAAACATTTTCCCTCAAAATGGCAATTACCAACTTCCAACATGCTCAAAACATTTATCAGGAAGTTGGTTTGTCAGTTTCTCCAAAAAAAATATTATGCATCTAATTTAAAGAGATTGGATATTTGCAAGATGGAAGGTGAATTATTGCAATTTGAAAGTCACGTTCAGAATTTAGACTAAAGTACGTTGAGATTTTGGCATTCGATTAATTTTATTTGCTACTGCCTCTTTTAAACCAAATACTCTATATTAGAAAATGAACATTCCTGCCTCTGACACAATTAATGGCAGATGGTTTTCCCATTACATACGCAATACTACAGACCAGAATTTTCCCAAATTGAGCAATCTACAAGCCATGCCATAAATTACGCTAATATATGCTCCAACTATCCAATGATATTTGCACTAAAATATCCTGGATTTTACTTTTGAAATAACATTCAATGGCTCGTCCCACCTACATTAATCAGCTTAACCCAAGTCAGAGAACTCTGAAGTTCAATTCCTTTCATCATGGTGAAGCTGATCACCACGAGAATATCATCTTAGTTACAGACAGATTCAATTTGTTGTATTCAATTTTCAGGAACATTTTTAAGAAAACATTAAGTTATGTTGGAAAATTATGCTATCCAAAGTTTCCAATTCTATGAATGGGACACAAGTTAGACAATCCACATTTTCCTGGCCATGAAACCTGCTGAAGACCTCATTTTCCAGGGTGATGTTCCACAGTTCATCAAATTCAGTACTTCTACTTAAACACTCGAGTCCTGAATTTCCTGGCCAGATTGTGCTTGCAGTTTCCTGGCTCTGCACAGATGTTGGACTTTGCATGGTGCTCAGTGTTCAAGCATGAACTTGATTACTGCAGGGACAGCGAGTCCATTCATTTGCAACAGGAGCGGCTGCAGGGAAGGGTAATTTACACATCTTAATTAACTGTTTGCTTTAATGATTTTAATTATTTAAGAGGTCAAAATTGTTTAAGTGATTTCCTTTTATAAATTGCTAATAATGCTTTAAGTGTTTAATTGATTTTTAATGGGACATAGCATAGTGGGCTAGAGCCAGCAATTCAATCAATTCAACAGTTAAAACTTTGGTCATTCCAGAACTTCCACACATGCTGTCAAACATGGAAGCCCAATCCTTTCCAAATACAGGATGGCACTGCATCTGTCACATACTCCATTAATGACGGGGCCCAGTCTGCTGCACTTCCCTGGAAAATAGGTCCGATCTTATGGCAGGTCAAATCCCATTTCAATGGGGTTTTAAGGCAGGGTGAAGTAGCACCTTAAAAATTATTTTACTGAGATATTTTTAATTATTTCCAAATGTAGTGTTGGATCACTAATTTAATATATTTTTTAAATTAAAATAGTTTAATTACATCAATTTTACTAAGTTACCTTTCATTCTTTCAAAAGAATGAGTCTTCCATTCTACAAACTGTGTAACCATCCTATACAAAAGGACAAAAAGGAGGAAGAAAGGGGACAGACAGAAAGAAAGAAAAAGGATTTCCTAAATTATTACTTGTAAGCTGAGAAGGGCAGGCATGTGAATTACACAGGCATAACAAAGGGGTCCAAGGTTGGAGGTTACCATTGAGACATAATGAGAGTAGGTACATGAGAAAGACTTATTTAATAAAAATAAAATAGCTATGCAAGGGAAGCACATGAAGCCATGTGCTGAAACTTAAGAGTCCAAGACTTATAGTGCCCCATATCAATGCACTGAAAGTGAAGTTGGGAAATGCCTTTAAAAAGGGCTGAAGAAAAACCTGGGAACTATAGACCAGTAAGCCTAACATCTATGGTAGCTAAGTTTTTGGAGGGGATTCTGAGGGATATGAATTTGAAAAGTCAGGGATTGATTAGAGATAGTCAGCACAGCTTTGTGCATGGAAGATCATATTTCACAAATTTGGTTGAGTCTTTTGAAGAAGTAACCAAGAAGGTGAATGAGGGCAGTGTGATAGACATAGTCTATGTGGACTTCCGTAAGGGATTTCATAAGGTTCCACATGGTAGGTTGCTATGGATAGTTAGATTGCATGGGATCCAGAAAGAGTTGGCTAATTGAATACATGATTGGCTCATTGATAGGAAGCAGAGGGTGATGGAGGAAGGTTGTTTTGTTGGACTGGAGGCCTGTGACTAGTGGTGTGCCCCAGGGGTCAGTGCTAGACCCATCGCTATTTGTCATCTCTATCAATAATTTGGATGAGAGTGTACAAGGCTTTCAAAAGGTTATCAAAAATTACAGTGGGATCTTGATCAGCTGGATTCAAGTGGGCTGAGGAATGGCAAATGGAGTTTAGTTCAGTTAAGTGCGAGGTGTTGCTTTTTGAAAAGTCAAATCAAGGTAGGACTTTCACAGGACCCTGGGGAATGTTGTAAAACAGAGGGACCTTGGAGTTCAGGTACTTGGTTCCCTGAAAGTGGCACCACAGGTAGACAAGTGGTGAAGGCAGCTTTTGGCACGCTGGTCTTCATCAGTCAGGGCATTGTGAATAGAAGTTAGGATGTTATGTTGCAGTTATACAATACACTGGTTAGACCACATTTGGAATATTGTGTTCCGTTTTGGTTACCTTGCTGCCATTAAGCTGGAAAGGGTGCAGAGGAGATTTACGAGGATATTGCAGGGACTCGAGAGACTGAGCAGGCTATGACTTTATTCACTGGAGCATAGGAGGATGAGGGTAATCTTATAGAGGTGTATAAAATCATGAGGGGCATAGATCGGGTGAGCGTACAGTCTTTTTCCCAGGATTAGGGAATCGAAAACTAGTTGACACAGGTGTTAGAGAGAGAGGAGAGAGATTAATTAGGAATCTGAGGGGCAACTTTTTCACCCAGAGGTTGGTCCAAATCACTGAAACAGCTTTACAGTGGATGCCATCTCCCTGGCCCTACACTCATCTCTGGAGCATCTGGACAGTAAAGACACCTACATTAGACTATTGTTTATTGACTACAGCTCCGCCTTCAATACTATAATTCCAAGCAAACTCATCACCAAACTAGGAGACCTGGGACTCAACACCTCCCTCTGCAATTGCATCCTTGACTTTCTGACCAACAGAGCGCAGTGAGGATAGGCAGCAATACCTCCGGCATTATTATTCTCAACACTGGTGCCACAAAGCTGTGTCCTCAGCCCTCTACTCCCTACATACTCATGACTGTGTAGCCAGATTCTGCTCTAACTCCATCTACAAGTTTGCAGACGATACCACTGTAGTAGGCTGCATCTCAAATAACAATGAGTCAGAGTAATAGGAAGGAGATAGAGAGCTTAGTGACATGGTGTCATGACAACAACCTTTCCCTCAATGTCAGCAAAACAGATCTGGTCATTGACTTCAGGAAAGTGGGTGGTGTACGTGCACCTGTCTACATCAATGGGGCTGAGGTCGAGAGGGTTGAGAGCTTCAAGTTCCTAGGAGTGAACATCACCAATAGCCTGTCCTGGTCCAACCACGTGGACACCACGTCCAAGAAAGATCACCAGCACCTCTACTTCCTCAGGAGGCTAAAGAAATTTGGCACGTCCCCTTCAACACTCACCAACTTTTATTGATGCACCATAGAGAGCATCCTATCTGGATGTATCACAGCTTGGCATGGCAACTGCTTTGCTAGGGATTGCAAAAAAACTGCAGAGAGTTGTGGACACAGCCCAGCACATCACAGAAACCAGCCTCCCCTTCATGGACTCTGTTTATACCTCTCGCTGCCTTGGTGAAACAGCCAGCATAATCAAAGACCCCACCCACCCAGGTCATTCTCTCTTCTCCCCTCTTCCATCAGGCATAAGATACAGGAGCCTGAGGGCATATACCACCAAGCTCAAGGACAGCTTCTATCCCACTGTTATAAGACTATTGAATGGTTCCCTTATACGATAAGATAGAGGCTTAACCTCATAATCTACCTTACGACCTTGCACCTGCAATGCACTTCTCTGTAGCTGTGACGCTACTGTATTCTGTTATTGTTTTTACCCTGTACTACCTCAATGCACTGTGTGATGAACTGATCTGTACAAACGGTATGCAAGACAAATTTTTCACTGTAGCTTGGCACAAGTGATAATAATAAACCAATACCAATATATGGAATGAGCTGCCAGAGGAAGTGGTTGAGGCAGGTACATTAACAACATTTGAAGGATACTTGGACAAGTACTTGGATAGGAAAGTTCAAAGAGTTATGGCCAAATGCAGGCAAATGAGACTAGCTTAGATGGGCCTCTTGGTCATAATGGACTAGTTGGGCCGAAGGATCCATTTCTGTGCTGTATTACTCTTTGACTACGACCATTTCATTTACTCGGCTTAATTTGCAAGATTTGAAGTGTAGGTGAGAGGTTTACAAGCAGGTGGGAGGAGGGGGTGAAATGAGGAATTCATATCAATTTTTTATTTTGATTACACAAGTACATTTAAACAGCTTTCAAATGTCTCATTAGGACATTCAGAGATTCGGGTCTCAAATGCAAGACACCAGAGGCCTACAACACTTGTGGAGCTCATGCAACCCATTGGGCTTCCTCTCAGATGCAAAAAGGTCAGTACTGCACATGGAGAAAGCAAGCATTATCTGGCCTCTAAATTTTGTTGCAGGTCTTTTTGACTTTACTGTGATAACAATAAGTGTGTCTAACCAAAGCACAAGATTGTTCATGTTTCTGATTCCTATGTCCCATCTTCTATGAAAATAATTCAAGAAAATGATCATGAGCTCCAGAACAATTGAGCAGCTTTCAATTGCTATGGACCTAATGATTTTATTTGAGCAAATACATTTAAATTTTATCAGCATATGCCTCTGCCCTGCTGCAACCACTTTCTCCTGGTAAAAATGTAGTAAGCATCATTTTTCGTATGATAAAAAATATAACACATGTTCAACTAATGAATGTATTTGCATATTTATGACTAACCCAATATCTGTTTTGAAGGAACCTCGATACCATTGAACTAAAAATGTACTCAAAGCTGATAGTCTTTTAACTTCCCACTTAAGCACCTGTACTACTATTCACCCTCCTGTATGTTTTCCCTCCATTTTCTAGAGGACCGAATTGACCAAGTTGCTCAATGAGTAAAATAACAAGATGCTCCAGGTAAACCTTCATGAAAAGGAAATATTTTTTTTTCATTTTCTTAATTATATGTACATTTAATTTTCAATGCTGTCATAGTTATGTGCAATAGCACAATGCAAGATTTAATGACTTTGGACCCTAGGAGTGCTATATTCATGAAGCTTATTCTATCCTATTTTTTGAAAAATTCTTCCTTTATCTTATCAATCAAATTCAGTGACCTGTACTAACTTTAATGAAAATCCCTCCTTCCATATGAAAAATCTGCACTTTTGTTAGGAGCTACCCCTTGGTATTGTATATCAAACATGATTCCTTAATCCCAATGTTAAACCACCATACTGATTCACATCAAATAATTGTTGTTTAAAACTATTGATGTGAGAAATTAATCTTTCAAGTTAAATCATTTCAAATTAAATAGACAGATGAGAATCCATGGGATGAGAACATCTAAAAGGCACTCTTTTATCTTAACTGAAGAATCAAATAAGCCCAAAAGTTCATCTATCAAGACTTAAAATCATGAAATTAATTTGAATGATGGGAAGAATTCAATTCTGTATTTTTTCCAACGTGTTAGCAAAATCTCCATTTGTATTACTAACAAAACTAAAGTCATGACCCACTTGTTGACCCATAATTCTTTTTAAATGCAAAATATTCAAACACCTTTTGTTTTTACCAGTGGGTGACCAGGAATCCCATTCTGACACAATATATTGAAAGCACTTTAAAAATGTTAGTCTCTAAAATGTATTTCCAATAAGCAAAAGTTTTAGATTATATAAAAAGAAAATTTAGTCTGAAGATACTGCATAGCAACAGCCTTTAAGTTTGAACTTTTAAGACAAATCTTTTCAGAGAAAATTCACTCAGAAATTAGGCAAAGAAACAAGACAAAGTTGGATAGAATTATTCCAAACAATTTTGTGTTTCTAAAGTTGAAATAGAAGACAACATTTACTCAAAATGTAGTACTGAAACCATGGAACTATTTTTTAATATTTTTACCTTCTGTCTGCATTGCTTAAATAAAATGTACAAAACACGTAGATACAGATGGACATCTTTACAATTACATGCATCTTAAATTGAAAATACACCTCCAGATGGATATTAGTGTATTTAAAAATGTTTATGGTATTGAAATCCCATTATCTTTGAGAGCTGGTCTTTTTACACAAATAGCAATGCAAGATTTTTCTCCCCAAATTATGTTGTACGTAATTGGGCATGACGGATTACACTGTATTAAATTAATATGTCTTCATTCCTTAACTTTCACAAGATAACAGAAATAAACAGGAACTACATTTATGTTAGTATCAAGTTCCAGCAGAGTGCAAATAAAACATTTAAATGAAATAGAAAGCACATGAACCATTCAACAAATCAGACATCATCTGTGGTGCCTAACCTGCTGAGTATTCCCATCATTTTCTTTTACTATTTCAAAGATAAGATGTCTTTATTAGTCACATGTACATCGAAACACACAGTGAAATACATCTTTTTGCGTAGTGTTCTGGGAGCAGCCCACCAAGTGTCACCACGCTTCGGCGCCAACATAGCATGCCCACAACTTCCTAACTCATACGTCTTTAGAATGTGGGAGGAAACTGGAGCACCCGGAGGAAACCCACACAGACACGGGGAGAACATACAAACTCCCTACAGACAGCGACTGGATTTGAACCCGGGTCGCTGGCGTTGTAAAGCATTCCGCTAAACGCTACACTACCGTGCCTGCCTGGTGCATCTGCAGTTTTTTGTGATTTTCAAAATTTAAATCAACATGAATTGATGTAACACAAGAGATTGCTATCTGGATATTCAATCAACATAGCACTAATTTTTCAGTAGTACATCATTGAAAACTACACTGGACAAAATCATGCAACCATCTCCATATCAACTTGTGCTCATCATGAAACTTATCTGGAGACTTTTTGCTGCAAGTCATCACGGCAACCCCACCAAGATTTTCCCAATCGGAACTGCATGTATCAACTTCATTCACCTTACAAAAACCCTGCAGGGGTATTTGGATCACATTGTCTTGGAACACCTGTCATAAGGCTTCCCTGGTTTGGCTCCCGTAAGATCAAATAGCAAGGCTTTCAACTAATAAAAATAATTTTAATTCATAGGATCCCTCCACCTAACCTTTACAGCTGATGTACAACTTGCTTCCAATTCATTGCATTCCCACTCACGCTCTCACAATATAAATCCGGTATGCAACCACAAGATAACAATGCTGTAAATGCACTCCACCCTCTCCCCCAGCACCACAGCAAGAACAAACTTGACCACTCTCCCACCCATCATGCTATGCCAATAGCCCCCCCCCCCATCTCATGTGCCACGTTACTCTGACTCCCCTGCTCCTCACCACGTGCCATGCTTCCCCAAACTCTCCTCCGCACAGGCTGATCCAAGGTCATGACCACTGACGCCACCAACATTCCAAATTGGGTCTGAAGCCAACTTTGCAAGATCACCACAAGGTGGCACATTTAAATACAAAAACAGTCTTATGACTGAGGCTCAGTGGCAAATGATTTTTGATGTGGCGGGTCAACAACCAAAATGGCTACCATCTCATTGAGTCTTCACTATTTCAAATGCGCCCTTTGCAACCTGTGAATTTTTAGGCAATAAACAAACTGCGGAACTCAGTGGGTCAAGCAGCATCTGTGAGGGGAAGAGAATTGCCAATGTTTCAAGAGACTGCATCAGGACTGAATGTGGAGATGGAAGGTACTCAGTATAAAGAGGTGGAGGGGCGAGATAAGGGCTGGTAGGTGATACATGGAGTGAAGAGGGGTGAAGGATGATGGGTAGAAGGAGCCAGCTGGGGGAAGGATGGAGTTGCAGACAGAGGCTGGAGGGTGATAAGCAGGGACACAGACTACCAGCGCTGGAATCTGAAAAGTAAGGAAGGTGATAATGGGAACCATGAGGGGAAAGATGAAGGGCAGATGGAACTGGACCAGGGAGAGGATCCAGTGGTGAAGAGTGTGGATAGTAGGTGTATGGAACCAGGAGGGAGAGGGGGATGAAAATGAGTTATGAGGGACTGGAATGGGATTATGACAAAGGGAACAAAAATGGGAGGACCAGAGCTGGATTGTAAGGAAAGAGGGGAACACAGAAGGTAAGGGTTACCTGAAATTGGATAATTCAATGGTCTTACCATCCTGAATTGAGGCAATTTTGAGCTAAAACATAGACACAAGAGACTGCAGATTCTGTAATCTGGAGCAAAGATATCTGGAGCCCCATCACCTGCACACCATTCACTGAATCTCCTCCCCCACCTGGTTCCATCTGTCCACGTCTCCCTTGAATGGTTCCCATTATCACCTTCATTACTCATCATATTCCACCATGTGGCCTTTGTGTCCCTGCTCATCACCCTCTAGCCTCTGTCCCTACCCTCACCTTCCCCTCCCTCACCAAAATCTATCTGCCCATCATCCCTCGCCTCTTTCTCAATCCACCTATCACCCACCAGCCCATCTTCAACACACACCCATCCTCTTTATACTGGCTACCTGCCCCCGCAACTCTCAGTCCTGAGGTAGTGTCTCAACCTGAAGCGTCAACAATTCCTTTCCCTCCACAGATGCTGCTCGACCCACTGAGTTCCTCCAGTAGATTATTTTTTGGTTGAGCCAAAATATTATGTTTGAAGAATAGTGTGGATAGATTTCTTCCCTTCCTCCTTTAAAACACTTCAAGCAAAATCTATTGGTCATTCAATTGACTGTAATTAAACAAAATGAACTTACAAAACATCATGGAAGGAGCCAACATCTCCACTGAAAATTAAAATCAGGTTAACAAATGAACAACCTGCTTAGGACAAACTATAGCAGTCTGAATATTTATTCATAACCCAGTTGTCAAAATTCTATTTTGCTGTCTAAATGTGAAAATTTGTTGGCAGAAATGGTGCTTTACTTTATTGTATTGCATGTCTGTATGAGTTACTCTATAATACAGGCAGAGCCAAGTGGAAATAACCCTTCCTGGGGTCTTTATGTATACATGGGTTATAGTTCAATTACATAAGAAAAGTAGCTTACTCTTAAATCCAATAATTGGTATAGATTTTGATTTAAATCCAATCTTAAATCTCTTAAATCCAATAATTGGGTATAGATTTTGAGCATGAAAACAAAGATGCACAAAAGAATGCAACAAATTGTGGATATTTGTTGTACGAGTGAAATTAATACATTAAAACAGAGTTTGTGAAACCCATGCTAACAAAATATATTTCATTCAATGACAAAGACTATAATTCAATGGCAAATTAATGTTTTGGTCAGAACATAAATTGTAGAAATTCTTAACCTGTGGCAAAAAGGAATTTTAAATTAGATAAAGTTCATTTTCCAATTTTAATCCAAAGCTGCATGAAACTATTAAACATACATGTAAGCATTTAATAAGCTGGGAAGCATTTAACAAACTGAAAGAGTAGGGGCTATTTTGCTCTACAGATTTAATCAAACCCAATCAAAAATTTGAGCCCCATTCAGTTGTAAATAATGCTTTCATAGATAATGCAGTTTATGACTGTACAGAAAATTTTCAAACAAAATGTCCTAATTACACAGCCTTTTGCACATGGTGTCCAAATTTTTTAAAAATCTGGAACAATAATAAAAGCCAGGACCTTCTGCATATATTTCTTGCATAATCAAATATATTAAGTGCAATCTTAGGAAATACGTTGTTTAAATTCAGCTTTCTACAAGAAAATTAAGTAGAATGATTCCTACAGCATTGATCTCTAAACCAAAGATACATTATTTCATATTAGTAGGGATGCTCGTACCTTACAACCTCATTTATTTCACAACCTCAGCACGTTCCAAGGTGCTTCAATTAAGTACTGTTTAAGTGTAGTCACTGTTATAACATTGGGTAAGCGGCTCCACAGGGAGTGTTGAGATCGATAACCAGATAGTCACTTCTGAGTGATTGTGTAATAACACTAGCATAGATTCTTGATTAGAGATGGTGCCTTACATGTCAGTGGCCCTGATGCTGTCAAATTCCCTGATCATTGGATGCCTTTTGTGGACTTTATCTGTACCTTGGAGATTAACTTACATTCTCCTGTTGGTCTTTTAAAACTAGAAATTGTGGTCTTCCATTTTATCTAAATATTCCTTTATTTTCTGTAACAAAAACAGAAAATACTACAACAACTCAGCAGGTCGGGCAGCAACAGTGTAAAGAAAGGAGTTAATGCTAACACTGATTCTCTTTCCACAGGTGCTGCCTGACATGCTGAGTGGTTACAGCATTTTCTGCTTTTATTTCAAATTCCAACATCTGGAGTTTTTATGGATTTTCATTTCCCTTTACTATTTTGTTTTTACAACTTTAAAGTTGTAAAACACAGCAGAATGCTTTGCAAGATTTACTAATTGGAAATGGATATTATTCAAAAGAGGAAAATGTGCTTTGAATGGATGCAGCTACAGAACTAAGCTTTCTGAGTACAAAAATGAGTTTCGGTAGCAACTGGGCTTAGATCTGCTTCAGCAGTAACAGACATCCTGCTCAACTCTAAAATTTTATTCTGGATTATCAATTTAAGGAAAAAAGAGGCAGGCAAAGTTGATTTCTAATATATAGATTTAAACTGTGCTAATCACAAAACTTAGATGCCTCTGCTAATATGAAAAGCTTATAAAATGATGCTCAGTTCAAGTAGTACAGAAGAAAAATACTGTTGGAAATCTGATAAAAAGGTAATTGATAAAAGGTCATACACCTGAAACTTTAACTCTGTTTCTCTCCATAGATACGTACTGAGCTCTTCGTATTTCAAGCTTTTCCTACTTTTTGGCAAATAAAATTCCCTTTGATGGTACAGCTTTCACGTCCACAGATTCACTGCAATTGTACAAGCATTTTGTCGTCTTTGAACATCAATATTCCATTGATGCTTCATGACTACCCGAGCATTCAATTAGCAAATAAATCCAGGTTAAAGGATGGAAAAATCTTTCACAATTGTCCCCAATATGATTGACAGAGACTTTAACAGAGCAATTCACCAAACATGAATGTGAGTAAGAGATGTAAAACTGTAGCACTGCTCCTCCACAACATAATTAATAAAGCTCCTTAGGAGCATGGGAGCATCTCAATTTATCTGAAGCTTAAAGGCAGCAGCAGTGCCACTCTGTCATTTTGCTCTATTTCAGCACACTCCCAATAACAAATCATCTTTGCATTCCTTTATTTGCTGTTTGTGACAAACAGCCATTTACTAATTGACTGTTTCTACCTGGTTAACAAAACGACTACACTTCAGAATTAACCTGTTGGCTGTAGTGTTTTGGATGTCATTGTGAAAAATGAAAGCTCACTTATTTTCTTCTATTTATTCTACAATACCATTATCATCCACACCATACATATTTGTGATAGGAGACACTATGATTAACACATCTTTTGTCTAGACAACACGTATTAATTCTTTTTAAAGATCTGGTTACATTTTGTTATGTATTTGTAGCAGCAGTTGACCCTTTTGTCTCTTCCCTCTCTTTTATATCAATTCAAATTCAGAGGACAATCAACAGACACGTAAAGCACGATGACCTGCTTCAGCTCAGCGATACCATGTTCACTGGAATACTCTTTTATGCATCTCCTATAAAAGGGATGCAATTCTTCTGAATATAACAGCTCCCAAGCTACCCATTTAGTCCAGACAATTCCTAATTTGTGAGGACCACTGTCGAACAGCTTTGAAAATTTGCAATATTCAATTACTGCCATACAAGGGATCATGAAAATACTCGCATGCTTTATGGTGCAGTGTCCTAAAAATTTATAAGTTATTTACATTCACTTCATTAGCTGTAAAATGCACAACTCCATTAATACATTTTATGCAAACTGTGTACAAGTAAAGTTTAAAATCTAAATTTCAAATTTGAGTGATTTTTATAATAGATTTATGAAAAACATTTCTAGTAATTTTGGGAGGATTCAAGTTTTTTTTAAATCTAAACTTGTTTTTAAGGTCAGTCAGGAGTTACTTAAGTTTTCCCAGGAGAGACCAATTTCAGGAATGTGTGGTTTTGTGTATGCATACAGCTGACCTTTGCTCTTTGGCAGTTCAGATATAGCAATTGGCAAGAACCCAGAGGTAAAGAACAAAGGTCAGTGACATTAATACACAAATCATGCACTCCCAAAACTGACCTCTGATGGGAAAATGCAAATGACTTTAAATAGTTGAAGCTATGATTTTATCTTACCTTATGCAAGTTTTTAAAAAATCCATTGCAGTAATGGTTTCAGAAATATTCTCAGTCCTCATTCTAATGACTTTTAACAGCATATTCTCTATTTCGGTCATAATTTCATAAAAAAGCCAAACATTCTAACAGCTTTTCTAAATGGGCAGATATATTTTCCTTCATTGTTTCAAATGATCAATTGCAGTGTCTGCTTTGAGCAAGCAGCAATGAAATTGTTCAGATCTTAAATTCACTGTCAATTTTTTTAACTGCCAGTTTAATAAAGTGAATGCAGAGTTTTAATTCAATCATCAGAAAATTTTCAAGAAAGATTTGTTTTTGAAGTGAACATAATTCTTGTTGCTCCTTTGAAAACACCTTGTAACTAAAACTAGGAATAGTCTTCACTTGGTTGTTAAAAAAAAATTAGAGGTGTTCATAATATTACAGTCAAATCCTTAATGACGGGGCATTATAGGCTTATTCAACACTAATCTCTACATAAAAATATTTTCCTTTAACATTTTGATTTTCTGTGTTATTAGAATGAAGAAAAATACCACCACTTTTTTTTGACGACACATGGTGTTATCAAGAACTGTGGCATTCAATAGCTTCCACTTCTCTCACATAAATCAATGAGGATTAAAAAGGGACTGTACAGCTCTGACCAAGGAGGACTGCACTTTTCCTTTAGTCCCTTCAAACAAAAAGCTCTTTCCTTCTCAGAAGGCTGTTCAGATGCATGCTTAAAGGTCTCTTTTCTATAGTTTTTAACCTCATCCCCTTGAATTTAACCATATTTCTCGTTCTTTAGGTATGTTTAAGCAATTCAGCCTGTTAATACTTTCTGGGTCACAATACATTTTGGAAATGAAGGCTATAGAGCTTAAACTGCAAAATAAATGATAGAATGGGGCATAAATAAGGAAGGTCATGAAATTAGAATAGGATTGAATTGATAATAGCACACAAAAGCAGAGACGATATTGACCTCATCCAAAATCATTCAAAAAGAAACTTGTACAACTTGCCAGACTCCAGCTGGAGCTGTACATCAAGTACATAGTACTTCACCCTTTTTACATTCTCATTTTCATCAGCCTGTTTGGGGCTTACTACAGTGAAACAGAACATAGAACATTACAGCACAGGAATAGGCCCTTTGGCCCACAATGTTGTACCAAACTAATTAAGCTAATGAGACCTAATCCCATCTGCCTGCACATGGTCTATATCCCAACATCCTCTGCATATTCATGTGCCTATCTAAGAGCCTCTAAAGCCCCTCTATCGTATCTGCCTCCGCCACCATCCCTGGCAGCGTGTTCCAGGCACCCACCACTGTGAGGGAAAAAAACTTGCACTGCACATCTCCTTTGAACTTTCCCCCTCTTACCTTAAATGCATGCCCTCTAGTATTAGACATTTCAGACCTGGGAAAAAGATACCAGCTGTCTAATCTATGACTCCCATAATCTTATAAACTTTCAACAGGTCTCCCCTCAGCCTCCAATGCTCCAGAGAAAACAACCCTAGTTTATCCAACCTCTATATCACATACCCCCTAATCCAGCCAGCATCCTGGTAAACCTCTTCTGCACCCTCTCCATAGCCTCTATATCCTTCATGTAATGGGGCGACCAGAATGTAAAACTCAGACGCAGCCTAACCAGAATTTTATAAAGCTGCAACCACAACTTCCCGACTCTTGAATTCAATGCCTTGACAAATAAAGGAGAGCAGGCCCATATGCCTTCTTTACCACCCTATTGACTTGTGTGGCCACTTCAGGAGTAATGGACTTGGGACCCCCAAGATCCCTCTGTACATACATACTGTTAAGGGTCCTGCCATTAACTGTATATTGTCCCTTTACATTTGACGTCCTAAAATGCAACACCTGACACTTGCCTGGATTAAACTCTATTTGCCATTTCTCTGCCCAAATCTGCAACTGATCTATATCTCACTTTATCCTTTGGCAACCTTCTACACCATCCACACCAATCTTTGTGTCATCTGCAAACTTAGTAACCCACCCATCCAGGTTTTCATCCAAGTCATTCATATACAAATCGCAAACAGCAGAGGTCCCAGTACAGATCCCTACAGAACACCACTAGTCACAGACCTCCAGCCAGAATAAGTCCCATCAACCTATGTCTTCTATGGGCTAGCCAATTCCAGGTCCAAAGTGCCAAGTCACTGTGGATTCCATGCATTTAAATCTTCTGGATGAGCCTATCATGAGGGATCTTGTCAAATAATTTAATAAAATTCATGTAGACAACATTCACTGCTCTACCTTCATTGATTAGCTTCATCACCTCCTTGAAAAAAATCAATCAAGTTAGTAAGACGTGACCTGTACTGCACAAAGCCATGCTGACTGTCCCTAATTAGGCCATGCTTTTCCAAATGCTCATAAATCCTATCTCTAAGAATCCTCTCCAATAGCTTCCTGACCACTGACATGACGCACTGGTCCATAATTTCCAGGATTATCCTCATTTCCCTTCCTGAACAAAGGAACAACATTAGCTACTCACCAGTTCTCCAGAGCCTCACCTGTGGCTAGAGAACATAAAGATCTTGGTCAAGGCCTCAGCAATCTCATCTCTTACCTCTCAATAGCCTGGGGTAAGTACTTCCAGATGGTCACCTAACTATAGGAAGGATATCAGTAAGATTGAAAGAGTGCAGAGAAGATTTATTAGAATGTTGCCGAGTCTTCAGGAGTTGAGTTACAGGGAAAGATTGAACAGGTTAGGACTTTATCAAATCTCCCCTCATTCTTCTACGCTCCAAGGAATAGAGGTTTACAAAATTATGAGGGGTATAGACAGAGTAAATGCAAGTAGGGTCTTTCCACCTAGATTAGGAGAGATAAGTACGAGAGGACATGGCTTTGGGGTGAAAGGGGAAAGGTTTAGGGAGAACATTAGGGGGAATTTCTTCACTCAAAGAGTGGTAGGAGTATGGAACAGGCTGCCATCTGATGTAGTAAATGCAGGCTCATTCTTGAGTTTTAAGAATAAACTAGATAGATACATGGATGGGAGAGGTCTGGAGGGATATGGACTGGGTGCAGGTCAATGGGACTAGCGGAATAACGTTTTGGCACAGACTAGAAGGGCCGAATGGCCTGTTTTCTCTGCTGTATTGTTCTATGGATTGTTTTGTACATTCAGATTATCTAAATTTTGAAAATTTCCAACCAAAATTTATGATTGTTCATTAAAATAATTTGCAATAAATTTAAGAGTCAGCAAAACTCTTGACATCTTAGCATTAATGATTCTAGTATCTCTCCTTCCCACAAACACATTCTAGAGTTCCAATTCTGGCTTTCATCCAGACTCAAACCTGAAAAATTTCATTAAATTTGGGAAGTAATATTTCACCATATGTGTGGAAACCCCAAAAATGCCATTCAATTGTTCTCAAGTATTAACATGTAGACCACATCATGTCATTGATTGTCTGGGCTTTAGCTTAAAAGCATGAAGATAAAACAGTTCTTCAGAAAACCATAGTATGACACTACTCCCCGTTTCAGTGTAAACCAATCTTTTCAAATACAGACATACCTCAATTCATGGAAGGGATACATCCCTGAAAAACATTTCATCAAATGAAAATTAGTAAATCACAAAGCCTGGGCAAAATGCATTGAGAGAATTTTAGTACAATGTACTCTTATGTACAGACAGTGTTGCGATTCATTGTAGCAGAAATATAGCTCTGCAATTCAAAGACGCAAACTCCAAGGAGTCAATGATGTTATAACAAAAATCTGTGCACTGTTTGTAAATCTATACCTGTATCCTTCTTTCTGGCAAAATTTATTGAAATCCTAATTCTAAGACTTGCGTAACAAGACTTCACCATTCTTATCTCTAGCACTCAGCTAATTTTAGGAATTCTCCCCTTCCACAAAAATGTTATCTTTTAAAGCCAATGAGACGTGTTATCAATCGTATAAAGAAAACACTGAATCCATTGTGAGTATCAAATTAATTTTAAGAATCCAGGTGGGGTACTTCAATGGTCATGGCCAAGGAGAGTTCATCACTACTGACCAAGCTGGCTGACACAACAGAACAAAGCTGTCAGATTGAGGCAGCGGCCTACAGGCACAATAGCAATTGGTCAAAGGCAGAATGAGGGAAAGTTTCACTTGAATTCTCCTTTACCAAACCGTCTTTTGCAGAAACTTGTGCCTCTGACAATATTGACAGGACTGACTTGAAGTCCTGTCTTCACAATTAAGTTATCCTCCAACATGTGGCACCACTGATATGCTAAATGCAACAAGTTCAGAACAGATTGAGTAGCTTAAAACTGGACATTCAATCATTTTAGGCCACTAGCATTAACTGATTATATCCCGTTATGATCTGATTGGCTCAGCAGCTTACTCTGCTCCAATGAGAACTGTGGTAGAACGCACCAGAAGCAGCAGATGTCCCTAACAATGGAGCACCAACCTGATGAAACTGCAACACAAGAATGTTAACCAGCATGCTGACGTGTTAAACAACCAACTAATCAGTGGATCAAGTCAAAGCTCTGCAGTCTTGTCACATACATAGTCAAGAATGTATGTGACAGGATGAACATAAAGACCACAAGCTTTAGTGAACAAATTGAAGATGGCTTAGAGCCTGATCATTGTGCACATGCAACACAAGCATTATCTGTAAATATGGATAGAAGCAAATTTTTGAGCAGTCAAATTTGAGGAGAGTCCTCCACAATCTCTCCAGATTACATGTAGTAGTTGGTGCTGCTCCCTGCTCAGATTCAATGTCCAGAAAGTATCATGGCTACATACAAACAGACAGGCTCCAATCTGTGATTCAAGAACCAGCTCTTTAGCCACTACAAGGCAGTGGTTGAGGAAGACCCTGGTGATGACTTTTCCTACAGCTGACAGCAGAGAAACCACCCTACAGTTATCATAAAGACAGAAGCAACTGCAGATAGTTATCATAGTAGGACTCGTGTCCTTTCTTAAATATTATGACAATTACAATATCTGGGGTCCACCCTTCCCAGGTTTGGACGATGAGATTGTGGATTCGTGACTGAAGCTCCTTACCATCAGCAGGGATACTATCAGTTGCCAAGGCTTTGTTGTTCCATTACTTGTGATATGGCCTTTTTGACTTCTTGTTGGAAGTGCTGGAAAGGCTGGACTAAATAGGCTGTTGTAAGCTAGAGTCAACAGTGCTCATGTCAAAGACAGAGTTATCATTCAGGAGATTGTTGAAGTGCTCCTTCCAGCAGTCACTGACTGTCCATCCTTAGGGCGGCACGGTAGCGTAGCGGTTAGCGCGACGCTAATACAGCGCCAGCGATCGGGGTTCAATTCCCATCTCTGTCTATAAGGAGTTTGTATGTTCTCCCGTGTCTGTGTGGGTTTCCTCCGGATGCTCCGGTTTCCTCCCACATTGCAAAGACGTACGGGTAGGTTAATTTGTGTTTAAAATGGGCAGCGCGGACTCGTTGGGCTGGAAGGGCCTGTTACCATGCTGTAAATAAAATTTAAAAAAAATTTAAATTCACATCAGTTCTTGGCTCTTAATGGGGTGAGGCCTTGGGCCATAGGAGGCTTCAACAGTACTGATGAACCTGTACATACAATGGCTGTCAATGGAAAACAATTTAATGGCTGAACTCAGACTTTAAACAAAAAATTGATGGTACTTCCCCCCCACAAAAGATTGCTAACAGGTCCAGGGCATCGCTGGCAAGTCCAAATTATATTTTCCATCTTTCAAGTGAGTTGCTCATTGGATCTTTTCAGAAAGTAGTCAAGAGTCACTTTGTTATTGGTTTGGGGACATAAGCAAGCCAGATTAGTTAAGGATAGCATATTTTCTTCTCTGAAAGACATTAGCAAATCAGATGGGTATTTACAAAAACTGAGTTTCATGGTCACCATCACTGTGCAAACTCAGTAAAGCTGCGACATTCCAGAATCAGATCAGGTTGGGCTCGACAGTCCTGCCACGTCTAGTTGTCAATCGTGGCAGTCAATTAAACAGCTAATGGGAGGAGCTGGCTCCAAGAACATCCCCATCTTCAACAATCTGAGAATACAAATGTTAAAGGCTGAACCATTCAACACTTCTGGCTGAATATAGTTGTGAGTGGATAATCTATCATGGTTACTTCCTGAGATCCCCAGCATCACAGAAGCCGGAGGTCAGCCAATTCAATTCACTCCACGTGACATCAAGAAATGGCTGAGTACAATGAATACAGTACAAACCGAGCTGCACCACTAACCAAGCTCTTCCAGTATAGTTACAATACAGGTATCCTCTGACTATGTGGAAGATTGCCCAGGCAAGTCCTGTTCACAAAAAAGCCCGATCTCATTCAAATCAGTAACAGAAGACTTCAACAGTGCTATCAAGCAGCATTTACTCACCAATAACCTGCTCACCAATAACTAGTTTGAGTTACATCATTACATCAGGATCATTCAGTTCCAGATCTCATCAAAACCTTGGTCCAAAACTGGATCTAACAGCTGAATTCATGGACTGAGATGAGAACAACTGCCCTAGACATGAAGGTAGCATGCGAGGCTTTCACATTAAGGAGCCTTGGTAAGACAGAAGGCAAAGGGGAAAACACTCCAATGGCTATAGTCATATTTGGCACAAAGAAAGATGCTTGTGATTGTTGGAGGTCAATCATCCCAGTTCCAGGACATCTCTGCAGTAGTTCCTCAGAGCAGTGTCCACAGCCCAAACATGGATCAGCTGCATCAATGATCTTCCATTATCATATTAGAAGTAGGGAATGTTCACTATTGACTTGACAATATTCAATTCCATTCATAACTCATCAACAAATAAAGCAACCCAATGCAACAAGTTCACCCAGACAATATTCAAGCATTGACTGATAAGTGGCAAGCAATGCTCTTCCCTCTTTTGTAAGGGAAATGTTTGCTCACGATCACAGTTATGATAACTTCCAGTTACAAATAATAAAGCAAAACTGGAAAACTTTCAGACAGATTGATGAATGAGTTTCTCACCACCACTTCCTGTTGTCTTTCGTCAGCTAGCTGAGTGCGACAGAATACATTCTACTTGACTGACCTAAATGAGTATAGTTCCAGCAATGCTCATGCTTAATATTATCTGGTACAAAGCAGCCCTTTTGACTGGCAACCCGCCAAATATCCTGAACATCTATTCTCTCCATCTGAAGCATATTGCAGAAACTTAAGTTTTTCTCAGCTTCACCTCCCAGACTTTTGACCTCCATTAGCAAGGAAAAAGGCAGCAGGCTCACAGGAGTACTGCCACCTGCAAGTTCCTCTCCAATTCACAGACTATCCTTGCTAACGAATTTCTTTTCCTTCAGTATCACTGTATCAAAATCCTAGAACATCTTACCTAACAGTACCACACAGACTGCAGAGATTCAAGGTGGTTCACTGCTAGCTTTGGAAGTACAATTAGAAATGGGGGGAAAAATACTGGTCTTTTCAACAATCCCATCTTCCACAAATGAATAAAGTCAAACAAAGGGAACAATCTCAGACCTTTCATGTCACCACTGTTCCTAGGCAACATCCATGTGCTCGTATCAACATTGTTTATTTAAATAAAGAAAAAAAATGACTTGCATTTTCCTAGAAGCTTTCACTTTCTCAGGATTTAATAAGGTACTTTTGCATCTAGTTTTCAAAACACTCAAAATAATATGGGGTGGAAGAAGAAAGCATTCAGTTGATAAGGATTGTGATAACCATCCAAGACTATTGACAAAGCAGTTTTTAACTCAAGGAAGATTACTAATTATTCAAGCTTTACCAAGTAATGAAAGACATTTTCCTGCAGTTCTCAAGATAAAACAAATTTGAAGCTCTTAGGACAAGAGAGTGACCCCAAGCAACCTAAACAGAAAGTTAGTGCCAACTATCTTTGGAATTGTTAGCTTTAAAGTTGATTTATAGCCACTGTGTTTGTCACTAAACAAACTGCATTGAAAACAGTCTGCCTCACGGCAAAACTGCACTTTCATTCAAGTACTTTGTGTACAAAGGGGCAAACTGTTGGTTTGCCACCATGCCTGATTTTAATAAATGCTTCATAGCATGCTTTCCATAAGAGCAGGAGAATAGAAATGATGTTTGCAATACGATAGTAGACAATATGTAGAATTCAGTTCTGATTCCAAGGTTACATGATCATTTAATTAGACATTCAGCTCTGAAAAGTGGTTTTCTGGACACAGATCCTTGTTGTAGAGATTTTTCAGTCAAACTCAAACAATTCAGTGGTAACTAACACTTAAGATTGATTTTTTTTTTAAAAAGATACCTCAAACACTGAATTGGCTACAACTATACAGCTGGCTGTTATAGATGTACAGGATTGAATTTTATTGTATACATATCTATAAAGTGAAACAGGTTGGTGGCACTTTCTACTCATGGCCTTCTGTCCAGAAAACACTTGATTGTGATAGAATTGTTTTTTTTAAAAGAAAAGGGGAAAAAAATCTGGAGTGTTTGCTTTAGAACATCACCAATTTTATCAGCAAATTACAATTGGAAAGAAGAGGCATGTTACTCAAGATACTTTATACAGAAGTGAAAAATATAGTGTGTCTTTGGATCAATACATAGCTTCGAAATTAGTTTTTTAGCATCAAATATTTGTTTCAATCTATAAACTGTTGATGCAACAAATTATGAAAGCTTTTTCAATTTATTTGATCATAAACCGATTTTCCCGAACAGCAAAATGGTTGGCTGATAACATTAATTATATTGTGTAAAAGTTATGTAGTATTTTGGTGAAGCAGTTCAAATTTCAGACAGGCGTGCTATGCTTGGATTTAATCAAAGTGCCAGCTAAGTTTTAAACACAGTTTATTAAAGTATACGCATATCCAACATGAATCTTGAATAAGATACACAAAATCCTTGTTACTTCAGACCTCTCCAACACTACTAATAAACTCAGGGAGACCTCTGCTGGATGGTACCCATGCTTCCTAAAATATTGTCATGAAGCCACTATAATTCAAGTAAATTTCAGTTCAGATGGCAATTCACCATTTTCAATGCCAATGAGCAACAGACAATAATTGCTGGCAGTGACACACCCATCCCATAAGTAAAAAAATTACTTGGGACAGGCAAAAAGAATTTTACTTGGGTATGATAAAACTGGCAAATTTAGAAAATCTTTGCACAGATTATATTTAATAATTTATTTAGTATTAATCTAAACCAGCTAATACTTTAAATATTTTACAGTAATTTACTCTCCAAAATATCTTCCGGTCCCACGGGAAACTTATCAATGAAGTATCTGGAATGTTTAACAAAAACAAACCTGGGAATAAATTATTGCTTGGATTATGATTTTATATTTAATTTGCAGGAAAAGAACATGGCTTTAAATCCAGAAATTTCTTGGTTGGATTACATTCATGTTTGTATTAAATATGTGCTTATTTGGATTCACAACTATTTTTCATACTGAAATTTGATCTGCATTAACAAAACTGCAATTCTAATATTTTTAAATCAATTCAAATATTTTAAATTATAAATTGCATCCTACTTTGCATTCAAATCCCTCTTTACACCTGATATATACATAATTCTAACAGATCTTTTTGGCATAAGTTTCAGTAATGAAAATTCCAAACCATGTAAATATCATAAAGAATAGATTCAACATCTATACATTTGAGGAGGGACGAAATAGGGCGTCCTGAAACTAAAGAATGTGGTACCTAGTACAACCAGAAGTAATTGAGGCAAATAGTACAGATTTGTTTTTGGGGAAGTAAATTAGAATGCAAGGTAGAAAGAATTAGAAGGGCAAGATGTTGTTTATACAAAATGAGATGGAGGACGAAGTATCAAACATTAGTACTGTTTCATTACAAGGCTAAGATGTAACACATTTTTTGGCTTTACATTCTGGGAAATCATTACAAACAACTTGGTAGTTGGTAGACCACTGCTGGCAATATTGTTGCAAATGTCATCTGCAGCTCTGGATGGAACTCCGAAGTCTGAAACTGATGCACAATTTTGGCTGCAGTCGGCAAAGGAAATGTGTAACGATGTTGCTTATTATACTATCATGGACAGACCTGGAAGCAATTTTAAAAATCAATTTCACTTGAAATTATTGCATCCCAATTTCATCAATAGTAAGTCTATTTTGAGTCACCAAGATGGGTAGTTACGAGCTATGTTGCTATTTGGTGAATGTCCCTTTAAGGCACCTGGACAGTAGAGTACTAGGTGTGTGTGTGTGTGTGTGTGTGTGTGTGTGTGTGTGTGTGTGTGTGTGTGTGTGTGTGTGTGTGTGTGTGTGTGTGTGTGTGTGTGTGTGTGGTGTCATCAAGACAGCAAGATTAGAACAACGTGCTGGCTGTTTTGATCAGTGAATTGAAGTGAGTCAGACGAGACAAGAGAGAGAGAGACCGACGAGGAGAGAGAGAGAGAGAGACTGACGAGGAGAGAGAGAGAGAGAGACTGACTGACTGCTGGTCTCTGTATCAAACAAGTGGAGTTCGCTTTGTTGTTAATCTGTAGTGGGAAACAGGTATTTCTGTGGGCGGCCATGTATCACATGCCTTCAGGGTGGCAGATACTTCAGAACAAAGCAATGGAGATCATCAGTGATTGAGGTGTCGCGTGGGTTCCATCGTGGAACATGTGGATTTCATAATTTCTCTCTACATTTTCTGTTTGGTGGTTTTGCAAAAGCTTTTGCTCACATTTCACCTTATGACTTGCTGAACTGAACTTTGAGAACTATTCCTAGACTTGGGGTTTGGGAATTTGCCCCACACACAGAGTTTAGTTTTGGGGTTAATGTTTAATATCTTTTCATTTTTACTTTTCTTATTATAACAAGTAGGTATTAATAGTTTCTAACACTTATACATGGCTCATTGCGTTTCCATTGTTGCTGGTAAGTAACAGTACTGTCCCAATGGAGACAGTTTTCCCACTTTCTTTTGGAACTCCTTGTACAGGTGATCTTTCATCTGTCTTGCCTCAACTCCTCATAGGTGTAGGGAATCCTCTCACCCCTTTTCCTCCAGGACAAGAGCATGAACAGAATTCCCCTGATCAATATCTTCCATCCCACCAACTTTCACCTTCAATACATCCATCCTTCACAATGTCCACCAACTCCAACAAGATTACATCACCAGATAAACATTCACCTCCCATTTCAGCATTTTGCAGGGATTGTTCCCTTTGTCATCCCGGTCCACTCTTCCATCCCCACCGACCGCTCTCCTTCTCACAACACTTTCACATGCAAACTCAGAAGATGCAACACCTGTAGAACTTCACCGTGACGCACTGCGCCATATGTTCGTTCTGCCTGCTGACCCAGAGGGACCGCATTTCTGCAGTAACAAGTGGGAGCCCTCTCCCATTCACCTGCCCTCCTGTGGGAGGAGAATACCCTCACCTCCAGGTCCATTGTTTATCCCTTGACCCAAGATGTCAAAAGTGGGTGGGAGGAGAAGATTGCTGTGCCTATGATTACATTGACCCCTTGTTGTTTCACCTTTTTCTTTACCACCATCTTGAGACCCAGACAGTCCTTCCAGGTGAAGCAACAATCACTTGCACTTCTCTAATGTACTGTATTTAGTATTCATAAAAGTGGTTTTCTCTGTATTGGAGAAACCAAATGCATATTGGGTGATCGCTTGGTTCAGTCCACAGGAATGACCAAGCTTCCAGTTGCCTGCCAATTTAATTCACCATCCCATTCTGACCTCTCTCTCTGTGGCTCCCGCACTGTTAAAAGAAGTTCCAATGCAAGCTTTAGCAACACCACCTCATTTTCCACCTGGGTACATAGCAGCCTTCCTGAATACAGAATTCTGCAAGTTAGTTAACTCACTCTTTCTGTGTGCCTGTATCAGAACTAGCCATTTGTCTGTCAGTTTGGCTCAGTTTTTCTTGTTCTATTCATATAGCCTGGCCTGCTGGGCACATCCCATAACCTAATCATTTACAATACATTACATCGACAAAGGAGCTTAATGTGCTAATAACTGTCCCTATTAACCCATTTCAACTCACCCTATCGGAGGTATTCCCTTTGTTCTACAAATCCTTCCCCATTTTCTCTCCTACTGAAAACTAGCTTGCTTTTCTCTTTCCCAGTTCTGATCCTGAAACTTCATTTTCTTCTACAGATGCTGCCTGAACTGCTGAATGTTTTGGCAGTTTCTGATTTTGTTTCAGATTTCCAGCATCTGCAATTTTTTAATTTTCTCAGAGAAAAGTGACACGAAGAGTTTGTGTCTAGTATTGCATCTTTGAATTGACAGATGATTTATACAAACTTATTTTGCAAAAATAAAACACTTACACTCAGTCGACCAGATCGAAGGCTTTGGACATATCAACAATAACGGTGTGCAGGTTAAAGTTCTGCTCCAAATCATGGACCACAAATATGTCCATGGTGCACTGACCTGGCATAAACCCTCCAGGTACTTCTTGTATATTCAAGCTCAATAATGTTTGCGATCAGGTTTTTGCAATAAAATGCAAGTTAATATTTTTCCTTGCAAAATGGAGGAATGTGTCACCACAGTTTTCAATCAACTCTGCTGCATTTTGGAACAATGATAAAACGTTTCATTCCTGAAGGCTCACGGCCATTCTTTTTCCATTCAGATACTACGTAAAGGTGCTATGAAATACCCCGATAACTTTTGGTTTGTTCTTTTACAGTCCTGCTCTAATTCCATTTTTGCCAGATGCCTTCTCCAAGTTCAGCTGTTTGATTGCTTTTTTTTTAAATACATCTCTTCAATTGCTAGAAGGTCAAGATCTCACTGATGGATTTCTCAGGTAGTTAATCAGGGTCACACTAGCTGATTGTGGATGTTCAAGTATACTGAAGTGCTCACCTCCTTCGCTGTATAATTAGTCCAATGAATGTTGTGATATTCATCAAATTTAGGGGAATGATAACAAGTTTGAATGGTCCACGGATTGTTTTGAGAGCATCAAAAAACATCTTTGCATTCTTCATATCAGAGTGATAATAAATTTCAGAAATTTCCTCTCTCATCCTGCAATTCCCTCAAACAGAACCCATAAAATTTTGAACTTATTTTTAAAATTCTTTTATTCTATTGAAAAGAATCACTGTTCGTCTCATTTCTCCTCTTCAAGTTTCTTGGGTGATTAAGTGATATCCTTCTCTTTTAAAAAAAATACCAATTGTTTAGAAATTTGATTTCAAGCTTTTTTGGTGTGCTAAATGGGAGCTGCACTTGGCACTAATGCCCAATCAGGGAATCCCCAAAATAACAACATTTTGAACATTTTCTTTTTTAAAAAAATCCTAAGGGTGAATTCCACTAATTGCTGTATTAAAATGTGACCTTTGCAGTTCTTCACAGCAGCTGCCGGCAGATATCACAACTGCCATATCTTTGCCAATGAGAAGCATGAGAAGTTAATCACAACCTTAAAGAACTCTCTCTATGGTAGCCACAGTAGAGCAATATAAAGGACTGCCTTGGAGGCAAGGAAAATACAGGGGAAATGGTTATGTATTTTCAGTGTCATCCCCACCCCCACTGAATGTCCTCACAGATGGAGCCTCGTGCTGTGAATGGCCCAATGACACTGAGGCACGGGCTCATTATTCAAGCAGAGATTATAGCATATCTGTGCTGTGCACTGAGATCCAGAAATAATGCGACAAATATGCACAGCATTGAAAACTCAGGCAGACACCTGCAGGGCACATTGATGTCTTGGTCATGACCCTTTAATTTACATCGGCTAGTCAACATGCTATAGGGATTTGATCTTCGTTTTACTAGGAATTAAAAATGAAGGTTGTAGGTTGCACATTGTAGGTCCAATTTTTGTTGGTTAGACAGAAATGTGTGTCGCATACATTAATCATGTCTTCACATGTGCGAATGACACTGGAAAACCAACTGCCTTGCAAATGGTAAAGAACGTCCTGAAGTGCCTGCCAGTTCCCTGATAGATGGCTTGCCCATCAGAAATGGGCACCATCACATTAAAACACACACGATTTCTATATATAAAAACACACTCATCACCTGAATTTCTAGGCATTTAATTCCTATTTATAAATGTATTCACCTGAACCCTTAAATCTCTCAGATGTACCTTCATTCCATTTGGAGTTCAAATTCTTTCAAAATACATTGCCTCAGTTATTAATGTTATTTTTCTCCCCATTTGCCTGTTTGTCAGTAACTTCCTGATGTTACCCACAATCACTTTCAGTTGTGGGTTTATGCAAATGCTTCTGTTTATGATTAATGCACTTAAACTTGAAATATTGGACTTTATCAAAATTCATAAATTCCTAATTGTACACAAGATATTACCTATACAAACTGAAACCCCAATTTTAACCAAATTCACCCGTTCAAAACTATAATCCAGTTGACTGCACTTGTTAAATTTGTAATAGGATTAGCTAAATCTTGGTTACAATTAAAAATTTAATTTTGAAATCAATCCGAATTCAATGGAAGAATACAATTTCTGCAATGCACTTCAACAGATTATGGAAAGATCGGTTTAGTTTTATGTATAAATTTAGATTTAGAAATGTATTTTGCTTTCAGTGATAAAAAGAACAAAACAACACAATTTCAGTCAGGAAGTAACAGAAGCAGTGTTCAGAAGAACTATCCATAGCAAACAATGAGATCTCCATACAAAGATTCTTGTGTGAACTACGCTTGCTGTTCTTAAGCTTTTGTGCCCATGTCTGAACAGCTGCAATGGGGTAACATAAATGAATCTCATCTTGGTCGTACCTAATCCAGCAGTGTACGTAAAAGAAAGTCAGTGTCAAAACTAAACAAAGATAGCCATTCTAAGAACACATGCTTTTTTTTTGCAGCTGTAAAAACCCCTACAAAATCCTCAGTCTGTCCCGTCTAGTCACGGACCTGCAACTCGAGCAGGCATAATTTCTGCCACAATTTGCAAACATTTGCACTGAGCTTACTGTTGCTCATATTAAATGTGAATAGGTCACACAGTCAGGAAAAAATGCTGAAGTGTTTGGTAAAACTGTACTTGGTAATCACTCGATTTTTCTCCTCTGGATCAATAAACTGAAAGGAAACTTCACATCAGACTTCCATTCTTCATTTAAAAAAAGGATGCTGGACTTTTGCAGTATTTTTCATTAAACAAATGAATGATTTGTTCAACTGTCATTTAAAATTACCATGAGATCAAGGGGCACAATAGCTTCCAATTATTGCAATGTATTTTGCTTTGGTTACAACATTTAAGTTGTACTCAATTACAGCATAGATCATTAAATAAAAATCCATTCTGAACAGAAAGTAATACTGCATGAAATTAAAGAAGAGTAATTAAGTCCATGGAAGTCTGAATCACCACAACAAAAGCTTGATATGAAAATGGCAAATCAAAAGATATTTAGAAAGACTTCCAATAGAACTTTTTAATGGTAGTATTGATTTTTTTTAAAATATCCTGCAAGCAGCACTTTAAATACCAAGTCCTTAAATACTGATGATCATAATCCTTTAACTTGACCCAAAACTAGGAGAAAAAAATTTAAGACTTAGTCTTGATGTGTGTTCACGTGATTCACTTAAACAATAAGTATTCATAAAACCAAATACGTTACATTGATATGTTCAACAATTTTCTTTCTCCCATTCCAGACCCCTTTAGGCAGCTAACCAGTAAAGGTCACTTTAGATAAAGTGCATCACATAGTTTTTAATGGTACTCTGAAATGATGTAAAGAGAAGCAAAAATCAAGAAATGACAATGTAACCAATCCAGCATTTTCTCCAAAGTTCATTGCTTTCTAAAAAAAATTTACTAAACAGTTTTCTGCAGACTCACAGAAATGGTGAATCTTTGAGAACCAGTGATAATTGAACAGCACTATGTCCAAACTAGGAGATACAAGTTCAAATCATTCATGGGTAAAGTTTATCCCCAACCTTCCCTCAAAAAAGGATCATTTTGCAGTTGCACAAGGATGGCTAAGGAAAGGTGGGGAGAGGGAAATGAAATGACAACAAAAAGCAAAACACTGTAGATGATGGAATTCTGAAATAAAAGCAGAAAATGTTGGAGATATTCAGCCAGTCAGGTGGCATCTTTGCCGAGAGGAAAACAGAATTATTGCTTCAGGTCAATGACCTTTCATCAGACCTGGAAAAGTGAGAAAACAAGCATGGGGGGGGGGGGGGGTGTTAAAAACTTGGGAAATATCTGTGATAGGGCAGAGACCAAGAGAGTCCAGGTGACACAAATGCTGTTGATATTGTCTAAGAGAGGTCACTGAATGCTTGTTTATCACAGTTGATCTTTTTGAGGGAGAGTAAACAGAGGCAACTAAATGAGGTCGGAGGAGAGAAAAAAAAGATACTATAAATGCTGGAACTGTAAACTGAAAAACAGCAGTTTCAGAATAAAATGAAATAAAAGAATGCTGGAAATAATTGGCAGATTAGATAGCATCCACAGAGAGCTAAAAACTAAGCTGATGGATGACCTGACATCAGAATTAGCCAGTTCTGACAACAAACAGGGAAGGCTGGTAATCTGGAATTTCTGAATTCAAAACTGAATCCAGAGGGATGCAACATGTCTAAATAGAAGACAAGATGATGTTTCTTGAGCTTATGTTGGGTTTTGTTTGAACAGTGTAGGTGGCCAAAGACAGAGGTCAGAGTGGAGAAGAATTAAAATGACAGAAGCTCAGGATCATCCTTGAAGACTGAAGAGGTGTTCTGCAAAGCAGTCACACTATCTACACTTGGTTTCTCTAATGCAGAGGCGACCACATATTGGCACCAAATGTAAAATGCTAAATTGGAAAAATGCAAGCAAATTGCTGCTTCGCCTGAAAGGATTTTTGAGTCCCTGGATGGTGGGAAGGAAAGCGATAAGTGGCTGATACTGCATCTCCAGTGGTAGCATGAGATAATGCCAAGAGAAGACGAGAGGTTGGTGGAGATGAAACATTGAACCAGGGAGTTGAGATGAGTGTCTGTTTTTGCTGAACGGGGTGAGAATAAGATGCATCTGGTCGTGGCATCATGCTGAAGGTGGAAATTATGGGGACTAATCTGCTGAAAGTGGAGGCTGATAAGAGTGGAAGGCAAGGGGAATCCTCTCCTCACTCTGGGAGGGAAGAGATAGTGTAATAGGCAAGTTTGATAATGGAATGAATAGATGTGGTTGAAAGCTCTATGAATTATGTTAGGGGCAAAGCCACAGTTAAGGAAAAAGAAAAACAAGTTAGAAGCATAGATGTGGAAATACTGGAACTTCAATATCAAAACCTACAACTCTCTGGTTCAAGGCACAGAAGCAGCAAGAGGAAGTTTTGAATTGACTTAACTGGAAGTAAATTCTGTTTTGATGCACATTCAAAAGTTGAAAAAATACTTTAAAACAAAAACAATTTTGACATACAGATAAATTGAAAACCAAAACTACATTAATTGGAAAATATTCTAGTTTATGGATAAAAACTTAATTGCTATTAACTGTTGTTGTTTTCATATTCATAAATCTCAAATGACACTTAAAACAAAACTGAAATGGCTTTCCACTTATACACACAAATAATGCACTTACAACAAATTTTGTATAAAAGGCTTTAAGGCCTCTTCTCCCTTTCATAGCACTTTTATTTCTGTTTGCTGTAATCTGCCTTTCACTTTTTCATTGCTGCAGAGCAAACAAGGAGCTCAGAGCTTTGAAAAGACAGCTCAATGTGTAATGGTCCACCAGAATTAATTTAGTTGCACAAAATCTATTCAATGCAGCTTTCTCAACCATTTTGAGCTCAACACAGATCTGTCTTTGTAATTCCAGTAAGCACTTAAAGTGCACAGTAGGTGTTCATCAGTACCATCTGGTCAAAAGCAAAACAAGCTACCGATTCTCTCTTTGAATAGAATGAAGCAAGTGTGAATTAATCTGTTCAATTAGCACTATTACAATCTGTCAAGTGCATATCGCAAAACAAGATTATTACAGTAATGGTAACACCACAATAATTCACTTTTAAAAAAACTCAAAATTTGTTAATTTAATCAATGAATGAAACAGTAAACATTAATGGCTTAGATTTTTTGGATTTCACATTCAGTTAAATGGCATGCAAATGCATTAGCTTCATTTTAGCACTTAAGCTCTCAAAGGACCGGAACTACAATATATTATGATTTTCACATCAGGGATGCCTCTTATTTATGAAACTCCAGCTGCCAATAAAACACAGATCAATAAAATAATTAGTTGTGATAGTACACTCAACCAAGACCCTGCAATGTTTTAAGAATATAGCTGCCTCAGTTAAGTACACAGCAATCAAATTTTCAATTGGTCATTTCAGAAGAAAGATGGTTGCGAACCTTTTACATTCCTAAAATATCATATTTTGATACTCATATGTGAGCTTCCAATTCTTTTAGATGAAAGTGCTGCAAAAGAATTCATCGGTGAATAATACTTCACAGTTAAAAGGAAGTTTAAAACTATTCCAAACTCAGATTTTGATTCTATCCACCCAAAAAAAAACCCAAGTGAAACAAGATATGCTATTTAACTTTTTAAAATTAATACACACATAATGATTGATTGACCATATCAGCACTGAAGGAAGCCATTTGACTCATTCAATCCAAGGCAGTGTCTTATTCAATGTAGCATCTAATCTAATCTCACTTGCATGCTACCTACCTATAACCTTGAATAATGGACTCTGATTCAACTATGGTTGCAGCAGAGTTTTTCCAGACTCCTATCACCACTTTCCCAATAGATTTCTAATATTGATTTAAAATTTAAACTCTTATTTCCACATTGTGCGATGATAAAGAATCTCATCATAATCCTACATAATCTTCAACACCTTTCAGGTTGTCCTATAATTTTGAATATTTTATAGTTCCTTCTGGAGCAGAAAGATAGAGGTCGTTTTATTTTCTGAAATTTAACACAGTGCATTCCACCATTATCTCACAGCTAAGCAATAATGGGTCTGCAGTTGATATATCACAATAGCAATATACTGTATAATAGTTGTTTTACAGAAACTACTTTCCACTGAGGTAAATGGCGCATGTATTTTTTGCAAGCCGATTACCTAAAATAGCTGTACAAACATGCACCACCAGTGCAGTATTGAGGTATACAAGTCATCAAGACTCCAGCTTGCATTCTCAATGAGGTATTTCATAATCTCAATGTTGTGGAAAAGACATGATAAATGAACTGTCAATTAAGTATAGGGAAACACGTCATGCTTCCTCAGCTAATCAATAACACTGCTGGAAAGTTCCTGTATAAGAAGACAGATCTGTTAAGATCCTACTTTTCTCCATCCCCATTGCAATATGGGCAAACAGTCTCTAATACTGATACAAGGAGAATAATGAGTAAAGAATACTAATAATTCATGGCATCTAAAAGAGAATTTCCACCAGTAAAATCATTCACAGTGTAGAGTTCAGATGATAATATGATGAGACTATTAGTGTCAAGAGAGTGGTTTGATGTTCCCCATGACACTTATAGCAAAAAAGCTTTCCAGAAACAGAAAACAGTCATGCAAACTCCTAAGTGAATAGCCAAGGTAAGAGGTTATTGATGTTTTAATTAATGAACAAGGTTTTGTGGAACTTTTATTAAACAGATTTTCTGAAGACGTTAACGGCATTTAAAGTTTTATACAAAATTTCTTCAAAAATGCAGATATTAAATTGTATTTGTTCCTTCCTCTTTATACTGTTATAAAGCAATAAGTAATCATAATGAGAAACATTGGCAGACGATGGAAAGTTAAATGCAGATTATAATAAAAAAATGAGCACAAATCACTTCTTTAAACAGATAATCAAGACAGATTAAAGGAAAAAGGTGATCAGAGCTGTGGAATAAAATTAAATTTGAAATTCAGAAATGCCACGCTTAAAATAATGCAAGGTAAAATGACAATATTACCAACTATCAAAGGTTAAAACATATCCAATTAAAAAAATACAAAATCCCAGAAATCTCAAACAAAAACTGCTAGAAAAAGATGGCGGTCAGTGTCTGTTAGTTTTCCAGGTATAGCCAGTAATTTCCAAATAAACAATACCAAGAAAAAGGAAAAAGGCAACTTGAAAACAAATACACCTATGGATTATTTTATTCCATGAGCATCCAGGCATGCAAGTTTGTTCCGCCCATTTCTCTTTGTTCTGCTCCTTTTTAAATATTGTAATTTTTACGACAAGTTATGATGCTCAGAACAACTGCATCTGTTAAGTTAACTTGGCTACCTCTCTCCAAAGATGCTAACAAATCTGCTGAATGTTTTCAGCATTGTTTTCATATAAAGAAACAAATTAGTCAAAAGAAAAATTCCCAATCTCCTTGCTGCATCCCACTCTAAAGATCTACTTTTTTTCTTAACATCTATTCTCCACTCTAATTACAAACATTGAATACAATCTATTAATTTTTATAAATGCACTCCCTACTTTTAGCAAGCTCTCCCAGGTTGAAACCCATTATTTAAAGAACATAAAGGGCAGTACCATGATTCTGCTTAATGTGGAAAATAAGTCTGAGGCACAGCACTGACGATGAGGAACAGATGTGCAAAATCAGGGATGCTTTGTTTTCCCTCTGTATAGTTCCATGAATATTCAAATAACCTAATGTTTTCATGGTTATTCTTTCTTCCACTTATGGTTTTTTAACTGCACTTTTCAGGTTATTGTATGGTTGACTTTATTATTCATTCTTTACACTGTTTTCCCCATTACTTCTGATCATAGTAAACGTTTAAGCAGAATTTGCAATAGATTAAGGAACTTCTGCTTTATTTATTCAGTAAGCTTTATGATGTTACTCAGCATCACACACTGGGTCAAAACTATATTAGTGGTTCAAAAGCAGTATTTGGCAACCAGTTGCTTGCAACTAATAAACCTAAAAGAGCAAAAAAAATAGATTAATCTGTATTGCACTGAAAGGCATTTCTTTGCAAATGAAAAGGTCAAGAATTAGGCCACCATGAGCAGTTGCTCACATTTCGTGGGCTCTAGCAAAAGAGTCTAGAAACAGCTGTCCAGTACTAAATATCAGTGACAGAAAAAGGGGAAAGAAGAGATAATATCTGACTAATATGAAAATTCCCTCTCACCTGGATTCACCTATCACCCACCGTCATGCTCCTCCCTCTCCCCCCCCCCCCCCCGACCCTTTTATTCCAGCTTCTACTCTTTCTTTCCAGTCCTGAAGGGTCTCAGCCCGAGGCATCGACTGTTAATTTCCCTCCGTAGATGCCACCTGATCTGCTGAGTTCCTCCAGCATTTTGTGGGTTATTTCATAATGAAGACTAGAGATTAATAGCAATAATGTTAAGTTAAAGTGTTATTACACAGAGTTCCAAGATTTTTCAGATTTTAATTACTTCTGTTTTCTTGCAAGCCAAAATCCAACATTTTACATGCCACTCAGAATGTACTTCAACCAAGCGCTTCAAAAAAAAACCTTTGGAGTGCATAACAAACAGTTTTGTAATAGATCTTCCAAACAATGGTATAGCACATAGTGAAAAAAAAAAATCAGTCAAATATATTCGCATGAGAATTTATACTACTGGCCTCTAAACGAAAATTGGGAAAAAATCAGAATGAGCTAGTGGAATAATTGAAGGGAAGAAAACAGCACCAAAGGCTGCATTTTCTGCTCCACTGCTCTAACTTAATTTGGATCATCTTGTAAATTCTACATTTTTGGGCTTTAAGTTCCAGCTGCAGGATTATTTAACTTCGGTGAAATCACTGCATTGTACTAAAAACTGAACTTTGAAATTTAAAAAAAAATATCAAGGGTAATAACATGCATATACATCCACAAACAATTTAATTTTAATCCCATGGACGTTATAATTGAGAGGATAACTTGAGCATTGGTAAATGAGCATTGACAAAGAAAATAAACAAATCTAACAGATAAGAAACTGTCCCTTGACGACTTTTCCAATACAAATTCCTATGTTCACTATATAATTTAACCTGCCTGGTAAACTTGTCATTGAACTCCTACACCAGTGGTGGCACTGTAGCACTTCTGTTATGTCCATCAGATCCTCAGCCTGTACTACAGAAAAACGCCCAAGCCAACCAACTTCTCAGCTGCTTAATTTGCCTTAAACTCTAAATAATATCAAAAGACAATTTAGAGTAGAATACAAAATAATCTATTGTTTGTATAACCTATCCAATCAGCCCTCCCCATAATTCAATGTCGCAGCAAGACTGCATTAAGACAGTGCCAAGGGAACATCAACTAAATATCTGAAAAACAGAATAACTAAAGATATTGGAAGTCAGAAATGAAGACAAAAAGTAATGGAAATATTCAGCAGGTCAGGCAGCATCTACAACAAGAGAACATTTCAGATGCATGACCTTCCATCAGAACTCAAAAAGATTCATATTTTCAGCTTCTGCAGTTTTTTTTGCTTTAAAATTGATACGTGCACAGCACTGACAAAATAACGAGACATTTTCCATGGGATTTAAAACATTAAAAAGTCACCACTTAATTGTTATGATTGCCTGTCATCCTTGTAGGTAATACTTTAAGTTTTCTTATCTACTTCTATAATGATGTTTACTGGACAATTAACTGTAGAGCCTAACCTCACCACCCCCCCCCTCCCCCCCGGTAGAATAGAGCTGGACCGTTTTCCTTTTCCCCCTTATTTCACTGAAGTGAGTAGTTCTCTCTCTACCCTTCCATCCCCAATTTCTAAGCTGTCTGACATAATGTCAGTTACTTTCAAAACTCTGCCTCTTATGCCTACATTTTAGACATAATATTCTCTTCCTGCCTCTTATTGACTTATTCGGCTTCAGAGACCTCTCCCCTTCACACCATCTATCTGCTTCAGCTGTCTCAAATAACTTTCTCCCCTCAAATTCTGTTCCACTAGCTAATTGGTTTCACATTCCTGATTGTTCTGCCAAATCATCACTTGCAATACAAGCACTTGAAATACCCATGAACATCAACCAGCAGGTAACTTCACAAACCCATGGAGATCCAGTGATAGTGATAGAAGACAGACATTTGTAGAAATAGCTGCTTTTCTGGACACGATAGAAACATTGTTGTTCTGATATTGGAACCACTGCCTGTTCTGATTCACGTTGATGTATATTAATAACCTGTACATGGGTATAAAGGGCATCATTTCAAAGTTTGCATATGGCACAAAACTCAGAAATATTGCACACTGTAAGCATGATAGCAGAAGACTTCAGGAGTCTCTACATTAATTTTGCCTGGAAAGTTTGCCTTTTTCACTACAGGTGAAAAAAGGCAAACTTTCCAGGCAAAATTTAAGAAATATGAAGTGATGTATTTCAGAGGCAAAGTGAGGGGAGATTATGTGAATTAAATGTTCTCATTTTAAGAGTGATGATGGTGCAAGTTCACACACACAAATTTTCAAGGTGGCAAGACTTGATAAAGCTGTGAGAAAACATATGGGATTCTGGAGTTTATAACGAGTGACAAAATACAAAAAGATGGTAAACCATTATAAATCATCTGTTATGCCTATCTAGACCAATTCTGAGCACAATATGTTAGAAAGGATGTCAAGGCCTCCGGGAAGGTGCAGATGAGACACCATCTGTGTGGAGAGATTAAGTACAACTACTTCAGTTGCTCTGGTGAAAGTAATGGGAATATTGAGATATTTTGATAGACTAGATAGAAGAGAAACCATTTCCACTAGAGGGCAGATTAGTAACGAGAGAAAAGATCAAGATAAATTGCTGCACAGCCAGAGTCATAGGTGGAAATGAGAACTTGTTTTGTAAATAACTACAGTACATTTGATTTGCATGGCCTGAATGGGGGTTGAAGTGGATTCTAAACTAAATTGCAATGGTAGTGGATAATAAGAAAAAAATAGTCAACAAAAGAGCAGGGATAGTTCCTTCAAAATAGTTGGCTCAGGCACAATGGACCAAGTGGGCTTCTTCAGTGCTCACTCCAACGATAGGAACCAATTATAGCACCAATCAACTGCTCCCAGCCCTTCAAAGGATCTCCAAGGATAAATCTCTCCTGCCTGAGGAATATGCACCTCAGCAACTCTTTTAATATTATTTGTTCAAATGCAGGTGTTGCTGTAAAGGCAAGCATTTATCATTTGTTTCTATTTATCCTCAAGGCAGTGGTGATCAGCTGCCTTGAGAAGCGTTACAGTCCTTCTGGGTGAAGATAGTTCCAAAATGACATTGGATAGAGAATTCCAGTATTTAAACCTGACAAATGAAAGAATAGCAGTATAATTCCAAGTCAGGATGGTGTTTGACTTGGAGTCAAGCTTGCATGTGGTAGTGTTCCAATCAGCCTGCTCACCTCGCTATTCCTGGATGTAGAAGTCACAGTTTTGGGAGATGATATCAGAGTAACCTAGGTGAGCAACTGTTAAGCATTTTAAAAATTAAACACAATGCAGCCATATCTGATGGTATCAACTATCACTAAATCTGCACTCATCACACTGTAACACAACAACACATCTACTGGAGGGAGGGCTTAATTAGATCATAAGCTTTAAAAGACTATCTACATTCTAACCATAGACAATACTTTCTAATGGAAGGGGGTATCAGCACATAACAAGATTCTTTTTAAGTAATACATACTCCTCTCAAAAAAATGTCAGATGATTTTTCCCTCCCAAACAGGGAGGTGTTTATTTCTGTACAGTACTAATGAAATAAAACTACAATAAGCCAGAAAGCAATTCTGAAAGCATTTAAGATCAAACCACCATTGCCCTAAATTTCTGTTTCAGGATATATAAACATTTATACAATGTTACAAAGATCATCATAACCAATTATTACAAATCAGACATGCCATGTATTTTCCAGTTTCTCCCCGTAAATAGAGTTTCTTTCAAAATTACTTGAAGGTACTCAAAGCTGAAAATAAACAATTTGTTAGACAAGAGTCAGATGCATGCTATGGAATTCCACTGAATTTTAATACTTTGTGTTAATAATTTATGTTGCAATTTAAATGTGGTCAAAGAAATTAGAATAGTTAGGAATACAGCTGAAACAATTAAACACTTAGGAATAGTTAAGCATAATTTTATTAAATATTTATATTCTACAGTTACAGTAATAAAAACAAAGCAAACAATATTTTATGAACCTACACAAAATGAATTATTAACACTGTCATTTTCAGAAAAGTCTTATTTAATTTAGAAATGATTTTATGACAACATTTCAATCTGGCAATTATTCAGATGGAACAGTTTCCACATTATGAAGACAACCAAAACTAGTATGTCAAAACAATATGGTTATCTTTAAAAAGGCATTCCTGAAACTAGTATATGCCCTTTTAACAATTGCCTATTATTGAAGACCAGTTTATTGATTGACACTTCATATTTTGATACGAATTTCCTTCCTTCCATTACAACTTAATATCTTGCTGATTGCAATATATCTGTGCAAAAAGAAACAATAACACTTTTGTTCTTAATTACAAATGTTATTCAATAAAGTAACTGGTAATGTCAAACAACCTGCCACTCGCCTTCAAGGGATCAAATTCTTCATTTCCGATCATACTGTATTATTAATCTTGTTAGACCAATTTTAACTTCTACTCAACATGTTCCAATTTAAATGCAAAAACAAGTCTTTGAGTAAATGGCTAGAAATTCACTGCAATGTATCCCGAAATTGATCCTTCAAATGGGCTGTTATATTTTTTCCATGTCTGAAAGTCTAATAAAACTGTCAACTGACATTGGCATACAAAAAAATTCACAGCAGACAAGGAGAGCTGTACTTGATGCTAGAATAAATTTCAACCTTAAGAGTTGCTAGTGTGCAACTATTTTGACAGCAAAACCAATGCAAACTGCCCACAGCCTGTCATATTGAAACTACTACCAAAACGTCTTATCAAAGGAGACTAAACAGGTTAGCCTGTATTCCTTAGAGTTGAGAAGATTGAGAGGTGACCTTATTCAAACATAATATCCTAAGGGGGCTTAACAAGGTAGATGTTGAGATGTTTTCACTAGTGGGAGAGTCTTGAACAAGGGAAAATGGTTACAAGGGGCCCATCATTCAAAACTGAGATGCTTAGAAATTTCTCCTCTCAAAGTGGAGTAAATCTCTGGAGTTCTCTGCCCCACATGGTGGTGGAAGACAGATTATTAGAAGAACTTAAGCAGAAGATTGATAAATATTTGGAAGATCAAGAAATTCAGGGCTACGAGGTACTGGCAGAGAACAGAAGTTGAAACCAGCATAGACCAGCCATGATCACACGGAATGGCAGGGCAGGCTTGAGAGTGTACACAGTCAAACTGGCCTTGCATAGCTGGAAAAATATCATCTTTTTTAAAATATCAGTAGGATTTCAGAAGACATTTCAATTGCTTTGTCATTCTAAGCACCAGATCGCTGTTGCCTCAGATCTAACGACCTGACCTCCATAGCTATCTGTGTACGGTTTGCACACTCACCCTGTGACTGCACAGGTATTCCCCATGCCCTTCATTCCCTCCCATAGCCCAGAGACATGCAGGTTGCCCCTTGTATCAAGATGAACGTAGAATATGGGGGGAATAAAATGAGATTCACAAGTGTCTATTATTGAAGATGAGTTTAACAGTTGACACTTCATATTTTGATAGGAATCTCCTTTTCATGAAAAAAAACTTTGTATATTACAGGTTACATATACAGACTATCCCTGGGGAAAGAATTGGTTCCGTTTTTACAGACATCAATAAGTCAATTTTGTCCACGTCAGAAAACACACGAATCGATTGATATGGTAACCTTACCTCCACATTATAATGAATGGCATCAAAAGCACAAGACCGATAAGAACAATGACTAAAAGTCCAGAGAGAGGAAACAATTTCTGCCATTCACAGAAACGAACGCATGTACATTGGACTTTTGAACTTAATATTATTACAGGAGCTTGTTCGTCTGTAGGGGTGTCCATAAGTCGGGCATTTGTGACCCAGGGATGGTCTGAATATTGAAGTGTGTGTAATGGTTGGCATGACCTTTATGACTCTCCACACATCAAAGACCCAATACATAGTGGCTGAATAACTAATCTAAGCTGTGCTTAGGGAAGCCACTCATAAATATGTCTTAAAATTGTGATTGACAGTGCCCATTTGCTCTCTCACAATCATGTTCTATTAAGTCCAATTTGAGGGGATGATTTGGTATATCAAAATATTTTAGAAAATATCAGGGGTCTTCCAATGTACAAAAACACTCCACATCATGAGCTGTAACAACTGGGAAGATGGACCTCAAAAAACACAAGGAACAATATCTGTACAAGGAGGAATAAAAAGGTGCTATCTGTTCTAAAAACATTTCCATCCTTGCTGAGAGTTGGCCAAGACACAGTCAAGTTATTGCCCTTTAACTTCTTCCACTAAACACAATAGCAGTCAGGTTCCATTTAATCATGTTTCCTTAGTTAGATATGCATTGCCTGTTTTCCTGCATTATATACCCAGCAGAAAAGTAGCTTGTAATTCAAGCTCTAGCAAGCTCGTTGAGCATCATTCTGGTAAACAGATGAAAATATGGCATTTTCATACCACCTTTTACAAATTCAGGAAGTCCCAAAGATCTTGAAAGCCAATTCATTCTCATTTTAATGACCTTGCACTACTGGCTAAGCCTGCCTGTTGAGTACTTTTTAAGCAATTTCTGTTTTCATTATTTTGTTAATTAGGTAATTTAAGTGAAATTATTGATGCAATCCTTTTGTTTAGGCAGTCCTTTGGAATAAAGGATGGCTTGTTTCCACATCAGTCCTGTAGGTTCTAAGGTGACTCATGACACCAACTGATGGGAACTGCAGACTCGTCCACAGATGACGCAGGAGGTGCCAAACTTGTTCTGGGGAACATTAGGGGGTGGAATGGGGGAGAAAATGTAGATGGCCAGTTGACAATGCATTGCACTCATTCCATTATTAACACAAAGCTTCTGGGTGCTCCTGATGCGTGGGTTTGAGGTTCTTAACAATATCTCAAAGGCTCTTTTCTCCACTTGGAGCCATTTTAAGCCAGGAATTTCAAATGAAAAGAACAGACAGTCAACGTTTCGGATCAGGACCTGCCTGAAGAAGGGTTCTGACCCGAAATGTTGACTGTTTTTCTCCACAGATGCTGCCTGGCCTGCAGAGTTCCTCCAACATCTTTTTTCATCTAGATTCAAGCATCTACAGTCCTATGTTTCTCAGAATTTCTAAGAGTCAGCTGGAATAGCACATTATTTCCTAAGAGGCATGAGCAGATCTTTAAGTCTTTTCCTGTGCCCAATTGATAATTCCAAGCTCTCACAGGAAGAAAGCAAATCTGTTTCAGGAGTATGGTGTTGGGCGTGCATTATGGAGTGAATAGAGCATATCTAACACTTCAACAATGAGACTGTTAGGCTGGGAGAGCACACAGATACTGGATCACTAATCCTTCCAGTGTATTTAGAGGATTTTGTAGAAACTGTTCGTGCTATCATCCTAGGGCCAGGTCTGATCTGCATCCTAGAGGGAGATAAACATGTTCCTGGGCAACTTCAATATCAGGAGGAAGACTAGCATGACCTTATGACAAGGCATAATTAACAAGGAAGGAGTATGAAAGGCCAATTCCAGCAGGGTCTTTTTCCTGATAAAATGCTTGGGGCACAGGCTTGTCGTAACCAGCATCCTATTTTCATCAGTGTGACCAGCACAAGACCTCACGGCAACAGTCCTAGTTTAAGCATCTATTAATTTATAATATAATCCGAGTGAGAGACTGCAAAGATGTCTGCAACACCCATAGAGAGCTACAGATGACTAGTGGACTGACCTCCACCTAATTCATTCTATTAGGGTGGCAGGAAATGAGGCAAACAAATTATACATGGCACTTTCCCACCAAAACAGTAATGGGATTGAAAACATATTACCTGTTTTTTTTTAAAATGATATTAAGGGATAAATATCAGTCTGCACATCATGGATAACTTCCCTGCTTTTCTTCCAAATGCAATGAATATTTTTTTTGATTCACCTAAGAAGAGTACCACCTTTCTGAACTCAAACTTCTGGAATGCACAACTACCTGATTAAAAGGTGAAAGCATTATCCACAAGTCACAGCTAACACTACATTTGCTTGCATGCACGTCAATATATGTACCTAGTCATCTCAGCCATGGGGAACTGCCCCAGGAACTTAGGATAAGCCCAGTCACTAAAGGCTAGCGAGTTTAACCTTGGTGGTGGGAAATCTTTAAGGAACATTGATGCCCCACATGATTAATTATCACTTGGAGGAAAATTGATTAATTATGGGAAGCCAGCATGGATTTGATGAGGGAAAAACATGTTTAACCAATTTGACATTTTTGGATGAGATAACAGAATTGATGAGGATAATGTGATGTACATGACTTTTAGAAGGCTTTTTTGCACACAGAGAAAGGACATTGATGCATGGATATGAAGTTGGCTAAATAACAGAGGGCCATGGTGAATGGTTGGTTCTTAGAATGGAGGATGGTGAATAATGAATAGTGGTGTTAAAATTGTTCTAGTGATGTTCGAGGCATTGGGGTTAAGGTCAGTGCTTTTTATGGTCCATATTAGTGACCTAAACTTGGTGATGCAAACCACGATTTCTAAATTTATGGGTGACAAGACTCAACAGCATTGTGGACTACAAAGAAGAAAGTGATTGCAGCAAAATATAAACAGGTTGATGTAATGGGCAGATGCAGAGAAATGTGAGCTGATGCATATTGGAAGGAAAAATGAGAAATGTAGAATAAAAAATCTTAATGGGGTGCAGGAGCAGAGGAACCTTGAGTCTATGTGCATAAATCACTGAAACTGGCAGGGCAGGATGAGAAAGTGGCAAATACACCATTCAGATTCTGGGCTCTGTTAAGAGGCATTAGAGTATAAAATACACGTCCGCACCAACAGCAGAGACAGCAGGCAATGAGATCTACATCCAGATTCAAAAGGGGAGGAAGTTACAAAGACCTCAAAAAAAACAGTAATTTCTGGATGTTTCCCCAGTGCAACCCATCAGGAAGAGGACACATTTGAAGACAAGGAATATTAATGCATGACAGAAGCATTCAGTTTCTTGAAATTAGTAAACAGCGAGGACAGCAACAGACTGCAAAATTAAACAAGCTAACAGAATGGGCAGATGTGGCAAATGGAATTTAATTTAGACAAATGTGAAGTGATACATTTTGAATGAATGAGAGACTGTGTAAACCAAATGGCACACTTCTAAACTGTGTGTAGGAACAGAGGAGCTGTGTGTATATAACTGTAAGTCTTTGAAAGTGACATGATAAGGATCCTGGAGTTCACAAAGTCAGATTACCAAACCTTGGAGGTCATGCTGAATCTTTGTAAAACACTGGTTATGCTACAACTGGTGAATAGTGTGGAATTCGAGAAGGATGGAAGATTAAAGAATCACAACATAGAAGCTCATTTGATTTCACCCCAGCTGTCCCTAAAGCAATCCAGACTCTCTCAAATAGGCACAGTTAAACATGCAGATACAGAAGTCCAGTAACAAGGGTTCTGGTGAGGTCACATCCAGAATATTGCATACAGGTTTGAGCTCTCAACCCAAGGAAGCATACATGTGCGAAAAAGAGGAGACAGCAAGTTTACCAGATTGATTCTTGAAATTTTCAGTCTGTTGTATGGAAAGAGTAAAGTGATTAGTCCAAGAATTTTGGGATTAGAATAAGAGGCAATTTCATGGAAACTCAATTCTGACAGGACTTGGCAAGGATAGATGTAGAGTTGGTGATTCCACTGGCTAAGATGTTCAGAACCACAAGATCACAAGACAAGGGAGCCAGGACAGAGGGAAGTGAATCTTTGAAATTCTCTTCCAAAACAGCTGTGGAAGCTCAATCACCAAGTATATTCAAGGCAAAGATCAATAGATTTTCAGATGTTATGGGAAACAAGGCACAAAATTAAATGGTGGAGCAGCCTCAAAGGGCTGAATAGCCTACTACTGCTTCTAGGTCTTACATTCTTGTGTCAGTGACACCCTGCTCCTCCAACAGATGCACCAGTTTAATCTTCAGAAAATCATCAAGTTGATGAGAACCATCTGTTAATACACTATTCCTGCTGGAAAACCAATGAAAGTATCAAGTCTTAACAATGCATTAAAATTCAGTTGTTCCTGATTAGATTATAATTATTGCAAACCATCTCTCTAGTGTGATAAAATAATTTTCCACACCGAGTCACATTACCTCAATCATATTTAAGAGCAACACTATACCCTTTCTTAAAATATATTTGTTTCTCACTTCATGCTATTTGTAAACCCTAATCATTATTCTGCTTTCATGCGAATTATAATCCTTCATTCTTACTTCTTGCTTTCCCATGTGAGAATTCTTCAGGTTGATTAGCTGATCAATCAGCTCGTTACCTGCACTGTTGATGGGCACCACAGCAAGTCTCAAATTAAACATCACTCAGAGAGAGCAAGTAAACACTACAGCCTGCAAAATATGTGGAAGCAAACTTCTGGAAAAGGTTCACAAGAGTTTTACTAAATAGTTATGGAGATGGGGTATTTCATCTACAAGGTTAGTCTGGAGACATCAAAATTGTACTCTCGAGTGAAGAAAACTGAAAGAATATTTGATATAGATGGACAAGATTACAGCAGATTTGGATAGGATAAACCAAGAGAAGCAATTTCAATTAGAAAATGATTCAAGGACCAAGAACTCACTCAAAAGTGGTGGGCAAAACTATGGAGATGGGTGGAGAGGGGATTGGGGGGGGGGGGGGGTGTATGACTTTTTTTTTAAACTAAAGCAACAGTTTATTTTAGAAATCACTGATTATAGGTTTAAAAAGAAAATAATTTTCAGAAATATGAGCAAAGTGCAGGGCAATGGGACTGACTGAAATGTTCCATAGAGAGCTGACAATGGATTTGATGGACTGTGACTATTTATTTGCTATGATTTCAGCTTCTCCAGTTATACCAAATGTATTCAGCCATAGAGAAAGAGTGCAAAGGTAGCTCTGCATGAGGAGGATGAATGTACTTAGAATTGGAGTTTTTGCATGATGGCATTTTGTGCTTCAGTGTCATTCCCAAGTATACCAAATGGTTCCAATATTTGAGAGTTGTCTCCCTAAGTAACATCTAGATGTCATTCTGCATCAGGTTCTCAAATGGAAGACAGATTCAGGTTTTGCTAGGGCTTGAGATGATTGTTTAGGTATTAATTTAACATCTGAATCTTTTGTGTTCAGGTATTAATTAAACACCTGAATCTTTTGTGTGTGTTGATGCAATGATCAGCAGCATTGATGATACACTGATCTTTGACAGATGTAGTACCAGACTTGTAGTCTAAATGTTAAATAAAGAAGTAGGGAAATCATGCAGTCCTGTGGCAAGACATACTTTTGGACATACCTTTTTTTCCTCTCTGGCCATTTAGTTCTACTCAGTAGCATCTGTTCTCTAAAAAAACTATGAACTGTTGTGTCAGGATCTGTCATCAGCCAAGGCAGTTAAATTGCCAAGGGCAAAATATGTAGCAGGATGAGATGTTCTTTGGAATTTGAAAGCAATGTGGAGGAGGGATATTAGTCTATGGCTTCTTGGCAATGAAGGGTCTTTCACAAATTCAGAGAGAGCCATGACTCTTGCTGCCTTCCATATTAAAAGCATTTGTTTTCTCATGTGTCAATCAAATAGTTGGAGCCGTTACCTTGCAAAGGGTGCTGGATATTGCACAACCTTAATAAGTGTGTCTGTTGCTCCTGTCTACCCTCATTTCAGTAAATCTACAGTGACTGTCAGGTCCTCTATGGCAATTAGCAATTTAGGCAACTGTGCATCAGATGGTAGCAATGATGTTTCCCTGCATTTCTTCAGTGAGTGTGCCTCCAATTGTTGAGAAGTTATTGTGCAACCAGAACACCAGTAACATTCAATAGAACAGGAGATCTTGCATCATTGGTTCCTAGTCTTCTTAGTTAACTAAACTTTCTTGTTACTATGTTCCAGTATTCATCAGCCATTTCTCAGCACTGTCCTCCCTCTCCTTCCTTTGTCTATTTATATTTCTTCATAACAATGCTGAATTCTGGAAAGGTATTCTCCCTCAGAAAATCACAATATTGTATTAAGTTTCACTCATGCTGTCCCAATGTAGACTGGTTGATTGCTTAAATTCCTGTTCATCTTGAAAATGCCCTACATGCATTTATCTCTGACCTCCTCAGAACTTGCTCATCAACTTCAGTCCTCTAACTCCACCCTCTTCAGTAACTCATCACCACAGGTAACATCTCTCTCCCTCATCCTTCTTTGCAAACCTTCTCAAAAACTTATTGCCATAGTTATTTTCTTCCCAGTTTCATTGCATTTCCCTTTGCACAGATATGTTGAAGGCACTATGTGAAATCATATGGTTGAAATTTAACATTCCATGGTACTACTGGAGGATACAACGAAGTGGAAATATGTCAGATTTATAGCTGTTGACCAATTCCCATGGCAAATATTTCTATTCTGAATAGCTCCCATCTCTGGACCAGATTAATATCATGAAGCCTCCTATTTGATGGAATATCAATATCTTCTTGGCAATTATAAAACATATCCAGGAAGGACTTTGAATTTCAGTTAGTATGAATAATTTGTCAATTTTATCCAGCAATCATTAGAATTGTAATTCAATGGATTACACTGCAAGGCATTGCAGGAAAAAAAAAGGATGTCTAAGCTGTCAATGATTCTTCCCCTTATGAATCTGTAGGGTGCCATGCCAAGCCTCCTTCAACATGGACCCCACACTACAGCAGTGAAATAGTTAATGAATTGGGGCAAAGGAAATTCCTGTGAATCCAAAACTATTTTCTTAAGCACCGATGTGGCCTATGGATAAGGTTGTTTTTCAAGGCATTATATTAATAATTTTGTCTTCCTCTAACATCTTGAAGGCTTGTAACCATTCTAATAATTAGCAAAAATTGTATTCTGCCATTGCTAGAATTTCCATGTGTATGGAAAGGCATAGTGAAGCCATGGATTCAGTCTCAAGTCCAACAGATGTGATTGATTGCTTCAGAGAAAGTAATTGATTTTGAAAGTTTATGGTTTATTATGAGTACTGGAGTACAAGGCTGTGACCAGAGATCAGTGCTAGGCTCTGCTGTTCACAATACCATTCGATGATTTGGTCGAGGATATCAAGTGCAAAATACACAGGCTTATTGATAATACAAAGCTGGGCGGTATGAACTGTGAAGAGGATGCAGAGGGCCTTCAGAGAATATAAACAGGTTAAGTGTATGAGCAAAGAATTTGGAGATAGAAAATACCATGGTAAAAATAGGAGGTAGAAAGAAAATAGGAAGGTAGGGTTTTTTTTTTATAAATTGTTAAAGGTTGAAAAATGTTTATGTTCAGAGGGGCCTGCATGTTTGCTTGTGCAAATTACCAAAATCTTGTGTGCAATTTGGAAGGCAAACACACTAGCCTTCACAACAAGGGAAGAGCCATATTACTCCATTTGTACAGATCCCTGATGTGACTGCACCTGGAATAATGTGTACAGGTCTGGTCTCCCAACCTGAAGAATTTTACTGGGGAAGAGGGATGGCAGCTTTGTCCCAGGAGAGAAAGCATACTGAATTTATCTTCTCAAGTATGGAAAATTGAGACTTCACTTCACTGAAGCATAAAATTCTTAGAGCCTGACAGGGCAGATGCAGGGATAATATTTACCCTGGCAAGGGTGTCCAGATCAAGGGATCACAATATCAGAATAAAGGTTTGTCAATCCAAACAGATGAAAAGAAATTTCTTCAAGAAGAGTAAAAGGGAATCTTTGTAATTCTCTACCCAGAGGAATATGGAAGGTCAAGTACATTCAAGTCAGAAGTAATTAGATTTTAAGGAAATCAAGGGATATGTTGTTGGTGCAGGAAAGTGGCATTTGAGGTAGAAGATCAGCCATGATCATTGAAATGTCAGAACAGGTGAGCAGGGCCATGACTGACTTAGGTTTCCATTTCTTTCATTCTTATGTTCTTTAAAAAAAAACTTGTCAAATTCTAAGATGAGATATATAAACTTTGCCCAATGAGTATCACATAGTGAGGCAGCTGATCCCACTCATTTCTTCAAAAACATACTCAAAGAAAATAGTAGGCCATTCAGCCCATCAAGCCTGCTTTGCTATTCAATATGATCATGACTGATCCTCTCAGTAACACATCTCTAATCTCACCCCATAATTCCTTGATGCCTTTTACACCTGGAAATACTTCCATTTCTTAAAAATATTCAGTAACTTGACCTCTTGCATAGAAAAAGCCCCAAGGAGGAACATTGAACTCTTAAACCCATTTTCTATAGTAATCAAAAAGTTATAATTCTGCAGTGCTTAAGATTCCATTATTTAAAAACAGACCACTCCAATTTACAGAATCAAGAATGTAGAGAGAAATCAATCCATGTTAATCCAAACCAAATTACATCTGTGCCTGCTCTCCGAGAGCTAACCATTTCCTTCCATTCCCCAAGATGTTTTCTTATTTTAAATATTTATTGATATCCTTTTCAAAAGCAGCTATTGTGGATTAGACTTTCTCCATCCCTTGTAAGGAATTCAATATTCCTATAAACATGTCATGCAAAAAGCATTCCCTCACCTCAAATTTCATTCTATTGATGATTATCATATGTTTAAGCCCACAATGGTTTAGTATACAATGGATCAGAGTATATGGAAGACAAAAAGGTTCTGGATAATAAAGCACATTTTTGGAGTTTGTCTTAACACCATTATAAAAGAAAAGAGCAGTAGGTGAAAGTCAGAATTTTTAAACCGAGTAAACCAAGCTTTGCAGCTCAGAAGTATTAATTTGCCTCTCCCAGGAGATGGGTAAAAAGATAGTTGATGAACAGGCATGAAATCAGTTAAAGGACAAGGACAAGCACATATGGGCTGATGTTCTTTAATTATCCTGGATTTATGAACACAAATCACCTGGGAATCCTTGTTAAAAGTACACATTTGGTTACAGTCAAATAATGATCAGCAAAGTTCACAGATGACAATAACTACTAGTTAAGGGCTAATGTATGCTTAATAATCTTAGGACAATATTGCAGCAAAATGATCAATGGCAAAGGAATTTCAAGATTTCTGAGGCACTAGGATCAGATCTTGGGGAGGTGGAAACTGTACAATTAGCTGGACTGCAAGAAAACCAGGACGCATAACTACACTGAGGGCTGCTCGCCGATTTGGGGGAGGCTTTAGCCTATTTTGGCAGGAGGTTGGGAACCAGAGCAATAACTTCAGAGAAGGGGGTATACCAAAATTGGATTTGGAAGGTAGAGGATTAGTAAATTGGGATGCCAGAGTAAAACAAAAGATAAAGGAGTTTGGCGATGCTTAACAGCAAGTACCACAATGCAAGTAGTATACAAATTAAATATGGCAAGACTAATTAATGAAAGACAGTTTGCAATGAAATCTCAAAAAATTCTGCAGATGCTCGAATCTGGAGCAATACACAAAAAGTGTTGGAGGAACTCAGCAGGTCAGGCAGCATCTATGGAGGGAAATAAAAGTCGATATTTCGGACTGAGACCCTTCATCAGGATGGGAAAGGAAGAGGGTTGAAGCTAGATTAAGGTTTTTGGTGGGGGGGGGGGAGAGAAGAAGCACACACAGGCAGGTGATAGGCAAGTTCAGGTGAGGGGGAATGGTAGGTGGGTAGGGAGAAGATGTAATAAGCTGAGAGGTGATAGGTAGAAGAGGCAAAAGGGCTGAAGAAGGATCAATATAATTTAATCGATATGGACTTTGGCAGGGAGTTTATCAGAAAAGGGATAAGAGACAAAATGATTCCTGAACTCAAACTTTAACTGTTTCTCTTTCCACAGATGCTGCCTGACCTGTTGAGAGCTTCTAGCATTTTCTGGTTTTATTTCAGATTTCCAGCATCTTCAGTTCTCTTGCTTTTCATTTAGTATCAGAAAAAGGATTAAAAGGGAAAGTGTCAAGTGGCAGGAAACAACAGAAAATCTGTCTACAGTGGGATTCAGCAGAGAATATAATAAATGGTAGGATACTGAAAAGTGTAGAGGAGGAGAGCGACCTTAGGAGTGCTTGCCTATTCCCTGAAGCCAACAGAAAAGGTAAATAAAGTAGTTAGCAAAGCATATGGGCTTATTTCCTTTATTTGCAGAGGCCCAGAAATATGAAAGAAGGTCATACTCAAACTGTATTAAACAACAATCAACCTGACAGCACTGTGTTTAGCTCTGTGGTCACCACATTACAGGAAAGAATGAACAGCACATGTAAGAATATAGAGGAAACATGAAGATGTTTCAAAGACTGGTGGTTTAATTATGAGAAAAGAATGGGTAGGCTGGGATTGTTTTCTACAGAACAAAAGCAGAGCAGATATTTAATTGGGGCGCAGAATGTTATGGAAAGACTAGGCAAGTCAAAAAGGATGACTATTTCCCTCAGCAGAGATGTTAATAACTTGAAGGTCAATATCAAGGTAGGAGTCAAAGCAAGTTCTTCCTCTATCCAAGGAACACACTGCTCAAAAGGTTGGTGGAAGTATAAATCTTCATTTATTTAAAAAGTACCCAAATGAACTCTCAAAGTTATGGACTAAGATCTGAGAAGTGGGATTAGTCTGAAGAGCTCTCAACCATTGGAAATACAATGAACCAAACAGCCTCCTTCTGAGTCATAAATTTCTACGACTAAGAGGAGAAAGGGACTTAAAGAGGGAAGAGAAAGGATCTATTATGGCCTGTGAAATTGTTTGGAAAGATTTCCCTTTATCAAAAGACAAAAGCAGAAATACATCTTAATTAAATTTGGTGAACAGATTCATAAAGCAGCAGAAAAATCTTGAAATTTAGAAACCAACTTCATTTTAGTGCAATTTAAATAAAGCACAATCTGATATTTTTTAAACCATCAAATTAAACAAATGGTATCTTATATCAAAGCTGTTGATAATCAAAAAGAAAATGACATTACCCATTTCCACTGGAGTCACCATCCATTAATGAACAGTAATAACAGAATATTGCCTTTTGCAACAAGGAAGTGCAACTTTACTTTTAGTTTTCAGATGAATAGAGGATTAGAAAAAAATCTCTACTTTCACTGTTGCCAATAACTATCAACTTATCAAATCATAAAAATCAGTACATATTTGTGCCAATTCAAATTTTAAAAAGGGACTGTTTTAACAAAATACTCAAAGAATTATTGATGAGATTCTGGCTGTCAAAATTCTTTCTGGAAAATGTTCATAATACTCTTGTGATATTTACTGAAGGGAAAAAGATTGTTATTATTCAAAAATAACAGGATTAAACAACAAAAGTAGTTTCACATTTAGGACTTACCTGACATACACAAAACATGTTAGTTGCTATTTTACTTCTGGAATGTCAGCCTTAGTGAATCTAACAAGTTTACATTCAAGTTTTTCCCCCAGTCGTGCATGATCTCTCCAACTGGGACTCAAACATATACAACAGCAACTGATAAGCAGTCACTATAATCACCTAACTTCCTGTACCAGTAAAGTAACACAGCCACTTCAAAGCTCATATCCCAATTTTAAGAGCAAATAAGAAAAAGAGGTTTGTGCAGTAATTGTCAGAAGTTTAGAACCTCTTCAGCAAAACCCACGTTGGTGATAATGAGCTGCCCATACCTCCCGACTCCACTATAGCTCACCTCTTGCACAGTTCTGGTGCCCGGAAAGTTTAGGCTATAATCCCGTTGGGCTTCTCGATGCGTAATGATCAGCATGAAGTTTTCATTTAATGATTCCTGTAGGGCACTGAAAGAGTGGAGACAAAAACAACAGAATCAGGGAAGAGCATGTTCAAACTTGCTCTCGTCTTGACTATGTGAAATCTCAAGAGTATATTGACTGCCAGTTGGGCAAGTCTTAACAAATTCATTTATATTCTGTACATAAGGCAAAGGAGTATACTGGGAGTGACCAGAAAGGACGTTACCAGCAAATTTCCTCTTTACATTTAAGACTGATCATGTATGGGATATACCAATCAGTTGGGAAAGTTATTAGTTTAAAAAAATTATAATAGGCAGAAGCATAATTATTTCCTCTTTTACACTACTCAAATAAATCATTTTCTTGTAATTACTGAACACATTTTTACATTTTCTTTTAGAGTTCTATGCCAATTCTAACCTGCCATGAAATATTTCCAAAGTGTTATATGATGATGTTGTCCAAAGTACTAGTTACCAGGACAGATGCTAATTTTATTTAAAAACACTATGAAAGCAATGATGAGCAAAAGAAAAAGGAGGAAGAGTTAAACAACTCCTTTCAGAATTTACTCAATTAAATAAAATCATGATTGTCCGCTTTTTCCAAGCATTTGGAATTTTATGCCTAATAAAGTTTCACTCACGAAAGCACACATTTGTGCTTCTCATGCTTCAAAGTTCAAAGATAATTTATTGTTAGGCAAGGTAGAGTGGTGCACTAAGGAACCTGCTCTCTGCAGCAACCAAAAATTACACAGAATCAGAAATGGCAATCGCTTTGGATCTAACATTCTCTAACCACCAGGATCTGAGTGGCACAAAAAGAACTGAAATGGGGAAGACATGGACCTATTTTGTCTCATAATTCCTCCCGCACTACCATAACAGATGATTCACTGAGTTTTGTTTTAAATCTTGTTTTTTTTTAAAAAAAGCATCTTTTTGTGCAATTTGACACTCCAACTCAATCACTGGAATCATTAATACAAACATAATGAAAAATACATTGCTGTTAAAATTTTACACCACCTTAAAATGTTACTTGTGCAGTGGAAACACAAATTATTGGTTTGCTTTGGGTCAAAGCTTCAGAATTATCAGTTTTACTCGCATGGGTTGGGAAAGAATGAAATGGTACAAGCTTTTGACAAATGGATTGTTTTTGAAACACAATCATCACCATTATGAAGTAAAAGGTAGCAGCCAAATTGCACAAAAAGATACTAAAGAGCAGGACAAAAATAAAATCAATGGATCAGTTTTGGTAGCGTACAATGAGGACATAGGACAAAGTTGCATAGGACACAGAGAACTCCAACTCTGCATCAAATAGTGGTGCGTTGATTTTTTTTTAAAAAGAATCTGTCCTCTGAGATAGTGGTTTTAATTTCTCTCTTCAAAATGAAGCACCACTGACAATGCAACTTTTCCTTACTGTACCCTGAAATAGAGCAATTATTAAAAGATAGCAAACAATGGGGTGTGGTAATCTCTTTAATGAATTCATAACACAAATACCAACATCAAAACTGACACCAAAATAGATGGGAAGAAAAATAGCAAATAGTCCAAATGATTTTGAGAAAACAAGATACCAAATATGAAGGGACTTCTATAATGACAAAAGGAAGCAGATGCTACAAACATCCACTCATTCTCATTTCTGGGCTTCAATGAGCCGGGAGACAAAAAAAAGGGTGCAGGGTTGACAAGCCTAAGCTCAACACATGCCTCCTGTGGCTGAGGTCTGGGAGCAGATTGTCGAACAATTACACTCAGCAGTGGCAGTACAAACCCTGGCTCAATGAAAAAAAACTGACAATGAAAATAATGGACATCATTTGGAATTTCTAATTCAGCTCTAATCTTACCCATTTCATTATTTTGTTTCAAATACATTCAAAATCAAAAATAAACCTTAAGAAATTTGCTTTCTTAAACTGGTGAAAATAATTGGAAAATATCAATATCACATTGAGAATATTTATACACTTTAAAGTCATTTCATGTTAGTGTTGCACTTGATTTTGTCTTCCGCTTTCCTCTACAATCTGTCCTATGCACAAACTTCACATAATTTTGATACAGACAATCCTAAGAGAGCAAATAATTTTAATATGCATTCATTAAAATACTATTCAGATTCACTTTGATTTTAGTCACACAAAGTACACATGAAGCAGGTGTTTTCTGAGAAAAGCAAATTTGATACGTCTTTGATGGTCCAAACAATTAATAAGTTATGGCACACAGTAAAGACATTCTTTTACTATGAGTACAATACTAGCTTAAGCTAACAGAAACCAAGTTTACTGTAATTACTGCATATTTACATAAAGTAAAAAATATTAAATCACTGTGAGCAAGTAATGTTTGATGTGGCTTGTACAGCTATATTTGGCGGATTGATGTTCAAAGGACAGGCAGCATGTGACAGCTTGAAAATGCAGCAAATATGCTTTTGCTGAGGCTTTAGTGTTTACTTTTATTTAAAATTTGGAAATTTTCATATGCATTTCCAAACTACAAATTACAGTTCTGTATTAAATCAAATTCTAAAGCTTAGCTTAGCTTTGTATTATGGTATTCCCCCAGGACTGATCAAATTAATGATAAGATAATGATCCAAGATACAAAATACATCTTACATAATTAACGCTGTTACAAATGTTAATGAATGCCAAGATATCTGAAGTTCTGTTACATCTTATATCTGCTCTCACATCAAATTTTCTTGAAACCAATCACCTCATTTCTTCCCCCCATTAAGAAATGCACCCACCCACGGAAATGCATTAGATTCTATATCAAATTCTTCCTAACCACGTTCGGCTCAATTCATTGCTCTTTACCGTTTTAGGTAATTACATCACATGTCTATGACAGAAGAGATTACACACTTTAATTAATACCTCTAGTTCTTTAAATTTTGTAGTCAGTTAAGCAAAGACAATCAGAAGTATGCTTTCAGTAATTGTAATTAAAACAATAGTGCTAAGGTTCACAGTTATATTGTCACTTTCCAATCCATGCCATATTAAAGCCATTGATAAAGCATTGAGCTGCACAGAACATACCTCATTTACCCCATGTCCATTGTCAATCTACCACACAGATCCCTCTCCTCAATTTCATAATCAGTAATTTTTATATCCAAGCCAAAATAGCATTTGTAAACTGTTGTGTAGGAGGCAGGAAGTTTGGTGGCAGAGAGGATGGTGAACTGTAGTTACAAGGGTGCTTGGGAGTTGAAATTTGGATTAAACTGTAATCTTGATAAAGCGTTGTTGCCCTCAGTGCTGAATTGGAGAGAGTAGAGGAGAGGGATTCGTGGAATGCAATGTGTGGAATGGAGATGTTAATTGTGAAACATTGGTTTCTTTTTCATCGAAAGGCAGGCTGTATGAAACTTCAGACAATACCAGTAATGTAACTTTCTGATCTGACACTGCAAGCATTTTAAGGAAGTGTTTTCATTTGAAGTGGTGTTTTTATTCATAAGCTTTGATTCCAGTGTTTTGGAAACTGTTGCATAGAACATGAAGTACATACTAAAGTTTCAGCAGCTTAAATGGAGTTGAAGGAACTCATCTATAATGAAGCAAAACATATTTGACATAATATCTGAGATACATGAAGTAATTGATAAAAAAAGTAGTGTTTTCTATTATTTTAAAGAATAGAACAGGTACACCAATGCCAAGAGAGCATGGTGACAACCCAGAAAATGGGACATTATTTTAAAATTCAGGATAAGTAGATGAGAACAAATCCAAAAAGCTGAGCACAAGTCAGGAGCATTTTTAAAAATATATTAATTGCTAAATTTAACTGTTCAGAAGTTAAAATAGATATTTAAGAAATGGGTTATTATGGGCTTGGGGGAAAAAAAAATAGAATTAAAAAGGAGAGATGGCTTGCTCCTGTGTCAACTTTCAGGAGACAAGAGACTGCAGATGCTGGAATCTGGAGCAACAAATCACCTGCTGGAGGAACTCAACCACTCGAGCATGAGTACAAAGAAAGGAACTGTTGCAAGTCGGGTCAAGGCCCTACATCAGGACTGAGAGTGGGGAGGGAAGACAGCCAGTATTAAGAGGGGGAAGTCTGAGCAGGATCCAGTAAATGATTGGAGAGGTGAAAGATGAGCAAATGGAGCCAGATGGGGAAGGGGAATGGGTGGAGTTGGGAAAAACAGGCAGGTAGATAATAGGTGGAAGGAGGGAGACAGATGGAGTCTGGGGGTTGTGGGGAAGGGAAGGGTGAAGATGGAGACAGCTAAAAGGGTAATGAGCAGAAACACAAAGACTACTAGTGCTACAATTTAATAAGGAAGGTGGCATGGAAACCTTGGGGGGGGGGGGGGGGGGGGGAGGTGAAGGGCAGATGGAACCAGATGGGGGAGTGGATGCAGTGGGTCAAATGTGTGGGTAGTAGGTGGATGAAACTAGGAGGTGGGGGGGGGGGGGGGGGGGGGGAGGGGTAAGAGAAAAATAAAGATGGGAGGACCAGAGGTGGATCAGAAGGGGAGAGGGTCAGGAAAAAAAAAACAGGAGGTAATGGTTACCTGAAATATTTTCATTCCTGGCTTTGTAGTATTGATGCGCATAAGGAGTAACAATACAAAATGCTGGTCAGCAAAGGTAACCCATTAAGATTATTGTGGCTGCTTCGGTACTACATCCTGCACAACCTATCCAAATGGGTCAACCTACTCATGCTTTTCCTTTCACAATGCTGCTTCCAGCAAGCCCTTAATTTCTTATTTCCAGTACAACTAAATTTTTTATAACCAATAGACATAGTATGCAACATTTACCATTAAATGTAATTTCACCTCGCCTTTACTCATTGGAGACCTATAGATACACTCAGCAGTATAATGTTCCTCTGTTGTCATTTCTTACCTTAACTATACAGTTTTGTCTTTGACCACTCTGCGACATCCTCTCTCTCTCTCGAGCACTGCAAGATTCTCTTTAATTAATCCTGCTCTCCTCGTCCTTTCCTTCCTTCCCCAGCCATGCACAATCCTGGAATATTTTATGCCCAAATAAAGTTAGACCAGAACAGGACCAACCATTTTGCCCTTTGCACCTGCACCACCACTGTGATCTTATTTTGACACGTATCTCTTTGGGAATATTAACACTTCAAGATTTAAAAATAAACAACCGATCAAGCTGGTTGAGGAAAAGATCCAAATTCTATCATTGCTTAAATACATTTTCCTGCTTCTCAACAACCACCGACAGCAATCATGTCACTTGGGCAACCTTGATCTTCACCTTGTCACAGACATTCCCTTCAATCTCTCCTCCCTTCCCCTATCCCTGCAACTTAAAACACACTTGCTTTCTCACTTTAGTAATTCTGATGAAAATCCATCAACTCTTTGAAACATTAACTCTTTCTCTCTCCACGATGTTGCTTGACCTGCTGAGTATTTACTTTGTGCCCTTATTTAAGATTTCCACCATCTGCAATTGTTTGCTTTTCAGTTTCTCCAACTTCAACCTGGTGCTAAATTTAGTCAATGCCCTCTAGGACCTGAGTTCTCAAACATTTTCAATCCATTTACTTTACCAGTTGCTGCTAATATCTTCAAATTGCCTCTTACCCCGGTTTATACAAAATCTCAATTTAACTGCTAGAGTCTGGTATCAGCTGGAAGTTTTCAAGATGTTCAAGCACTCTAATAATATCTCAAGAACAGGCATTAGGCTATGTTTAATAACTCCCTAGTTTTTCTCCATTTTACCCTTTAGTGCAGTAATGTAATTTTTCATCTTAAAGAAACAGTTCCAGAAACAGAACTTTGGAAGTTAAGGGACCTGTAATATTTTCAGTTACCTCCATCTGGTCCTGGAGATCTGTCACTCTTTAAAAGTCCTTGCTTTCTTTCTTATTGTCATTTTGCTTAGTTTATTTTTGGCAAGTACCCATCACAGATATCCCTCTTCTGTTTGTAGCCTAGAACATCTCCCTTCCATTCAAGTGCTTCCTTGAAACGTAGCCTATGAAATATACATTAGTTTCCTCAATTTTTAATCGGGGCATTTCATTGCCAAGGTGCCACATATTGTGCATCACTGGATAAAGCAAGTTTTCTCAAAACCCAGATCATGTATAGTCTGGCAAGAGTCCAATCATGCATCTGTCCTATCCTGATACATATGTGCTCTATGGAATCAGGAAGGCATAAATGAAGTTTGAGAAAAACCAAGAGAAAAAGCTTTGGTTATTGGGGGGGGGGGGGGGGGTTCTAATATAACTGTGTACAAGTGAAAACTTTTGGGTGGAAAGGTACTGCCAGCATTCAGCCATTCCACACCTGTTACATCTCAGACTTCTGAACACGAATGTTGAAATGCAGAAGTCCAAAATATCTACTCCCACCACCGAGTCCAGCAGTGAAGCATACATGTGAAACAGAGAGCCAGATTCACTTTGCATCTAGCCCCTCAGCAACCTAACATGTGAACAGGATCTCGTCCTGTTTGAGATTTGGTCGCTGGTATGCATTTGGGTTGCTGACCCTTCAGTTTAAAAATAAACTAGAAAGTGCTTATCATCTCTTATTTTTAAAAAAAGTGCTTTTAAAGTGCTACTGGTAAAAGTAGATTGGGAGCAGATGCTAGAGGGTAAAATGACAGATGACAAGGGGGAGTCTTTTGAAAGAGTGACAGGGCCAGTATTTTCCAGTAAGGGTGAAAGGCAAAAATGACAAGATTAGAGAACCTTGGATGACAAAGGATATTGAAGGTTTGAACAGATAAAAAGGGAAACATATGGCAAGTACAGGCAACTAGGATCAAGGGGGTCTACTGAGGAATATTGAGCGTGTCGGAGAAAACTTGAGAAATAAATGAAGGCCAAAGAAAAGGGGGCCATGAAATATCCCTAGCAACTAAGATTATGGAGAATTCCAAGACATTCTATAAGTAGGGCAGGATCAAGAGGATAGTCAGGAAAGAGTGGGCTCCCTTAGGGAAAAAAAATGGATAATCCATGTGCAGAGCCAAGTGATGTGTGCAAGGTTCACATCTGACCTTATTCCCATCAGTATTCACCAAATTCACCAAGCTATATAAAATTATAAAAGAGGTATAGATAGGTAGATAGTTGGAATCTTTTTCCCATGGCAAGGGTATCAAAAACAAGAGGATAAAGGTTTAAAGTGAGAGGAAGGAGATTTAAAGGGGATTTTTTATTTAAAGTTTTATTTAAAATGTACAGTGGTTGATATTTACAACACACTGCCAGAGGTGGTTGAAAGAGTCAGAAACAATCACTACGTTTAAAAGATACTTAGACAGACACAAGTAGGCTAGAGACCCAAGGTGGGCAAATGGGATTAGAGCAGGTGGGCAAAAGATTGACATGGGGAGAGATTGGATAGGCTGGGTTTCTTTTCCCTGGAGCAAACAGAAGAGAGGCCGAATGAACAAACTGATTCCCACCATCGCAGAAGTCTGTCTTCAGCCAATTTGATTCACTTCAGTTGATATCAAGAATCAGCTGAGTATTGGCTACAGCAATGGCAATGGTATGATACAATATCCTTTTCTAGCACTGAAGACTCACAGCTGTGCTTCTGGCCATGACGTTCAAGTAGGTTCGAACTCTTGCGTCTACCCAAAAATGTGAAAAATTGCTCAAGAATGTTTGTTCACAAAAGGAGGACAAACACAACCACCTCAATAGCACTCAGTCAATCTGTCTCAACCATCAACATTATGAAGAGCATCAAGCAGCACTTATTCACCAATAACCGATGCCCAGTTTTGGATTGCAGCAGGATTGCCACGATGATCCAGACCATAATGAAAGCATAGAATTCCAGGGGCGAGGGAAGAGTAACTGTCCTGACGTTTATGGGCATCAAGTGGAAAACACCCCAATTGTTGAAGTACTACCTCACACGAAGGAAAATGGTTGTGGGGGTTTGATGTCAACCATTCCAGCCTCAAGCTAGTTCATCAGGACAGTGTCATCGAACCATCTTCAGCTACTTCAATCCTTCCATCATAAGATCAGAGATGGGGACATTCACTGATGATTGTACAATGTTCATTTCTTTTCACAACTCCTCCATGCATGGGTTTTTATGTAGCGAGGACTACTACAAAAGTCATAAGCAGTGACCATCACCAACAAAAGACTCACCATGACCTTAGGCATTCAACGGAATTACCATTGCTGTTGAAGAGCAGATTTTAGACTGGGTACCCTATGGTGAGCTTCTTACCCTCTGACATACCAAAGCTTTTGCATCAGTAAAGCCCGTATTTACTTGGATAAGTGCAGCTTCAGCAACGAAGAACCTTTACAAACCAGACTGCTTTATTAGCACCCCATCCACCTCCCTACATATTAATTTCTTTCACTGCCAGGCTACAGTGCATACCATCTAAAATACACTGCAGTTACTCACCTAAACTCCATCTGAGTCTCTAAAGCCTGTGAATTCTAGCACCAAGGAGTGCAAGTGTATAGAACACTACTACAGACATGTCCCCCTTCAAATTTTTGACTTGGAAGTATATTCAGCATTGCTAGATTTACATTCTGAAACTACTGAACCAACAACACTGTGGGGATTAAAAAAATAGAATGTCCATTTCTGGAGTTTGGTGTCACACATGCAAATGACAAGGTCAGCCCAACAATGCTGATTGAAAACTAGGGCCTCAACGATAGGGGTGTTGCATTGAAGAGGACACTGACACTGGTTCACTTATCCTTCTATCTTGAAATTTTCCACTGCATTCAATGTGTCAGCATAGCCTTTGGTCATCTGAGAAAAAGAGTACTTGAAGCTCAAGACCTCCAGTCTGTGCGCAAACCTCATGGTCCACTGGGAAACACTGATCCCTGCCCTCCTATATGCTTCCAAGATCTGGAGTACCTACAGCAAAAAATTCAAAGCACCGGAAAAATACCACCAACACTGTCTCCACAAAAACCTCCAAGTTCATCGGAAGGATAAGCAAACCAACTTTAGCATTATTGCTCTCATCTTCACAAACCTGGGTGGCTGGCAGCAGACTAGACCAACTTGTTGGAAATGAAATGCAATTTTAAAGCTACTCATTAGGATTAAAACTTTCTGTACAAAATGTCCAGGTAATGTAATCCATCAGCTCAGGCAATTGTCACAGTAAGAATTTACCTCTCAGAGCAACAGAATATGGGTAGAAAAGAAAGCCTCAGGCTACCTTCTCAATTTTGCCCAATATTTTACCTGGTACTGTTAATTCATTAGTCTAAATTTCTCCTACCAGAACTACTGCAAATAACAAGCCATATTTTCCAACTAATATCATAATTCATTAATGTCATAATACTCTTAGTGGATACAATCCACATTTGAAAAGGAAATATCTGGAAGAATACTGCTAGGTATATTTCTTGCAGTTCTCAATGCAAGTAGACCTCAAACACTATGATGTACATTACATCAGTGTTATCGTACAACACACTTGAGAACCTATTCTTTGATTGGGGAGGAAGCTTCACAAAAATCAGCAAACCTTAGTGATCAGAAATGATCATAACAAGTACTGACCATCTGATTTTGATCATGCACACCACCTGGTGGCAAGTTTAGGCTTTAGTATTAATTATGTTCCTTCCATCATACTGCAATTCTCGAACAACTAAATCAACTCAACACAATATTTATTTTCATAACAAGCTTAAGGGCAAGGTAAACTATAAGATAACATTTCTTTATTAGTCACATGTACATCGAAACACACAGTGAAATGCATCTTTTGTGTAGAATGTTCTGGGGCTAGCCCATACATGTCGCTACATTTCCAGCGCCAACATAGCATGCCCGCAGCTCCTAACCCTTATGTCTTTGGAATGTGGGAGGAAACCAGAGCACCCAGAGGAAACCCACGCAGACACGGGGAGAACATACAACTCCTTACAGACAGCAGCCAGAATTGAACCCAGGTCGCTGGTACTGTAATAGCATTATACTAATTGCTATGCTACCTATTAATACGTCTTCCGAATTATCAATTACTGAATTTAAATGAAAAACTAAGCAGCTGAGCAACAGCCAAATAACTGCTGGCATTAAATACAGATTTCTTCTTTTCAAAACTGTCATCAACCCCTTTTGCAAAACAAAAACATCCTTCACTCCTCTATACTTGCACACTATCATTTTATCTCTAACCTATATTTTTCATCTACGGTACTGAAATGTGTTGCTGCTTTCCAAGTCACTGTACAATACTACAACATTTTAAACTTTTGATCAATTTTTTGCCCCTGCCAGAGCAGCAAAATTAATTAAAAGTCATGAATGGCAATCCTCGTGAATTATCTCAGTGCATTTTCTCCACTTATGTTGACCTCTCTGTAGCCATGAATGCTCTATTTAAAGTTCACTTTGGGATCAAAGAGTATGCCATGATTCCAAACGGTCTGAAATAGTAGTTCAGCAAGGGATGAAATCAACAGCTAGTGTAATGGAAGTCTGTGCCAGGACTGAAGACATTAACTTCAGCCTTCCCAATATTAAATTGCAGAAAACTGCTTTATCCAGTACTGGAAGTTGGACAAGCAGGCAGTTAGATGTAGTGGATCAGAGCATACATGTGAAATGCAAAGTCACATCACCATGGGGATAGCTCATAAAATAAAGATCCTAGAATATCAAAATCTTAACACAACTGAAAATATCAAGTTAGCTCTTTCAATGTAATCAAGTTCCTAATTAGTAAATGAAAATGCTTCTAGATATTCGAGACCTTTTTTCTGCTATATTTTCCTGTTCAATTTTCTGATACCAGATTATCAAATACTCCTCATCCACTCAAAATAAAATCTTGTCAGTGTTCAATTATTTGCCTTCATTGTTTACATAGGCAAGTACCATAAACTTCATGTTTTTAAGAGCCATGTTAAAAACCTTACTCTTCTCCCGCAATACCTTCCATTTTCGTCATACCTTTGTATCAGTATTCCCACCCCCCAACTGTCAAAGCCATGTTGATTCATAATCAATCCATTCATAGTGTAATTACATCATCCTGACAGTAATGGTGCTATTGTACCCCAGTTTTGGAATACAAATCAAACCTGACTCACAAGTGCCATGAAATTTGCTATTTAATTGTAGATACACAATATTAACCTGAAACAAGCACAGAATGGGAACTCAATAATACACAAGAACATAAGAAATAGGAGCTGGAGTAGGCCATCTGGCCCATCGAGCCTGTTCCGCCATTCAATAAGATCATGGCTGATCTGTCCATGGACTCAGCTCCACCTACCTGCCTTTTCCCCACAAACCTCAATTTCCCTACTATGCAAAAACATATCTAACTTAATATATTTAATGAGGTAGCCTCTACTGCCTCCCTGGGCAGAGAATTCTATAGATTCACTACTCTGGGAAAAGCAATTTCTCCTCATCTCCATCCTAAATCTATTCCCCTGAATTTTGAGGCTATGTCCCCTAGTTCTAGTCACACCTACCAGTGGAAACAGCCTTCCTGCCTCAATCTTATTTATCCCTTTCATAGTTTTATATGTTTCTACAAGATCCCCTCTCATTCTTCTGAATTCCAGCAAGCATAGTCCCAGGCAACTCAATCTCTCCTCCTAGGCTAACTCCCTCAATTTCGAAATCAACCTGGTGAACCACCTCTGCACCTCCTCCAAAGCCAGTATATCCTTCAAGTAAGAGACCAAAACCGCACGCAGTACTCCACGTGTGGCCTCACCAGTACCCTGTACAGTTGCAACATAACCTCCCTGCTCTCAAATTCAATCCCTCTAGCAACGAAGGCCAACATTCCACTTGCCTTCTTGATAACCTGTTGCACCTGCAAACTAACCTTTTGTGATTCATGCACAAGCACTTCCCAGTCCCCCTGCACAACAGCATGCTGCAATCTTTCACCATCCAAATAATAATCTGATCTTCTACCTTTCGTTCCAAAGTGGATGATGTTGCATTTACCAACATTGTACACCATCCGTGAGACTCACTTAACCTATCTATATCTCCCTGCAGACTCTCCAGATCCTCTGCACAATTTGCTTTTCCACTCAATTTAGTGTCATTGTACATTCAATGCACAACGCATACAGTGGCATGCAAAAGTTTGGGCAGCCCTGGTCAAAATCTGTTACTGTGAATAGCTAAGCGAGTAAAAGATGACCTGATTTCCAAAAGGGATAAAGTTAAAGATAACACATTTCTTTAATTTTTTTAGGAGGATTACTTTTTTTATTTCCATCTTTTACAGTATCAAAATAACAAAAAAGGAAAAGGGCCCAAAGCAAAAGTTTGGGCACCCTGCATGGTCAGTACTTAGTAACACCCCCTTTGGCAAGTATCACAGCTTGTAAACTCTTTCTGTAGCACGCTAAGAGTCTTTCCATTCTTGTTTGGGGGATTTTCACCCATTCTTCCTTGCAAAAGGCTTCTAGTTCTGCGAGATTCTTGGGCCGTCTTGCATGCACTGCTCTTTTGAGGTCTATCCACAGATTTCCATGATCTTTAGGTCGGGGGACTGAGGGCCATGGCAAAACCTTCAGCTTGTGCCTCTTGAGGTAGTCCATTGTGGATTTTGGGGTGTGGTTAGGATCGTTATCCTGTTGTAGAAGCCATCCTCTTTCCATCTTCAGCTTTTTTTTTTAAACAGACGGTATGATGTTTGCTTCCAGAATTTGCTGGTATTTAATTGAATTTATTCTTCCCTCTACGAGTGAAATGTTCTCCATGCCACTGGCTGCAACACAAGCCCAAAGCATGATCGATCCACCCCCATGCTTAACAGTTGGAGAGGTGTTCTTTTCATGAAATTCTGCACCCTTTTTTCTCCAAACATACCTTCGCTCATTGCGGCCAAAAAGTTCTATTTTAAACTTCACCAGTCCACAGGACTTGTTTCCAAAATGCATCAGGCTTGTTTAGATGTTCCTTTGCAAACTTCTGACACTGAATTTTGTGGTGAGGGCACAGGAAAAGTTTTGTTCTGATGATTCTTCCATGAAGGTCATATTTGTGCAGGTGTCGCTGCACAGTAGAACAGTGCACCACCACTCCAGAGTCTGCTAAATCTTCCTGAAGGTCTTTTGCAGTCAAACGGGAGTTTTGATTTGTGTTTCTAGCAATCCTACGAGCAGTTCTCTCGGAAAGTTTTCTTGGTCTTCCAGACTTCAACTTGACTTCCACTGTTCCTGTTAACTGCCATTTTTTAATTACATTACGAACTGAGGGAACAGCTACCTGAAAACGCTTTGCTATCTTCTCGTAGCCTTCTCCTGCTCTGTGGGCATCATTTATTTTAATTTTCAGAGTGCTAGGCAGCTGCTTAGAGGAGCCCATGGCTGCTGATTGTTGGGACAAGGTTTGAGGAGTCAGGGTATTTATAAAGCTTTGAAATTTGCATCACCTGGCCTTTCCTATGACTGCGAACAAGCCATAGCCCTAACAAGCTAATGAAGGTCTGAGACCTTGGTAAAAGTTATCTGAGAGCTCAAATCTCTTGGGGTACCCAAACTTTTGCATGGTGCTCCTTTCCTTTTTTTTCCATTCTAAAATTGTACAAAACAAAAATAATACACTAATCTTGCTTAAGATGTTGAAAAGAATGTTTCGTCTTTAACTTTATGACTTTTGGAGATCAGTTCATCTTCTACTCACTTAACTATTCACAGTAACAGAAATTCTGACCGGGGTGCCCAAACTTTTGCATGTCACTGTACATGATCTCTCACTAGCACCTCTACTTCCTCAGGAGGCTGAAGAAATTCAGTATGTCCCTTTTGACACTCACCAACTTTTATCGATGCACCACAGCTTGCTATGGCAACTGCTCTGCCCAGGACTGCAAGAAACTGTAGAGTTGTGGACACAGCCCAGCGCATCACGGAAACCAGCCTCCCCTCCATGGACTCTGTCTATACCTCTCGTTGCCTTGGTGAAGCAGCTAGCATAATCAAAGACCCCACCCACCTAGGTCGTTCTCTCATCTTTCCTCTCCCATCAGGCAGAAGATACAGGAGCCTGAGGGCACATACCACTAGGCTCAAGGACAGCTTCTATCCTACTGTGATAAGACTATTGAACGGTTCCCTTATACAATGAGATGGACTCTTGACCTCACAATCTACCTTGTTGTGACCTTGCACCTTATTGTCCACCTGCACTGCACTTTCTCTGTAATTGTAACACTTTACTCTATACTGCTATTGTTTTTACCTGTACTACCTCAATGCACTCTGTACTAAGTCAATGTAACTGCACTGTGTAATGAATTGACCTGTACGAATGGTATGCAAAACAAGTTTTTCACTGTACCTCGGTACAAGTGACAATAATAAACCAATACCAATCTACATTAGCTAGTGTTACAGTTTCAGACACTTCAGGAATCTCTAAAAGAACAGAAATTTAAATGCAAGTAAACAAAACCTGAACATTAACCTATTTTTTCAGGATGCTTATAGACAGATGAAGCCACATTTCTTCCCCCCAAAGTAATTTACCTTGGAGTTCAAGTAATCCAAATTTTACTTTGTAGGTATGCCAAATTAATTAGAAAGTTTACAAATGCCACAATAAAACTGACAATCCTCTCACAGGGGTAATACAGTCACTGTTAGTTTCAAAATAATTTTAGATAAGGTAATCTTACAGCATAGCTGCAGACCTCCCTTCCACCTTGATTCAAAGGGGCTGAATTTCTGCAAGGGTTCCCTCACTCATCGACCAGTATTGCCAGAAGGCCTATGGAAATCCTGGAAAAATAGCATAAATAGCAATAATTTAGCTTTTCCAGGTTTTCCATGGCTCCCCCACAACACTGCAACAGATGAATGGAGAATGTCTGCAGAAATACACCTTAAGAATTTCAACATCCAAGCCCTAATTTTCTAAACTTGTGGACAGTTAGCATAAATAGGAGGCAATTATATCAAGACTGATGGATCTGCACCACAGACAATTTGGAAGTGTAAATCAAGTTCATACTCGGTTGCTGTACACCTGCTTGTCCTTTGAACAACATCAAATGCAGTCAACCAGATGAAGGAGCACCACCAAAAGGCTCTGATTAACACAAAATAAAAATTTCACAACAGCTTACCTAGAATGACTGGTTGCTGGTCCATCAGATCCTGGTTGAGCTATGTCAGGTGTGAGAACATAAAGGCTATTATTCTTAGGCAAGTGCAGAGACCTCAGAACAGTCTATAGACAGGGAGAAAAACAACAGTGACCAATTTAAGGCAAGTTTTTAAAGAACAGGTAAGAAAATCAAAATAATGACAAAAATTCTATATTCCTTCAAATGACAAAAAATTTGTACATTTATAAACCAGTAGTTTAGATCATTCAGTTGGACATAGGAAAGTCACCACTGCTTTGTACAAGGGAGATCCCATCTCATAAATTTGAGTTATTTTGAGAAAGAGAATTAACAAGTGTAGGGTAGTGGATGTTGCCTGCATGGATATCAGTAAAGCATTTGACACGTTCCATCATGGTAGACTGATCCAAAGATCAAGTCACATGGGATCCACAGCAAATAGGTAGGCTGGATGTAAAACTGGTCTGTTCGTAGAAGACAGAGCAATGGTGGCATAGTGTTTTTCTGACCAGAGGTCTGTGACCTCCAGTGGTGTTTCATAAGGATCAGTGCTGGGAACTTTTGTTTGTGTTACAAATGATCTGGATGAAAATGTAGGTGGCCCGATTAGTAAGATTGCAGACAACATAACTGGTTGAGTTATGGATGGTGAGGAAGGTTGACAAAGGACACAAAATAATATTGATCAGTTGGAAATTTGTGCAGAGAAATGGCAGATGGAGTTTAATTCCGACAAATGTGAGGTGCTGCACTTTGGGAGGTCAACTGCAAGGGGAATACACTAAATTGCAGGGCTTTTAGGAGCATCAATGTACAGAGGGGTCTTGGGGTGCAAGTCCATAGCTCCTTGCAAATGGCAACATGTGGATAGGGTGGTGTGTGCCTGAATGCCTGGAACCTGCAGCCAGGGGAGGCAGTATAAACAGATACAATAGCAACATTTAACAATAATGACCAAGTGCAGGCAAATGGAATTAGTGAGATTGGCATCATGGTCAGCGCAGACATTGTTGGCCAAAATGTCTGTTCCTGTGCAATACTGTTCTATGTAAAATCATCCATCAGAAATATCAGGCTACACAGAGTCTTAGTCAAACTTGATGTAACAATTTCCACATCTGCTGAATTTAACAAACCCCAAAGTTAGAAGCCTGACTGAAGTACCGGGTTTTACCCAATAATCCAGTTATAGATGTCTCAGTTGATGGCCCAGATTGTGTTGATTAAGCACTATTATTACACAGCAGACATAACTAAAAGTAAAGCTAGCACCAATCCCTAATGACTAAGGGTGTGGTATCACATTAAGAATCCATACAACCTTTCAAAATTCAGGAAGGAAAAAGGTATGGATACTAATTTTTATCTTAGCACAAGGTCACAACAAGATGCACCAAGGTGGCACTGTTGCAATATTGAATAAAGAACCATTTCTGCAGTAATGAGGGAGGATATCCTAGAAAGCTCTTCAAAATGGAGACAGATGGGTAAATCTTAGGAACAAAAAAGGGGCAATCACTTTGCTGGAGGTATACTAAAGGCCTCCGAAGAGTCAGCAGGAAATAAAGCAGTAGATATGTTGACAAATCACAGAGAAATACGAGTAGGGAATTTCACTTCCCAAATATTAACTGGGATCACTTTAGTGTGATGGGTGTCGATGGGGTGGAATTTTTAAAGTGCCTCCAGGAGAGCATTTTGAACAAGTACGAAGCTAATCCTATGACAGAAGGGGCAGTACTAGACCTTATATTAGGTCATGTAGTTGGGCGAGTGTTTAAAGTGTCAGTAGAAGAGCATTTTGGCAATAGTAACCATAATTTTGTAATTTTTATGGAAAGGGACAAGGATGGTCCACAAATCGCAGTTCTGAATTTGGGAAAGGTAGATTTCAACACCAATGGACCTGACAAAAGAAAGCAGAGCAACTACTAGCAACTAGGTCCACACCTGACAAGTGAGAGTTATTCAAAACTGAGATAATGAAAGTTCACTGTTCCCATAAGGTAAAAGGTACAGTCAACAAGTCCATGAAACCCTGAAACTCAAGGGATACAAGGGCAAACATGTGGCAGGTACTGAGAACTGAAAACAAGGGAAGTCCTTCAAGTGTATAGAATGTGCTTTGGGGGGGTGGGGGGGGGTGGTGTACTTAATAAAACAAAAGGCAGAGTGAACAGGCAAATTAAGGAAAATTCCAAAGCATGTTATGAGGGCAAGAGGATAACAAGGGAAAAGAGTAGGATGCATTAGGGACAAAAATACCAATCTACATGTAGTGCTAGAGGACAAAGGCGAGGTCTTAAATGAATATGTCTCATCCATATTCACTGAGAAGGACATTGTATTGGAGAATTCAGGGAAGGGGTGGTAAAATTTTGGAACATGTTAATATTAAAAAGGGGTGTTAGATGTCTTCGTGTGCTTAAAGGGGCTAAATCTCCAGGGCCTGATGAGATATATGCCAGGCTGCTATGGGAAGCAAGGGATTGCTGGGGCTCTGACAAAGGTTTATAAATTTTTGCTGGCCACAGGCAAGATACCAGATGACTGGAGGACAATAAATGTGGTAGCTTTATTCAAAAAAAAGGGAAACAGCAATAAACCAGGTAATTACAGGTCTGAGAGTCTAACATCAACAGTAGGGAAGTTATTGGAAAATAAAATGAGGGACAGATTTAAACTGCACTTGGGAAAGCAGGAATTAATCAATGATTTAAGCATTTTCGTTGTCAGAGGGAGATGCTGTCTGACCAATTTGACTGAATTTTTTTGAAGTAACAAAATGTATTGATGAGGGCAGTGTGGTTGATATAGTCTATGTGGAATTCATTAAGGCATTTGAGAATGTTCCCACAAGGTAGACTGGTCTAAAAGGTTAGAGTCCATGGGATTCCAGTCAAGTTGGCAAATTCAACATTGCATCATGTTAAGAAGCAGTATAAACTCACACTGTCATTTACGTCTGTTGACTTCCAACCTTTTAACTGCATTTGCGGTACAGGAATCTGTAGCTCATTTTCTAAAATTTGCTTGATAGCACCTGCAAAAATTGAAAAACAATAAGCATATTTACTGGAAATATGGAAAGCTTCAGTTACTGAAAAGAAAAACTCTTTCCAATAATAAACTATTACAAAGGCTTGCTTGTAAATATGGTTAACAATATGATGCATAATACCTATTTAACACAAGTCATGATAAGATAAATATGGATTTTTATACATGAATAGCATCTCCAGAGATTTGAACATTAATCTGACAACCCACTGCAGTACTGAGGGAGCACTACATTGTAAAAAAAAAACCCACCTGAGGACAGTGAATTGAAGACACAACTACCTTAAGCTGAATGTAAAAAAAATCCAAAGAAAGAGGAGGAAATGCAGGATTTTTTTGTACATTTTCATTCAGAGGATGTGGCTGCAATTGGCAATACTGGCATTTACAGTATTGACTGTCCTTAATTACCCCAAACTGAGGAGGAAGTTAACAGTTAACCACGTTGGTGAATTTAGAGTTGATTATAAGCCAAACCAAGCAAGGACTGCAAATTTTCTTCCCTGAACGACAGCAGTGAATCAGGTATTTTTGTTTTTAAAATCACAACCCAGTAATTTCATGGGCATCATTAATGAGATCAGCATGTTTGTTTGTTCTTTTAAAAAAAAGAATGCTAAACTTCAATTATTTAAATTTATATTCCCCGTATACCATGGTGGGCTCTGAACACTTATAACCAAATGCTCGTCCAGCAACCTAACCACTGCACTACCTCTGTATGCAACTACTCGACTCCCACTAATGTGATCAGAAACAGTTCAAAAATGAACAGGTATAGACAGCTGGGTTTCAGTATACCCAATAAACAAATAAAATTCTGGAAACACAGGTCAGGCAGCATCTGCGGAAAGAGAAACATGTTAACATTTCAAGGTATGTGAGAGACTCCCAGTTCTGCCAAAGGGTCTCAGTCCTGAAACATTAACTGTGAATGTGATGCAGGTTTCTGCATCTACTACCCTAGCAGCCAATGAATTCCTGACCCTAATAACTGTCTAGATGCAAAAGAAAATCTCACCTCTTCTCTAATCCTTTTACCAATAACTTTAAATCAATGTCACCAAGATTTTGACCATTCTGCTAAGGGAAACAAGTCCTTCCTATTTACTGCGTCCCCAATAGTTTTGTACATTTCAATCAAGTGTGCCTTCAGACTGTAGTCAGAGCATCTGCAATTTCCTCTCACGTGTTTTGTTTTTAAAAAGGTAACTTACCCAATCTTTCCTCATAGCCACAATTTTCCATTGCTGACAAAACCCCTACAGATTTCCTCTGCACCCTGTCCAGTACTTTCCTGTAATACAGTGACTAAAACTGTTGCAAAACTCAAGCCATTGAATACAACTGCAGCTGGTACAGCTGCATAACTAGAAACACTGCCTTGCAGCTCTAGCAATTCGGGTTCAGTCCTGACCTTCAGTGCTGTCTGAATGGAGTTTGCACATTTTCCTCACACCACTTGGATTTATTTGCTTGCTTGCTTGACTCCATACTCCACTTTTCTGCACAAATGTTCAAGCCATCTATATCTTTCTGCAGTCTAAAAGTTTACCTTCTCAGTGGCAAGCACAAAGCCAACTTTGTCATCAGCAAACATCTTTATCATACACCCTATCAGAGATATGCTCTTCCCCCACCCCCTCAATCCCACCCAGCTTAATCTTCTTTCATCTCCTTTCTAGTTCTAGAGAAGAGTTTTTAAACCTGAAGCGTTAGCTCCATTTCCTTTCCAGCCTGACCTGCTGAATATTTCCATCATCTCGTTTTTACCTCAAATTTCTAGCACCTTCAGTTTTTTTTTTACATTTTCTTCATGTACCCTACACTTAGGCCCAAATTATATTTTTTTATATACACACAAAATAATGCAAAGGACCATGTACTGAGCCCAGTGAAACTCCACTGGTAAAATCCTTCCAGTCACAAAAAACTTCCATTGAACACTACTATATTTCCATTTACTGGGATAATTCAGATCCAATGTCCTTTTCTCTTGGATCACATGGCCTTTTACTTTTTTTGACTATCCAGCCACATAGGACCCCATGCACTTAAGATCAATATAGTATACATTAGATGCACTGCCGTCATCGACCTGCGCTGTCACTTTCTGCACAGAGTCCCTCAGTTCCTCAATTCACCAGGGCCCTACCATTCATTGTGTATGCCGTTCAAGTGGATCATCTCACACTTATCGGGATTAAATTGCAATTGCCATTGCTCTAACCATCCAATCAATATCATCCTGCAGGCTCCTTACTATCAACAGCACCAGTTTTTGTGTATTCTACAAACCTCTTATATTCATCACCAAATTGTTAATGTACATAAACAGTAAAGGTCCCAGCATTGACTCCTGTGGTACAACACTGGTCACAGGCTTCCACTCACAAAAACAATTCTCCACCATCACTTTCTGCCTTACTACCAAACCAAGGTAATTTTGGATCCAATTTACCAGCTTGACTTGCAAGCCATGGGCTATAACCTTTGGGACCAGTCTCCCATGTGGGACCTTGTCAGTGGCCACACAGAGTACATCAACCACACTGTCCTCATCAAAACATTGTTACCTCTTTGAAAAGTTCAATCAAATTAGTCAGCATCTCCCTTTAACATAGCTATACAAACTAATATTAATCCTTGCCTTTGCAAGTGTAAATTAATCACATCACTCAATTTTTTTTCCAATAACTTCCCTACCATTGACATTAGAATCACTAGCCTATAGTTAGCTGTCTTATCCTTGCTGCCCTTCTTGAATAATTTGTTGTACTTTAATCATCTATCACCTCATCAGGGGCCAGCATTTTTTTTAATGTACAAAACTGTCAGGTCCCCAGCAACCTCCTCCCTTGCTTCCCATCTCATCAGGCCCTGGGGATTAATCCACCTTTAAGCCCGTTAAGACATCTAATACCTCCTTTTTATTAATAAGAAGATCATAGCAGAAACATTGTGGAAGGTCACAGGCAATGAATCAAGGAGTTCAAGGAAAAAAAGATGGCAACTAAGGAGTACACAAGCATCAGACATAGAAGCAAAGAAGATTGGAAAGGGAAATGCAGGCTTTGAGAGATACAAGTAGTTGCAAATGCCCTTGACTGTGTTCGAGACTATGGTAATAGAGAGGCAATGAAATATGAGACAGCCAAGAGAACGATTGTGAATATGGGGGAAGCGTTGAGGTTTGGGGAAGCCAGATCAGTCAAATCAGTGAAGGTAGAGAAAGGAGATTTGAAATCCTTAAATACAAGAAAACTCAGAGGGCTGCTCATTTGAGACTGAGATGAGGAAGAACTTCTCCCTGAGGACTGTAAGATTTTGGAACTGCTTGCTACAGAGGCAGAGTCCTCAGGTATATCTAAGGCCAAGATAGATTTCTGATCAGTAAGGGAATCAAGTGGGTAGGGAAACACAAGGAAAGTGTTCTTGACAAATGTTAGATCAGCCTTGATCCTGCTGAATAGCATCACAGGCTTGAGATGAATGGCGTACTCCTATCCCTCCTCCTTATGGTCTAACAGTCTTATTGCAGAAACCAAGATAGAAAGGAAAGGCAAGCCAGCTACAGAATAAACCTGGGATGCTGACTTGGAAGGGTGGTGAGTAAAATGAGGATTTTAAAATAGGTAAGAGGCAAATGAGGTACTTTTCGGCTTGCAAAGCTTTTAGAATAAAATGAAATTAAACTAATTTAAAACTTAAATAATTTTGGTCACTGGTCCCAAAGTGCTCCGTTACTGACACATCAGCCATTTGCCAAGCCTCATTGTGTAGTCCCTTCTCTAGTAAGGCTATCTACATATTGCTTCAGAAAACTTTCCTGGATGACTTTAACAAATTCTGCATCACCTAATCCCTCAGCACTGTCAATAATCAACACTGTCAATAAAGCAAAGAATAATAGGAATATCTTGTTGGAAAGGAATATATTCCCATTACATTGGCTTGGGCAGTACACAGTCAGATAGTGTGGCTTTCATAAGGGTTGAGATATTATCAAACTAATTTTACTTTGGTCACACCACAAGTATTCCAGATACAGCAACTGCTCTGCCCAGGACCACAAGAAACCGCAGAGAGTTGTGGACACAGCCCAGTGCGTCACAGAAACCAGCCTCCCCTCCGTGGACTCTGTCTTTACCTCTCGCTGCCTTGGCGAAGCAGCCAGCATAATCAAAGACCCCACCCACCCGAGTCATTCTCTCTTCTCCCATCAGGTAGAAGATACAGGAGCCTGAGGGCACATACCACCAGGCTCAAGGACAGCTCCTACCCCACTGTGATAAGATTATTGAATGGTTCCCTTATACACTTCACTCTGTACTGTTATTTTTACCTGTACTACCTCAATGCATTCTGTACTAACTCAATGTAACTGCACTATGTAATGAATTGACCTGTACGATTAATGTGCAAGACAAGTTTTTTTTGCTGTACCTTGGTACAAGTGACAATAATAAACCAATATCAATAAAAACAATTCAATTCTTAGTATTAAGCAGCTTTTTTTTTTCCAAAAAAGGCTGGAACCAATTTTAACTTTGCCCAAATAAAACTGAAGAGGTCATGATTTGATATGGTCTTTCAAAAGGTCTGAAACAAGAACAATATTAGTTCCATAGTAAATTTAAATGCAGAACAACAGAAAAATAATGACTCGTTTGAAGGATGTTCTGTCCCAAACCAATTCAGGAAGAAATAAGTATGCCACCTGACATAATGCTTGTATAGCCTAGTTGTTCCAGCATTGTTTTATTTCATGCCTCCTATAGGTGCCTGTCAATTGTACTGCACCTTAAAAGAGATCCACATAACATAATTAACCATCTTGTTAAGTCATTAAGGATCCACCAGTGATATTCTAAAGTGGTTAGGTTGATGTTTAGTTTAGTCCAGGTATACAAGTTTAAATAGTAAAAACAAAATTATAAACCCTTTTGCAACCTTGCCCTAAAATCAGAATTGTTTTGGGTGAAAGATGAAAAGCATTTAATCCAACAGCATGAAAATCAGTTATGCATAGCCTGGCTTAATTTAGTCTTGAAGTCAGAAAATTAAGCTATTAAAAATGATGAATGTATAGAAGTGCATTTGTGCTGATTAGTTAAGGATGAGAATTAAAATAACCAAAGAAAGATACTGATCAATTTGTCTCAAGTGTATCAAGTCAAAATTCAGGGGAAGAAAGAATTGATCAACAATACAATGGCTCAGTTATAGAAGAGTTTGTGCAGTGAAGCAGGAGATAGATAAATAGAGAAAACTTTGTAATGTTCTAAAAATAAATCATTAAATTTGATAAACGATAAGGGTAGTGAAGCAAAGACAATGGTTTCAAAAGGGGAATTAGAGAGGCATCAGGAATATTAACTTGCAGGGCCACAGGGATAGATCAGGGGAATATTGACAGTGCTGAGGGATTAGATGATGCAGAATTTGTTAAAGTCATCCAGGAAAGTTTTCTGAAGCAATATGTAGATAGCCTTACTAGAGAAGGGACTACACAAAATGAGGCCTGGCAATAAAGTGATGTGTCAATAAAGGAGCACTTTGGGACCAGTGACCATAATCCTTTTAGTTTTAAATTAGTAATGGAAAAAGATAATACTGGTCCTTAAATTGAAGTTCCAAAATTAGAATAAGGCTAATTTTGGTGACATTAAACAGGAATTTACAAAGGTTGATTGCGAGAGGCAGTTAGCAGGTAGATGGACATCCAGCAAGTGGGAGATTTTAAAACAAAAAGAGAGACAGGAAGAGTTCAGGGCCAGCATGTTCCCATTACAGTAAAGAGCAAGGCTGGCAGGAATAGGAAACCCTGGCTAACAAAGGATAGCAAGGCTCTGGTCAGGAAAAAGGAAGCAGATGTCAGGTACAGGCAGCTGGGATCAAGTGAAGCCCTTGAGGAATACAAGGCATGAAGGAATACACTTTAGAAGGAAATTAGGAGGGCAAAAAGATATCCCTGGCAGATAAGGTTAATGAGAATCCTAAAAGATCCTGCATATATTAAGAATAAAAGGGTATCTAGAGACAGAGGATCATTGATCCATTAAGGATCAGTGTGGTCATCGATGTGTGGAACCACAGAAGATGAGGGAGTTCTGAAACAAATAGTTCTCAACTGTATTTACCATGGAGAAGGACATGGAAGTTAGTGTGTTCAGGAAACAGTAGTGTTATCCTGAAACAGATCAATTTTATGAAAGGAAGTGTTGGCAGTCTTGAAGTGTATAAAGGTGGATATACCCCCAGGGCCTGACCAGGTGTATCCAAGACCATGGGGAGGAAGTAAGGGAACAAACTGCTGAGGCCCTGGCAGAGACTTTTGCATCTTCCTTAGCCATAGATGAGGCACTGGAAGACTAGAGGATGGTTGGTGTTTTGCCTTTATACAAGGGCTGCAAGGATAAGCCAGGCAACTACAGGCCAGTGAGCCTTGCATCAATGATGGGAGAATTGCTGGAAGGGATTCTGACAGGATTCATATGCATTTGGAAAGGCAAGGACTTATTAGGGATCATCAACATGGCTTTGCACGAGGGGGTGGGGGGGGGGAGAAGAAGAAAAACAGGTCTCAAAAATCTGAATGAATTTTTTTTGAAGGGGTGATAAGAGGATTGACGAGGGCAGGGTAATAAACATTGTCTGCATGGACTTTAGCAAGGCCTTTGACAAAGTCCTGCATGACAGGCAGGTATGCAAGATTTCATCACACGGTATCCAAGGTACTGTAAGCAAGCCAATCGGATACAAAATTGGTTTGGTGGGAGGATACAGAGAGTAGGAGCGGATGGTTGCTTTTCAGATTGGAGGCCTGTGACCAGTGGTGTGCCATGGGGATTGTGGCTTGATCCCCTGTTAATTTGGATAAGAATGTGGGTGGCATGATTAGCAAGTTTGCAACCAATTTTGCTGTCATCTGCCTAGTGGAGGGTGAAGAAGGTCATCTCTTGTTACAACAGGTCATTGATCAACTGGGAAAGTAGACAGAGGAATGTCAGATTGAACTTTATTCAGGTAAGTGCAAAGTGATTCATTTTGTAAAGTTAAACCAGGACAGGACATACAGTGAATCACAGGGCCCTGGGGAGTGTTGTAGAACAGAGAGACCTCAGGGTACAAGTACATAGTTCCCTGAAAGTGGCAACACAAGTAGGCAGAGCGATAAAGGCAGCACAAGGCATACTTGCCTTCATCAGCCAGGTCATTGAGTAGATGAGTTGGGATGTCATGTTACAGTTGTACAAGAGACAAGAAATTCTGCAGATGCTGGAATCTGGAGCAATACACAAAAGTGCTGGAGGAAAGGTTAGTTACACCACACTTGGGGAGTATTGTGTGCAGTTCTGGTTACCACACCGTAGGAAGGATGTGATTAAGCTACAGAGGGTGCAGAAAGGCTTCACAAGGATGTTGCCTGGACTGGAGGGCTCAAGTTACAAGAAGAGATTGGATAAGCTGGGACTGTTTTCCATGGAGTGAAGGAGAATATGGAGAGACCTTCTAGAGGTTTATAAAATAACAAGGAACATAGATAGGGTAGAAAGTCCGTCTTTTCTCTCAGGGTAGGGGAGTCTAAAACTAGAGAGCATACATTTAAGGTGAAAGGGGAAAGATTTATAGGGACCTGAGGGGCAAGTTTTCTTTTAAAAACAGGATGTAATGGGTATATGGAACAACCTACCAGTGGTAGAGGCAGGTATAATTACAAAGTTTAAAGACATTCCCAGGGCACCAATGTTCAATACAAGAGGGCATGGCTTTAAAGTAATGGATGGGAAGTTCAAGGGAAATATCAGAGGAAGGTTTTTTACCCAGAGAGTGGTTGGGGCATGGAATGCGCTGCCTGGGGTGGTGGTGGAGGCAGGTACATTGGTCAAATTCAAGAGATTATTTTAAATTCCTCCATATGCTTATCTAGTAGAGGGATATGTGGGAGGAAGGGTGTTAGATAGTCTTAGGCAAGGTTTAAAGGTCAGCACAACATTGTGGGCTGAAGGGCCTGTATTGTGCTGTACTGTTCTATGTTCTATGTTCAGACAGGTGCATGGATAAGAG